>NC_073303.1:25720564-26435564 GCF_027595985.1 Sorex araneus | reverse complement strand
CACCTGCCAAACCTGATCTTCTGCCTTGGGGATTAGTGCCCAGCGCGGCTTCCTCCTAGAGCCCTGACCTGTTGGTCCGAGAACCTCAGTTCCTGAAAGAGGTTCAAAACAGAATTTGTTTCTCAGCAAGTTCGGTCATTTCTATTCCTTTCCCTCCCCCCACCCCCACCCCTGTGAGCCTTGTGTGGGCCGGGAGAGGCAAGACCATCACAGCAGGGCTAATAAAGTATGTCTCCTCCCAGACAGCCATATGCAAGAGTAAATTTGGGTCACACCCTGAGCACCGCCAGGTGTGGCCCAAATAGCCTAATGAAAATGGAGGGTGGGGGGCCGGAGTGATGGCACAGCGGGTAGGGCATTTGCCTTGCACATGGCTGACCTGAGTTCAATCCCTAGCATCTATATGGTCCCCCGAGCACCACCAGGAGTAATTCCTGAGTGCAGAGCCAGGAGTAACCCCTGAGCAACGCTGGGTGTGACCAAAAGAGCAAAACAAAAAAAAAAGGAGGGTGGTGTGGAATAGGCCGTGATGTGGAATGGACGGGGGCGTGGGGGCACCCAGCAGGGCCCCCCGGTGGCCCCGGGGCAGTTCTCCTTTGCCTCGCAGCTGAACAGAAAGTCCAGAGAGCAGAAGCAAGATTGCACTAGGGGTTAGAGACTCGGTTTCTCCCCTGCCTGTCAGAACCCTGAGGTCTGGGGACGGACCTACAGCGAGCAGTACATTCTGACGAGAACCCAAGAGTCGAGAGCTTCAGCCAGGACACACAGTTGCCAAGTGAGAAGGAAACCTCTTCAGCTGGCTGGAGAGAGAAAATATCTGAGCTGCTGCAGCCAGAGATGGTCGAGTGCGTGAGGCACTTGCCTTGCTCATGGCTGACCTGGGTTCAATCCTCAGCACCACGAACGGTCCCCTGAGACCTGGCAGGAGTGATCCCTAGAGCACAGAGCCAGGAGTAAGTTCTGAGCACCACGGGGGTGTCCTCAAACACACACACACACACACACACACACACACACAACTACCTGAGTTCCACAGCTCATCTCCTGTTTGTCCCTGCAGATTTTATTAGGGTGTGTGTGTGTGTGTGTGTGTGTGTGTGTGTGTGTGTGTGTGTGTGTGTGTGTGTTAAGCAAGATAGCTTTGTTTTATTTCTTTGTTTTGTCTTGGGGCCACATCCAGCTATGCTTAGAGGTTACTCCTGGCTCTGCACGCAGGAATTACTTCTGGCAGTGCTCAGGGGACCATCTGGGATGCGGGGGATAGAACCTGGCGAGGCTACGGTCAAGGCAAGAGCCCCACACACTGTACTATCATTCCAGCCTCGAGGCAATATAGTTTTTATTGGATGAACTTTGCTTAGAACAACATGAAAGGGATAGAAAGGGAGACGTACACGTTCATGAGAGAACACGGCTTCCCCAGAGTGCAGCAAGCAAAGATGCACAGAGATAAGCAAGTGAGATACATATTCGCGGGAGAACAGAAGAGCAAGCCCCGGCAGGAATCCTAAATGTGGAATTCAAGAGAACTCGGTTTTTCACACTGAATCTGATTACTGACAGCCTCGGCATTATCCACCAGTTATTTTGTGGTTCTCATGAGCTAAATGCGTGGGGAGATCTTCCTGAAGTCTCACCATCAGCTCAATGAAGGAAGCGCTGTGATTACCCTCCTTGTTCTGGGCAGAAAGCTGACACAAGGAGGTGAAGCAACCCCCCACCCCCCAAAGTCAGAGTTCGTGGTCCTGTATTCAAACCCAGGTGGTGTGGATCTAATCTGTGCTCATTACCACTCCATAATACTCTGGAGGGAGACATCTCAGTAGAAGAAATGATGTCGGTGGGCCCCACTGGTGACTTAGGTGAAGCAGGGAGAGATGGTCACTTTCTCCCCATCCACCTATCCTACCCGGGACCCAGGGTTGCTGAGTTCTTGTCTCACCTCGCAGAAAAGAATTTCAGGAGTAGACAAGCAGTGGAATAAAACAGACTTTAGCTGGAGGTTTTTGAAGGAGAGGAGGAAGAGAAAGAGGGAGAGAGTGGAGAGTAAGGTGCTCAAGAGAGGGGCTGGAGTGATAGCACAGCGGGTAGGGCGTTTGCCTTGCATGCGGCCAACCCCGGTTTGAATCCCAGCATCCCATATGGTCCCCTGAGCACCGCCAGGGGTGATTCCTGAGTGCATGAGCCAGGAGTGACCCCTGTGCATTGCCGGGTGTGACCCAAAAAGCAAAAAAAAAAAAAAATGCTCAAGAGAGAAGCCAGGCTTCTGCAGGGGCGGAGAGAGCCTCTACACACATCCCAGAATTAGGCATGAAAGTACACACCTCAAGAGGGGAGATGGGGGCGATGCATGTGCTCAGGCACCATGGCCACGTGGGCACAAGCAGCACCTGGGCTAGGGCAGCATGTGCGCCCTTCCTTTGTTCAAGGTGGCTTTTATGGGGTTTCTCCAACCTGCCCCAAGGTAAAAGTCCTTACTGGTGGGCTTGCGGGTGGTGATGGTCTTGTTTGAAATTCCTTTCCTGGCCTTTTGTTTCTGCAGGAGCTTCTCTAGGTCTGTTGCCATAGATAGGTGAGGGTCTTATCAGGCCTGAGTTCCTGTTTTCTCCTTTTATCTGCAAGGTCGGCTTTTGCTATTGCCTTGGGAGGGGGCCTTTCCTAGCTGCCTGCCTGCTCACATCAGGTAGGGCGGTTACCTTGCACGTGGCTGATCCTGGTTCTATCCCCTGCATCCCCAAGCACTGCCAGGAATAATTCCTGAGTGCAGAGCTAGGAGTAAGCCCTGAGCAACACCCAGTGTGGTCCCCAAACAAAACAATACAATAAAGAATGTGATCATTCTAGGGGGCTGGAGCGATGATAGCACAGCAGGTAGGGCATTTGCCTTGCATGCGGCCGACCCGGGTTCGGTTCCCAGTATCCCATATGGTCCCCTGAGCACTGCCAGGGGTAATTGCTGAGTGCAGAGCCAGTAGTAACCCCTGAGCATCACCAGGTGTGACCCAAAAAAAAAAAAAAAAAAAAAAAAAAGAATGTGATCATTCTTTAGTTTAGATGGTAGGGGGATATCTCCCAGTCCAGTGGTGCTTGAACTATACCTGGAGGTGCTGGGCGGGTGGCAGAGTCCGGAGGGTCAGCTATTCAACACCAGCCTCACTTACATACACGCCACTCCTTTGAGCTATCTCCCTGTCCCTTGTAATTCTTTGATTCAGTCCTCAAACCTGGGGCTGAGGGCTCAGGGGTAGAGTGGTACCTGGCAAGGGCGAGGTTGTAAATCTGATCCCAGAGGCCTGATGTTTAGGGTCTCTGGCACCAAAACAAAGTGGTAATTCCCTGGTAATACCTCAGCCAAGTGGTACCAATCTCCAATTATTGCAATAGCCACGGTAGCAACAGTTACAACAAAATGAAGGATAAAACACTGCAAAATCATTTCAGGTCTTTAAATCTCCACTAAAGTTGATGATGGACAAAAAAAAAACATGAAAAAAATGCTCTACACCACTAATCATCGGGAAGATACAAATCAAAACAACAGCGAGCTGTCATCTCCTGCCACAGAGACGAGCTCACATCAAAAAGAACAAGAACAACCAGTGTGGCGTGGACATGGGGAGAAAGGGACTCTCTCATTCATTGCTGTGGGAATGCCGACTGGTCCAGCCTTCTTGGAAACAATATGTGCATTCCTCAAAAAACTAGGAATTGAGCTTCCACCTGACCCAGCAATTTCAGTCCTGGGAATATACTCTAGGCGCCCCAAAACACAATGCAGGAAAACCATCTGCCCTCCTATGTTCATTGCAGCACTATTCACAATAGTCAGAATCTGGAAACAATCCAAGTGCCTGAAAGCAGATGACTGGATAAAGAACCTATGGTACATCTACACAATGGAATACTATGCAGCTGCCAGGAAAAAATGAAGTCATGAAATTTGCTTATAAATGATTGGACATGGAAAGTATCATGCTGAGTGAAATGAGTCAGAGGGAAAGGGACAGACATAGAATGATTACACTCATTTGTGGGGTGCATAAAGAACATAGTATGAGAGTAATACCCAAGCACAGCAAAAACGAGGGCCGGAGGACTGGTTCACGGTTGGAAGTTTGCCACAAGTGTGTGAAGTGTGGGGATGGGCAATTAGGACAGAGAAGGAACCACTATGGCAATGAGAGTTGGAAATGATTACTCTGGATAAGAACTGAGTGCTGAAAGGAGGTGAAGGGATATACATGATAACTTTCAGTGCCTGTATTGCAAACCATAACGTCCAAAAGCTAAGAGAGAGCGAGAGAGCAAGGGGTATGCTGTGTCTGAGAGTGAGAGGGAGAGAGAGAGAGAGAGAGAGAGAGAGAGAGAGAGAGAGAAAAGAGAGAGAGAGAAGGGAGAAGGAAAGCATCTGCCATAGAGGCAGGCAGAAGGATGGAGGTGGTGGGAGGGAAACTGGGGACATTGGTCTCGGTAGCAAATGTGCACAGGTGAAGGGATTAGTTTTGAAACATTGTATGACTGAAACTCAATCATAAACAACTTTGTAACTGTATCTCAAAGTGATTCAATTTTTTAAAAAAGTTAATGGTGGATGGGGCTGGAGCAATAGCACAGCGGGTAGGGTGTTTCTGAGACAGAAACTACTCTAGGTGTGAGGAAATGCAAATTAAGAGTATTTTGCTTAGGGGGCTGGAGTGATAGCACAGCGGGTAGGGCGTTTGCCTTGCACGTGGCCAACACGGGTTCGATTCCCAGCATCCCATATGTTCCCCTGAGCACCGCCAGGAGTAATTCCTGAGTGCAAAGCCAGGAGTAACCCCTGTGTTAATGGTGGACATTGTGGCCAAATGGGTACTCAGTAACCTTTGTTGCACAGTGACTTGCTATGCCTTTACAATGAAGAAAATATGGGAGTGATGTAGGTCACTGAGGCACAAAGGATTTGAGTAATCTGGCGCTGAAGTGGAAATCACCACCTTCAACTAGAATGCATTCTCTCTCTTTCTTGCTCTCTCTCTTTTTATCTCTCACTCACTCTTTTGGGCCACACCCAGCCGTGCTCAGGGCTTACTCCTAGCTCTGCAGTCAGGGATCACTCCTGGTGGACTTGGGGGACCACATGGAGTGCTGGGGATTGAACCCCCAGTATGCTGTGTCCAAGGCAAGGCCCTACCCGCTATACTCTCTCTCTCTCTCTCTAGCCCAACTTGCAATTTTTTTCCAACTTGCATTTTCTTTGAGTTGAATTCTCCAACTGAGGATGACCAACAAAGGAAGCAGTATGTATAATTTTTCACTCTGGATGCATTTCTATACTTCTTTTAAAACTATAGTTCCAGGGACTGGAGCAATAGTAGAGTGGGCAGGGCGTTTGCCTTGCACGTGGCAGACCTGGGCTTGATTCCCAGCATCCCATATGGTCCCCTGAGCACCACCAGAAGTAATTCCTGAGTGCAAAGTCAGGAGTAACCCCTGTGCATCGCCAGGTGTGACCCAAAAAGAAAAAAAACAAAAACAAAAACAAACGAACAAACAAAAACCTAGTAGTTCCAGTTGAGATAAGTACCAGGAGTATTACTCCACAGCTTAGAAGCTGGCTTCGCATGCTGGGGGAAAAGGCAGCTCAGAAAGGGTTGGGGCAGTGGGAGGGATGCTGGGACCATCAGTGGTGGAAAATGGGCACTAGTGGAGGGATGGGCACTCAACCATTGTATGACTGAAACACAAGCACGAAAATTTGTAAGTCTGTAACTGTACCTTATGGTGATTTGATTCATTAATAAAATTTTTTTAAAAAAAACTGTAGTTCTAACTCTTGGGCTCTCTTCCTTCATTTCTTGAAATTTTAGGGGGTATTCAATTACAATTCCCATCCAGTCCATTAAAAACTTTTTTTTTCTTTTTTTTTTGGCCACACCCGGCAATGTTCAGGGCTTATTCCTGGCTCTGAACTCAGGGATCACTCCTGGTGGTGCTCTGGAAGCACATATAAGATGTGGGAGATAGAACCCTGGCCAGCCACATGCAAGACAAACGCCTTACCTGCCAGACAATCACTCTGGCACTTGAAAAGTATTTTATTTTAATTGATTAATTAATTAATTCTTTTTGGGTCACTCCCGGCGATCCACAGGGGTAACTCCTGGCTCTGCACTCAGGAATTACCCCTGGCAGTGCTCAGGGGACCATATGGGATGCCGGGAATCGAACCCGGGTCGGCTGCATGCAAGGCAAATGCCCTACCTGCTGTGCTATTGCTCCAGCCCCTTGAAAAGTATTTTAAAGAAGAAAAAAAAATACTTTAAAAAAATTTAACTGGTTGGGGCCGGAGCGATAGCACAGCGGGTAAGGCGTTTGCCTTGCACGTGGCTGACCCGGGTTCGATCCCCAGCATCCCATATGGTCCCCCGAGCACCGCCAGGAGTGATTCCTGAGTGCAAAGCCAGGAGTAACCCCTGAACATCGCTGGGTGTAACCCCCCAAAAAATAAATAAATAATTTAACTCGTTAAATTTTTAATTAACTCAACTGGTTAATTGAAAAGTATTTTATAGAAGCAGGAGAAAAAAGCACTAAAGAATATGCTTAAGGGGGAGTGATAGTGATATGCTTAAGGGGGAGTGGGTCAGGCTGAGCTGGTCCAGTCTTTGGCACCCCATATAGTTCCCCGAGCCCTGCTGGGGGTGGGGGGTCCCTGCACACAGAGCTAGGAGTAAACTGTGAGAAAAGCTGGGTGTGGCCCCCAAACAAAAACAAAGAAAATTTTATTTTAAAATAGAAATATAGGGGTTGGAGCGATAGTACAGCAGGTTGGGTGTTTGCCTTACATGCAACTGACCTGGGTTCAATTCCAGCATCCCATACAGTCCCCCGAGCACCATCAGGAGTAATTCCTGAGTGCATGAACCAGGAGTAACCCCTGACCATTGCTGGGTGTGACCCCAAAAAGTAAAAAACAAAACAAAACAAAACAAAACAAAAAAACCCGAATAAAATAGAAATAGATAAAATGAGCTGTAATGACTAAAACAGAGGCTAGAGGCACATTAATAGACAAGTTGATAAAATAAGGCAGAAGCTTTAAGGTAAATAGAATTTATAGACAAATTTTTACATTTAATTTGATAAAAGCCACATTTAAAATTGGTCTGAAAATTATAGATTGTTCAATAGCAGGTGCTCAGATAACTTGGCTGCTATTTGTGTAAAGAAAAATTGGGTTAGAGACCAGATTAGGGATAGGCACTTGCATTGCGTGCACCTGGGTTTGATCCCCGGGACCACATATGTTCCCTCGGAGCACTGCTAGTCGTAAACTCAGAGCACAGATGGATGTGCTCCCACTGGGGGTCGGGGTGGGGGGGTGGGGGGTGGGGAACAGAAGAAAAATCTGTTTCAATCTTTATTCCACACTTTAAAACAAAATCAAGATAGATAAACTTAAACATGAAAAAAATAACATAAAGACAAGGCTATGGAGATGACTCCAAAGGCTGGAGCGTGGCCTCCTGCCCAGTAAGAGAAAGTGATTAATATAACAAAGGAAGAATGGCATGAAAAGATTATTTACAGAGAAGGCTCTTTAAAGAGCCTCAAGACTACATTTTGGAGAGAGATGAGCGTGGTGAGTGGGGGTGCGTGGGATTATGGGGGAGTCACACCCAGTGGTGCTCAGAGCTTATTCCTGGTTCTGAGCTCAGGGATCACTCCTGATGGTGCTCAGGGATCATAGTGGTGCTGGGAATCACACACAGGTGGTGGACTGTGCACAAGGCAAGCATCTTCCCAAATGTACTATCTCTCCCACCTAGAACACAATTCTTTTGTGTTTTTTTTTCTCTCTCTCCCGTCTGCTTCCCTTCATTGTTGATGCTGTCATTTTAGTCCTTCTTGGTTTTGGCAGTCTAGTTCATCCCTGAGACGTCAAAAGACAGCGTGGCCGCCCACCGACGAGATGGTCAGACTTCGTCAAAACCCTGAACGAACGGTTTGAGGCTCTTCATTTTCCTATAGCGAGCAGATACCACTGGGCTACACTAGCACTCGACAGGGACGAATGGAGACGTTACTGGCGCCTGCTCGAGCAAATTGAAGATCAACAGGCTGACAAGTGCTACAAGTGTTGGGAGGGAGTTGCACTCAGTCCTTTGCTGTGGGGCCTCCACATTTAGCTGTGTTGCTTGGTGGGAGGGCAGAATACCAAGTTTTCTTTGTAGCACACTACATGCTGCTAAAACTGTTGTTTCCTTATCTGATTTGTGAATAATAAAATAGTTCAATTGACTAAATCCATGCACTAAAGTCCCTTAGACATACAAAAATCAAATCAAACAATTATTATTTTTCTTTCAACTCCACCATGAGAGAATGTGAAGAATCTAAAGCCTCTCCTGTCCCTTTCCTCAAAGTGGAATCAGACCATGTTGGGATATAATTGATCATGTTGGAAATTTGGCCTTGTTGCTAGAGCAGATTATAGCTGCACAAGTTCCTTTATTTTCTTCTCTTTCCCTCCCTCCCCCACTACTCCCTTATTTCCTTCCCTTCTCTCATCCTTTCTCTTTTCCTTTCTTCTTGTCTTCCTGTCTTCCTGTCTTTCTTTCTTTCTTTCTTTCTTTCTTTCTTTCTTTCTTTCTTTCTTTCTTTCTTTCTTTCTTTCTTTCTTTCTTCCTTCCTTCCTTCCTTCCTTCCTTCCTTCCTTCCTTCCTTCCTTCCTTCCTTCCTTCCTTCCTTCCTTCCTTCCTTTCTTTCTTTCTTTCTTTCTTTCTTTCTCACACCCGGCGATGCTCAGGGGTTATTCCTGGCACTGCACTCAGAAATCACCTCTGGCAGTGCTCGGGGGACCATATGGGATGCTGGGAATCGAACCCGGGTCGGCCGCGTGCAAGGCAAACGCCCTACCCGCTGTGCTATTGCTCCAGCCCTTCCTTCCTTCCTTTCTTCCTTCCTTTCTTCCTTTCTTTCTCTCTCTCTTTCTTTCTTTCTTTCTTTCTTTCTTTCTTTCTTTCTTTCTTTCTTTCTTTCTTTCTTTCTTTCTTTCTTTCTTTCTTTCTTTCTTTCTTTCTTTCTCCCTTCCTTCCTTCCCTTCCTTCCTTCCCTTCTTTCTTTCTTTCTCTCTCTTTCTTTCTTTCTCTCTTTCTTTCCTTCCTTCCTTCCTTCCTTCCTTCCTTCCTTCCTTCCTTCCTTCCTTCCTTCCTTCCTTCCTTCCTTCCTTCTTTCTTTCTTTCTTTCTTTCTTTCTTTCTTTCTTTCTTTCTTTCTTTCTTTCTTTCTTTTTCTTTCCTGGTGGTGCTCAGGGGACCATGTACAGATAATGGATGCCGCGGATCAAATCCAGGTTGGCTGCGTGCAAGGCAATCACCCTACTCACTGTACTATCGCCTCAGTTCTGGACAAGTTATTTCTATCAATTCCCTTCTATATAAAGATCTTCTCTAATGCCATTCAGGGAGGGTATGTTATACACAAACGGTGTGCTTACACACTTGACAAGTGGGGAATAAAATCAGGCACAGAGGAAGAGAATCACAGAGGTTTGGTCAGCTATTGAGGGAAAAAAAACCAACCTTCCCGTTTTGATGGCAGTAATCTGTGTTCCTTCTGCATGTTAACTCTCATCCTCCACATGGAGTGATCAATCCCACCTCCATCACTGAAAAACCAGGGCCAAATAGCCACCTAAGCAAAATACTCTTTTTTTTTTTAGGTCACACCCAGTGATGCGCAGGGGTCACTCCTGGCTCTGCACTCAGGAATTACCCCTGGTGGTGCTCGGGGGAACATATGGGATGCTGGGAATCGAACCCGTGTTGGCCACGTGCAAGGCAAACGCCCTACCCGCTGTGCTATCACTCCAGCCCCCTAAGCAAAATACTCTTAATTTGCATTTCCTCACACCTAGAGTAGTTTCTGTCTCAGAGATAAGCTATCCTGAGTTTAAAATATGCAGTTTCTTGTTCAACCCTCAAAGTCAAATGCTATATTACTCTAAATGATTACTTTGGGATCAGAAAGATAAATAGTAAAGCAGGTAAAATGCTTGCTTGCTTGCTTGCATGCATCCTACAGGGATTCCACACCCATGTGGTCCCAAGACCTGTCAGGAGTGATCCCCGTGAGAAGAGCAAAAATTAAGTCCTTAACACCGCTGGATGTGACCCTAAAACAAAAACAACAACAAAGATAGTGCAAACTGACTTAGTTCTATATTAGGTTCCTCCTGGGTTGGAGAGTTGCATTCTCTTCTACTTTTCTATGTTTTTTTTTTTTTGGGGGGGTGGAGAGGGTCACGCCCTATGATGCACAGGGGTTATTCCTGGCAGTGCTTGGGGGACCATATGGGATGCTGGGAATTGAAACTGGGTCGGCTGCGTGCAAGGCATTTGCCCTACCCTCTGTGCTATCGCTTCAGTCCCTCTATTTTATTATTATTATTATTATTATTATTATTTGCTTTTTGGGTCACACCCAGCGATGCTCAGGGGTTACTCCTGGCTCTGCATTCAGGAATTACCCCTGGCTGTGTTCAGGGGACCATATAGGATGCTGGGAATCGAACCCGGGTTGGCCACGTGCCCCTCTATGTTTTTAATAAGCATTTTTTCTTTTAAAAAAGTAGAAGTAAAGGCGAGAGATAAGGTACAATGGATAGGACGTTTGCCATAGACAGAGAGAATAAGTGTTAGATTCAGGGTACCCTGTATGGTCCCTTGACAGTAATGATCCCCAGCAGTCAGTAATAAGCCCGTAGTACTACCAAGGGAGGCCCAAACAAGCACCATCACCACCACCACCACCACCACCACCACTACTACCACAAAATGTGCAAGTAGTGCAGCTAGAAAATAAAAAAAGGGCACTTTAAATTTTGAAGTTCTATCTAGCACCTTAATTAATATTAATATTAATAATCTTACGTTCTTCCAAGGTGGTCTTTAGTTTGGCAAATCAAATATATATAGTTAGACCTTGATCAAATTAATAGTTTTTCTTAGAAGAATAAACAACCTTAATGCAATGCAAAGATATTATAGAATTTTTTTTTTCTTTTTGGGTCACACCCGGCGATGCACAGGGGTCACTCTTGGCTCATGCACTCAGGAATCACCCCTGGCGGTGCTCAGGGCACCATATGGGTTGTTGGGGATCAAACTCGGGTCAGCAGCATGCAAGGCAAACGCCCTAACTGTGCTATCGCTCCAGCCCCCAGAATGTTTTTGATTAATATAGAAATTCAGAGTTGGTGGGGAAAGCGTATTATTCTTTCAAAAAGAAAACATATTTAACATGTATAATGACGTTAGACAAAAAGAGTTCCCCTTGGCATATCACCAGGATAGCCTCCTTTCCATTCTTGTCAGGGCTTACTTCACATTTGAGTAGAAAGTTCAGTGTATGCTTCCATGTTTAATAGGGTTTTTCTTTGACCAACTATATTCAGATCAGTGTGAGTTGCAATGAATTTTAATATGGCAAATTCCAAAGGAAAGGGTTGGAGATGGGGATGCTCATAGACAAAAAGATGTCTTCATCCAACGCTGTAGTTTGCACTTATCCCTAACTAAACATCAACCCATTTTCATCTTTACAACTTTCCTAAGATATAGAGAGAAGAAAGGAGATGGCAAATTTTCCTTATTTCTCTTTTTCTCCCCAGTATTTTTCAGCCTCACACATGAGTGAACATAGTCCTGGACCATGCGAGGCCGCACGGCACATCATCATAGACGGAAATAAATATATATGCCTCTGGGAGAGCCCCGCAAGCTACCAAAGTATCCCGCCCACACGCAGAGCCATAAGCCCCAAAATAGAAATAATAACAGGTCTCATTCCCCTGACCCTGAAAGAAGCCTTCAATCATTGGGAAAGAGTAAGAAGAGGCTGCTAAAATCTCAGGGCTGGGATGAATGGAGACGTTACTGGAGCCTGCTCGAGTAAATCAATGAACAAGGGGATGACAGTGATGACAATGATCTAGCACCTTAGCACTTCGGATAAATAAGAGCCCTCCCCCCATCTCCGCCAAAAAGAAGGGGGGGGAGGAGGATATTATCAAAACAACCTGCAGTTGGCATTATTTGAGACAATTACTTCCCAGTTGTAACCCTAAAACGCTTTTTGTTCTATACTAGGCACTTTTTGTCTGTTAAGCAAGTTTTATTGAATGAATAATTAAGTGGGAAATACATGTTCAAGAGAGCTGTGGCTTCTCTAGAGCGGAAAGAGCTAGCAAACATCGAGATAAGCAGAACTATGTGCGCAAGAACAGACTTGGGGCTGGAGTGACAGCACAGCGGGTAGGGCGTTCGCCTTGCACACGGCCGACCCGGGTTCGATTCCCAGCATCCCTTATGGTTCCCTGAGCACTGCCAGGAGTAATTTCTGAGTGCAGAACCAGGAGTGACCCCTGTGCATCGTTGGGTGTGACCCCAAAAGAAAAAAAAAACCCACAGAAAAACCCCACTTGACTTCTTCCCCCTCGCCTTTTTTCTTGGCCACACCCAACAGTGGCTAACTCCCGGCTCTGCACTCAGGAATCACTCCTGGTGGTGCTGGGGGACTACAGGATGCCGAGGATGGCAGCCGGGTCAGCCGCTTGCAAGGCAAACGCCCTCCCCGCTGTACTATCGCATCAGCCCGCTTCTTCCCCTTTCCTTCAATCCACCCTCGCCAGTTTTCCCCAATGTCAATCCCGTCAGCTGGCAAGGATTTGCGTCTGCTTTATCTTTGCCTGGTTTATGCTTTCTCATCATCTAGAAAGGCACAAAACCAGCAACCATTCAGCCTCAGCGGAACGAGACACGAACACGCTCCCGGAAGTCCCGTGACTCGGGATTACATGGGCGGTTGCCCGCCTTCGCGCCTTCCAATAGGAAGAGAGGGAAAAAGCCGGTGCCCGCCTTCGCGCCTTCCAATAGGAAGAGCCGGAAAAGCCCCGCCCCTCGCCTGGCCGCTAACGCGAGCAGAAACATGACGGCGCAGCTGCGTAGGCGAGCGGCTGACCCGGTAGGGTTTCTGTAGTCGCGTTGATGACGCTCTCCTGCGACGGCGGCGCTTGCTTGGCGCGTCACTTCCGGCGAGCGGGACACGAGCGTTCAACGGCCTGCAGAGCATCATGCCTAAGTGAGTCGGATCCTGAGTCGCGGGGCGATTGTTGTTGGTCGCTAGTTGTGACTTTGGGCGGGAGGGGGGTCGCGGCGAGGGTTGTTTCCCTAGGGAGAGCCGCTGGGCCGAGGAGGGGGCTCGGGGTGCCAGGCCGACCCGGAGCTCTAGATTCTTCCTCTCTCGAATTCGAATGCGAGGGTCGCCTCCGCGCGAGCCGCCGACCAGCCGTCCTTGGCTTGTGTCTCCGGGCGTCTCGAGGCCTTGAGCAGGTCTGTGAGCGAGTGTGTTTCAGCTCAGCCCGCTATGGAGGGTCGCCGACCGTCTCTCGACTCAATTGTCATCTTTTTCTCTCCTCTTCGCCCCTTCCCAGGTTTTACTGTGACTACTGTGACACGTACCTCACCCATGACTCTGTAAGTGATGCGCCTTTTGCATTTTCTTTAGACCTTCTATGTCGTCGTTAAGGCCTTTTTTTCTCCTTGTAGGTTTGTGTTGTCCTTTTTTTGTTTGTTTGTTTTTGTTTAGTTTTGGCTCCTCCCCGCCTCCCTCCCCCCATCCCTTATCCCCCTGCTCAGGTGCTCCGGGGACCGTGCATCGGACCGTGCATCGCCGGGATTGAACTGGGGTCTCTCTCATGCAAACGTTGGGCTCCAGCCTTTTGAGTTTTCTCCTTGACCGGAGTTGGACTGCTGGGCTACACCCCCGGGCCCTGTGAGACTAAGCTTTTGTTCAGGACTGTGGGTTTAACTTGTGCATCCAACTTAACAAACCTTGCCGGGAATCAGGTACTTTGTAGGTTAATACTAGGAGCATAGGAAGTGGGGCACGCTCCCATCTTCATTCTTGACAATAGGACTTATAGTTCTCAGGACGCTGGGGTGCAGTTGATTACCAGGGCCACCCTGGGGGTTGCTTGGGGGGTGCTTGAGAGCCTCCAGGGCTGCCCCTTGCTGATACTTGGCCTGTGATGCCAGGGATCTACCAAGCAACGCCATTCAAGGTATGTGCCCTTAACCTTTACACTAGCTCTCTGGCCCTAGTAGAAAATTTTTTGTTGACTGAATATTACCCTGGAAAAATAAGATTCACATTAATGTTACACTCTAATTAGAAACGGACCTTAAAGGATTCGACTGTCTCGTGGTCCCCGAGTTTTCTAAGAGTTTAAATTTCCTTGCAAGTTGACATTGGTCATCCGCAATCAGTGCTGCTTGTTAACTTTGCAGTGACAGACTCACCATGTTTTTTTTTTTTTTTTAGACTAATATTGTTTCTGGTTTCTTGGAAATAAAAAGCAATTTTTACTTGGAGGGGGATGGCTTAGTGAGTTGGGTGCTTTGCATGATAGAAGCCCAAGTTTGGTCCATAGCACCACATTTTCCACTGAGTACTGCTCGGAGTGACTCCCAGCTGAGAGACAGACGTTGCCTCTGGGCACTGCCAGGCATAGGCCAAAAATAAATAAATGTAGCTGGTGGACCTCACATGTTGAAGAATTATCTCTTCCGTTTTACTTGAAATAACACATTTGACGTCTTTCAGAAGTGTGTTGTATATAATTCCTATTTTGAAAAAGGCTTAACTTCAGGAGTTGAAATTTAAGGGGCTGGAGCAAAAGTATAGCAGGTAGGGCACTTGCTTTTCACACTGCTGATGTGGGGTTGATCCCCAACATCCCAGATGGTCTCCCGTGCCCCTGCCAGGAGTGATCCCTAAGTGCAGTGCCAGGAGGTGGGTATTGCCCCCAAACAACAACTAATAATAATAATTGTACTGTTTGATGGGTGTTAGCAGAACTGGCTCCCCTCCTTTTCATGGGTACCTGGCATTCAAGAATACATTGATTCTGATGCAGTGATTCTGATGATTTTCTTGATTTATTCTAAAGTGCCGAAGCTGAGGCCAGAGAGATAGTAGAGGGAGGAAGGCACTTGCCTTGTAAGCAGCCAGCCTGGGTTGGATCCCTGGCACCACATATGATTGCCCAAGCACCACCAGAGTGATTCCTGAGCACTGCCCGGTGTGGCCCCCAAATAAAAACTGATACAGAACACGTTTGACATCAGTGTAAAGGTCAGTACAGTATACAAAGATGGTCTTGATACTGTTTTGAAACGACTTTGATTTTGCACACACCTGTAGAAGGACTTTAGAGATCCTTTGGTGTCTGAGAACACACCTTGAGAACAGCAGCTGTGTACTTGGCTGCCTCTGTAAAAGTGATTAAATCACAGCTATCTTGAATAGTAGCTGCAAGGATCTACAAAGCCAGTGAGTTCTTGTTGTTGTTTCATTGGGAATTCTCTAACACGTGGTCAGATATGTTTCAGTTTTAGTCAATTCATGGGGTATATAGAGTGAATGCTTTTAAAGAAATACGGTCCTGTATTACACTCAGAATATTAGTGTAGGGCCAGAGCATTAGTGCAGTGGAGGGCGTTTGCCTTGCGTGCGTACTGACAACCCGGGTTTGATTCCTATCATCCTACATGGTCCCTTGAGCTTACCAGGAGTGATTCCTGAGCATCTCTGGGTGTGACCCAAAAACCTAAAATAAATTAGTGAAGATTGTCCTGGAGGAGCTTATGCCCAATAATTTGGGTTGGTATTAGCTTGCTTATAGCCCCAAGTCTTGATTTGTTTTTTTCTCTCTTTTTTTTTTTTTTTGTTTTTAGTTTTGTTTTCTGGGCCACACTTGGAGGTTCTCAGGGCTTGCTTCTGCTCTGTGTTCAGGGATCACTCCTAGTGGGGCTTGGGGGAAGCATTTGGAATGCCAGCAGTTGAACCTTTGTCAGCTGCATGCAAGGCAAGTGCCACTGTAATATCTCTCCAGCTCCTCAAACTTTGTTTTTTGTTGTTTTACTTCTTTCCTCCCCATCTCTAGATCAAACTCTCAGTCCTAGTTTCTGAAATTGTAATGGGATTATACTTTTCTATGCCAGTTTGGTATTTGTATTATGTAGCCACTCATCTTGCTGATACCAAAACTCAAGAGAATTGAAAAATAGTTTTACTTCTGTGTTGATATATCAGAAATCCTTGTTAATAATATTGTTATAAAATGATAATCCTGTGAGAATCGAAAATTTTCCTGGTAAGTTGAAGCAGTTGCTTGTGGTCAGTTTTAAAATGTATAAGACATTTGGTGGTAAGAGCCAGTGAGGAGATTGTTAGGGAGCCTCTGAACAAGATTTGGCTTCTAGGCCTTGGTTTGCTGCTTAGCCAGCTCTGTGTTTCGTGACAATTGTTTTTGATTGTGGTCTGCACCCAGGGATTCTCAGGGATCCTACCTGCACTGTGCATAGGGAACCTCTCGGTTTTAGGGATTGAACCTGGGGTTCTTGCATACAAAATGTACTCCAGCCCTCTGAGCTATCTGGCCAGCTCTGAGGCAATAATTAGATGATAACCTTGTAATTTTTTCCATTAGTTTTATTGAATTTATATAACATGTCAACTTAAAAGCACAGTTATAAAGCATACAGTTCAATGACTCGACATATAACTAATATTTAGCATACATCAAGTGAACTATTTCTTCACTCTGAAAATTCCCTTGTATTTCTTTGCAGTCAGCCCCTTTCAGCCCTGGCTCAACTGATCTGTTTTTTAATTATTGAGGATCAGTATTGTGTGTTTGAAACTTCTCATGAGGGCCAGAGTGATAGTACAAGGCCAACCCAGGTTCCAGCCCCCGCATCGCGTATGTCCCCTGAGCCAGGAAGAGCCAGGAGTAACCACTGTGTATGGCCCCAAAACAAACCCAAAAAGCCTGACTTGATATGAATGGAATCTGGGGAGTAACTGCCATATCTGGCGTGCTCAGGGCTACTCCTCACTCCCAGTAGTCACTGGCAGTGCTCAAGGGACCCCATGCGAGGATACCAACTGGGCTTGTCCGCATGCAAGGCAAGTGCTGTGTCCTGTGTAGCTCTCCTGCTTCTGAGTGGGGTCTTTTGTACTAGTCTCGGTGTATTTGAATTCTTGACCCCAGCATGCTGTGGAGATTCATCCATTTTGCATGTATTAGAGATTTTTTTCCTGATGAGTATTCCATTGTACCACACACATGTGACTGTAGTTGGGAGGGAATTTTCAAACAGTGCTCAGGGGAGTCTTACCTATTTTTGACCAATTTGGCTTCCTGGGGATTGAACTAGAGTTGGCCAGCATCAGGGTCAGCTGCATGCAACCTGCATCTTAACTCCCAGACTGCCTCTCCGGCCCATTCATGATTTATAAAAATTGGGCCATCATTTTTAGGGGAGACAGACAGTACTCTCCTGCACATAATGTTGAATTTAACACTTTAATTTTAACATTTTAATTTTAAATTCAATTATTTTGTTGTTGTTGTTGTGTTTTTTTGGGTCACACCCGGCGATGCACAGGGGTTACTCCTGGTTCTACACTCAGGAATTACTCCTGGCGGTGCTCAGGGGACCATATGGGATGCTGGGATTTGAACCCGGGTCGGCCACGTGCAAGGCAAACGCCCTACCCGCTGTGCTATCGCTCCAGCCCCGTATTTTTAATGTAACTTTAATTCAAAAAAAGTTGGGGTAGGGGCAGGAGATATATGAGGCCCTGGTTCAATCTCTGGTACTATGAAAACTAAACAAAACCGAAAGATCAATAAGGCTGTGAAAGAAACAACTATAAGGCCTAGTGGGCCAGAGATGAGGATCTTTAGGTGATTTATATAGAATTTATACTCGATATGCAAAGAACAGAGGTTTCCAAATTTATTTGGCCTGTATTCCCTCTTAAAAAAATTACTCAGCACACCCCTGCGAAACTACCTTGAGGGAACAAACAGAGGTAGCCCCAGATTGCACCCACGTTTACTGTCCCCTCACAAAAGTTTTGAAATTGCCGTGACAGAAAGTTTCTTAGAGTCCCAGGATTATTGATATTTGAATGTCACACAATTCTGCCATTGCATTGTAGAGGGATGACAGACAATACATAAATGAGTCTGTGTTCCACTCTGCCTATTTTCTTTTTCTTTTGTGGGTTTTGGGCCACACCCAGTGATGCTCTGGGACTTCTGGCTCTGCAGTCAAGAGTTACTCTTGGTGGTGCTTGGGGAACCATGGGATGCTGGGGATCAAACCTGGGTTGGCCACATGCACCCTACCCGCTGTACTATTCACTTTGGCTCATTTTCTTTTTTTTAAAATCAAGTTGTTGGCTTATGGGCCATAGTTCGCTGATTTTAGGTAAGAGGCTCGGTAAGTTTTCGCAAGCTGTTGTTGGATACAGTTTACGAATGCTGCTTTAGTGCCCAGTGAAAGCTGCTAAAGGTAGCCAGGCTACCTGTATGAATGTAAGGCTTTAGAAGAATTTCCGATTTTGAATATCTGTTTCTCTGAGTGCTGTGACCGTTTTGTTTTGCAGCCATCTGTGAGAAAGACTCACTGCAGCGGCAGGAAACACAAAGAGAATGTGAAAGACTACTATCAGAAATGGATGGAGGAGCAGGCCCAGAGCCTGATTGACAAGACAAGTACGGTTCAGTCTCTTGTTGGGATGTGTAGAATGGCCCATTCTTCCCCTCCTGTCTCTGTTGTTTTTCACAGGACCAATTCATTCTGATGATAAATAGGGGCATTGTGATATGCTGATGAAAGAAGGGGAAGGTCATTGGTTTCCCAGGGGTATAGGAACACATTAATATTAATTACTGAGGTTAGACCCACCAGGTATTTGGTCAGACAGGGATGTGGGGCAGAGAAGAATCTTAGTTGCCTAAGATTTCTTGACTGATGTGGACTAGATCTGTATTGAATTTAGATTGGCCCTTCTAGTTTCTCAGACTTCTTCCTGTTGTAGTAAAAGTGGGTTTGTAGTTCTTCTTAAAAAAAAATTGAGAGAGGTTTGAGTTATTTTTTCTTTGCTGTCCCGACAAAGATCATTGGTGGGGAAATCACTGAGGTGACAGCTTAGTCTGCAGCCTGGGTATGTCCACATACTCTCCTTAATAAGGGTCGTTGATGCTGTTCACGGCTTGGCTCCCAGGCGCTGACAGAACAGGAACTTGGCGTCTGTGTCAGATCATCATGGTGTTTTCGAAAGGAGGCCTTTCTTAATCTTGCATTGTACTCCCAGCTGGCAAGCAAATGTAAACTTGATTCTGATGTTGATGCAGATGAGGCTAGGGGGGGGGGTGGTGGGTCTCTGTTCCTTCTTGATTCCCAGGTTCTTTAGTATTTTCCAGAATGAAAGTATTGAATAATAAAGATGCTCAGACTCAGAGTTGGAAAGTAGAAGAGAAAAGGAGCTCCCGAAGTGGGGAGGAACTTAGTGTAGGACTAAGTTAAGGTAAGGGGGTTTTGTGGAGGCCTTTTTAAGGGCACCTGGTGTTCCTTATAGGTTGGCAGGTCTTTACAATGTAGAGATGCCAGAAAAACAAAATGATGTCTAGATCTAATTCTGGTCTAAATCTTTCGGGGCATTTTTGCCCCTTTTCTTAGTCTCCATGTCGGCCTAGGCTCCAGGACAGAGTTTTATGGTCCTGGAAATCTCGATGACCCCTGGGCCAGGACTTAGGGAATGAAATGTGTCCGGTCGATGGGGGAAACGGTGGCTTCCTTCTTCACTGGCAAGGGGAAACAAATCTTCCAGGCCTAATTGCCCATTATCTTGGTTTCCCTGTCAGCCTAGACTACGGGACAGAGTTTTATGTTCCTGGGAAGCCCCAGGTAATGCTGCGGCAGAACCTTGGAGGTGGAGTTTGTATCTGGTTGATTGGGGGAGGGGGAGGCTGGCGGGGGCGGGGGGAAAGATGGAACTGTGGCTTTGTCACTGGCAAGGGGAAATAGGTTTCCTCTTTCAAAGTGATTGGTTTGGACCGCACTGAACTGTGTTCAAGGCTTCGTCCTGAGTCAGCTCCAGGATCACCCCTGACAGGGCTGCCAAACCGTGTGCAGTGTTGGGGATGGAACCTGGGTTAGCTGTGTACAAGGCTAACGCTTTACCCCTGTACCATTGTTCTGGCCTGTGACTGTTTTTAGGAAACAAATTATGGCAAAATCGTAAAGTTGACAGGTTAAATGATGCTCTTCTCCCTGCTCAGAATCCTTTGTCTGCTTCCCTTTCTCCGTTCTGCTTTTGTTTGCTCGCTTGTATTTTAATCCAGAATTCTTTTATTTATTCATCAAGTGTGTGTGACTGGTTGTGGAATACTTAATATGCTCATTAATATGGACATTAATTCTCTTGGCAAGAACGCTGCCTCTCTGCTCTGTAACAATGCCGGGTACACTGTGCCTTTCCAGTTTCGCCCAGTATGTTGTGGGATGTTCCTTTTGAACAGAGACCGTTTTTCAGATGTCTCCAGTATCACCTTCCTCTCGACAATGCCTGGGTGAGATGCAAGAGAGAGTGCGCTGTTTCCTGAGAGACTGCGTGCAGGGGTGCCTCACAGCACACAGGCTCCAGCCCTCCAAGCTGTGTCCCCACTCCCCACCCCAACTTACATTGCTTAACAGTCAGATCTGTTGACTTAGAATGACCTATTTCTTGGGGCCAGAGAGAGACAATACAGAAGTTCAGGTGTACCTTGCATGTGGCTGGCAGGTTCCATCCTTGGCTCTCTAAATGCATCTCTGGAGACCCCCATCACTGGCAAGTGTGGTCCTGGAGGACCCCTGGCAACTGGAGCAGCAAGAACATATCCTCAAGCCCTGGTGTGGAACCACCAGCCCAGTTGGGCAAGAATCTTTTTTTTTTTTTTTGGTGGGTTTGGGCCCCACCCCGTGATGCTCAGGGGTTGCTCCTGGCAATACTCAGGGCACCATATAGGATGCTGGAGACAGAACCCGGGTCAGCTGCATGCAAGGCAAGCACCTTACCTGCTCTTTATTGCTCAAGCCCCTGGGTGAGAACCTTTAGGAGGGGCCTTGCTTGAGAACCTTCCCCCCAACCCCAAGATAAATAAAATGACATTTTTGCTAAGAAGCTTACTTCAATCTCTCATAGTTAATTCAGTCTTGGAAATGCATAATACTTTAAAATAAAGTGAGACTCTGAAGTCAGTTTGCAGCTCATACATGGTTGAATTCTTTTTAAAAAATTTCTTTTATTAAGAGGCTGGAGCAATAGCACAGCGGGTAGGGCGTTTGCCTTGCACGTGGCCAACCCGGTATCCCATATGGTCCCCTGAGCACCGCCAAGAGTAATTCCTGAGTGCAGAGCCAGGACTAACCCCTGTGCATTGCCGGGTTTGACCCAAAAAGCAAAAAAAAAAAAAAATTATTGAATTACCATGAGGTACAGTTACAAAGCTTTCATGATTGAGTTTCAGTCATACAGTGATCGAACACCCATGACAGCACCAGTGCGCATTTTTCACCATCATTGTTTCCAGTATCCCTCCTGGCACCCCGGTTGTTGAATTCTTACTGTGTTTTCCCCCTTGCTCTCTCCAAAGCTGCTGCATTTCAACAAGGCAAGATTCCTCCGACTCCGTTCTCTGCCCCTCCTCCTGCGGGGGCGATGATCCCACCTCCGCCCAGTCTCCGTAAGTTGAGAAAGTGTTTTAAGGGGGTAATTGAACAGATTCTCTCTGACTTTGCTAAGTGATCTCACAGTTGACTTTCAAATATTTATTGAATAAATATAGAGAATAAATTCAGTGGTATAATGTTTTAAATATGTTGGGATTATTTCTTTATTTCATTGTTAATAGGGTATTATGTTTGTGGCATTCTAAGTGTGGCTCCAAGATAAATTCACTGGAATTCTGAAATAGCTATGGTGAGATGAACTGATAAATGAAAGGTATTTACTGCTGTAAGCACTTCACTGGAGGATTAAAATTGCTGAAGAGTTTTGTTAAACAACAAAAACCAGAAGGGCCGTAGCGATAGTGCAGCGGATAGGGTGTGTGGGGCAGCATTTGCCTTGCCTATCGCAACCTGGGTTTGATCCCCAGGATGCTGTATGTTATCCTGTGTCCCACCAAGAGTTATCCCTGAGCTCAGAACGAGGAGTAACCTTGCACTACTAGGTGGAGCCCCGAAACAAAAGAACAGCCCCCAAAATTGGATAGCTGGAATTAGTGTAGATCAGAGGCCTCTGCTCATTAGGAGGTTTCTGCTTTCTGCATGGTGGACTGGAAGAGAGAATGACAAGTCCGGGCCGGAGAGATAGTATTGTAGGGGAGGGAGTTGCCCTTGCACATGGCCAAGGGAAAGGTTTGATCCTTGGCATCCCACATGATCTCCCGAGCGCAGCAAGAGTAATTCCTGAGTCCCGAGTCAGGAGTAATCCCTGAGCCAGGTATGATTCAGCAAAGCCCCCACCTCCCCGCCCCGTCCCCCCCAGAATGACAAATTAACGGTTTTTGTTTTGTTTTGGGCCGCACCTGGTGGTGCTCAGGGCTTCCTCCTGGCTCTGCTCAGGATCATTCCTGGCAGGCTTTCGACACCGTGTGAGATGCTCCGTCCAAGGCAAGTGACCTGCCTGCTGTGCTGTTGTTCTGGACGGCCCGATTTTGAACAAGGCTTCTCAGCTGTTTCAATCTTCCAGGCCTCTTCCCACCTTTTGTGGGGGTGTGGGGAGAGGCACACCCAGCGGTGTTTTGGGCTTATTCCTGGCTCTGTGCTCAGGGTTCACTCTTAGCGGTACCTGGGGAACCATGTGGGTTGCTTGGGATTGAGCCCAGGTCAGCCGCAGCCGCATGTAAGGCTGCTGTGCAGTTGCTCATTTTAAGACTTTCTTAGTGAAGTAAATAGTTTTAGAGAGATGTGAGGAGGGAATATGCATACTTGCAGATTGTAATGCAGCCGTAGAGAATATGCTTTCATTATTTTTAATAATAAAATACTGTGTGGCATAAATATAATGTGGTGTGGGGTTTGGGGTTTTTGTTTGTTTTTGGTCACACCTGGCCGGCCAGTGCTCAGGAATTATTCCTGGGACCACATTTGGTACTGAGACTGAACCACATGCAAGGCAAGTACAGCTGTAGTGTCTCCTCCAGGCCCTGTGATTTTTTTGTTTTGTTTTGTTTTTGTTTTTGGGTCACACCCACCTGGCGATGCACAGAAGTTACTCCTGGCTCATGCACTCAAGAGTTACTCCTGGTGGTGCTTGGGGACCATATGGGATGCTGGGAATCAAACCTGCATCGGTGGCATGCAAGGCAAACGCCCTACCCACTATGCTATCGCTCCAGCCCCCCCAGTGATGTATTTTTAACCTCACTGTTTTTTTCCTCTTAGGCACTTAAATTGTTTCATGTTGTTGGTCTTGTGAATGTTATTGTCAGGAATGTGTCTGCATACATATCTGTGTACTTTATTTAAAAGTATATTTCTGAAATTATGTACTTGGGAAGTTCATCAGCTTTTTGTCAGGCACTCTGCAAAAGGTATCATGTACCCTTTTTTAAAAATTAAAATCTCAGGGCTGGAGTGATAGCACAGCGGGTAGGGCGTTTGCCTTGTACACGGCCGACCCGGGTTCGATTCCCAGCATCCCATATGGTCCCCTGAGCATGGCCAGGGGTAATTCCTGAGTGCAGAGCCAGGAGTGACCCCTGAGCATCGCTGGGTGTGACCCAAAAAAGCAAAAATAAAAGAAAATTAAAATCTCATGGGGCTGGGGCTGGAGTGATAGCACAGCGGGTAGGGTGTTTGCCTTGCACGCGGCCAACCCGGGTTCGAATCCCAGCATCCCATATGGTCCCCTGAGCACTGCTAGGGGTAATTCCTGAGTGCAGAGCCAGGAGTAACCCCTGTGCATCACCAGGTGTGACCCAAAAAGCAAAAAAAAAAAATCTCATGGGGCTGGAGCAATAGCACAGCGGGTAGGGCGTTTGCCTTGCACTTGGCCAACCTGGGTTCGATTCCCAGCATCCCATATGGTCCCCAAGCACCACCAGGAGTAACTCCTGAGTGCATGAGCCAGGAGTAATTCTTGAGTGCATTAGCCAAGAGTAACCCCTGAGCATCGCCGGGTGTGACCCTAAAAAAAGAAAAAAAATTTTAAATCTTGGGGACCGGAGAGATAGTATAGAGTAGAGGTAAGGTGTTTGTCTTGCCTATAACAACCTGGATTTGATCCCCTGCACCTCATATGGTCCCCCTAAGTACCAGAGGAATGAACTTTGAATGTAGAGCCAGGAGTATTGAGCATTGCGTCATATATTGCCAGATGAAGCCCCAAAATAAAATCTTTTGAAATTTAAAATAATTTGTTTCCTTTGGGGAGGGGATGGAGCATGGGGGTGGTCCTTTGGCCTCACAGGATGACACTCGGGATTGATGCCCAGTGGTACCAGGGACTCAAACTAGGGTCCATAGAATGTAATGCCGGCTTGTTTCATGACCCCTTCACTATCTCTCTGGTCCTGGGACTTAGGGCCACACTTGACCATCTTTAGGGCTTAATCAAGGTGGTGCTCGGGGTGCCATTTGCAAGGCAATGCCAGGGATCAGCCACCTGCAAGGCGAGCACCTTATCTGCTGTACTAGCTCTCTAGCACTGGCCCTGGGGATTTTTGTTTTGTTTGGGGGCCATACCTGGGGGGCCATACCGTCCAGTTCTCAGGGGTTATTCTTGGCTGTACTCAGGAATCACTCCTGAGATTCTGGGGCCCAAACCCTTGTTGGCCACATGCAAAGCAGTACCTTACCCACTGCACTATCTCTATCTTGGCTCTGGAATTCTGTAACTTGCGGAGCCTGACTTCATTTTCACTTTTGTCTAGCCAGGTTTGTTCATGCTTCAAAGTAATTCATTTCTATGGCGTGCTGATTTTTCTTGATCTACTGTCACCAAAAAAAAAAAAAAAGAAAGAAAAAGTCATAAGTTACTTGTAGAACACGGAGCTTTGCATGCATGGGACCCTGGGTTTATCCCTTGGCACAAGTACAGAGAAATTCAGGTATTAGAGAATTGGGATCAGATTCTGAGGCCTGATTAGTTTCATTCAGGAGAGAGAATGTTTTGCATATAGAAGGTGCCCAGGTTCCATCCCTGTACTGCAGGGTCTCCTGAGTTCCAGCAGGAGTGACCCCTGAGCTGCTCAGGTGTGGCCCAGAAAGCGGGAACAGAGCGGGGTAGGGAGGCGAGGGAGAGAGACAGTGGGAAGAAAGAAAACAGCCAATATATAAGCATCGCTTTAGGCCACAGCTCATGGTGCTCAGGGTTTACTCCTGGCTCTGTGCTCAGGGATCACGTCTGGTAGGGTTTTGGGGACCGTAGGGAGTCCAGGGGCTGAAGCCTGGTTGGTGTGTGCAAGGCAAGTGCCTTACTCTGTGCTACTATCTCTGGCCCTGTAAGCGCTTTTTGTTTGTTTGGTTTTTGGCCACACCTGGTGTTGTCAGGGCTTACTCTGGCTCTGCTCGGGGTCATACGGGGTGCAGGGGATGGAACGGCGGCTGGCTGCTTCAAGGCGAGCACCCTGCTACTGTACTGTCACTCGGGCATGTTTTAACCTTGGGTCTCATTCTTTGTTTCAGCGGGTCCTCCTCGCCCTGGGATGATGCCAGCGCCCCATATGGGGGGCCCTCCCATGATGCCGATGATGGGCCCCCCTCCTCCGGGGATGATGCCGGTGGGACCTGGTAAGTCAGCCTTCTAGGAGGCGGCATCGTGTTTCAGTTCTCCGGATAAGTGGAATTCTTAGGTTTGTGATTATACTTGGTGAACTCTAATGAGAAAGAAAAGTACTTGGGTTTATCTGTGTAAGAGGATGGAGCCAAAGACCCTGCGCTCACCAAAGCAGAAGGCCGCTCTTTCCCCCTCTGTCTCCGCTCTTTCGCTCTTTCCTGCCGCCTCCTGACTTACCGCTACAGTGAAAGGAAGGAGGGTGAGCTTGTTCAGGCGGAGTGGGGGAAAGGGCGGATAATCGGGTTGTCCTGCCAGTTGTTCAGTTTTGAGTTGGAGTGGAGCTGCCCTCTAGTGCTTCTCTAATCTTGTGCTTAGTGAGAACAGATCAGCATATGAAAGAGGTGCCAAAGGTAGGGCTGGAGCAGTAGCATGGCAGGAAGGGCATTTACCATTACTGCTGACTGGGCATTGATCCCCTGCATCCTATTAAGGTCCTTGAACACCTCCCGGAGTGATTCCTGAGTGTAGAGACAGGAGTAAGCCCTGAGCCCCCCTGGGTGTGGCCCCCAAACACACAAAACAAATGTTGCCAAAGATCTGGAGAACCCACGGTGTCTTAGAACACGGGCCTCCAGGCTTGTGGTCACGAGTCAATACAGCCACATGCCCCATGTGTCTCAGCCAACCCTGGCAGTTCTGTGTTCTGGTCCTCGGCGCTGCTAGTGGTTTCCAGTTGTGCCCGAGGCGGGGGTGCAGCCACAGGTAACTGGAAGGCGAGCACCAGCACCAAGATGTTTGATCACCGTGGCCGGGAACAGGGACTGCGGCAAGCACTCCCACCAGGGTGCCCGTGCCTCAGCAGAGTGTCACTCTTTGGGAACCTGTGCGCAAGGGCCTCCACTACAGGGCGCACAGACCTTGCTGAGCACCTCGGCCGGCGTGTGTCACCCTAGCCAGCTACACAGTGGCCATGGGAAGGCAGAGTGCAGGGGAGAGGAAAGAGACCTTCCGGAAGGTGAAAAAACCTTAAACCACCAGCATTTGATTTTAATTTCATTTTGGTTTTTGAGCTAAGCTGGGACTTCTGGCCTAATGCTCGGGGATTGCTCTGTGAAAGGAAAGTGCTCGCCCAGTGACCACAGCCTTGGTCCCAAGCATTTAATGTAAAATAGTTTGCCAGTTTTTCTAGTCCACGGTTGTGGAGGGTTTTTTTGTTTTTCTATTTTTTTAATGAGTCACCGTGAGATACAAAGCTTTCATGATTGAGTTTCAGTCATACAACCAAGCACCCATACCCCCACCAGTGTATATTTTCTCCAGCCCTGTTGTGGGTTTATTTTGAGATTGGTTCTGCTGATTTTTTTTTTTTTTTAAATATCCTCTTGTAGCATACCCAGAACTAACACATCCTTCACCCACTTTAGTTTCATTTTCTCTGAAGTCATCAGAGAGTGCGGCTGTTTAGTTGTAACCCTGCTCTCATTGTCTTGCCTTCTAAATTTGTAAACACTTTTCAGGGTGATTTGCTGAAACTAAGTATCCACATAGTTTTCATAATTGTAATTTTTCCTGGTTTTTGGGCTGCACATGGTGGTACTCAGGGATGACTCCGGGCTCTGTGCTCTGGTCACTCTCTGTTATCAAGCTGAACCTCCCACACGTGCTGCATGAGCTCAGCCCATTGGATTGTCCAGCCCGGTGACTGTGTGTTTTAAACAGTCCTTTTATTGGCTTGTAGATTGATTAGTCAAATTAAGTAAATGAGCAGATACAGCCGTCCTTGGAAGACTGCGACCCACCCAGCAGGCCGGGCTGCGAAGGTGTTGGAGGCGCTTCCTAGGCAGCAGCGTTTGTTCACGTGCGTGCTGTGTACGATCATTTAGGAACATGAGGGTCTAGATTAAAAAAATTCTGGCCTTAGTAGCTGTGAACTCAGCACAAGTAACTTAGGCGGCTCCTTTTGCTTTTCGTTGGGGGGGTGGTGGGAGGGGGGTTGCACAACCAGCAGTGCTCAGGGCTTACTCTTGGCTCTGCACTCAGAAATTGCTCCTGGGGGCCGGAGCGATAGCACAGCGGGTAGGGCGTTTGCCTTGCACGCGGCTGACCCGGGTTCGATCCCCGGCATCCCATATGGTCCCCCAAGCACCGCCAGGAGTAATTCCTGAGTGCAAAGCCAGGAGTAACCCCTGAGCATCGCTGGGTGTGACCCAAAAAGCAAAAAAAAAAAAAAAAAAAAAAAAGAAATTGCTCCTGGTAGGACTTGGGGAAACCATCTCAGGTTCCAGGGGATCAAACCGGGGTCTTTCACATGCAAGGCAGACACCTTACTATCTCTACTATCTCTCTGCACTTCTCTTTCTGTCTTTCTCTGGACTCTACAGTTTTTCCCTTTTTCCTTTCTCCCTTTTTTCTTTTTTTTTCTTTTTAAAAATTTTTTAATTTTTATTTATTTTTTTTTCTATTTTTTTTTCATTTCTCCCTTTCTTTGGTTGTTGTAAAGTTCGTTGTGGGATTCCCAGAGGTTATGATTTTTTGTTTATTGCACCAGGGAATCCAGTGTTCCTGCCATCAGAATCACACTCAGGAACTGACCTTGTGGCTTCTCGCAAAGGCAGCTGCTCTAGTACTGAGCCGCATTCCCGTACCCCTTTTTGTCAGTCTCTCTGCTTTTTTTCAGTATAATATGTTTTTGAAAAATTCATCTGTGGCGCCACGATTGTCCATGCTGTTACTTATAGGGTTTCTTGCTTACAATATTCCTCCGCCTTACCCTCCCCCTCGTCCGCTTCTCTCCACTATTCTTTGCATTCTTAATTCAGGGTCACAAATTTAAATTCACAAAGAGCTTAAGAGTGTGGGACACCAAGAGTGCATCTCTGCCAGTTAATGGCGCAGGCTTCTTGCTCTGGATTCTGGGTATCTTTGGATCATTCTATTTTCATAGATCCCAGTGCTTAGTGGTTGTTGATGGGTAGATGGATGTCCATTCTACTCCTTTATTCTGTTTGTTTAGTTTTATTTTTGGTTTGGGGCCACACCCAGTGGTGCTTAGGGTCACTTTCTGTGGTGCTCTGGGGGGAGCCATATGATGCTGGGAGTTGAACCCGTGCCCCCTATGTGCTCTCTGCCTTTTTTTTTTTTTTGGTTTTTTAGGCCACACCTGACAATACTTAATGTTCCTCCTGGCTCTGCACTCAGGAATTACTCCTGGGATGCCAGGGATCGAATCCCAGTTGTGTGCAAGGCAAACACCTTACCACTGTGCTATCGCTCCAGCCCCACTCACTTTCTTTGTTTTGTTTTGTTTTTGTTTGGGGCCCACACGTGGCAGTGCTCATAGCTTACTCCTGGGTCTACGCTGAGATCATTCCTCTTAGTGCTTAGGGCACCATATGGGATGCTATCCACAAGCCTGGGTCGGCTGTGTGTAAGGCAAATTCCCTACCTGCTATGCTACGGCACATTTTAAAAATAAGATAAACTTGGGGCTGGAGAGATAGTACAGCGGGTAAAGCACTTGCTTCATGTGGCTGACCCAGGTTCAATCCCCGGCTTTCGATATGGTCCCTTAAGCACCGCCTGGTGAGCATCACCAACTGTGGCCCAAGGACCAGGAAGAAGTCAGAAAATAAATAAATAAAACGAGACTGTTTGGTTTATTTATTGTAAAACCAAAACTGTTTGGTTAAAAACAGGTTGACTTTGGTCTGGAGCGATAACACGGGGGGGTAGGGCGTTTACCTTGCATGCGGCCAACCCAGGTTCAATTCCCAGCATCCCATATGGTCCCCCGAGCACTGCCAGGGGTAATTCCTGAGTGCAGAGCCAGGAGTGACCCCTGTGCATCACTGGGTGTGACCCAAATGCAAAAACCAAAAATAAAAACAGGTCGACTTTTATGTCTTTTTGATCAGATTTTAGGTCATCCTTCCTGGGTATGGAGGAAAGATAGGGGCCTGCTCCTAATGCAGTGCTCAGGCACTCCAGGTGGTGTTTGGGGGGACCATGTGGTGACAGGGTTTGAACCTAGGGCTGTTGCATGCAATGCATGCTCTCTCCAGCCTTTGCGCTATCTTCCTGACCCTTTATACGGAGACCCGTAGCATGAGAAATTAGACCTGACAATAAAATGTGCACCCATGAGCCCAGCACGCAGCTGAGGATGCTGAGGACGAGGCTCTGCCTGTGCGTGAGGCTGCCTGTGACCTGGCCCCACCTCGGCTCGCCTGCCTTTCTCTGGCCCCCGATTTGGCTGGTATATTGAGGAGACTCTTTAGAGATGTCGGTTCTTGTTTCTAAAGTGCATTCAGATAGTGGATTGGTTTGAGTACTGGTGGTTATGTGTTAGGTGTTGCCTGTTACTGTTCTTGAATCGGGCACAGTAAGATTACTTCCTCAGCGCTCAGCTTGGACTCCTGCTCCGCACCTTTCCCGCAAGTCTGACAAATGTGCCCTGCTAGATGGCCTTTGGTCCCCGTGTGCATCCGGGAGTGTGGGATCCCGTCCTGACCAGCAAGGGAGGACCCTTTGTGGGACTGAGAAGAGGACACAGTGGATGAACAGCCGCAGACAGACGCAGAAAGCAGCAAGGAGAAAGAGAGAGTTTATTCTACTAGCAGCTACTACTTACACCTTTTCTGCTGGGGGGAAATGGTGTCTGGACCCACATACAAATGCAGATTGACATGTCCTTTTGTTACAGGCATAGGCTATTGAGAAACAAATGGCGACCACAGTGGCAACCTTGCTACAAGCCTCTGTTAGAATCAGAGAGCCAGGCTGTCTGACTAGGAGATAAGAGCCAGGCTTGTAAAGCGGCTCCCTACGCGGGAGGAAGCTTCTGGTTAGGCTGCAGGCAGAACTGAGGAGAGCTGATTGGAGAACACCGCGCTTTGTTGTGACTTTCCATGAGTGAGAAGAAGGTCACTGTAGGGAATCAGCTTCTCTGGATCTAGTGGTGACTCTCTTTCCTGTCACTAGGTCCTGAGGCTTCAGGTGCACCTTTGTGTGAGTGAGTGTCTTAAGTAGTTCACGAACAGGGTTCTTTGCTCTGTCAGGTGCCTTCTTGCATTTTGCAGGGTGGGGCATTTTGATCTTTTATAATTAAGGTGCTGTCAGACTCTTGTACACAAAAATTCTGATTCTTTTCCTCCCCTGCAGCTCCTGGAATGAGGCCGCCGATGGGAGGCCACATGCCCATGATGCCCGGGCCTCCAATGATGAGACCCCCCGCCCGCCCCATGATGGTGCCCACTCGGCCTGGAATGACTCGACCAGACAGATAAGGAGAGCGGGAGCCGATCTCTCTCTCTCTCTTTCTCTCTCTCCACTTCTGTCACTTGTTCTTCTTCACCAGGAGATCGCGGTGCTGTGACTCTGGGTTTTCTCCAGGGGTGTTAGAGGGAGACTTGCCCCCCCTTCCCATCAGAGAGAGGATAGTTCTGGAGGGGGCTAGTAAATGGAACAAAAAAACAGAACTTTTCATTTGTATTGTGAAACATGGAAATAAAGTTGTCGACTCTTAGTTAAAAGAAACATGTCCCCTTCTCCCTTTTGTGTATTTTAAGGGAGATGCTGCATTCCTCTCTGTTTCTCTACTGATTTGTCACACCTGGGCTTACTCCTGGCTCTGCACTCAAGACTTGCTCCTGGCTTTGCTCGGGGAACCGTATGGGATGCCAGGGATCAAACCTGGGTTGGCCGTGTGCAAGGCACGCGCCTGCCTGCTGCCCTACCTCTCTAGCCCCTCTCTTTGATTTTTGAACACATCTTCTGCATGGCATTCTTTTTCTCTATCTATAGAGTGGACCCTTTTTTTTCCTTTTTTGAATCTCCGTGAGAACAGTTATAAAGCTTTCAGTCTCAGTCATACGTTGATCAAACACACAGCCCTTCACCAGTGCACATGTTCCACCACCAAGAACCCCATCCCACCCCCACCCTGCCTGTGTGGCAGATAATTTTCACTTGACTCTCTCTTGACTTTGATTATATTCAATTTTTTGACAGAAGACCCACTATTATTTGGAATTTTCCCCCCAACAATCAGACCTGCCGGAAAGGCATCATTAGAGAATTTGTTTTTTATTGCTGATAATGAAGAGCATATGTTGTCGCAAGGCCGCTGTCACAGAACGTGCGGTTTTGGATTTCTGGTATTTTAGTAACTAAGTCCAGAGGGATTTCTGCCAGAAGCCACTGCGTTCTGAGATTGGTTTGTGTGCCTCTGGGATCGTGGCCGTTCAGGAGCAGAGGAGCCGTTTGTGGGTGGCTGCTCGGTGTCTCGTCTGGGCGGGGAGCAGGAGAGTGGACCGTTTTGTGCGCTCTGGGTCTATTCAGTAAAGTCCTCTTGTATAGGATTTTAATTAACTGGGCTGGAGCCTTACTATACCAGGTAGTGCACTTCTTGCACGTTGCCCACCGGGGTTCTATCCCTCACACCCTATGTGGCCCCCCCGCAGCCCTGACAGGAGTGATCCCTGAGTGCAGAGCCAGGATAAGCCCTGAACACCACAGGGTGTGACACAGAAAACAAAACGACTAATGCATTTAGCAAGTGGAGAGCTATACTGAGGAAGAGACGCTCTAGGGCTGGAGACGCGACTCGTCCAGACTGAGGCATCTGCTTTCTCTTTGGGGCCTTGGGGTGAGTCCCAGCACGGCCTGACTCCTGAGCACTGCCAGGTGTGGCCCCCAAACCAAACAGTAAACTGCATAATTAAATTTTTTTATATATAATAATACCTTATATGTGAACAAAATAATAACTTTTATAATAAAAAGGGGACATTTTTAGTTGTTTTTAGAAAAGTCTTTGTTTTGTGTGTCAGCTAAAAACGGCATGGATTATCTTTACCTCAGCTTCTCCTTTTTTTTTTTTTTTTGCTTTTTGGGTCACACCCAGCGATGCTCAGGGGTTACTCCTGGCTTTGCACTCAGGAATTACTCCTGGCGGTGCTTGGGGGACCATATGGGATGCCGGGGATCGAACCCGGGTCGGCCGCGTGCAAGGCAAACGCCCTACCCGCTGTGCTATCGCTCCGGCCCCCTCAGCTTCTCCTTTTTCTCAGCTTTTACAGGCTTCGAGCAGCAGTCTTCCTAGTAGCAGCCATGAAATGTAGAAAATAGTGTCCTGGACTGTTGCTTAGCGCCAGGCTAGGTCAGTGGGAAAGCACATGCCCAGCCCCGGGCAGGGCCCTGAGTTGGATCCCTGGCACTGCTGGGTGGGGGCCTGGCAGCCCCTCTGCACGACCCTGTGTGGCCCCTGTATAGTCTCCACTCTCTCCCACTTTCTCTTCTTCCTCCCCTCAGAACCTCCAAATAAAATATGTTTTTTTTTAAAAAAAAGAAGAAGACTGCTTTTGGCTCAAAAAAACATCCCTCTGTCATCTGAGATGATTTCACGGTGATGCTCTGGCAGAGGTTCCCTGAGACAGCAGCTTATCGCCTATTATTGTCCGTGGGACAGCTGGAGATGTGCTCGGTCATCAAGCTCACGCTTTCACACATAGGTCTTGGGTTCAATCTCTGCTGCCACCAAACACAACAGAATCAAGGGGAACTTTTTCAAAGGAAGATTCCAGATTTTGATACACGTGGAGTAGAGTAAAAGAAATTCTTACAATTTTTTGAACCATGCCCAGTGATGCGCTGGGGTTACACCTAGTTAGGGGGCACCATGTCAGGACCTCCTGTATGCAAAGCACGTATCAGCCCTTGGTGCCACCTCCCTGCCCCAAATACACTTTCAGGAAGTTTTCTAGGACATTTGAACTACTAGTGGGTTTCACAAACTCTCAGGATCTATTCAAGAATATCATTGGCGGTCAGGAGGGTCAGCAGTAGAAGGCGTATGTGTGTGATACACTGGTTTGATTCATGTCACTATGATACTAGGTGGGTTGTTTTTTTTCCTGGAACCTTGGACATATTTTGGAGAGGGGGGCTCATTTAGGCAAACAAATGACATGATTTTTATGGTCAACAAGTGGTTAGAATAGAGACACTGACGGAGCTGATGTTTCCTGCCCCACCTTTGAAGAAGCTGTGTCAGCTTCCTAACCGGAGCCTTCGCTGGAACGACTTGTTGCTTTTCAGCTTCCCACTGTCGCATCTTTTAAGAGGAACTTAACTCCGTTCATGTCTGACTTTCATAGCTTGGAGTTTCTACTAAAATCTCTGACTTTGTTAGGGGAAATTTACCCACTGTCTGACTGTGTGACTCAGTGTCTGGTGTAGGTGGTTGTCTTCTAAGGGTGTGTCCCAGGAAAGCCCACAGATACCCATTTCAGGTGTTTTATTTCCTCCTCCTCTCTGTTGATCTTGCATCCCTTGGGGTCCCATGTGCCTGGTAGTGGCTCTTGTGCACATTCTGGTTCTAGGGCTTGCCGGGGTCTCACCCTGGCTTGCTGTGGTGCGGTGGCCACACACCTTTTCAGTTCCTTGCTGTGCCAGGGACCACAGACAGCTGCGGAGATCTTGCCTGGTGTTGTGGGCGCTCTGAGGAGCATCCTCAGGACCTTATACTTGGACTGCAGGAGCTTTAGCCACAGAGCTATCTCCCAGCCCACCTGTTTTGGGTTTGGGGGTAACACCTGGTGGTGCTCAGGGCCTGTGCTTGAGGAATCAGGTACAGTACAGGAGATGGAGCTCAGGTCAGCTGATTGTGAGACGTTGTACTGTCACACCAGTTGATTATAAAAGTCATAACTTAATTTTTCTGAGGGGTTATACCTTAGCAGTACCGAGGGGAAACTCCTGTCTCCAGCCCTAATGTTATTTGTCAGGAATATGAGGTATAAGAATTGAAGTGTGTAGGCTTCAGGTAACTTGCTTCCTTTTTTGTGGCAGTGCCAAAGCCATCACTAGTGGTTAAATTTTAAGTTAGCATTGCCATTGCTGTGACTTGAATGGTTTGCCAGAGGGGCTGGAGAGAGAGAGGCGGGTTCGAATCCCCAGCACTGCTCTTGTGGTTCCCTGAACACAGCCAGGAGTGATCCCTGAGCACTGCTGGGTGTGGCCCTGAAATATAAACAAAATAATGTTTGTCCAAATGCTAGTGTTCTTGATACCAAGTTGTATGAGAAATGGGATCCTTGCAGCCACTGGCTAATCTGGTGAATGGAAAAAGCCCAGTAGTGAAGAAGTGTCCTAATTACGTAGCTCAGTCAGATGGCCATCTTCTAGGTTCCTCATACATTGGGTGCACAGAAAAAAAAAAGCCTCGTGTCCTCTGGTTTCTCTGATTGAAATGTCCTAAAGACTTAACCTGGTAAATTATTTTTCATGTAAACTTTTAATAAATACTTGCTAATTGGAGACTTTTCTTTCCTCCCGTTGGAAAGCTTAACAGTTAGATTTTCTGGCACAAATCAAGTGCAGTATCTAAAATAGTTCATCAGACAAAAATAGTGCATCAGACAAGTCCGGAAATAAAATAATCTGAATATTGCTTACTCATGGTATTTAGGGTGAGGAAGTGGGGGAACTTCAGATTTACAGAGAAGTTGCAATAACTGTACAAAGAACATAAAAATCCTTTGAGCAGAAGCACCTGTTGTTAGCTGTTAGCACTTCATCCCATTATTTTCTGAACCATCTTCAGAAATGTAGGTTGCTTATATCATGCCCTTTACCTTAAATACATAATGTGTGTATTTCCTAAGAATAAGCATATCCTCTTACAAAACCACGGCTTAGTCATTAAGAAATCACAATCTTGATTCGATAATCTACCTGCCATATTTAATATGTATCTTGTTGATCCAATTTTGTCCTTTTATTACTTTTCCTTTCTTTATGGGACCTCTCTAGAATCACGTAATGTACTAAGTATATCAGTGTGTGGGGCAGATGGGTAGGGCCCTTTCTTTACACAGGGCTGACCTGGGTTTGATCCCTGACACCCCATAGGTGTCTCTAGCTCTGCCAGGAATGATCCCTGAGCACAGAGCCAGGGATGAGCCCTGTGCACTATCCCTGTGGCCCCCAAACAAAATCATGTGGTCCTGCTTCAGTCTAGAATAGGGCTAGGAACAGTCCAGCTGTAGAGGTGCTTTAGAATTGGGTCTGGTACTGGAGAGATAGTACAGCAGGTCGGGCGCTTACCTTCTTAAGGCCAACCGGAGTTCTATCCCAGGCATCCCATATGGTTCTCTGAACACCACCAAGTGTAATTCCTGACCACAGAGCCAGGAGTAAGCCCTGGGCACCACTGGGCGTGCCCCATGTCCCCAGTCCCCCCAACACATACACCAAAACGAGATTCCCCACCCCTGATCTAGAACAGTTCTTCAACTTTCCGTTTAAGGATTTTGTGTCACATCTAGTGGTGCTCAGGTACTATTCCTGGCTCTGTGCTCAGGGATCACTCCTGGTGGTGCTCAGGCTGGGGCTCAAACTGCATTAATTAGCCATAGGACAAATGCTTTAACTCCTCTATTTTCTCCAGTCCTCTTTTGTCTTTGATGACACTGACAATATCAGCCCCTTTTGTTTAACAGACTGCTCCTCAGTCCTTATTTGGGTTTGCTTGGTGAATAGTTCCGGTTCTGAGCTGTGTCCTGAGGATGTGACTACGGGCTGGCATGCCGGGCCCATCCTCCCACTGGTGATAGTAACTTGGATCTCTCATGAAGGTGATTGTCACTGTAAGTAGTGTTCCCCGCAGTCAGGGTTTGCTTGGCTTGGGTTTGCTTCTGCCTGTTCAGCCAGGTGTTCTTGAAATGTACAGATTGTAAGACAATGACTCAGCGATAAAAAAAAGGGGTGAACTATCGATATATCTTGGAAGGCTCTCAAGGACAGTATGGAGAGTGGAAAAAAACAGAAAAGGTCACATGCGGCATGTTCCATTTATATAGGTTAAAAATTATCAAGATAAGCAGATTAGTAGTTGCCAGAACCACGTATGGTCCCCTGAGCACCACCTGGAGTGACCCCCCAGGTGTAGAGCCAAGAGTAAGCCCTGAGCATGCTGCGTATGGGCCAAGAAAATAAAACTTTCAATGAATCTCATAACATCAGAAAGGAAGAAAGAACATGATAAGCACGAACATGGGTGGATATAATATTTACTTGTGTTGTCTGTAGCATTTCAGAGTCAGAGCCAAAAATCCTAACACTGATGTAACGATAGAGATTCTAGCTTCTAAACTGGGTTGTCTGAGCACAGAGCCAGGAGTAAGCACTGAGCACCACCCGTATGACCCAAAAAACAACCAACCAAACAAAACAAACCCAATAAATTGTGTCTTGTAATCCATATGGGATCATGTAGCCTTTAAAATATTTGTTTACATAGTGCATAAAAATTGATAGAGAAAGAAGAAAAGTTCCTGCCATTGAGGCAGGCTGCAGGGAGGTCTCTGGGGGCTGAGGGTGCGGGTGTAGGGGGATTGGGGAGTGTCAGGAGGGAAATGGGGACATTGGTGGTGGGAAATGTACACTGGTGGAGGGGTGGGTCTTGGATCATTGTATGACTGAAACCCAATCATGAACAGCTTTGTAACCGTCTGTCTCACAGTAATTCAATAAAAAATTCAAAACATTTTTTTTGTTTTAAAATTTATTATTAGTAGTAAATGTTTTTATATTTGTTTTATATACTTATATAGCTGGGTTCTATAAAAATGTCCCAGGTGAAAAAGGGTCACGAGTGGGAAAGTTTTATAAAATCCTGACACTCATGAATGGACCAGAACTGAGAATTTAGGGTGCTCAAGAGATGTACAAGGTTAAAAGCGCCAACCCTGATACAGTCCCTAGTACCAGGCCTGAGAGCATAACCGGTGTGACCCAGACCACACCCATCCCCGTCAAAAATTGAGAGTCCAGAAATAGACCCTGTCCTACTGACAATTGACTTGCACCAAGATAATTTGTTGGGGAAGAGAGTATTTTGTTTTGGGATCACACTCAGTGGTGCTCAGGGCTTATTCCTGGCTCTGCACTTAAGGATCACTCCTGGTGGGCCTGGGTAAGACAATATAAGGTGCCAGGCATCAAACCCAGGTCAGCTGAGTGCAGGCCAAGCTCCTTACCTGTTAATAATAGCACTCTGGCCTAAAAAAAAAACTTTTTAGAGAATGATGCTAAGGCATCTAGAACCCCCTCCCCCCCACACTCTGGCCTAAAAAAATACTTTTTAGAGAATGATGCTAAGATATCTAGAGATACATACATACACACAAAGATAACTTTGTATCACACAGTGATACAAAGTTGAAGTGGGTGTGGGGCCTGTGCAGTAGTACAGCAGGTAGGGTGTTTGCCTTGTGTGTGGTTGACCCAGGTTTGATCCCCAGCATCCCGTATGATCCCCTAAGCACCGCCAGGAATAGTTCCTGAATGCAGAGCCAGGAGTAACCCCAGAGTATTGCTGGGTGTAGACTCCTCTTCCCCCACCCAAATTAAAATAGATTGAATTCCTATACAGAAGAGCTAAATATATAGAAGTTCTATATATAGAACTTTTAGAAGAAAACAGATGTAAGTTTTAATGACTTTGAATTAGGGAATGATTTTCTATTTATAGTACCCAAAGCACAGCAAGAAAAATCCACCTATAAAATTTCTTACATGCTTCAGAAGATACCATCAGGAAAATAAAGACAACTCAGAATCGAAGAGAAAAAATTGTAGAAAAATTATTCAGTAAGGACTTGTATCTAACTAGAATAAAGAATGATTAATATTCAATAATAAAGATAACCTAATTAAAAGACTCTATAGACATTTCTCCAAACATGTATAAAGGGCCCACAAGCATAAAAAAATGCCCAGCTGGGGCCAGAATCATTGTACAGTGGGTGGGGTGCTTGCCTTGCATGCAGCCAACCCAGGTTCGATCCTCAGCTGGTTCTGTGTTTGAAAATCAATGTAATTCATGTTCAGAGGCTAGAGAAGAAAAGTCACATGAGCATAGCGTTCAGTTCAGAAAAGGCAACTGAGAAGTTTAAACAGTCTTCAGATTTTAATTTATTGACTTGGAGGCCATACCTAGCACCTGGCTCTATGCAGGGATTACTCCTGGCACTGCTCATAGAACCATATGTGGTACTGGAGACCAAGTCCTGGTTGGTTGCTTGTAAGCATGCTACTGCCTCTCCAGTCCCTGACACTGCTTTTTAAAAAAATAATTTCCTCCCCTTTTTTTTTTGGCCACCCACCCCTGGCAGTACACAGGGGACAATATGGGATGCTGGGGATCAAACCTGGGTGGGCCTTGTACAAGTGCTCTGCTGCTGTACTGTGGCTCCAGCCCCTTATTCTGATTTTTAAAAACATTTTAGAAAAATGGCTTTTTCAGCTTGACAGTTTACACAAACAATCTACAGTTACAATGCATTATTATTTTACACACACAGTATTTTACTATGTACTTAACGGTAAAAGACTAAATGTATTTTCTAAGATTGGGAACAAAGGATGTCTGCTCTGATGATTTCTGTTAAACAGAACACCAAGATTGGTTAGCCAGTGCAGTAAGGCAAGTAAAGGAAAGACGACATTAGCAGTAAGGGAGAAATGTTCTATATATTGAATTTATCAATGTCAGTATCTAATTGTGCTACTATACTAAAGATTTACAAGATGTTATCATTGATTTCACTTTTTTTTGTGGAGCAAAAGCACAGTGGGTGTTTGCCTTGCACGCGACCGACCCATGTTTGATTCCTCCGTCCCTCTCGGAGAGCCTGGTAAGCTACCAAGAGTATCCCGCCCACACGGCAGAGCCTGGCAAGCTACCCGTGGCATATTCGATATGCTGAAAACAGTAACAAGTCTCACAATGGAGACGTTCCTAGTGCCCGCTCGAGCAAATCGATGGGTAATGGGATGATGGTGATAGAGTGATACAGTGATCATTGATGGGAATTGGGTAAAGAGTCAGATCATATTAATATTCATTTAAAAATGAATAATAGTTGTATGACTATAGTTGTATAACTTTTTTTAATTGTTAGGGACCACACTAAGTGGTTTTGTGGGGAGCATGCAATAACGGGCTGAACACAGAACTTCATATATGCAAATTACGTTCTTCGACATTTAAGGGACATCCCTAATCATTATTTCCTGTAACTGGATGTTAAGCTACACTCACCTGAAAATAAATGAATTCACTTGGTTTTGGTCTTTTTTTGGGCCACAGTGCAGGTTGCTGAGGGGCTGTTTCTGGCTTGCTGCTTAGGGGTCTCTCCCACAGTGCTGGGGACCACGCAGTGCTCAGGAGCTAGCCAGGCCTCCAGCCTGCAAAGCTGCATAATTGCTCTTAAAAAAGAACACAGGGACTGGCCCCAGATTTCTTTCCATTTTTAAAAAATATGTTACATTTTTATCATTGCAGGAAAAGAAAAACACATTTATACTGTTGGCGAGACTCTAAACTTCTCCATTCCGAAGTTCCTGGCAAGACCAGTACTTTGAGGGGCCACAACTGGCAGTGGAGAAGCTCTTCCCTATCATGCTCTAGTCGGTGCCAGAGATCAAATCTGTGCTCTGACATGCAGACCATGAGCTCCAGTCCTTTGGAGTTCTTATATATACATATATATATAAATTAAAATTATATATATATAATTATATATTATATATATAATATATAACTATTATATATAATTATATATTATATATATAATTTTAATTTAAGCATGAGTGTTCGCTTTAAATAAAAAGAACTAACAAAGGCTGGAAAGATGGTACAGTGGGTACTCTTGCCTTGGATGTGACCAACCTAGTTTTGATCTCCAGCATCCCCTATGGTCCCCTGAGCATAGCCAGGAAGAATTGTTTCTTTGTTTTGTTTTAGGTCACACCTGGCAATGCACAGGGGTTACTCCTGGCTTTCACTCAGGAATTACTCCTGGCGGTGCTCGGGGGACTCTGTGGGATGCTGGGAATAGGACCTGAGTCAGCTTCATGCAAGGCAAATGCCCTACCCACTGTGCTATCGCTCCAGCCCCCAGAAATAATTCTTGAGTGTGGAGGAGGGAGTAAGCCAGTAAGTGAGCATTGCCAGATGTGACCCCCGAACAAAAACAAAAGAACAAGCATTCTGAATTGTTCTGTTGAGGATCCCATTTCTGAGCATGAGGTAGGTTTGGTCTTACGTAGTGGATGTCAGATGTCAGTCAGCTGCTAGATACTACTGGAAAAGAGGCAGCAAATGCAAGAAATTTTCTGGGAACCTTGCAGTTCACAGGCTGATTAGAGAAGTGATAATGGTTGATAATCCTGGCAGGAAGCCACTTTCTGGGCCAGGGAAGTGGTACAAGGGTTAAGGCACTTGCATTGTGAGTAGCTGACCCCTGTTGGATCCCCCTAACTGCATCTGGTCTCCTACCAGGAATGACTGAAGCACTGAGCCAGGAGTAAGCCCTCATCACTCACTTGGACTGGGGCCTTCTCCCCCAAACCCCCTTCAAAAGTTTCTTTTTCCAGACACTTGATTGGTCCCTGGTGTGTTTACCAAGAGGTGGGTGGTCCAGTAATGGCAGATGATGTAAAGGTGCTTAAGATGGGAGGGAACTGGGTGGTAGAGCGCTGGGCTGATGGGGCTTTTCTTCCAGAAGAGTCATTTTAGAGATTCCCGCCTCTCCATCCTCCCTCCCAGCAAAACTGAATTGACTATCATTAGGAGCCAGATAAATTAGTGAGCAAGGTTTGTTAATTAGTTTTATTTTTGGACCACACCTGGTGATGCTCAGGTGTTACTCCTGTCTCTGCAGCCAGAAATTACTCCTGACAGTGCTCGGAAGTGTCGTATGGCATGGGGTGTCAGGGATCGAACCCCGGTCAGCCGGGGACAAGGCTCGTGCCCTACCAGCTGTACTCTTTCCAGCCCAGGTTTGTTAGCTTTTGAAAAAAACTTTACAATTCTATGGTTGACCTCGTTTTGACTCTCTGGAATCAGGAAATTGTTTGAGGAGGGGTAATGAATGACTGAGGGACAGGGGAAGGAAACATCTTGCTTTTGGCATTATGTAACATGTGTTAACTATCTTACAGTGTTGTCTGTCCACAAAAGTGAATCCACTTGAAATTAATGGGTGGTCGGGCTTTCTATAAGGCGTGTGCTCAGGTTTTTGCTTGACATTAGTCTGCTGGCACCTTCCATCTCTGCCATTGGGTCTCCAGATGTCCCCGGCATATGGGTTACACTTAATGAAAGTGTCCAGGCAAAACAGTAGAAATAACTCGGCGCTGAGTCAACACTTGGGTTCTAGCCCAGAGACTCCCCAAGCAGTTGTGACCTTGGAAGGCTCAAGTTTAAACTATTATCCTGGACGTCAGTTTCCTTATTCAATAAACGAAACGAGTCTCGGAACTCCTTGGTTTTAACAATTACTCTCGCTTTCCTCCACCCACGTCCGTGGGAAGGGTTGCCTCCGCAGTGACCCCCTTTGTTCAGTGTTTGCGGGGTCACATCCAGCGGTCCTCCGGTCGCCGAGCGGCGCGGGCCTCCTGCGCGCCGAGCATCCGCGCGAGCGCCGAGCTCCCCCCGGCTCTGCACTGCAGCTTTTACTGATTAATCAGTTGTCAGCCACCTCGCGGAAGGGACTCGGAGACTCCACTCCCCACTGTGATTCCTGCAGTGCGGCTGGTGCGCCGTGATACGAGTGAGTGCGGAGAGGAAAACCAGCGAGAAGCCGGCCGGAAACTGCACAATGAGCAGCGAGCTTCTGCCCAAAATGCCCGGCACACCGCCCCGCAGCAACGCGAAGCCCACGCAGCGGCCTAGCAGAGCCCAAGCGGTCTCTGCCCCCGCTGCGCGCCCCGCCTCCTCGGCCCTCGGCCCTCCAGCCACGCCCCAGGCCATCAGGCCCCGCCTCTTCACTTCGCTGGCCCCGCCTCTTCAGCCCGCTGGCCCCGCCCCCGGAGCGCTCGGCTCAGCCAGCGGGCTTCGCTCTTCAACCCGCTAGTCACGTCTCCGAACCAGCGTGTCCTCGCTCTTCAACCTGCTGGCCCCGCCCCCCGGCCCTCTCCCTCCGCTCTTCAACCCGATACACCCGCCCCCAGACCAGCGTGCCCCGCCTAGCCCCGCCCTTCAACCTGCTAGCCCCCGCCCCCGACCCGCTCGCCTCGGTCCGCTCGCTCCGCTCTTTAAACCGCGGGCCCCGCCCCTCGGTCCCCGCGCTCCGCTCGTCAACCCTCTGCCCCCGCCCCTCAACCATATGGCCCCGCCCCTCAACCATATGGCCCCGCCTCTCGGCCCGCTCCCTCCGCGCTTCAGCCCGCGGGCCCCGCCCCCAGACCAATGTGTCCCGCCTAGCCCCGCCCTTCAATCTTCTGGCCCCGCCCTCCTCCCACTCGCCTCAGCCTGCTCGCTCCGCTCTTCAACCCGCGGGCCCCGCCCCTCAACCCATTGGCCCCGCCTCCCTGCCCACTCGTCTCGGCCCGCTCCCTCCGCTCTTCAACCCGCGGGCCCCGCCCCCAGACCAGCGTGCCCCGCCCTCCGGGCCCCGGGGCCCGCGCGCTCCCGCCGAGGCGCGCGCCCGGGAGCGCCGGGAGCCTGACGGGCGGGCGGCGCGCTCTGTCGGCGTCGCTCTGGGCGCCGCGCGGGTGGGTGGGATCGTGGCGGAGCTCCGGGCGCCCCGGCAGGGGCGGGAGAACGCCATGGCGGCAGGCGGGGCGGCGGTCTCCGGGCCCCGCGCCGCGGCGAGGTGAGGGGCCGCCGCTTCTCCACGACGGCGGAGACCACCGCGGCGCGCCGGCTGCACGCGGGCCGCGCTCCGGCATGGCCGGGATCATTAAGAAGCAGATCCTGAAGCACCTGTCCCGGTGAGCGCGCCGGCGCCGGGCCCCGCCGCCCGCGGCCCTGCTACCCCGCCGCCACCCCCCCCCCCTTCACGCCGCGCTCCGGCCAGCCCGGCCGGCCCCGCCTCAGCTCGCGCCGGACAGACCGTTGTCGCCTCTGTCCTCCCCGCGCCGGGGCCCGGGGCCGCGGCGCCCCCGCCCGCCCGCGTGCGGGTGTCCCCGGCGCGCCCCCTGCCCGCCCCTCCCCCGCAGCCCCCAGGCCCCGAGCGGCGCCCGCCGACCCCGGCCCGCTGCTCACCCCCCGCCCCCAGCACGTCTCTGCGCGCCTCCCGTCCTGCCTGCAGCCCTGTCACCCAGTTCTCGCAACCCCGAGTGCCCGCGGCCAGCCCCGACACGGGCTTTCTGCTGCCCAGCACCACCTCTTCGGGCAGCCGGCTGCCCCGGTTGCATCACCCTTGATAACGACAGGAGACAGCGGCCAAGGGCCCCTCCGCCTCCCTCCTGCCTTGGCTTCTTCCTGGTTACCCAGACAGGGGAAAGGCCTGAGAGTCGGGTGTAAAGTTTCCACCGCCTTCCCTTGGAGACGTGTGTCCTGGGCAGGGGCTGCGGCTCAGTGGTAGAGCACTTTGCTGGCATGTGTGAGGCTCTGGGTTGAACCCCAGCACTGCAGCACCCAGTTGGGAATAGCGTCTGAGCGCTGCTGGGTGTGTCTCCCAAGCCAACAACAAATGATAAGTATATATATATATGTATATAGATATATATGTATCTATATGTATATAGATACATATATACATCTATATATGTATCTATATACACATATATATGTATATATATATAGATGTATATATGTATGTAAAGTTGGGGCCCCTGGGAGATAGTAGCTTGGGTAGGGTTCTTGCCTTGCACACGGCTGATTCAGTTCGATCTCCTGCCTCCCATACTGTCTCCCAAGCACCGCCAGGAGTAACCCCATCCATGGCCAGGAGTGGTCCCAAAAACCAAAAAAGAGAATAAGATGCACTTTGACACCCTTTGCAGAGAACTAAGTGCATCTACTTTTGGCCTTGTTTATTCCTCATTTTGGCTGCCCAGGGATTTGGGCAGAAGGAGTGGCCCGTTTTCACTCCTTCCAAACAAGTTGGTGATGCCACAAGAGGTTGATCCAGCTCTTTTGTTTTTCTTTTTTGGCTTTTGGGTCACACCGGTGTGGTGCTCCAGACTTAATCCTGGTGGCGCTCAGGGGACCATATGGGGCGCCAAGTTTTGAGCCTGCGTCGGCCACATGCAGGGCAAGCCCCTTGCCCGCTGTACTCTCTCTCTCTTTGGCCCTGCTGCTAGTTTTTGTATCTCAATCCAGTGGCCCGAGGTTTTCAGGATGTGGGGCGTGGGGATGTGGAGATGTGGGGGGCTGGGGTCTGAAGTCAGTCCACCGTGGCCTTGAATTGATGATATATCTTTCCTGGACTTCTGTGGCATGGTGGCTTTGAGATTTTGGCTATCACATGCCCTTTTCTGGTTGGCACTCAACCTTGTTTACTGGTACTTTTGTTTTCTCAGACATTAATTAGTAATTTGATTTAGATATATCTCTTAATTACTAGTTATAAAATAAGAGGAGAGTGATACTGGAGAGTGACTTTTGGACCTTTCCTGCACAGGGGTCACTTACTGTACTTACTGTATTCTTTTTTAGGGTGATATTCAGTGTTGTTTGGTGTAAATGAAAGTAGGGCTAATGAGGGGGCAGGAGCGATACTACTGTGGATATGGTACTTTTGCTTTGCATGCCACTGACTCAGGTTCAATCCCCAGCATCCCATGTGGTCCCCTGACACCTCCAGGAGGGAGTAATTCCTGAATGCAGAGTAAGCCCTGAGCATTGTTTCTACCCCCCCCCCCAAAAAAAAGTAAAACTAATACTTATGAAATGGGATATTCAGATTAACTAAGGGAAAAACTATTACTTCGAATATAGTATCATGGAATATTAGGCTTTAGAGACAATCTCCCCTGACATGGCATTTTATTTAAGAACCTGGACACTTTCTGGATCTTTCTTCTTCTATAAAATGGGAATGATGCTAGTATCTAAAAGGATTATGGTGAGAGTTATGTGAGATAGTGTGTGTAAGAACTTGGCCCAATGTCTGGTACTTAACCAGTTTCCAATAAGACATGAAGTACAGTTATATTTTGGGGTCACAACTTGTGTTGCAGTTTGTTGTAAGCACAGACTTCTCCAGAAAAATCCATATGCAGAGATGGTAGTTTGAGCAGGGGGTCAGGGGCTGTTATGTTTTGGTCACACCCCATGGTGGTGCCCAGGGATCTCCTGGCAGTGCTTCGGGACCACTTGTGGTTCTGTGAGCTGGCCTCAAGCAAGACAAGCACGTTATACCCTGTGGTATCGCCCCAACTCCTGAAATGGTTATTTATTTATTTATTTATTTTTGCTTTTTGGGTCACAACCGGCGATGCTCAGGGGTTACTCCTGGCTCATGCACTCAGGAATTACTCCTGGCAGTGCTCGGGGGACCATATGGGATGCTGGGAATCGAACTCGGGTCACCTGCGTGCAAGGCAAACGCCCTACCCGCTGTGCTATGGCTCCAGCCCCTGAAATAGTAATTTTTAATAGAGGTTTTGAGGAGGGACTTAGGGATCCCTAAAGGCAGCTGCTTGAACCCCACGTGGCATCCTGGAGTTCAGCGACTAGCCACTGACTAGCTTGACTGCTCAGTTGATGCTGAGGAGAGAGCTGCATTCCCAGGCGCTAGCAAGTCACTGGGCCAAGTTGCTGTAGAATAGCAGGTAATAGGCTCGAACTAGGCTTCTTCACTCTAGTTCACTTTTCCCTGACTTTTGGCTTTGTGCTCAGGGATCACTTTTGGCAAGGTTTGTGGGGCCATATGTGGTGTTGGAATTGAGCCCAGGCCAATCATATGCAAGCAGGTGTGTAGCCACTGCACAGTGATCTCCCTGCAAGCCAGGTGCCTAGCTACTGCACTATCTCTCTGGCCCAGATATGTTTTTTTTTTTTAAACAAAATAATGTTTTTATTAAAATAACTTTTCCACCCCAGAAGAGTAGCATTCTTTGAAATTTTGCTAACCTCTAATTTCTTTTTTTAAAAAATTTTTTTATTAGAGAATGACTGTGATGTACAGTTACAAACTTATGAACTTTTGTGTTTGCATTTAACTCATACAGTGATCGTTTACCCATCCCTCCACCAGTGCCCATTCACCTCCACCAATGATCCCAGTATCCCCTCATCCCCCACTACCCCACCCTGCCTCTGCAGCAGGGCATTCCCTTTTGTTCTCTCTTCTTTTGGGTTTGCAATAGATAACCTCTAATTTCTGTCTTAACGAAGACAGTTGGATCTTCTTCTAAATTCAGTTTTAGTAAATCTGACTCTGAAAACTCCAACATACACTTGTGAAAAGAAAGTAAAAATGGCTAACAGTTTTTTGCATTATGAAAACAGATTATTATTATTTTTTTGCTTTTTGGGTCACACCCAGCGTTGCTCAGGGGTTATTCCTGGCTTTTGCACTCAGGAATTACTCCTGGCGGTGCTTGGGGGACCATATGGGATGCCGGGGATCGAACCCAGGTCGGCCGCGTGCAAGGCAAACGCCCTACCCGCTGTGCTATCGCTCCGGCCCCTGAAAACAGATTTGAGAAGTATCTCAGATGATCACCAGAATACCTCCAAAGACATATGTTGAGAAACACTGGTCCAAATTAATCATGATTTCATTTCTTAGGTGCTACCACTGGATAGGGATTTTATTTTTTTTTATTTTATTTTTTTTTTGCGTCACACCTAGCAATGCACAGGGGTCACTCCTGGCTCATGCACTCAGAAATCACCCCTGGCGGTGCTCAGGGGACCATATGGGATGCTGGGATTTGAACCCGGGTCAGCTGCGTGCAAGGCAAACGCCCTACCCACTGTGCTATCACTCCAGCCCCTGGATAGGGATTTTAAAGGAAAAAAATAATTTCTTTTTTTGGTACCTGGGATGGAACCTAACTCTGAGTGACATCCCTGGCTCAAGAAAAAACTTAATAGTATATATGCTTACACATTCAGTGACTTTTTGTTTGCTTGTTTGGAGGCCACACTTGGCAGCGCTCAGGGCTTACTCCAGACTTCAGGGATCACTGCTGGCAGGCCCGGGGGACCATATTGCGTGCTGGGGACCCAGTCGGGTCAGCTGCAGCCAAGGCAAGTGCCCTTGCCCGCTGTACTATTGCTCTGGTCTCTCAGTGACTCTAGTGAACCAAATGCCTTTTTTAGACAGAGTCGCAGTAGCCAGGAGAAATTTCTGAGTTCTTTCCCCTTTTCTGGTTGGCTGTGGGAGAGGAGGAGGTTTTTCCAACTGCAGAACCAGGACTCCAGAGAAAGGTGCTAGGACGTCGGTCTGCTTCGGGGAAAGGGCAAACTCTTGGAGTCTGTCCAGTTGTTTAACTTGGAAAAATTGCCTAATTGTCTGTAATATTTGTGTCTCTCCACAGTCCCTGCTGCCCACACACAGGCTGGCTTGCCTGCAGGGGGACAGATACCTCTGCAGCTTGCCAAACCTGATGAGCAAAGGCAGAGAGGGAAATTACACCGCGCTACTCTGTTGGTCAGTATTGTAGGTGTTTAATAGTTGTTTGCCCATGATGACAGTGTCATTGGACGTGGAGTAGAGGGTCTTTTAGTTGGCGGGGACCGAACTCGAGTAGGCTATGTGCAAGTCTAGCGCCCTAACCGCTATACTATCTCTCTGGGCCCCTATTAGTGTCTTTTAGTTGGAACAGCATCCCAGTGACTTGTTACTCTAGTTTTGGTCCTGAAGTTTCATACGTTCTGGTGTCTTGTTGGTGAGTTGGTTTTTGGCCATAGCTGGCAAAAAAGATCACTCCTAGCGGGCTTGGTGGAGACCATATGCAATGCTGGGAATCAAACCTGGGTCAACATGAGCAAGGCAAGCGCCCTACCCACTGCTCCAGCCCCTTCACGTGTCTTGTTGGAAGACAGGCATCCTCTTTCTTTTTTGAGTATTTTGGTAAACAAGATATGAAGGGAGCGGAATTCAAGAAGTTTCTGTTAAGTGCCTCTCCAGGGCCAGGTACTGATGTGGGTACTGGGTTTGTAGCAGAGAAGTGTGATTAAACATTTGTTAAGGGCTCATTCAAGGCTATGGTTTGAATAACTGCTGTGAAAATCAAATAGCGTCAATGCAAAGCATTCAATGAAATAAAAGAACTTGACATTAGAAATGAAAGTAATTAAAAAATATCCAGGACAAAGTACAGTGGATAGGGTGTCTTGCATGCAGCCAATTCAGTCAGGTTCTATCCACAGCACACATATGGACCTGTGAACCCTGCCAGGAGTGATCTCTGAGCACAGAGCTTGGAGTAAGTACTGAAAACTGCTGGTTGTGACTCAAGCACTGGGAACAGAAAATCCGAGACTTGAAAGAGAGCTCAGAGGACTGAGTGCAAGCTTTGTGCTGTGTGTGACCCCCTAGCACCTCCAGGGGTAACAGCTCTTCTCCAGCACAGGGCCTGGACTGGCCTCCCTACACTGCTGGGGATGGCCTCCAAACGAAATAAATCTAAGATTTTTTATTAAATTATCTTATTTTGGGGGCTTCAAGTCACAAACATCTTTTTGAAAACTATATAGTTGCTGGAGATAATACAGCGGGTACGGTGCTTGTCTTGCACAGGGCCAACCCGGGTTGATGCCTGGCACCCCAGATGGTCCCCTTAGCCCAGCCAGGAATGATCCCTGAGCACTGCCAGGATGGCCCAAAAACCAAAAAAAAAAAATTATTCTTTAGTTAGATCCCCTTAGCCAATGATCTTTAGTTACACAAGTAAGAAGAAATATGATAGTAAGTCAGGGGACTACGGCTCATAGCAAGAGCATGCACTCTGAACCACGTAAGTCTTTCACCTTTTTAGCTCTGCCACTTAATGAGCAGGGCAGGCCTGTCTCTCTCCTTCCTTCCTTCCTTCCTTCCTTCCTTCCTTCCTTCCTTCCTTCCTTCCTTCCTTCCTTCCTTCCTTCCTTCCTTCCTTCCTTCCTTCCTTCCTTCCTTCCTTCCTTCCTTCCTTCCTTCCTTCCTTCCTCCCTCCCTCCCTTGTTCTTCTCTCGCCCCCTCCTTGATTCTTCCCTCCCTCCTTTCTCCTCTCCTTATCTCCCCCTCTCCATTCCACCTGGGGTCAGACCCCAGGACCTTTCATGTGTCAGGCAAGTGCTTTAATGCAGAACTGCATCTCTGCCCTCACATGGCCTATCTGAGCCTTGCAAGTAAGTTTTCTAATCTGTAAAAGATGAGTACAAGGAACAATATGGTATACTTAGTTGTTTTTTTTTTAAAGGATTTTTTCTTTTAAAAGATTGGGAGTCGGGGCTGGAGCAATAGCACAGCGGGTAGGGTGTTTGCCTTGCACGAGGCCGACCCGGGTTCTAATCCCAGCATCCCATATGGTCCCCTGAGCACTGCCAGGGGTAATTCCTGAGTGAAGAGCCAGGAGTAACCCCCTGTGCATCGCCGGGTGTGACCCAAAAACCAAAAAAAAAAAAAAAAAAAAAAAAGATTGGGAGTCTAGTATTCATTTTAGTGAAGCAAGATAGTTTTTATTGAACAAAATTTGAGGGCAGAGAAAGAGAGGAATTAGAGTAAAAGATCGAACCCGGGCTTCTCAGGGTGCAGCTCCTGGGAGTCTAGAATACCTTATAGTACCTGGCATGTACATGGAGTTTAATATAGTTGTTGGGTTTTTAAAAAAGTGATTTTTATTTTTATTTTTATTTTATTTTATTTTTTTTTGCTTTTTGGGTCACACCCGGCGATGCACAGGGGTTACTCCTGGCTCTGCACTCAGGAATTACCCCTGGCCGTGCTCAGGGGACCATATGGGATGCTGGGATTTGAACCCGGGTCGGCCGCGTGCAAGGCAAACGCCCTACCCGCTGTGCTATCTCTCCAGCCCCCAAAAAAAAAAAAGTGATTTTTAAATTTAAAGCCACATCTAACCATGCCGCGGGCTCCTTCCTCCTGGCCCTATACTAGGGTCACTCCTGGGGGTAAGAGTACTTCAACCTGCTTAGGAAAGTCAGGGATCCTGCCAGTGTGGCCGAGGGCAGCCCACTCCTTGGAAACCATCCTGGCTTAATTATTTATGTTAATGGCTGCAGGAAATTTGACCCTCAGGGATAGAGATGTCGCCAACAGACGTGACAGATACTTAAACTACATAAGTATTGGGTGAGATTCAGAGGCAGGGGAGGCTTCAGTGTCCTTTTGGGGAGATCCAGAGGCCCCACTGTGAGCTCCTCTTTAGGCCTGTCCTGCTTCCGCTTTCTCAGCTCACCTGCGGGCAGTTGCAGGCTTGGAGAGACCCTTAGGTCAGGCCCTGGAGGCCTCATCTGAATTCCGGGTCATGTTCATTTGTCCTCCCCCCACCCTCCCTCCCTCCCTCCCTCCCTCCCTCCCTTCCTTCCTTCCTTTCTTTTTTTTTTTTTCTCTATCTCTCTTTCTTTTTCTTTCTGAACCACACGCAGTGACGCTCAGGGGTTACTCCTGTCTCTGCATTCAGGAATTACTCCCGGTGTTGCTCGGGGAGCCATGTAGAATGCCGGGGATCGAATCCAGGTCTGCCATGTGCAAGGCAACGCCCTACCTGGTGTACTATCGCTCCTTCCTTCTTTCTTCCTTTCCTTCCTTCCCTCTCTCCCTCCTCACACCAGTGCTCAGGGCTTACTCTTGGCTCTCAGCTTAGGGATCATTCCTGGCAGTGCTCAGGGAATCATACGGGGTGCTGGGGATCAAACTCCAGGTAAGCTGTGTGCCAGGCAAGCGCCCTACCCACTGTACTATAGCTCCAGTCCTGGTCCTGTTCTCTAACCGCTCTGCCGCTGCTCATCTACGAGTATTTTGTCTGTTTTGGGGGGTGGGGTGGGGGTGAGTTTGGACCACACCTGACTGTTCTCAGGGCTTACTCCTCACTCTGCTCTGGGGATCATATCCACAGACATTGGGTGCTGGGATTTGACCCAGGGTCACCTCTGTGGACCTTACCCTGCATTATTGCTCAGACCCTCTGTTGGTTATTTTGAACTGAGAATGTGCCCTTATCACCGGCACCCGTGAGGGAGCAGAACGTCACCAGGTCCAAGAAGCCCCCATTTTCCCTACTCCAGTCATTCCTCCCTCCGAGAGGATTGTTGCCCTGATTCCTAAGAGCGTAGATTAGTTCTCTATAGAAGTGGGATCTTCATGGTAGTTTTGTTGTTGCTGTTGTTTTGGTTTTGGGCCACAGCAGCTGGTGCTCAGGGGTCACTCTTAGTGGTGCTTGGGGGACCATATGTGTTCCTGGAGATCGAATGGGGTTGGGCACATGCCTAGCAAGCACCTTGTACTATCTCTTTGGTCCGGTATCTGTGCTTTAATGTTGGCTTCTTTAACTCGACATTATTATTCTGTGAGATTAGTGCCTATTATATCAAGTTATAAATTCTCCATTTTTGTTATTATGTGGCATTATACGAGTACTCCTCCATTTATATATTTGCTGTGGGTGGAGACTTGGATAATACCCCACTTTAGAGCTCTGTTGGGGGCTGGAGCAATAGCACAATGGGCAGGGTGTTTGCCTTGCACGCGTCCGACCTGGGTTCGATTCCCAGCATCCCATATGGTCCCCCGAGCACCTCCAGGAGTAATTCCTGAGTGTATGAGCCAGGAGTAACCCCTGTGCATCGCCGGGTGTGACCCAAAAAAAGCCAGAAAAAAAAAATAGAGCTCTGATGAATCACACTGTTAGGAACAGCCTAATACATATCCTTTGGTGACTACATGTACACCTATTTATTGGGAATATAAATGAGTGAAATTTTTTATTTAGGATATACATATGTGAAATTATAGTAAATATTACCTAGCAGATTTTCAGTGTCTATACCACTGTACATTCCCACCACAAGTGTATGAGAGAGTCCTGATTCTGCTTCCTCGCCAACATTTTTATTTCTCAGCTTTTTCATTTTAACCATTCTGGTGGATATCCTTCTGTGTTTTTTTTTTCTTTTTTTCCTTATCTGTGGTAAGCCTTCAACTCAACTCTATTTTTTGCTACTGTTTAATTTTAAAATTCTAATCCACATGTAAGTTTTAGCTACAAGCAAATGTCAGAATCTTGAAAGCATAATATCTCCTCTGAGAAATGTTCAGATTAGTATGTTCAAGAAAATCTTTTGAAAAATTCATAATCACTAGCCTCTAACCTTTCTAACCTTTTTTATTTAAAGTGGTTGTGATACTTATCTCCCTGTCATGTCTCTTAAAGCATTTGCGAATATCCCAACTTGGGGTGTGTAGTTCCTTGTATTCTGTGGGCCTCTGTCCTCTCTCTGGAGAAGCCTGCCTTCTCTCTTGGGTGACTTTTCTTTCCTGTTTAATAAAACTTAAAACAACAGAAACATCAATTGTGTACATTAAGTGAAAGGATGAGCTGTTCTTTAGGTACCTGATTTTTTGTTAGAATTGGTCTTTGGATCCCTTTAGGGATTTATTCAATCATTGTGTGATACACAGTTACAAAGTTGTTCGGGATTGGGTTTCAGTCATACAGTGTTCCATCACCCGTCCCTTCACCAGTGTACATTTCCCCCCACGGACGTCCCCAGTTTCCCTCCCATCCCCACTCCACCCCCCCCCGTCCTACCTCTGTGGCAGGCACTTTCTGTCTCTCTCTCTCTCTGCCCCCTCCTCCCCAAGGTCCCCCCCATCCCCCGTGAGCATTGTGGTTTGCAATACAGGTACTGAGAGGTTATCATGTTTGTCCCCTTACCTACTTTCAGCACTCAGTTCCTGTCCAGAGTGATCATTTCCAACTGTCTTTGGCATAAGGGTCCCCTCTCTATCCTAGCTGCCCTCTCCACCACCACTTGTGGCAGTGTGTGCTCAGTCTTCACAGGCTGTTGGTTTTATCTCTCTTGGATGTCAAGCCTATCTTTTAAAAATTAGAACACTAAAAATTAGAATATATTTGTGCATGTAAAAATTTGTTAGAGGGTCTGGAGCTATAGCACAGTGGGTAGGGAGTTTGCCTTGCACACGGCTGACCCAGGTTCGATTCCCAGCATCCCATATGGTCCCCTGAGCACTGCCAGGAGTAATTCCTGAATGCATGAGCCAGGAGTAACCCTTGTGCATCGCGGGGTATGATCCAGAAAGCGAAATAAATAAATAAATAAATAAATAAATAAATAAAAATTAGAACACTGATAGTGAGAGGTCAGTGTATTTAAGTTTCTAACTGATGAAAATGTTATATACTCTTGAAATTTCTAAGTTTGAAATTTGGATGTAGTTGGGTGGAAGGAATGTGTCCACCGTTGCCCATAAAAGCCAAGTGGGTGGCATACATCTCATAGATGGAGTTCTGGGGCCGGGTTGTTAGTGAACTGTGTGAAGGAGGAGAGATGAAGTATTCAAATTTTTCTTCCTGGGGCATGATCTTTTAAACTCATCGTCCGTCAGTGTGGACTATCCTTGGTTATGATGAGGGCTATCAAGATGTTTAAACCAGTAATTTGGACCAGTATTTAATGAGTGGGCCATAGAGATGCCTTTGTCTTGCAGTGTGCAGAGTAATCTTGCATAAAGAAACGTTGTACTCGGTCCCTTTTGCCTTTTTTTTTTTTCTTTCTTTTTGGGTCACACCCAGTGATGCTCAGGAGCTACCCCTGGCTCTGCATTCAGGAATTACTCCTGGCGGTGCTCAGGGGACCATATGAGATGCCGGGGATTGAAGTCGAGTAGGCCACATGCATGGCAAACGCCCTACTGCTGTACCGTAACTCCGCCACCCTTTGCCTTTTGGTTTTGGGTTCTACTTGACAGTGCTCGGAGTCTCCTCCCAGCTTCCTGCTCTGGGGTTTGCTTCCACTAGTATTTCGAGGCCCCCGTGTTGTGGAAATGGACCAGGACCATTCGTGTGCTAAGCTTGTGCTGCAGCTCACTGAGTGCTCTCTCTGGCCCTGTTTTTGACTTTCTTTTTCTTTATCTTATTTTTTTTTTTTTGCGGCCACACCTAGCTGTGCCTCATGGCTTACTCCTGATACTGCACTCAGGAATCATTCCTTGTGGGGCTCAGGGGACCATATAAGTTGTCAGGGATTGAACCTGGGTCAGCCACACGCATGGCAAGTGCCTTACCTGCAATACTGTCCTCCCAGCCCTGCAACTTTTGTCTTTTGAATAGTTGCTAGATGTTTGCATAGGTGAATGATTGATTTAGGTTAATAAGCCTGGAATCAGTATCCCTGTTTTACCTATAAACACAAAATATTGCACAACTTTAAGGCTACAGTGGCTGTTTGGGGACTCCAACCAGGAGATTGTTTTGAACTTTTCCAAGTGTTTATTATAATTTTAGAAAATCTTGATATCCTTGGCAATGCCACACATGGAATCGAGACTTTAAGAGTTGAAAATCCGTAACTTGCACCGAATTTTGTAACAGCCGGAATTTGCTCTTGATACACTCTCTCATTTGTGTTTCCTCTCCACCTTCTTTTTTTGGTTTGTTTTGGTTTTTGAGGGGCCACACCCAGCAGTACTCAGGGGTAACTTCTGCTCTGTACTCTGGAATTACTCCTAGTGATGCTTGGGGGGCCTTATGGGATACCGGGATTGAACTCAGGTCAGCAAGGCAGATGCCCTATCCTCTGTGCTCTCGCTCCGCCCCTCCCACTTGCTGAGGATCCTCATTTAACACACCCCTTGACTCAGATCCTACTCTTGGCCTCCCCTAGACTCCCCAGGCCTATGTGTTCTGCTCCCTCCCACTTTCTCACCAGAATTCCTACTTCTTTAAAATATATCATTTCAGTTTAGTCAAGGAGAAAAGTACTATATTTTGGACCAGGAATTTCTTCACAAAAACAAACAAACAAAAAAACCCAAAAACCACAACCCAACTTTTGGGGCTGGGGAGATAACTATAAGGGCTGGAGCAGAATGCTCTGTAAGCAAGCAGCTAGGATCAGTCCCTGGCACTATGTGTTTCCTCCTCCCCACCCCCACCCTTCAAGCTCTTTACAAAGTGACCCCCAAGTACTGGGGGGTAGCCTCTGAATACTAAGTGTGGCCCAAAGCCCAAAGTTCTGCCCCCCTCAAAAAGACCAGCTCTTATTTAGAATATGTCCTACTGTGTCAGTCCCCTATGTTACTCTTACTTTCAAAGTTTCAGAATCTGCAGATACTCTAGAAATTCGTTAGATTTTGATTTTCTGAGATGGTGGCATGAGGTTTTGTGGTTTGGCAGAGGCCTGGGCGACAGTTTGTGGTAGGTCTGAGTCACTTGAAAGGTTGAGGAGTTCCAATATGTAGAGAAACCAGATAAGGATGAATGAAGTTCACTCAAGTTCATTGCCTCTGGCCCTCTTTGTCTGGTGCTTTCCCAAGCGGAGCAGAAAGTGTATTTCTGCTCTTCTTTTCAGTTTCCTCTTTTTTTGGAGGTCATCTGGGTAGCATTTGCTTTGTTTGCTTGTTTTGTAATGACAGGGCTAGAACCCAGGGCCTGACACACCCAAACCATTTTCTCTGCCACAGAACCCCCATCCTGAGCCCCCAATTCTGTTTTTTTGTTTGTTTTCTTGGGTTGCCCAGAAATTCTTAGGACTCACTCCTTGCTCTGTGCTCAGGAATCTCTCCTGGTGCCCAGGGGACCGTGTGGAATAACCAGGAATTGAACCCAGGTTGGTTGCCTACAAGGCAAATGCCTTATCTGCTGTTCCGTTGCTCTGGCCTGTTTTTTGTTTTTGTTTTTTAAAAGCCAGTGTGAAAGGAGCGAGCTGGAGAGATACTAAAGTGGACAGGGAACTTACCTTACATGCGGTCCATCTGGCTTCGATCCCCACACCATATGGCCCCCTGAGCCCCACCAGGAGTGATCCCTGAGCACAAAGCCAGGAGTAAAATAAGCCCTGAGCACTGCCAGGTGTGGCCCATAAACAATAAAGCCAGTGTGAAAGAAGGGCACGCAGCCCAGGAGTACTTGGCTTGAGAAAGTGTCTTCACAGAGTGGTCTGAAGTTTCCGGCTGGCTGTCTTCTCACTGACAGCGGCCTCCTGGTCTCCCTTCAGGGCCACCTGGCCCCTCAGTCCTCCCCTGAGCCCAGAGGGAAGGTCTTTGGTTGCTTTGAGTCAGGCTTGCTGTGGGCGTTGGGTGTTCGGCTGTGGGGTGCTTGCCTTGCATGTGGTTAACCCTGACTGGATCTCTGGCACCCCTGTGGTTTTATGAGCAGTGCCAGGAGTGACCCTTGAGCACAGAAGCAGGAGTAAGCCCTGAGCACAGCTCAGTCTAGCTCCTATTCCCCCTCTAAACAGATCTTTAGTGTGGGGGCTCTGGCTCAGTGGTAGAGCAAGTGATGTATGGGACCCTGGGTTCGAAGAATTAAGAGTGCCAACTCCAGCACCCCTGGGTGTGGTTCTGCATCATCACCACCACCACCACCACCAGGAGAATGAACAAAAAAAGAAAACCAATTTTACCATAGAGCAGTTGGCGTGAGACAGGATATATTCTTAGAGCATATTTCTGGTCACAAAGACATGACCAAATTCCTAAATAAAGACCCAAATTTCTAAATAGAGACCATGTCTAATCTTAGCTCATCAATTGTATTTGTTAACTCAGTGTACCGCCCACGTTCTGTTTGTGGTCACGGGTGGCTAAGCCTTTTCTGGCAGCTCTAGGGAGCCAGGTGGCTCCTGGCCTTCACAGGGCATCACTCAGGCCTTGAAAGTACAGACCACTGAACCCCATGAGCTCGTGGTTGGGTGTGGGGTGGGGGTGGGCGGGAGCACAAGAAAAATCCAGGCACATGCGTGTAAACTCCACCTGGTATTGGCCCTTTCCCTGAACCAATTTTATTTTTCTCATCAATGTAAAACACAACAGCATTGAAGGAGGCAAGAGTATTATTACTTGGGGCAGTGGGGAGGGGAGGGAGGGAGCATCGTTTGGGTCACACCCAGATGCACTCAGGGGGCACTCCTGGTGGCGCTTGCAGGGATCAAACCAGGATCAGCCTTGTGCAAGGTTAAGAACCTTAACTGTACTTTCTCTCTGGCCCCTCCAGATGGCACTCTTAAACCTGACAGAACCTGTCTGACTCGGGCAAATTACAGTTCGTTCGCAATGCGTGGAGCAAAGTGGAAGGATTGTTGGGTAACTTTGGATAAGAAATGTAGCTAGAGTTCCAGTGGTAGTCATCTGGGAAAGTCAGTCAGGGAACTGGAGTGAGAGCACAGTGGGGAGGGCACTTGCCTTGCATCCCGGGTACTCCATACATCCCCTGAGCCCTACCAGGAGTAAGCCCTGAGCACTGCTGGGTGTGTCCCTCCAGAAAACCAACAAGCAAACAAATATCAACTCAGATGAGGAATCCAGGACTCTGCAGTGAGGCAGATGACGAGATTCCTTCCTGGCTCAAAGGAGGGCTTCCAAGAAACAGGCCAGGTGTTAGCAACATTCCAAGCTTAAGGGAAGAGTTAAGTGGTCTCTTTGGACCATTTGTTAGGAATGAAGGAAAGCAAACGAACCTCGAGCACGTCTTTAGAATGTTTCCTAGCCTTGCCTCAGCATAGGGGCAGGGTGGGGTGACAGGATGAGTGGGAACCTTGAGTCCTGAACCGTGCACGCTATTATTGCAGCTCTGGGTAAATTTGTGCGCAGGGACCACTTCTGGAGGAACTCAGAGGACCATTTGGGATTCGAGGGGTCAAACCTGATGGTGTGCAAGGCAAGCACCATACCCCATATCTCTCTGGCTCCCCTACATGGTTATTTATGAAGTTTCTGTAAAAGAAATCAGTAGGGCTTTTGGTTTTTTATTTTGTTTTTGAGCTACACTAGGGGTACTCAGGGGCCACTCTGGTTTTGTTTGTTTTGCTTTGTTTTTTGGCCACACCTGGCGGTGCTCAGGGGTTACTCCTGGCTGTGTACTCAGGGGGACCCACAGGGAATTCCGGAGATCAAACCCAGGTCAGCCGTGCATGTGGAAGGTAAATGCCTTGCCCCCTGGCCTCAGGAGCCACTCTTGACTCAGGGCTTGCAGGTTGCTCTTGGCGGTTCTGGGGAACCCTGTGGTCTGGGAATCAAACCCAGTCTTGCAAAGTGTGATCTGTCCCTTTGAGCGGTCACACCTGCCAGTAGTAGGGATTTTATTGAATACATTCCAGAACCTTCATAAAGAGGTGTCGGTAGATTGTTGGGGAGTTGGCAACTCACTCAAAAATACTAAAATATTTAAGTTTAGAGGTTGGAGCAATAGAACAGCTGGTAGGGAGTTTGCCTCGCATGTAGCTGATACGGGTTTGATCCGGTGTGCAGTCCCCCGAGGCCTGCCAGAAACGATCTCTGAGTGCAGGTGCAGAAGTAGGTGCTGAGCACTGCCAGGTGCGGCCCCAAAATAAAAGAAAGCAAAGCAAATGTTTGTAGTGTATAATGTCCAACATGTATTTCTCATAGAAAATAAAACTAAGTTTTAGATGGGTGTGTATAAAATAATTATCTTTTTCTTATTACTACTACTACTATGGCTTTTGGGCCACACAGAGCTCAGGGCTTACTTCTGGCTCTGTACTTAGGGGATACTCCTGTTAGGACTTTAGGAACCATATGGGGTGCCAGGAATTAAACCCGTGTAGGCCGTGTGCAAGACAAGTGCCTTATCTGTTAAACTATCTCTCCAGCCCCAAACTAATTATATTTCATATACACCTATTTATGTCATTACTTTTATTTAGTGGAAACCTGCTTCTGTATTATATATGTATATATATATACACATATATATATATATAGTTTTAGGTTTTTTTTTTTTTCAGTAAGTGCTTCAGCAGTGGCCTCTATAAAGTACCATCTACTGTACTGCTCTGAGTGTGCGCGTCTGTGGGCATCTGGTCATCTGTATTTTTGGTAACTTATATCATGGTTGCCCCTTGGGAAGACATGCTACCACGTAGGTTTAGTAAGAAAGTGTTCCACTCCTAATAAACATTGAGCGAGCCCTCCACAGCCCTCCTTACATACTCTGACCGATATGGAAGAAACAAACACTTGAAGACACTGTTGACCAAATGAGACAGAAACTGTCTAGGGACTTGAAAGGGAATTTGAAAGATGGGAATGGCACCGAGAAGGAGATTCAGCGGAGATTTTTTGCATGATGATATCCCCCAGTTTGCATGGCTAGTCGTGACCGGAACCAAGCACTTCCAGCCCGAGATGTTGGCGGGTAGAGTGAGAGGATGGAAGAGAAAGGGGGAGGACAAAGGACTGGTTTTAGACAGAAGGAAGAAACAGAAGAGGGAGCCCATGGGGTCTTAAATTCTCTCTAAATCCTTGGCACCCTTGGGGCAGGACATTAGAAGGTTGAAAGGGCTGAGCTGGGGTGCAGTTGCTGTCTGCTGTAGGGAAGAGAGAGTTTGGAGGCTGAACCCGGGCAAGTTAATTGCCCAGTAGAACAGAATTCACTTTTTAAGAGTGAAACTTCTTTAGTGTCCTGTATGCGATAATAAACATTCATGGATGTACAGGGAGAAATGTGACTTATTAATAGCAGAGGCTGGAGAGGTCGTGTAAAACACTTTCCTTGAATGAAGCCAACCTGGGTTCGATCCCTGATATCCCATATCGTCTCTTAAGTACCACCAGGAGTAATTTCTTAGTGCAGAGATAGGATTTAACCACTGAGCATCGCTGGGGGTGGCCCCAAAACAAAATTGGACTAATCCCAAGTATTGAGCCTAGTTCAGTCTTCTGCCCTGTTCTGGTCATTAAACTCTGGGACAGTAAGACACGGGCTGGGGAGATAATTGGGTAAAAGCTATTTCTCTATTTTCTTCCCAGCCCACAACAATGAAGGAAAAAAATTTGAAATGACTAAAGATGGAGTTATTGAACTTCAAAATAGTGTATTAGGGGCTGGAGAGATAGTACTGTGGGTAAGGTAAGGTGCTTGCCTTGCATGCAGCTGACCTAGTTCAGTCCTTGGCAGTGCATATGATGATCCTCTAAGCCCCCTACAGGAGTGAGCTTTGAGCACTGAGCTGAGAGTAAGCCCTGAGCATTACCAGGTGTGGCCCCCAAACAAACAAACAAACAAACAAACAAACAAATAAAACAACAACAACAACAAAAAAGCAAGATAGTGCACTAGAAATGGTCTGTTTGGGGGGTTGGAGAGATAGTACAGAGGGTAGGGTGCTTGCCTAACGGCTTTCATCTCCGGCACCCCTTATTGCCCCTGAGACCTCCCAGGAATGACTGTGGAGCCAGGAGTAAGTCCAGAGCACCACTAGGTGTGGCCCAGAAATGGGGAAAAAAAAAGAGAGAAGAAAAAGGAAAAATTATTTACTCCAAAGAACAAAATGTTGAAAAACAAAGAACAACCTTAGTAACGATGGGACAGCGTTCGTCTCTGTGTAAATGGAGTCTCAGACGGAAAGGAGGAAAATAAGACACTGGCTGGAGAGAGAGCACGGGGGTTAAAGCGGGGCACCACATGTCATCTGGGTTTGATCCTCAGAGCCCCACCAGGGGTGATCCCTGAGCCTAAAGCTAGGAGTAAGTAACTGTGCTAGGTGATGTCTCCAAACCAACAACCAAACAGAAAAAAAGAAGTTGGATCAAGCACTGTTGGTAGTCACGTAAAATAGTGCAGCCACTTTGGAAAAACAGTCTGACTGTTCCTCAGGAAGTGAAAAGAAGTTGCCATTTGACCCATCTAGTTCATTTTTATTGAGTAGCGAGGCAGAGAAAATGCAGAAGGTCTCAAATTTGTTATGGGTTGGTTTATGGTATTTTAACTGACATTGGTGTGAAAGCTACTCTTGTTCTGGTTTTTGGTTTGTTTTGATGTTTTTTGACCACACCTGGCTGTGCTCAGGGTTTGCTCCTGGCTTTGTGCTCAGGGATCACTTGTAGTGGAGCTCCAGGGAGCATATGGGTGCCAGGGATTGAACCTGAGCCAGCCATGTGCCAGGCAAACAACCCACCCGCTGTGCCGTCCTTCGGTCCTGCTGTCCAAACTGCAGTACAGTGATTTGGTGATGTGACGTGGCAGCAAGGCACTGGTCTCAGTGAAATTTTTACTATGTAACCATACCTTCAGTTTATGATAGTTCAGTTGGTTGATTGGGACACAACCTCCCTTATTAAAAATGAAGAGCTGTACCTTCATATGAATTTAGGGAAGAGGCCTAGACGCCAAGACCTGGCTGCATGGTGAAAAAGGGAGAGAAGCAGAGTTTCTAAGGGCCTTTTGACTGCCACTTGCAGTTTGTTGATTACAGGTGCAGGGGAGTGGGAGAGATCGTTGAATCCTGGACTAGCCCCATTTCTGTTGTATGTTTAGTCCTGGCTTTACCACTGGGCAGCTGTGGCTCCTGGACAAACCATTTAGCTTCCTGGCCACTAGCAATGTAAAACTTTGGATTAAATTATTTGGCTGGGGGTGGGAGGGGGAGGTGGTGTTTTAGGGCTTGGGCCACCCCGGGTAGTGCTTAGGGGCTATTTCTGGCTCTGCTTGGGGATGTATATGGTACTGGGATTTGACCGAGGGTCACTGGGCTGCAAGAGAGGTGCCTTAACACCTTGTACTGCCTTTCTGGTCACCTTAATTTTTTTTTTCCTGTTAGGTTGTAAACTTACAACCTGATGTAAGCTGTCAGGTGTAAACCTGAGGATCAGGGTTACTCTCAGTGTGGTGCTTAGGTTGGGGGTTATGCCCAGTGGTGCTGGGGCGACTGAGTGGTGCTGGAGATTGATCCTGGGGCCCCCGCATGCAGCCTGTGCGCAGCACTTTGGGCACCTCCGTGGTTGTGACTGACTGTGTTGTGTTTCCCAGGGGACTGTCCCCACTGCTGGGGATCAAATAAGTAAGTGGCTAAACCCTGGTACTCTTTCTCTAGCCTCATTAAATATTTTTTTTTGGTTTTTTGTCTTGGGCCATACCCAGCAGTGGTCAGGGCCGACTGCTGGCTCTGTGTTCAGGGATTACTCCTGGTGGTGCTCGTTGGGCCATATGGGGTGCCAGGGATCTGATCCAGATTGGTTGTGTGCAAGGCTGTACTATTGTTCTGGCCCTTTTAAATTTTTTTCTTTTTGGGTCACACCCTGCGATGCTCAGGGGTTACTTCCGGCTCTGCACTCAGGAATTACTCTTAGTGATGCTTGGGGGACCATATGGGATGTTGGGAATTGAACCCGGGTTGGCCGCGTGCAAGGCAAACACTCTACCCGCTGTGCTATTGCTCCAGCCCCGGTCCACCTTTTTAAAAATTTTTTAAAGATTTTTCTTTTTCCTAGTGCAATAATTCTGTGAATCTGAGAATCTTGAGTCCTCACTTCCCAAACCTGAGCTCTGTCTTCAGGAAGATGTCTGAGGGCCTTTTCCTGTCGTCACTTTGACAGATTGCAGTCCTCAGGCAGAAATGAAACCCTATCCAAATCTGTTTTTCCAGCTTGGTTTCATCCTAGCTTCTGTGCTCTGGTGACAGTAACAGATGGCCAGTAAATGTTTCCCCACAGACAGGGAGAGGAATAAATGGCAAGCCTCTATTACCGTCTCAGCCGCCCCTGGGCTTGGTGACCACATCCTCAGTTAGCAACACGCGTGCTGGAAGGAGTTGGCGCCAGGAACTGTAGGCTGGTTTTAGCCCAGTCCGAGCCCAGGGTTTCCTCGGCCGAGCAAGCATCCATCTGAAAATCTCGGCAAGGTGCCTGTCCCAGTGGGTCACCCCTAACCTAGTCTTCATCGTTACTGTAACATGCTGGAAAATGAGTTTATCAGTTGGATTTGTATACTTTTTTTTTTTTTTTTGCCTCGCCAGTGGTCCTCGGGAGGTCCAGGGCTGTCCAGGCTGGTGGCTCAACACAAGGGCCTGTGATGCTGCCTGGGCCCTACAGTGTCAGGGACCCCCGGACCACCCCAGCGTTGCCAGGGCCCTTCAGGGCTGCACTGGGGGAGAGCAGGGAGTGCTGGGAATCAAACCAGGCTGGGTGTGTGCTTGCACCCTAATTGCTGTACTAGCTCCTCACCCTCAATTCTGATGTATATGTGTGAGAAAAATGAGCTATGTGTGCTGTTGATTTTGAACGTGAGTTGAGGGCCGGAAGGGTCACTTGCCTTGCACACAGCCTGCTCGGGTTCAATTCCCAGCATGGCATGTCGTCCTTGGAGCCCTGCTAAGAGGAATCCCTGAACATTGCTTGAGGAATTGAGGGCTGGAGTGATAGTATAGCAGGTAGGATATTTGCCTTGCAAGTTGCCGACCTGGGTTCTATCCCCAGCATCCCATATGGTTCCCCCAAGCACTGCCGGGAGTGATCCCTTAGTGAAGAGTCTGGAGTAACCCCTGAGAATCTCCAGGTGTGACCCGAAAGCAGAAAAAAAGAAAGAAAAAGAAAAAGCGAATTGATAAATGAAAAAGCAAGTGTGTTCTGTGGTTATTGTTTCAAGAGAGCAGCCCTGTGTTCCTGCAGCCAGGTGACCTGTCTGTCAGCACCTGGACTGCTCCTGGGTGCTCTGGTTTCCCACCTCTGCGCTGGTGCTGGTGGCATCAGCGAGTTGGTCATCTCTTGTCAGCATCAGGCACAGATGAGATATTATTATTGTTATTATTATTTTTTGGCTTTTCTGGGTCACACCTGGCAATGCACAGGGGCCACTCCTGGCTCTGCACTCAGGAATTACCCCTGGCGGTGCTCAGGGGACCATATGGGATGCTGGGAATCGAACCCGGGTCAGCCGCATGCAAGGCAAACGCCCTACCTGCTGTGCTATCTCTCCAGCCCCCACAGATGAGATATTATTGCGGGGCAAACCTAGGAGATTTTGCTCATCCGATTGGGTTGGTTAAGTGTAGGAAGGTTGTTGTTGGAGTTGCACCCGTACCGTCACCCTCAATATTTAGATGGTCTCTTCCATAGAGAGGCAGTCCATGGTAGGCTGTGCAGAGGAAAAGAATGGCCATCAGCCCTTTCTTTTTATTTATTTTTAACCATACCCGGTTCCGATCAGGGTTTACTCCTGGCTGTGCACTCAGGATCACTCCTGGCAGTCCTCAGGGGATCCTATGGGGTGCTGGGGATCGAACCTGTGTTGGTTGCTTGCAAGGCAAATGCCCTCCCTGATGTACCATCCTTCAACCATTTCAGAGACAGCTTAGAAATGTATTCTGGGGGCCGGAGCGATAGCACAGTGGGTAGGGCGTTTGCCTTGCATGTGGCCGACCCGGGTTCGATCCCCGGCATCCCATATGGTCCCCCAAGCACCGTCAGGGGCAATTCCTGAGTGCAGAGCCAGGAGTAACCCCTGAGCATCGCTGGGTGTGACCCAAAAAGCAAAAAAAAAAAAAGAAATGTATTCTGTACCAAAATATTACATTGCTCTAAAACTTACATTTTGGAGCGATGTAATATTAAAAGACTGTATTAAGTGACTACATTAGCAGAAGTAAGACCATCTAATGCACCAAGCTGACTTCAGACGCTGCCTGTCCCTGCGCGGTCACCTGGGACAGGTTGTTTCACCACTGAACCTCGTGCGATTCCTCTTTGAAATGGGGAAGTGGCTCAAAGGACCGGAACAGGAGCGAACAAACAAAAAATGAAACGGATAGTGGGGCTTGGGGGCTGGCTCTGTGGCTAACAGAGTGTGAAGTCATGAGCTTGATTCCCAGAGCCGCCCATGTGCACGGAGCACTGTCTTGGTGGCTCTTCTGTCTGGGGCTCCTGGCACTGTGCAGAATATATGCATATACCACTGCAAATGTGTGTACAAAGATGGCCTGGGACCTCCAGTGAGCACGAGCGTGACCCTGCATCCCCATGGACATCCAGCCAGCACAGGCAAGCCCCAGTCACTGCAGCAGCAAAGGGCAGGGCACACTTAGTGGTCTTGGGGCCTGCTCCTAGCTCTGCACTCAGGACTCCTGGCAGTGCTTTACGGAATGTTGGGGATCAAACCCGGGTCACCTACACACCAGTCAAATGCCCTCCCCACTGTATTCTTGCTCCGGTTGAGGTGACTTAAAGTTCCCTAAATCAGTGCCCTGTGAATGGTGTCATTGTTGTTAGGAGTTTGGTTCTGCAGGACAGAGAGTGAGGTTCCCCTCCAGTATAGGATATATATATCCTATACACACACACACGCACTCACACACACACACACACATTTTATGTGTAAGTGACGTTTTCGCAGTACATCTGGCCCAATCTGTAGGGTAAAAAGACAAATGATTATTTTTAGTTGTGTGTCCAGTTCCATGCTTAGTGGCATCTGGAAAAAATGGAGAGATGGAGATTAAACCCAGGTGGACCCCCACAGGTGGCTCATGTGAGGCAGAGAGAAGAGAGATGCCACTTTCTTCAGCTCTGCCTCCGCCACCTGGGACTGGCCGAGCTGCTTTAGTGAAGGACTGATAAGGTCTGCAGTGAGCCCCTGCATGGCCTGGGCCTTAAATCCTGCCAGGCCCAATTGGTGACCGTCCAGCCACACCTGATGTCTACTTGCATTTGACCTTCTTGGCATGGAGTTAATTCCCACCACCCAGTTTCTTGGGGAGCCAGGGACTCAGATTGAGCCAGGAATTGTTCTTTGCAGGACAGGAAAGCCAGTCCTTGGCCTTACCCGGGCTTCCAGGTCTTTGTCCTGTCTCATAGAGGAGTATTTCAGGAGTAGTGTAGCAGTGAAGTGAAAACAGATTTTATTTGGAGGTTTTGAGGAAGGGGAGGAGGGAGGGAGGGGGAGAGAGAGAGAGACAGAGACAGAGACAGAGAGAGACAGAATAATGCGCTCAAGAGAGACAACACGGGCTTCTTTAAAGAGGGAGAGAGCCCCAGGACACATCTCAAGAGGGGAGATATGAGCATCACACGTGCTCGGGAACCACATGTGCTGGGGCACCACGTGTGTTTGGCCATGTGGTCACAAGCAGCAAATGAGCTCACGTAGCATGTGTGTGCCTTCCTTAGTTCAAGGTGGCTTTCCTAGGGTTCTTCCCAAGCTTCCTCATCTGGGGCTTCTAGCTAAGAGTTCGTCGCTAAGGTGGTTGCCAAGTGGTCAGTGGTCTCCTTGAAGTTCCTTTTCTTGGCCTTTGTTCCTGTGGGGGGGGGGTATGGAGTTACAGCCTTTTTTGAGTCTGTTGGCGCAGCCTTATCAGGCCTTAGTTCCTCTGTCTGCAAAGTGGGAGTACTGCGGCCCCAAGCCTCTTAGTCTCATTACTTTCCAGGAGTTCCATTGCCACGGCCCTTTCCTGCCCACCTCCTGGTCAGCCCACTTTTCATACCACATAGGGTCCCCCAAGCGCCATCAGGAGTGATTCCTGAGCACAGAGCTAGAAGGAAAATCTGACCACAGCCATGTGTGGCCCCAAAACAAAACAAATGAAATAAAAAGATAAGCCTTTTCAAAAGGCTTATAGAATTTTTTTTAAAAAGTTAACATTTATTTATTGAGCATTTAATAAATGCCAGTTTTTAAAATCTAAACAACCCTGTGAGGTTGGTTGAACATTTTGCTGAAGTCTCGGCATACATGAGAGTCAGGCTTTGAGCTCACGTCTAACTCTGTGGCCGTTTCCCCAGAGTCCCCATTGTAGGCTCTTTGTTCTTTAAGGAACATTGTGTAGATTAATTAATTTGGGTTTTTGGGTCCCGCCCATCAACGTTCAGGGGTTACTCCTGGCAGTACTCAGGAATCACTCCTGGTGGGGCTCAGGGGACCATATGGGATGCCGGGGATCAAACTCAGGTTGGCCGTGCATGCCAGGCAAGCGCCCTGCCCATTGTACTATCTCTCTGGCCCCTAACTGATTCAACCCTTGGTTGCAGTTCTCCAGCTTCTTAGCTGTGTTGTGTCAGAGATTGTACACTTGTCTTGTGGTCAGGGCTTCCAAAACAGCAGAGCCTGCAAGAGAACACTTGGGCATGGGGAGGTGGTGTGCGGGGGTGAAATTCACAATCTTGCTTGCATGGCAGTCCCTCTAGCCCTGAGCTATCCCCAGGCCACAGGGAGGTTTTGGGGTTGAAAGTGACACAGTTCTGAGTAGAATGATAGATCTCACCTGACACTTGACATGGCCTAGGGACTTTTTTGTTTGCTTTTTGGGTCACACCCAGCAATGCACGGGGGTTACTCCTGGCTCTGCACTCAGGAATTACTCCTGGCAGTGCTCGGAGGACCATATGGGATGCTGGGAATTGAACCCGGGTTTGCTGCTTGCAAGGCAAACGCCCTCCCCGCTGTGCTGTCGCTCCAGCCCCGGGAACATTGTTTTTAACCTTCTCCTTCCTCCCAACTCTGAAGTGGGATTATTGGCTATAATATGCTATTTAGCAGATTCCCAGGGAATTAAACAGCTTCTTATCATCACTCCTTTCAGGTTCACTAAGAATCTTTCTCCGGATAAGATCAATTTAAGTACTCTGAAAGGGGAGGGTCAGCTGACCAACCTGGAGCTGGATGAAGAGGTTCTACAGAATGTCCTGGAGCTGCCCACCTGGCTGGCCATCACTCGCGTCTTCTGCAACAGGGCTTCCATCCGGGTGAGAAGGGCCTGAGGTGCCGCTGCTCTCCTCGGGCCTCCGTCCTGCCTTTTGGTGTTGTATGTGGCTTGGGGGCCACACCCAGGGGTGCCTAGGGCTCACTCTTGCCTCTGCACTCAGGGTCACTGCTGGTGGGGCTCGGGGGACCACATGGGGTGCTGGGGATTGAGCGCAGGTCAGCCGTGTGCCAGGCCAATGCCCTCCCGCTGTGCTGTCTCTCTGGCTGTCCAGCTCCCATAGCCCTGACCCTGCTGCCTTTCCTCTTGCAGATCCAGTGGACGAAGTTGAAGACGCATCCAATTTGCTTGGTAATGACCTTCCTTGATCCCAAGTATCAGATGGGGTGGGCTGGGGCTAGGGTTGAAAAGGCGAGTGTCCCCTTGGGCTGGAGGGGGCACCTCAGACAGTGCGATTATTGTTGGACGGGCTGTAGAACCAGCAGGCTGATGGTGGCTAATGCTGACACACAAGATCCAGGAATCCTTATTTCGGCTGGTGGGGTGGGGACTTTCCCCAGTAGGTCACTAGGGGGTCACTAGGGCTGATGGTCCTAGAGAGGCCATGAAGTATGGGAGAGTGAGCTGGGCATGCGCTTTAGCCCTTTGCGTTTTCTTACCTCTCCTTGTGTGTGTGTGTGTGTGTGTGTGTGTGTGTGTGTGTGTGTGTGTTTTCCATTTTTCCTTTTTGGGTCACACCCAGTGATGCTCAGGTTACTCCTGGCTTTGTACTCAGGAATTACTCCTGGAGGTGCCTGGGGGACCATATTCTTTTCTTTTTGACTTAGGGAGTGGGGTGGGTGTTGGGTCATACCTGGAGGTGCTTGGAGCTTACCCCAGGCTCTGTGCTCAGAGATTACTCCTGGCTGGGTGTAGGGGACCCTGTGCAGTGCTGGGGCTCAAACCAGGAGCTGGCCAAATGCAAGGCGAGTAGCTTGCTCTCTGTTATCTCTCCAGCCCTCTTTTGATTTTTTAATACTACCTTTTGCTGCCAAGGTTTTGCCTTTAGATTTCTTTAATTTCTCAAAAATCCTGAGAAAGGAAAAATTAGTTTGATTCATGTTGGCACTTGGACCAACCCAGTAAAAGCCCTTTAGGAGTTGACTAAGGCATAAGGCATATCTTTAGCCCCCAGACCAGAATCCTCAAAAGTAGAAACATTTCTTGGGGCTGGAGTGATAGCATAGCCGGTAGGGCGTTTGTCTTGCATGTGGCCAACCCGGGTTTGAACCCCAGCATCCCATATGGTCCTCTGAACACCGCCAGGAGTAATTCCTGAGTGCAAAGCCAGGAGTAACCCCTGTGCATCGCCGGGTGTGACCCAAAAAGAAAAAAAGAAAGTAGGACTATTTCTTTAACTTGGAGTTGTGTTTTAATTTCCTGTTGTGAGCTGATCCCATTCTTGCCATGAAACGCTGTCGCTGGAAGGGGATGGGAGGGCAGACGAGGCCTGCCCGTGCATTCCAAGGGCTCCACGAATAGTTGCTGCCCCCACCCGTGGGCACAACGCTCCCCAAGCTCCTGGACCCCGGAGCTGGGTAGGAGTCTGTGCCATGTGGTCTGTGTGCCGATGTTCAGCCGAGCATGGCTTCTCTTTCAGTGTCTGGATAAGGTGGAGGTGGAGATGAAGACCTGTGAGGAGCCCCGGCCGCCCAATGGGCAGTCTCCCATCGCTCTGGCTTCGGGACAGAGGTTAGTGGCTTTAACAGTGTATTAACAGTGTGTTTCCCAAGGTAGTAACTGGTCCAGATCACTGGTTTTTTTTTTTGTTTGTTTCTTATTTCTGTTTTTGTTTGTTTTGAACCACACGTGTTGGTGCTCAGGGTTTACTCCTGGCTTTGCACGCAGGGGTCACTCGTGGCTCAGGGACCATATGTGGTGTTCAGGATCGGAGCTGGGTTTGCCATGTGTTTGGAAATGCCATCCTACCCACTGTAGTATTGCTCTAGTCCCCAGATCACCTTTTTGGTTAAAATAAAAGCTTTTTATATTGAAATGCATCATTGTAATTAGTTTGATTTTTAGGCCACACTCAGCTGTGTTTGGGAGATACTTCCAGCTCTGGACTATTTTTCGTTTGATTGGTTGATTTCGGGCCACATCTGGCGATGCTCAGGGCTTATTTCTGGCTCTTAGCTCAGCTCTAAGTCCTGGTGCTGGGGATTGAAACCCGCTGTGCTATCCCCCTGGCCCTTGGGTTGCTCTCATACAAGACAAGTGCCCCACCTGCTGCACCTTCTCTCTGGCCCCTCATGGTGTTATTGTCCATAGTTGTCTCCCCTCACCACCACCAAAGTGCACTAGACGGGTGGAGCGATAGCACAGCGGGGAGGGCGTTTGCCTTGTGTGCTGCTGACCTGGGTTCGATTCCCAGCATCCCATATGGTCCCCTGAGCACCGCCAGGAGTAATTCCTGAGTGCAGAGCTAGGAGTAACGCCTGTGCATCACCGGGTGTGACCCCAAAAAAAGCAAAAAAAAAAAAAAGTGCACGAGACATTCTCGCCCCCAAAACCCCTATGTTACTTCTAGTTTGTTCTTGCTACTTTTTCCCCCCTTCACATCTTTGGAGATAGAGGCCTGGGACCACTCCTGGCAATAATGGGAGGATGGATAGTGCGGCTTCTTTGTTGTGTGTGTGCTTTGTGTGTGTGTGTGTGTGTGTGTGTGTGTGTGTGCGCGAGCGCGTGCGCTCAGGCTGTACCTGATAGGGATAAAAGTAAAGCCCAGAATCTCCCATGTCATTTTCATCTGTGAATACTTTTTTTGTTCTGTTTTTGGCTGCACCCAGTGCTGCTCAGGGCTTAGCCTGGACTGTGCTCAAGGATCACTCCTCAGCACCTTGTCACTGATAAAGTGAGCGCCTTGCTCCTATACTATCTTTCTGGCCTCTGAATACTTTCAGTTTCATGTGTCTGTTAACAGACATGAACTGGGAAGAGAGAGGAAAAACTCAAGCACTTAGTACTTGTTATCACATTCGGCGTACTTTGCAGGGATCCCTTAAAATTTAAGACTGGGGCTAGGGTGATAGTACAATGGATTAAGGTGCTTACATTGCATGCTGCCAAGCCAGGCTCGATCCCTGGCACTCCATATGGTCCCACGAGCACTGCCAGGAAAGATCCCTGAGCACAGGGCTATTAGTAACCCCTTAGTACCACTGGTTGTGGTTTAAAAACAAATGAACAAAAAAACCCCACAAAATATCTAAGACCTCTTTCATGCTCAGTTTTCCTGAATTGCCTGTATGATACGTTTTTTGGTAGAGGTTCTAGAAAGATAGGACAGTGGCCAAGCTCTTGTCTTGCATGCACACGACCTGGGCTTAATCCCTGGTACCCCATATGGTCCCTGCGTCCTACCAGGAGTGATCACTGGCCACAGAGCCAGGAGTAAGCCCAGAGAACAGTTGGATGTGCCCCCCCTAAAAAAAAAGAAAACCCTTATAAAAATAATAGTGGTTGGAGAGATAGTATAGTGGGTGAGGTGCTTGCCTTGCATGCAACTAATGCTAACCTGAGTTCAGTCTCTGGCACCTCATAAGGTCCTCTGAGTCCCACCAGGAGTAATCTCTGAGTGCAGAGCCAGGAGTGAGACTTGAGCATTGCCAGGTGTGACACAAAAACAAAACAAAATAATATAATGAGATAAAAATACATTATATTTGTGTGACATGACTTTTAAAGTCTTTTAATTCTGTATATCCCACCATACATAAACATAGACTTTTAAATATACCATTTAGGTTTTTTTTGTTGTTGTTGTTTTTGTTTTTTCTTTTTGGGTCACACCCGGCATTGCACAGGGATTACTCCTGGCTCATGCACTCAGGAATTACTCCTGATGGTGCTCAGGGGACCCTTTGGGATGGTGGGAATCGAACCCGGGTCAGCTACATGCAAGGCAAACACTCTACCCGCTGTACTATCGCTCCAGCCCCTACCATTTAGTTTTTGTATAAACTAGATTATGGACTTGTTTGGTTTTGTTGTGAAGAATTTCTCATATTTTGTATTTTGACTCATTGTGTCATTCTTTGAGGTGCATTTAAAGTATTTCTTGTTTGGTCTGTTAAATGTAAAGACTTCTTTTAATTCTTTCTTGGGGTTTGTTTTTGGTAAGAATAGCTTATTAATTGGGGCTGGGAAACTAATACCTTGTGTAGGGCACTTGCCTTGCATTTGGTGGGCCCAGATTTGATCCCACATGGTCCCTGGAGCAGCGTCAGGAGTGATCCCTGAGTGTAGAGCCAGGGTAAGCCCTGAGCACTGCCAGATGTGGCCCACCCTGGTGGGCCAAAGAACCCCAAATAGAAGTTATGCGTTATTTATTATGAGTAGCTCATAACTGATACTGTACATTTTCTATTACAGCATATTTGAAGGCACATAATTTTCCTTGGTTCAAGATTAATTCATGGATTTAGATGATGTTGACTTTATTTTTTCCCATTCTGATAGCCCTTACCCTTTGGTTCGAGACCATTGATGATAGTTGTCTTCTTTCTTTTGGTGGTGGGTGGGAGGGTTTGAACCACACCCAGCAGTGACTGAGGTCACTTGTGGCAGTGCTCGGGGGCCCATCTTTGTGCTGGGTGTAGAGCTGGGGTCTGCTGCATGCAGAGCAGCATCTTAACTCTTGGACTGATCATAGTTGTCCTGGCCCAGTTTTTCACTGTGGGATGCATAAGACAAATCAAATTATTTTTTCCCTGCTGTTTTATTTTTCTATAATGAGTCAGATATTTGATTACTCTAACATATAATTTTATTTGTAGTTTAAAAAGAAATTCAACTAGAGACTGCCGTCTGAGAAACAACAATAATAACTGAATTATCTTTGCTTTAATTCCCAGTTCTAGGAAAAGCTATTTTGTTTGTTTGTTCTTTTGGGCCATCCTCAGATGTGCTCAGGGCTTAATCCTGGCTCTGCCTTCAAGGATCACTCCTGATGGACAGGAGACAATATGGGGTTCTGGGGATAGAACCCTGGTCTGCCTCATGCAAGGCAAGTGCTTTACCCACTGTTCTATCTCTCTGGTCCCAGGAAAAGGCTGATTTTCTCCCTGACCCTCCCCAAAGTGCTCATGGCTTATTGCTGACTCTGTGCTCAGGTTCACTCCTAGCTGGCTTGGGGGACCATACGCAAAGCTGAGGATCAAACCTGGGTAGGCTGCATGGAAGGCGAGTGCCTTACTGCTGTCACTCTGGCCCCAGGCCCTGACCTTTTTTACAGTATGATTCCAGTCAAGTTTGAAACAAACTTTTTTACCTAAGATAGGGATCAGTATTACTTTTTGTCTCTAGCAGTATCCTCACTGACTGCACACCAAAGATGGCCTTCTCCTGGCTGTACTCTTCTCTTTGCCAGAAATCAGCCAACTCGATGTTGTTTTGTGGCTAAATATAATTTTATGTTTAATGGCAACTTGTATTTTACTGTGAACTGTTCATACTCTGTTCTGTTTTCACTGAGCTACTGCTTATTATTTTCAGTTAAAAAAAATTCCATGTTGGGGCTAGAGCGATAGCACAGCATGTAGGGTTTTTGCCTTGCATCAGCCAACCCAGGTTCGATTCCCAGCATCCCATATGGTCCCCTGAGCACTGCCAGGAGTAATTTCTGAGTGTGTGAGCCAGGGGTAACCCCTGTGCATCACCAGGTCACACCCTGTGTGACCCAAAAAGCAAAGAAAAAAAATTCTCCATGTTTTAGAGATATTAGTCCTTTGTGATATAAATGAAAGATATATATTCTTTTTGGTTTGTTGTTTCTGGGACTTGTTTTGGGCGGGGTAGGGGGGATGTGGCCCACATCTGGTGGTGCTCAGGGCCTGTTCCCGGCTCTGCACTCAGGGATCACTCCTGGCAGGGCGTGGGGACGTTCCCCCTGCTCATTGCTGTGCTTTGGGGTCTGCACACTTGGCTCTAGTGCTCTCACAGTCTGGTTGCAGGACTTATGGGAGGGGTCTCTCTCACACACCCCCATCTGGCGGTTGAACGGCACTGCTATAGGGCTTAGCTAAGCTTGTTGGGGTGATGCATGGATTTGAACTCAGGACTTCAGGTTTGCAGAGCAGGTGTTCCACCCATGAGCTGTCCCTGGGCTCCGGTTGGCTTTGTTGTTGATTTTTGGGGCCACACCCAATGGCTGTCAGGGGACCCTATGGTGCTGATCAAACTCAGTGCTCCTGTATACAGAGCAGATGCTCCACCCTTGAGCCCTGGCTTCAGTGCCCAGGTGTTATTTTTTGTAACCAGTACTGGTTCCACCTTCATGTCTGAATCTTTGTGTTTTCCACATAATGAAGGAATTCAGGTTGGCCTTTATTTTTCTCTTTGCACTCTGAACCTCACTGGGGAAGTGCAACTATGGTCGGAACTGTTCTCTCTCTCTCTGTCTCTCTCTCTGTCTCTGTCTCTCTGTCTCTCTCTGTCTCTGTCTCTGTCTCTCTCTCTCTGGGCTACACTCAGTGATGCTCAGAATGTACTCCTGGCTCTGTGCTCAGGAATCACTCCTGGCATGCTCAGATGACCTTATGGGATGCCAAGGATTGAATCGAGGTCGGCTGCATGCAAGCCAAGTGCCTTCCTTGTTGTACTATTGCTCTGGCCCTATTCTCTTTTTTGGAAGGAGGGTGTCTTTTTTTTTTTTTAAGTTATTTATTTTATTGAATCACCATGTGGAAAGTTACAAAGTTCTCAGGCTTATGTCTCAGTTATACAATACTCAAACACCCATCCCTTCACCAGTGCCCATATTCCACCACCAAAAAACCCCAGTATACCTCCCACCCCCACGCCCCCACCCCCGCCTGCATAACTGAAAAATTTCACTTCATTTTCTCTTTACCTTGATTACATTCCATATTTCAACACAAAACTCACTATTGTTGTTGGAGTTTCCCCCCAAAAAAGACAGCCCTACTGCTAAGGAAGCATTTGATAATTAGTTTTCTATTGCTGAGAATGAAGAGATATGAAGTCCCGCTGTTCCAAGTACATAACCCTATTTTTTTTCTCCTTCCCACGCCCCCAAGTTCAGTTGGCCTCCAGGATCATGCTCGTGCAGCAGCGGAAAGGCTCAGTATTCTTGGAGATGAGTCATTCCTGACAGACGAGTAAGTGAAAGGCCATCCCCTAGGAAATATTTTTCAAAACCTTTCAAGTATAGAGCAGAGAAGGCTCCAGAAACCTCTGGGGAAGAGGTTTTTCTTTTGCATCTTGGACTTGAGGCATTTGAAAACAGAACTGGAGAACTGACATGTTCATCCTGAGAGCTTCAGCAGATGGTCAATAATCACCTTTTCTTTTTTGTTCCTTTCTCCTCGTATGATCTTCAGCCCACGCTACCATTTCATTCCATTTCCCATGCGGCCATACCGCTGAATTTACGGTACCTTCTTCTTTGAAAGCCTTTCATTCCCCTCCCCTCCAGGAGTCATGAACTTCAGAGCCGTTGCTTCCTACAGGAGGGTGTCTTTGAGCTGTATCTAGCAGTGCTCCGGCGTTACCTACAGATCCCTACTTACAGGGCTGTTCCTGTCAAAGCTCAGGGACTTTGTGATACGAGGGATGGGACAAGGGACTGGCTTCATGCAAGGCAAGCACCTTCACCCCGGACAGTATGTCTGACCTCAGAACTCTTCTCGACTCTATTCCACAGTGTTAAATCTGGACTTGTTTATCTAGCTGTACTTCTTTTTTTCCTACCACCTTTGCAGAAGATCCTGCATTTTTGAAGATTTTATAGAAAACTAGTATTTTCTTTCTGTAGTCATACCTCTTCTTGAAGACAATATCTTAATATTTAATTATATAGCATGTTGGCTATAAAAATATTTTAAAATATATTCCTCTTTATAGGAGATTATTTCCAGATCAACTCTGTTAGTCCGTGCTTTAAGAAAAAAAAAAAATCTTACTTAAAAAAGTGCTAGTCAGGAGCTGGAGCATAGTATAGCAGGGCACTTGATTTGCACGCAGCCAACCCAGGTTTGATCTCCAATATTCCATGTGGTCCCCTGAGCACCGCCATGTGTGATTCCTGCAGAGCCAGGAGTAAATTCTGAACATCACCAGGTGTAGCCTAAATACTGAACAAACAAACAAACAAAGCCTCAAAAAAATGAAACTCAAAACGTGTAATAAATAGTGCTATAGTAAAGAGTGCCAATCATTCCTTAAAATTTTAGAAGTTAAAAAAAATTAAGACAGGGCTGGAGCGATAGCACAGCGGGTAGGGCGTTTGCCTTGCATGCGGCCGACCCCGGTTCGATTCCCAGCATCCCATATGGTCCCCTGAGCACCGCCAGGAGTAATTCCTGAGTGCAGAGCCAGGAGTAACCCCTGTGCATTGCCGGGTGTGACCCAAAAAAAAAAAAAAAAATTAAGACAGAAGAGGAGAGGATAAATGAAATTTAGCCATGGTTGTAATACCCAGAGAGAGCGGGCACTGCCCTCCACCTGGCCTCCCGTCGTCCAGTATAACGGCAGCACGGTCTGGCGTGACCCCCATCCTTTGCCCGCCTTGTTTGTTGCAGTGAGTACGGCTTTGCCGAGAAGGTGGTGGAGGGCATGTTCATCGTGGTCAACTCCATCACCATCAAGATCCACTCCAAGGCCTTCCACGCGTCTTTCGAACTGTGGCAGCTCCAGGGCTACAGCGTCAACCCCCACTGGCAGCAGAGCGACCTCCGCCTCACCCGAATCACGGAGCCCCGCCGCGGAGAGGTGACTGTGTGCCGAGACACGGGGGCCCGCGTAGCAGTGGCCCTTACTGGGTCACACTCCTGCTGAGAGTCTCCCGCTGCCCACGCCCCCTCTCCCCCCTCCCCCATGTCCCTTTCCTGGAGCCCAGGTATCTCTCTGCCCAATGGTCTTGCTCCCTGCTGCCCGCTGGCCTCCATGGGTCGGGTCTCAGCTGAGTGCCTTGTGTCTCGCCGTGTGGGCCTTTGCCCTTGGACTTCCTGCCACCTGGTTCATGGTGCCCACGGAACTGAGGGAGTTCTCTTTTCCCGTCCAGGTGTTAACCTTTAAGGAAATAACTTGGCAGACACTTCGGATTGAGGCAGATGCCACAGACAACGGGGATCAGGACCCAGTCACCACTCCGCTGAGGCTGATCACCAACCAAGGCAGGATCCAGATAGCCCTCAAGAGAAGAGTGAGTCTGTGCTCTGTCCTCACAGATGGCCCGAGCGTGGGCATCCCCCCGAGTGTGTGCAGGCAGTCCCGAAATCGGAGCCGCAAGGGGAGGGCTGGAGTCCAGTGTCACGTGGTGACTCCTAGGAAAACTGTCTCCCGCCCTGTCACCTTGGTTTTGAGGACCCCGATTCTTTGTTCTGTTCTTGGGGGCCGTATCCTGGGGAGTGGTACTCAGGGGCTACACCTGGCTTGGTGCTTGGGGCTTGCTGCTGCTGTTGCTCCAGGGACCATGTGCTGGGCACTGAGCCCAGGCCCTTTGCACATCAAGCATGTGCTCTCTCTGGCCCTTTAAGCCATCCCGTTAGCTTGAGCACCCCAGTCTGTCCCAGTTTGTCTCATTTCAGGACAGACAGTTGACTGCTTGACTGCTGCTGCTTTTTTTATTATTATTATTATTAATAACAGAACTGATTGCTAGTTTTGCAAGGAATTGATTCTGCAAAGTATTTTATATTGTTCATTTATTTTGGTTTGGGGTCACACCCAGTGATGCTCAGGGGTTACTCCTGGCTCTGCGCTCAGGAATTACTCCTGGCAATGCTTGGGGGACCATATGGGATGCCGGGGATTGAATCTGAACCCGGATAGGCTGCATGTAAGGCAGATGCCTTACCCGCTGTACTACTGCTCTGGCCCCTGCAAAGTGTTTGATACTTTGCTTTCACCTGCTGGGAGCAAGCCAGCTCGGACACGGAGCAGGCCATAGTCACCGGGAGACATTGGGGTCTTCTCAGAGGCTCCACCATCTCCTCTCTGTGGCTCTTTAGACCAAAGACTGCAACGTCACGGCCTCCAAGCTGATGTTCCTGCTGGACGACCTTCTGTGGGTGCTGACGGACTCGCAGCTCAAGGCCATGATGAAGTATGCAGAGTCTCTGAGTGAGGCCATGGAGAAGTCAGCCCAGCAGAGGAAGAGCATGGCCCCCGAGCCCGTGCAGGTCAGAGGCAATGTCCCTCCTGGCACCTACTCGGTGAAGTTGGGATTTTCATGTAGCTTCTTTGAATCCCCTCTCCCCACTCCCTACAAGTGCTGGCTACTGCAGGAATACTCATCCATGGAACCTTTGTTCTTTTGAAATACACACCATCAGCCGGTTATGCGACGTGATGTAATTGGCACTGCTATAAAAGTGAGCACCCCGCCATGAGAACAAGAACACCTAACTGTCCTTTCTGAAAGGGGGCACTTTGGGAAGACTTCCTGGAGGAGGTGTTGGAGTTTGACTAAGTCTTGTGGGGCCAGAGCTGGAGGCCTCCTTCAGACTTCAAGATGCTACTTTGATACTTATGATGCTGATCATAACCAAAAATTTTGGTGTGTGGGACAGTAGGTAGGCAGACAGGTGGACAGTTTTGAGAGGGAAGGAGCAACCTGCTAAGATCCGATGTCCTACCTGGAGGAAGCCTGTCACAGAGTCTCTCAGGGTCTTGTTTTTCTCTCTGTTGCTTGTAGATCACCCCGCCTGCCCCCAGTGCCCAGCAGTCCTGGGCCCAGGCGTTTGGTGCCAGCCAGGGCGGCAGCAGCAGCGGCAACCGCCTGAGCCAGTATTTTGAGAAATTCGACGTGAAGGAGTCCTCCTACCACCTGCTCATCTCCCGCCTGGACCTGCACATCTGTGACGACAGCCAGTCCCGGGAGCCAGGTACCGAGTGGGCACAGCCTGCCCACAGCCCACTGCGGCCTTCAGTGGGCCCCTGCCCCACTGTGGCTGTTTCGGGGTGGGGTAGGGCAGGGCCGACGGCAGCTACTGTCACCTTTCAGGTGCAGCCAAACCACCCCTAAGACAAAAAAATATGGATGTTGTGGGCCAGAGAGAGAGTACAGCGGGTTTGCGCTGTACTCGCCTTGCATGTGCTAACCCGGGTTCAATTGCTGGGACTGCATGTGGTCCCCTAAGCCCTGCCAAGAGTGATCCCTGAGCACAGAGACCATATATGGTGGCAGGGATTGAACCAGGTTGACCACGTGCAAGGCAAGTGCCCAGCCCACTGTACTGTTGCTCCAGCACCATCTTTATTTGTCCTTTGTAGGTGTCTCTGCAAACAGACTCATGGGCGGTGCTATGCAGCTTACCTTCCGCAAGATGGCCTTCGACTATTACCCCTTCCACTGGGCAGGTAGGTGAATTCTGGGTGGAGGCAGCTGCAGCGCCGCTCAGGCTGCTCAGGTGTCGAGGGCCAACTCCCTGCCCGCCTGCCAGAGATCCAGCACGTGCTCAGAGGAGTGTTGGGAAGAACCCCAAGGAGGGCACCCATGGGGGTGCGTGGGGCCACACCTGGCCATACTCAGGGCTGTTGTGCTCAGGGATCACCCCTGGCAGTGCTGGGAGCCCGGCTGTCTGCAAGGCAAGCGTCCTCCCCCTTGACGAATGTCTTTATGGCCAGGGGAGGACGTGTTTTTGGATAACTTCAGTTTCCGATATTGGCAATTCTTCCTCAGTGATTAGAGGTCGCCGGGCGGAAAGGCAGTGCCTGACCGGATCCTCCCTCAGGGCTCGGGGTCACAGAGAGCCTGTTACAGAGGCCTGTCTCGGAGCTGCGTCCCCAGAAGAGTGGTTGCTTTGGGATGCCCCCCTGCCCCTCCGCTTTCGCTAGTTTAGAGCCTCTAGTCTGCAGCCACGGGCACCTGCCTTTCCGGGGAAGCCCCAGGAGAAGCTGCTTGTGATGGTTTCTATTTGTTCCAAAGAATTCTGGGTGGGAATGAAGGATCAGAATCTGAACTCTGACTGTACTGGTGGGAAGAACAGTCAGAATGTTGTATCAGACCCGTATCTCCCACCTTAATGCAAAAGTCAATTTAAAGTGGATCAAGAGATCTGACTGGAAACTGAAGTGCGCTGAGGAAAATATAGTCAGAATGCTCCAAGATTTGAACCTCCAAGGCATCTTCAACAATATGATACCATCGGCAAAGCAGCAAAATAAAAAATGAAGAAATTGGACTATATCAAGTTAAAGAGCTTCTGCATGGAAAAACAAAACTAAAGCAAAAAATAAAAACAGGCTAAAACTAAAAGATAGCTAACTGAACGGGAGAAAATATTTGCATTCATTTACATCAGATAAAAGGTTGATAACCAGGATATATAAAATACTCACAGATAAATAACATCAAAAAATGGGGAGAGCAGGGCTGGAGCGATAGCACAGCGGGTAGGGCGTTTGCCTTGCACGCGACCGACCCGGGTTCAATTCCCAGCATCCCATATGGTCCCCTGAGCACCGCCAGGGATAATTCCTGAGTGCAGAGCCAGGAGTAACCCCTGTGCAGAGCCAGGTGTGACCCAAAAAGCAAAAAAAAAAAAAAAAAAAAAAAAAAATGGGGAGAGCAAATGAATAGACACTTCTCAGAGGAAGACAGGGGGATGGCCAATAGGCACATGAAAAAGTGCTCAGTATCACTTATCATTAGGGAAATCCAGATCAAGATGACAATGAGATACCATCTCACACCAGTGAGAATAGCACATATCAAAAATGCCAGGAACAATTCTGCATTGTTGGGAAGGTGTTGGAAAAGGAACCATCAGCCACTACTGGTGGCAATCTTGTCTGTTCAATCCCTGTGGAAAACAGTATGAAGAGGCCTCAGTAAACTAAGACTTGAGCTGCCACATGACCTAGCAATAAAAAAAAAAATGTTTTTCATTCAAAAGGACGACAGCACAACTGTTATGATTTGCAGCACTTAGTACAGAATCAGCCTAGGCGTCCCACGGCAAATGAGTGGATGGTGAAGCTGTGGTCTCTGTACACATTGGAATACCGTCCAGCTGCAAGGAGTGAGATAACCATGCCGTTTGCTGCAACCTGCTTGGAAGCGGAAGATGTCACGCTGAGTGAAGTGAGCCAGGACAGCCACAGCATGGTCGCACTTATCTTGTGGTGCATAGAACAGCTGGACGAAGGAAATGTAATGTAGTAAAGGGGGGGATGCCTAGATCACTTTGACTTTCACAGAGTCAAAGGGGGAGGAGAAGGACAGAGCCTGAAGAAAGTGAGAAAGGGAAGTGATGGGGGAACAGGAGTTGGGGCCTCAGTTGTACCGGTGACGTGGGAGCGTGTATCCAAAGCACACACTCGGCAACACTGAAAACACGAGATAGAAACTTCAGGCACCGGGGCTGGAGTGATAGCACAGTGGGTAGGGCATTTGCCTTGCACGCAGCCAACCCAGGTTCGAATCCCAGCATCCCATATGGTCCCCTGAGCACCGCCAGGGGTGATTCCTGAGTGCATGAGCCAGGAGTGAGTCCTGTGCATCGCCCGGTGTGACCCAAAAAGCAAAAAAAAAAAAAAAAAAAAAAAGAAACTTCAGGCACCAACCTTTGACATGTGCCTGTTATGGTGGCAGGTGGCAATAGGGAACGGGACAGGATGGGACGTGGGACACTGGTGGAATGAAGCTGACATTGGTGGTGGGATTGGTGTTAGGATATCATGTGCCTAAAACTCAACTAATTAAGTGAAAGTTTTCCAAAAAGAATCGTGACCGGGACTAAGTGCTTCTTGCGCCCGCCAGGTGATAGCTGCACGCACTGGGTGCGCTACTGTGGGGCCATGGAGACCCGGGAGCAGTGGGCTGAGAAGCTGGTGACGGAATTTCAGAAGAAAATGGAGAAGTGGCACGAGGAGACGGGTCTGAAACCGCCCTGGCACCTGGGCGTGGACTCCCCGTTCCGGAAGAAAGCAGGTGGGGTGTGAGCAGGTGGAGGACCCTGCTACCCGGCCACCACTTGCTGGTCAGGGGCGATAACACACTGCAGTGACTAGTCTTGGTCCTGGTGGGGGCGATAACACACTGCAGTGACTAGTCTTGGTCCTGGTCGGGGCGATAACAAACTGCAGTGACTAGTCTTGCTGTTGTTCAGGGGCGATGACACACTGCAGTGACTAGTCTTGGTGCTGGTCGGGGCGATAATGCTCTGAGTGGCTAGACTTGGTCCTGTCAGGGGTGATAACGCCCTGAGTGGCTAGACTTAGTCCTGGTCAGGGGCAATAATGCCCTCAGGCTAGACTTGGTCCTGTCAGGGGTGATAACACCCTGACTGACTGGACTTGGTCCTGTCAGGGGCAATAATGCCCTCAGGCTAGACTTGGTCCTGTCAGGGGTGATAACGCCCTGACTGACTGGACTTGGTCCTGTGAGGGGTGATAACACCCTGACTGACTGGACTTGGTCCTGGTCAGGGGTGATAACGCCCTGACTGACTAGATTTGGTCCTGGTCAGGGGTGATAACGCCCTGACTGACTAGATTTGGTCCTGGTCAGGGGTGATAACGCCCTGACTGACTAGACTTGGTCCTGTCAGGGGTGATAACATCCTGCGATGACTAGAACTAAGTTCTGGTCAGGAGTGATAATGCCTTGCTGTGTCTAGACTTGGTCCTTAATGCCCTGTAGTGACTAGACTCGGTCCTGGGCAGGGGCGGTAACCTGGTTAGGGGTGATAATGCCCTGAGTGACTAGGCTCGGGCCTGATCAAGGGCGATAACGCCTTGAGTGGCTAGGCTCAGGCCTGGCTGATTATTCCAGCCTCACCCCATGCAGAGGCAGCAGCAGCCTCTCAGCAAAGTCCTCCTGGTCCTCAGGCAGATGTAGTAGGGAAAGCTGCCCTGCCCTCTGGACACTGGCCATGACCTGGACCCTAGGAGAGTCTAGTTGCTAGGTTCTGTGTTAGTGTTTGTGCGATCTTTACTCCAAATTCTGTTCCTCGTGCGTGAGACGTGAGTGTATGCGGCCATCTTTCCCACCATCTAATTTTTATTTAGATTCTTTCTCCAGTCCTCGCAAGAGCCCCCTGGAGAGAAGGCCCTCTCAGGGCCAGCAGCCTGCCTTTGGGCCCCCGGCGTGGAATCGTTTACGCTCGAGCTGTCTGGTCATCCGAGTCGATGACCTGGACATCCACCAGGTGAGGCTCCCGGACCCAGGCCGACGGGTGGGGAAGGGGCAGGGCAGCTTCTCTCAGAGGGGCTTTCTTTCCTCAGAGGATCCTTCTCCAGGTGCGTCTCTGTAGACGCTAACAGGGGCTGGTGGTTGCACAGGTCTCCACAGCGGGGCAGCCCAGCAAGAAGCCGTCCACACTCCTCTCCTGCAGCCGGAAACCTCGCGACACACCCACTCAGGTCTCCGCCGTCCACATTGAGTTCACAGAATATTACTTCCCGGATAATCAGGAGCTTCCGGGTAAGCTGGGAGGGCGTCCCTGCTCACCGTTTAGCTCAGGCTCTGCATTGTGGGACCCAGGGGCCATTTCCAATGTTCTTCTCATTTGTCGTTTTAGGAGCTTTAGGTACGTGACTTAGTTTTGGCAGACTTTTGTTAAATGTCTCTATCTTGTGTAAATCTCTGCCTTATATATTTACTTATATATATATATATATATATATATTAAATTATTTATTTATTTATTTGGTTTTTGGGTCACACCTGGCGATGCACAGGGGTTACTCCTGGCTCTGCACTCAGGAATCACCCCTGGCGGTGCTCAGACCATATGGGATGCTGGGAATTGAACCCGGGTCGGCCGCGTGCAAGGCAAACGCCCTACCCGCTGTGCTATTGCTCCAGCCCCTATTTACTTATATTTAAAAAAAAATTTGTGCAACACCCAGGGGTGCTCAGGTGCTACTCCTGGCTCAGTGCTCATGGGAGTGCTCAAGGGACCATGCAAGTGCCAGGGAGGAAACAAGGGTTTCTGCACACAGAGCCTGCAGCCCTCCAGTCCTCCAGTCCATCTCCCCAGTCCTGTTTCTTTCTTTTTTTGTGGGCGCGTGAGGGTGAGCCACACCCAGCAATGCTCAGGGGTCACTCCTGGCTCTGCGCTCAGGGGACCATACGGGTGCCGGGGATCGAGCCCAGGCCGGCTGCACTCAAGGCAAGTACCCACCCGGCTGTACTATTGCTGCGGCCCCTTACCTTTGCTTTCTTGATAATAAAATGAGTGTTAACAGGTAAGAGTTGAGCTGCCGTTTCGGTATATGGAGATCCTTTTCCCCTCTGCGTTCCAGTTCCGTGTCCCAATCTCTACGTTCAGTTAAATAATCTCACGTTCACCGTGGATCCTGTCAGCTTGCTGTGGGGGAACCTCTTCTGCCTGGATTTATACCGCAGCTTGGAGCAGTTCAAAGCTATCTACAAGCTGGAGGATTCGAGGCAGAAAGATGAGCACCTGGACATCCGGCTGGACGCCTTCTGGTTGAAGGTGGGTGAGAGCGGACCCTGTGTCCTCTGCGGCTGTCACCCAGGGTTCAGCTCTTTCTGCCCGAGAGAAGTAAGAGAAGCCGCCTCAGGTCCTGAGCGGCCTCTCGTGTTTGTGAATGGGGGCAGCGGGGAGACTCGATGGCCGTTCTGAATTGGGTCTCCTTTCCCTCTCCAGGTGAGCTTCCCCCTGGAGAAGAGAGAGCGGGCAGGGCCGCACCGGCCTCAGGCCCTTGTCTTCTCTACGTCAGGCCTGACCGCCACCAACACCCGCCATGCTCCCCACTGTAGCGCTTCCGACCTCCAGAGTCTCTTCCGGGCTTTCGCGGCCTCTGAATTCTTCCATTCCAGTTCTGTCCACTTTCCCAAGGCGCCAGGTGCCTTTGGCCTCCTGCACATGCTGTTTCTGCACCATGCCTTCCAGATGGACTCCCGCCTCCCCCAGCCCGGCACCCTTCCTCCTCAGAGGCCCCCGGCTTCCCAGGACCTCTGGGCCGTCCACTTCACCAAGATCTCCTTGGATTTTGAAGGAACAGAGAAATTCGAAGGTCACGCCTTGAATTTTGTGGCTCCTTTCCCCTTGTCCATCTGGGCCTGCCTGCCCCTCCGTTGGCAGCAGGCCCAGGCCCGGAAGCGCCTTCTGGCCACAGAAGGGAGGCTAAAGCCCTCCGCAAGCTTTGGCGGCCCCAGCCCGTCCGAGACCCTCAGTGGTGACACGGTGCCCCACCAGCGGTCAAAGACCGAGCAGGACTTGAAGAGCTTATCAGGCCTGACCGAGGTCATGAAGGTTCTGGAAGAGGCCAGCAGTGGGGCCAACAGCAGAGGGCCCCTGACGGAGCTGGAGGATGCGGCGGACATCCACGTGCTCGTACACTCCCCTGCACGCGTGTGCGTGAGGCTTGACCACTACCAGTACCTGGCGCTGCTCCGCCTCAAGGAGGTCCTGCAGGGCCTGCAGGAGCAGCTCGCCCGGGACACGGAGGCCCTGACCGGGGCTGGCCTGCGGGACCGGACCGTGTGCATCGGGGTCCTCTTCCCCCGTGCCGCCGAGGTGGCGCTGCTCATGCAGCCGGCTCCCGGGGCCGCCGAGGCCGACTCGGGGGGCTCCGACAGCACCAGCCTCATCGATTCCGAGCTGTCCCCGTCGGAGGAGCGGGAGCCGAAGTCTGACAGCTCCTCCGAGCAGGGCCCGGCCAGCCCGGCCAAGGCTCCCGAGGACGGTGGTGTGGAGCAGCCCGATGCGGTCCCGGCCGGGCCCCCGCTGCTCCCTGGCAACGGGGCAGCCCAGGATGTGGCGTGTCCTGCGCCAGGGCCTGCAGGGAAGGGCCACGAGGCTGTCGATTCCCTCCACGCCAAGAGACTGAGCAGAGCCCAAGTGTCCGGCTCCCTGGCCGCCTCGAAGCCTCCGGGCGCCAGGGACAGCATAGTGTATGGGCAGGGCGAGCTGGTGCCCTCGAAGAACACAGAGGGAGAGCTGTCCAGCGCTATTCACATGACCAAGGACGCCACCAAGGAGGCGCTGCATGCCACAGTGGACCTCACCAAGGAAGCTGTGTGTATGACCAGGGATGCTCTCAGCCTGGGCAGAGATCGAATGACCTCAACCATGCACAGGATGCTGTCCCTGCCCTCAGCCAAGTGAGTACTCTCCTTCCAACTCTCCGCCTTCCCCCTCACTCCTGCCACTGGCCCCAAGGCTTCTTGCTGTGTGCGCTTCTGTTTTATTTATTCGTTTTGGTGGGATTAAGGCTCGAGCCCAGGGCCTTGTATACGGGAGGGTGAGCACTCTAGCCCTGAGCTGCAGCTCCTGGCCCATGTGCATCTTTTCAGCGAGTCTGGGCAGATAGAGAGAAGGGCCTGTCCAGGAGGGCCCAATCTCTGGTTTCCAGAGCTACCCTTGTAGAACTGGAAAAATGTTCAGACTACGTAGAGGATACAGGCTTAGGAGCGTGAGAGATTTCTTTTCAGGATTCTCCTTAACGCTACAATGGGGAGAACCAGACATTACAGTAGAATTGCATAAAATTCCATCAATGTTCACTTTCTTCCATGTAATAAATCCTGTTCTTAGACAGTTTCCAAGGCAGCACTTACTAGTTCTTAGGGATCAGGTTAGCTTCTCTCTCACTGACTTGCTGTTGTCTGAACAGATGTTAAGCCTAAATAGCCTTGCCTGGCCCCCGTCTGACATGACAGACGTTCAGCAGGCTCTCTGTCCTATGGCCTGGGAATCACCCACAGCACCTGGCAGGGTAGATAAAGATAATTGTGTCCCTGTTTCACTGCTGAAGAAACGGGAGTTTCAGGAAGAAGGTGTTCATGGATATTTCCTCTGTCTCTTGTTTGTGGCCCACACCTGCTGGTGCTCAGGGCTTACTCCTGGCTCTGCTCACAGAGATCACTCCTGGCAGGCTCTGGGGACCATATGGGGTGCCAAGAACTTTGTGGTTTGGGGACTGTGACCAGAAAGCCAGTGCTTAGGGCTTTATTCTAAGAGGATTGTCTTCTGGGGTCTCCAAGCGGTGCCTGTGGGTGTCCTCGGACCTGGCAAACAGAGTGCCCGGGCAGGAGACTGAGAGATAAAGGAAAACATCGACGACATGCATTCTCTTTCTTTCCTCCTCTTTCCTTTCATGGGGGCCTCTACACAGCGGTGTCCAGGAGGGCCACATGGTGCTGGAGTGCGAGTAGGCACGCATGCTGAACATGCGCCCTGAGTCAGGCCTGAAAAGCTTGCTTTCTTTTTCTTTAAAGTGTTTTGGGGCCACACCTGGTGACACTCAGGGCTTACTCTTGGCTCTGTACTCGGGTCACGTCTGGTGCTGCCGGGGATCAGGGATCGCTCTAGGGTCACTGCAAACAGTGCTTTCACCTCTGAACTGTTTCTCTGAACCTCCCTCTTTTTTTCAGTGTTAATTTTTTGGCTACACCCAGTGATGCTGGGGGGCTACCACTGGCTTGATCCTAGGGGTCCCCCTTGGTATTATACCTGGGGGCACAGTTGGTTTTGAAGACCAAATGCAGAGCACGAGCCTTCTTGGCCCAGGCACTAGTAATACTTAAAATACCAATAGGGGGAGTGCAGTTGCCCTTTCTGGCTAGTGCTAATATCACTCCCCGTTTTACAGATGAGGAAACTGAGGCTCACAGAGGTAAGAAACTTGCTCAGGATCAGTCATGCGAGCAACAGGGTCAGGCTAAAAGCCTGCACCGCCCTTCCTGAGTGGCCCTGAGTGAGGGAGGGGGGACCCAGGGACAGTGCGGAGGAGTGTGACGAGTGCCCCTTAGGGTCTGCACATAAACAGTGATGGTCTGGCAGCGCAGGGTGGTGGCCTGGCGGGCGCCCTCCAGCTAGTAACCCGCAGCCCAGTCAGCTCTGAACGCTTGTGTCCTGCCCATGTGGCGTCCAGCATGTGTCCCCAGCCTGTGTGGCTGTTTCTTTGTTGCTGTTGTTATCAATGAATCTGTCCCTCAGGGTTCTGTTGCCCCTGTTCTGATCACTTTTGGCACAACTGTGATTTTTTTGGTTGTTTTTGGACTAGCCCCCAAAGTGCTCAGGACTTCCTGCTGTCTCTGCTCAGGGATTATACCCAGCGGTGCTGGGGGGGACCCTGTGTGTGCTAGGGATGGAGTCTGAGTGGGCGCATGCCAGGGCTGTGCCCTTCCCGCTGTCTTGTCTTCGACCGTGACAGGCATTGGGCCATTTGAGGTGCCCGTCAGTAGCAGGGAGCAGGTGTGAGAGCACCCGACAGTCACTGCCGATGGGCAGAACCGCCTGTGCAGCTTGTTTGGTGTGGGGGCTACATCCTGCCGCGCATCGAGACCACCCCTGACACACTGCTCGGGGCTCCCTCCCTGCAGTTCTTGGGGGAAGATGTGGCACCAGGGATTGAACCTTCGCCCCCTACGTGCAGAGCACACTCACTAGCCCCTTGAGCCACGGTCTCTTCCTCTGCTTACGCAGTTTGCAGTTCTGGGAGGTGAGGATTCAGAGACCAGCCATTGCAGACAGGATGCTCCCCTATAACTAATAGAAATATGAACATTTATTTTTGCACTATAGAGTGTTTAAATTGAAAAGGATGGGACTCGGGGTCAGAACTATAGTACAGCGGGTAGGGTGCTCGCCCTGCATGCACCCAGCCTGGGTTTGATCCCAGCGTCCCATTGGGTCTCCCAAGCACTGCAAGGGGTGGTTCCCAAGAGCTGAGGCAGGAGTCCCTCTGAGCATTGCCGGGTGTGCGCCGCTCCCCGCCCCCAAAACAAACATACAAGAAAGGGCTGGGTTTTGCAAAGAGGCATAAGGACTCGTTGCTAAGGTCTTTGCTGTTTGGACAGGGAGCCCGTGGCCAGGACAGAAGGGGGGGTGGCCGCCCCAGCGGGTGGCAATGCTGCACGGCTCCGATTCTTCTCCATGAAGAGGACAGTATCTCAGCAGTCCTTCGATGGCGGCTCCCTGGACAGCAGTGGCCCTGAGGACCGGATTTCCGTGGACAGTGATGGCAGTGACGGCTTTGTGATGCTCCTAGAGTCCGGTAGGTGGAGACAGCTGGGCAAGCTGGACAAGCCCGGGAAGGGTCCGTTCTGCTTCCTCTGCCCAGACCGGCCGGAGGCAGAGGGAACTGAGATCTGATCAAAGCAATAATCTCTCAAAACAAAATTTGAGTGGATTTATGACTCTGATTTTCTCCCCGATGAATGTGTGATCTTTACCTCAGAAAGAGACAGACCAAAGAAGAGAATGCTCTCGTTCTACCGCAGTCTGTGTAGTAGGATTAGGTTTAATGTTTGTTTGTTTTGGGGTCACATTTGGTGATGCTCAGGGCTTACTCTTGGCTCTGTGCTTAGGAAATTTTCCTGGGGGTGCACATATGGGGACCATATGGGATGTCGGTGATCAAATCCAGGTGTGCCGCGTGCAACACAAGTAATCTTCCCACTGTATTGTTGCTGAGGCCCCAGGATTATTTTTATTTTATTTTCCTTTGTGGGTGGGGTGTTAAGCCATGTTGGGTTTTATGGGAGTTTTTCTTTTTCTTTTTCTTTTTTTTTTTTGAGGGGGCCTGGTGATGTTCAGGGGTTACCCCTGACTCTGCACGTAGGAATTACTCCTGGTGCTCCATGGGGTGCTGGGCATTGAACCTGGGCCAGCCATGTGCAAGGCAAATGCCCTCCCTGCTGGACTATCTCTCTGGCCCCAAGCCACACGCTCTTGGTTCTGCGTTCAGGAGTGATCCCTGAGGATGCTTAGTAGCCATATGAGTGCCAAGGACTTGAACCTGGTGAGCTGCATGCAACGCAAGGGGCTTACCCTGGACTGTCTCTCTCCACCCCTCACAGCCCCCATCCCCTGTCTTTTTCCCCCATTGGTATCGTAATCAAACCCAAGTTTTCGCGTGCACTTCATCATTGAGCCATGTTCCTGGCCCCAGAGGATCAGCTCTGTGACAGGTGTCAGTGGTGTCTCTGTGTTCGTTGTCTGGTGGTTCTTTCCCCCTCTATATTTTATCATCGGATTTTGTCTTTTTGTAACACCAGGGACGGACGCCCAAGGCCTCCCACATGGAAGGCGAGTGCTCCTCCCTGCAGCTGTGTCCCTCACCCACGACTGGAAAAGAACTAGGGGTTTTTGACTATAGTAACATGAATTCTCCCCCCCCCCCCGGCCTTTTTGGTTTCTGGGCCACACAGGCAGTGCTCAGGGTTACTCTTGCTAGGTACTCAGGGGTCACTCCTAACCGTGCTCGGGGACAATCTGTGGTTCTGATTAAACCCAGGTCAGATGCATGCAAGGTATGTGCATTATTCCCCATGCTGCCTCTCTGGCCCTAAAAGTTTTGGTTTATGAAACTTTAGGTTATACTCAGGTGCCACTTTGGGTTTGGGGCTATACTCAAGTGCCACTTCTGATGGCGTTCAGAGGATCATGAGGTGCCGGAAGCATATGTTCCAGCCCTTTGGGCCATCTTCCCAGCCTTTAATAACTAAATTTTATTTTTCAATGTAATATAACACTTTCCATCCTAACCACCTTTTACTATAATTTTGTAGTTTTCAGTAGATTTAGCTCATTGTGAAGCCATTCATACTCTTCATTTCCAGAGCTCATCATGTAAAACTTAAACTCTGTACTTACCGAGCAATCATTCCTGGGGGCTGGTGAGTCCAAGAGGCTCTTCCTTGCCTTGCTGCTTGGACTCGTGGCACTGCAGATCACTCCTTGAGCACCACCAGGGGTCACTCCTGAGCACAGAACCAGCAGTGGGGGTGGGCCAAAACTCCAGAAAAACATAACCCAGGTAACCCATAAACATACAATAGAGTAGTCTTAAAAAGGAAGAAGTTCTGGCTCATGCTACAGTATCAGCGAAACTTGAGGATACTGTGGACTGTAACATAAGTTAGTCATAAGAAGAGATAAATCTGGGCACGCAGGACAGTGAGCATCAGCAGGCCCGGGCTTGGTCGCGGGCACTCCATTAGCCTTAAAGAGTCAGGACAAAAGAGGGAGATGGACAGAGATATCCCAAAACAAAACAAGAAGAGTACATGATTCATATATGTTTTGATTTGGGGTCCAGACCTGGAGGTGCTCAGGGCTTATTCCTGGCTCTACACTAAGGAATCCTGGCTGGGCTCAGGGACTGTATAGGATGCGGGGTTACAGCCCAGTTGGCCATGTGTAAGGCTAGCATCCTGCCTGCTGTACTATCTTTCTGGCCTCAGGATTTGTTTATCTATTTATTTATTTGCTTTTTGGGTCACACCCAGTGATGCTCAGGGGCTACACCTGGCTCTGCACTCAGGAATTACTCCTGGTGGTGCTTGGGGGACAGTATGTGATGCCGGGGATTGTATCCGGGTCAGCTGCGTGCAAGGCAAGTGCCCCACCTGCTGTACTATAGCTCCAGCCCTCTATTTATTTTTATGACTGAATTATGTCACATTTCATAATATGCAAGGGACAATTAAAAATTTGTCTCATAATGTTCATTTATGTTCAAATATTATTACTGTTCTTATTTATATATTTATTGTGTATTTATTTTATTGGTATGTATTTATTATGTGGTGCGCATCAAACCAAAGCATTATTCTGAGACTGAGTTTGACAGCTATTTTTAACCTTCCCTTTGTCTTGTCTTTCCCCTGTAGAGTCTGGTCCTGAATCGCTGCCCCCAGCATCTCTTCCGAATGTCCTGGACGGCACTGGCACTCAGGGGAGCCCGGTTGTGGAGAGTTCCGACCAGGGGTCACCAGAGGCCAACAGCTCTGCCTGCCCGCTCAGTCCCTACCTGGTCAGCTGCTCCACTTCCTTCTGTGCAGAGGGCAGGCCCTGGGCTGGCCACGTGGGGCTCCGCTGAAAGCACCTTCTCTTGCAGGTCTCTGTGCTGGTCCTGCGGGTGAGTGAGGTGTCTATGGGGATTGAGGTGCGAGGTGAGGACTTGGCCGTGGCCCTGCAGACCCAGGACCTGGCCCTGCAGCAGCTGGGCACGGTGGGACTCTGGCATTTTCTGCACGAGGAGTGCCCAGGTGAGAATGGCAACCGCTCCAGGAGAGCTGAGGGTTTCTGCGGGCAGCCGTCACTGGCACAGTATGCTCCTGTCCCTGTGCCCTTGGGCAGCTGTCTGAGGCCTGGTCCCTGCCCTGCTCTCCACCTGCCCCTGGGTGGCCACGCCAGCAAGCTTCCTTCTGAGAGCTCTTTCTGGTTTATGGGCCAACTCTCTGTCTCAGAGCTGTGTCCACTTTTTCCCTTGCGTGACTGAAAATGGATATCAAACCTCTCTGACCTGGGGCTGGGGCAGCAGATAACTCCCTGCTGCTAGAGGATCCGGATTGATCCCCCGGAGCCCCACTGCAAGTGACCAGAACTTTGCCACCCAGATTCAGTCTTTGCTGTGAATTAGCATTTATACTTTAAAAGATGACAGGAACAATCTAGGCTTATGCTGCATGCATTTTATTTGCATTTGTTTCCCCTGCACTCTCCCCTCCCCTGCCCCCAGGAGCCACACTCGGAAGTGCTTACTCCTGACTTTGTGCTCAGGGATCACTCCTGATAGTGCTCAGGGTACCATATGTGGTGCTGGGGATTGAAGCTGGGTCAGCAGCATGTAAGACAAGTGCCTTACGCACTGTACTTCTCTCTGACCCCCATGATTTATTTTAAAACTGTTTTTAGGGCTGGAGAAATAGCACTGAAAGCTTTTACCTTGCATGCAGCTGACCCCTGTTTGATGCCAGCATCTCATCTGTTCCCCCGAGCACCACCAGGAGTGACCTCTGGGCACAGAGCCATACTTAGCTAAAATTTGTTAATCTGTATACTTACACAGAGTGAATTTCATAGTATTCAAATTACATATATAAAAAAACTTTTTTAAAAAGGGTAAAACAGAGTCCTTTGGAGAGATGGTTGAGGGTGCTTGCCAGAGGGTGCTTGCCTGGGCGGTAGCTGGGAATGTTCCCGAGGCCTCCCCCAAAACAACCCCTGCCCCCACGCAATGTATAAAACACTGAGTAAAGGGGCTGGTGAGATAGTCAGTGCATAAGTGCTTGCCTTGCGTGTGGCAGATCGAGTTTGATCCCTGGCACCCATATGGTCCCCTGAGCCTGCCTAGGATGATCGCTGAGTGCAGAGCCACGGGTAAGCCCGGAGCACTGCTGGATGTGGCCCCCAAACGAACCTAACTATATAAATAAATAACCCCCAGAAAACCGAAAACAAAAAAGAAACATTGAGGGGCCGGAGCGATAGCACAGCGGGTAGGGCGTTTGCCTTGCACGTGGCCGACCTGGGTTCGATCCTCGGCATCCCATATGGTCCCCCAAGCACTGCCGGGAGTAATTCCTGAGTGCAAAGCCAGGAGTAACCCCTGAGCATCGCTGGGTGTGACCCAAAAAGCAAAAAAAAAAAAGAAACATTGAATAAATTCTAAAAATGTTTATAATCTATGTATAAGAAATACAAACTTGACTTGCATATGTGAGACTCTCGGTTTGATTCCCAGTGTTGTTAGAAGACAGATGGAGGGGAGGGCTGGGGATACGGCTCGAGTGGTAGGTAGAACGTCTCTGGCATGTGCAGGGCCCTGAAGCCCTGGTGGTGTCACTGGCAGAGAAATAAAATGAACCATCGGTAAGGTCTGACAAAAATGACAAGGCTTTATGAGCCCACCAGCAAGCTTCACGAATAAAACAATATCTAAAACTTCTCAGTCCTTGAGAACTCTTTTCCTGAATCTTCCTTTGCCTCTTAATCTGTCACAGAAAATACATTCTGAGTTTTGTGTGTATTACTCCTTTGCTGGGCTTTACCATTTTTTCCATGTAAAGCCATTTTTTTTTGGTTTTTCTAAACAGAATTAGTTTTTGTTACTTTTGCTCTAAAGTTACATGATATTCTTCAGTTCTTCTAGGTCGTTGAATTAGCTGTAATTTATTCATTTTTACGGCTGTATTATAGTCTATTGTAAAAATAGACTACTTTTTTGTTTATACTTTTTTTTTCTTTTGGGGGGGATGGTTTGTACCATGCCCAGTGGTGGGCAGGGCTTACTCTCGGCTCTGCGCTCAGGGTCACTCCTGGAAGTTCCTGGGGTACCATTTGGGGTGCCAGGATTGAATCTGGGTCATCTCAATGCAAGTGCCTTCTTCCTTGTACTATCTCTCCACTCCTTTGTTTTTTTTTTCATTCTGTAAAAACAGTTTTTCTGAGCTATAATTTGAATAGCCTGAAATTTACTCCTTGTAAGCATGTAGGTCAATCCATTGTAGTAAGTTTTTGGAGTAGCTGCCCTCACTGCCACTGAGGCCCACTAGGGACAGTTTTTCCTATATATCTTTTGTTTGTTTTTTTGGGCCACATCTAGCAATTCTCAGGGGTTACTCCTGGCTCTGCACTCAGGAATTCCTCCGGGTGGTGCTCAGGAAACCATATGGGGTGCTGAGGATTGAACCTGGATTGGCCGCATGCAAGGCAATGCTGTATTATCATTCTGGCCCTGTTTTATATATCTTTAAACCCACTTGGGTTGGTCTGTTCTGTGTGTATCCGTACACACACACACACACACACACACACACACACACACACACACACACATCACTGTCACTGTCATCCCATTGCTCATTGATTTGCTCAAGCAGGCACCACAGTAACGTCTCCATTGTGAGACTTGTTTGTTACTGTTTTTGTCATGTTGAATATGCCATGGGTAGCTTTTCAGGCTCTGCCATGCAGGGGAGATACTCTTGGTAGCTTGCCGGGCTCTCTGAGAGGGGCGGAGGAATATCCACTAGGGACAGTCTGTTCTGTATTCTGTGTATCTGTCATGGTTTGTTCTAAATATGTTTGGACTTGTTCCAGTTACTTTGTTTTGCTGTTTCAAATGATGTTGCCTGAATATCCTTGTACATGTTCATACATGCCTCCTGTACATGAAAGAAAGCTTCTCCATGGGTTTTATTTATTTTTATAAGGTTGTTAATAATTTATTACATTCAGTATTCCAACACCAATCCCACCACCATTACACCTTCTCACCACCATAATATTATTTTAGGTTTTCTTACCACCACCCATGCCTGCCCCAAGGGCAGATATACCTTTCCTCCATCATTACTTTGAATTTTCCTCTCACCACACAATCCTGCCCCAAAAGCAGTTCCTAAAAAATTAATTTTGTTGGCTCCTAGGTGAAAAACAACAATCTTCACATACTTTTTTCTAAGGAACCTTTTTTTGTCTCAGTTTTAGTGGATTATTCATAATAAGCAATACAAAATAAACAATTTTGGTTCTGTTTTGGGAGCAAGTTTAGGGTTTGGGATGGAAATATGGTGGTGGGGTGTAATGGTGGTGGGATTGGTATTTGAATATTAAATGTAATTAAATATTGTGAATAACTTTATGGGGCTGGAGCGATAGACAGTGGTTAGGCGTTCGCCTTTCACGCGGCTGACCCGTGTTCGATTCCTCCGCTCCTCTTGGAGAGCCCGGCAAGCTACCAAGAGTATTGAGCCCGCATGGTAGAGTCTGGCAAGCTACCCATGAGTATTGGATATGCCAAAAACAGTAACAATAAGTCTCTCAATGAGAGACATTACTGGTGCCTGCTCGAACAAATTGATGAGCAACAGGATGACAGTGACAGTGAACAACTTTATAAAAATAAAATAAAAAATACTAACTTTTTAATTTATCCAGGCACTGCTTGGTGGACCAGGAGATGTTAGGGATCAGTCAAACTGGGATTGATCTAACCTGCACGCAAGGCGAGTGCTGTAACCCTTGCACTGTCTGGCCCAGGATTCTATATTTTAAGAGCTTCCCTATTCATTCAGTGCCTCTGGTGCATGGGAAGCCTGCTTTGTATTGTTCCTTTTATTGTTGTTGTTATTGGGCCACACCTGGTAGTGCTCCTGGTTACTCTTGGCTCTACACTCAGGAATCACTCCTGGCGGGCTCAGAGGACCGTATGGGATGCTGGAGATGGAATGTGGGTTGATCGTGCAAAGCAAGCACCCTGCCCATTGTGCTATTGCTCCGGCCCTTATTGGTCCTTAACCTCCCCTGCACCATGAGAGGCATTTGCCAGCTATATCGAAGTGGCTAGGCCCTCGGACTCTGCAGGCAGTGCGTCCATGTCCCAGTTCTGTGCTCACTATTAACGAGTAGTATAACTTCAGTTCAGTTTGCCTCTTGTAGGGTGGGGGCACACCGGGCATTGCTGGGAGGCTCTTATTGTTTGGGGGAGGAGGGGGGTGTCACTCCCAGTGGTGCTCAGGTACCACCTGTGTGGTGCCAGTGACCAGACTTGGGTCTCCTGCATGCAAAGCACATGCCGTAACCCTGTCAGCCACCTCACCAGCCCTTGCCCAGTTATTTTTTTATACTCAGTTTCTTCACCTCTAAGATAGTGATGATAATGCTTTTTGGTGTAAAGTTGTTAGACATATTAAATATATATGTGTTTAGAGCTGTCTCTGGCTCTTAATTATTTTTGTCTTTCTTCTCAAAGATACGGCCTATGCAGAATCATCAGTCTTGAAGTCCAGTCGCCTTAGACCAGCCGTGGGCCTTCGTTTCGAGGTGGGGCCTGGCGCAGCTGTCCATTCCCCGCTGGCCACCCAGAATGGCTTCCTGCACCTCTTGCTTCGTGGCTGTGACCTTGAGCTGCTGACTTCGGTGCTCAATGGCCTGGGGCCTTTCTTGGAAGATGAGGAGATCCCAGAGGTAGTTCCCATGAAGATTGAGCTCCTCGACTCCAGGGTCACCTTGAAGGTGAGAGGATCTTTGGGCTTTTACCCTAGACTTGGGCAGGCAAGAAGTCCTGGCAGGGACAGCCACTGACCTCTTCCCGGTCTCTGTGCGAACGTGGTGAGAACCAAGGGGGGAGTGCAGGAGCCTTTGGTGGTGTTGGTATGTTCCATGTATGCTGCTGTCAGAAAGTCCTGGATGCAGGGGAATGGACCTTGAGTCTGGCCTGTCCAGGCCAGTCTGTTAAGTTATTTGATCCTGGGTTTCACCCTGTCTAGAATGGGAGAGGCTGAGTTACCAGAACTTAGCACGATGGCTGGCCAAACAGTGACATAAAACATGCTTCTCGGGGCCAGAGTGATAGTACAGCAAGTGGGGCACTTGCCTTAGCTGACCTACCTTCTATTCACTGGCTCCCCATGTGGTCCTCGGACCACCACCAGGAGAGAGTCCCAAATGCAGAGTGAGAAGCCCTGAGCACTGCTGGGTATGGCCCCAAAACCAAAAAAAAAAAAAGTGTGTTTAGCAGGATTGTGAACTCAGTTGTTCTGAGCTGTTGGGGGCATGATGTTGCCTCCCCTTTGTCTTGCAGGATGACATCCCCCCCATCTATCCCACGTCTCCCGGTCCTGTCCCTATCACCGTGGCCATGGAGCATGTTGTGCTGGAGCGGAAGGACGATGGCGTGTTCCACATAGGAGGTGAGGGGGCCGGTCGAGAGCGGAAGGACGACAGCGTGTGCCACGTAGGAGGTGAGGGGGCCGGTCGCTCTTTTCTCCTGCAAGGGACCAGGTGACAGGCGGAAGTTGCTCGTCCGTGGGCAGCACTTGGACATTGAGAACCTTGACTTTTCTCTGCAGCTGCTGCTCAGGACAGACCGTCTGCTGAAGCACCTAAAAGTGAGGAGCGGCAGGTCCCAGAGGAACAGGTGTTTTTGGTGCCTACGAGGGAGGCTTTTGGAGAGCAGGTAAGGAGCGGCCTGAACAGTCTCTTCCCGATAAACCTCTGATGCTCACAGTTCACACGCCGAAAGGCCTCAGTTGCTAAGATTGTGTGTGCCGTGTGCCGTTGGTGGTCTGGGCCCCTTTACCAGAGCACAGCTTCTAGAAATTGAGGGGCAACCAAGGAGGCGTCGGGTAAAGGTTACTGCTTCCCATCCTGAGACTGCTGTCCCGTGACCGTCAGCCAAAAGAGGGGTCTCGAGCTTCCTGGCGGTCTGGTTGGAATCGCTTGTTTTTTCACCCCTGACTGCGACCCTAGACTGGGTGGTCGGGATCACCTTGGCACGGGCATGGTGGTATTAAGGACTAAGCTCAGGCCCTCACACTCACCCCGGGCGCTTTCTAAGCCATGGAGCATCTTCTGGGCACTTCGTTCCTGGGGATCCCTGTCAGCCACTTCCATGCAGGTGGCAGCATGGGGATTTGAACTTTTTTTTTTTTTTTTTTGCTTTTTGGGTCACACCCAGAAATGCACAGGGGTTACTCCTGGCTTTACATTCAGGAATTACTCCTGGTGGTGCTCGGGGGACCATCTGGGATGCTGGGAATCGAACCTGGGTCAGCCGCAAGGCAAATGTCCTACCTGCTATGCTATCGCTCCAGCCCTGGGATTTGAACTCTTGACTGTGCATTTGCCAGACAAGCACCTAAGTCACTAAACTGTCCTCCTGCCCCGTCTGGTTTCTCTTGATCATTGACCAACTTGTGCATTTTTCTGCTTAAAAGTTTTCCTTTGTTCCTTTACTGGATGTTTTCATCAGCTGTGAATTACTTGCTGTCCCTCAGGAGAAAGAACTACCTACTCTGCAGAAGGAACTTGCGGACACCAGAGCAGCCCTGGCCAGTGCCAACCAGGACCGAGAAAGACTTCTTCAGGAAATCAGGAAATACAACCCCCTCTTTGAGCTCTGATAGCGGCTCAGCCGTGTGTGCCAAGGAGAGGAAGAGATCACCAGCAATAGTACCACCTAGGGCAGCAGACCCTGTCCGGTGGGGAACGAGTCTGCCAAGGATGCCAGAGGGATGAAGCGGGTGCCCGCCTCCCTCCCTGTGGTGTCCTTTGCACGAGCTGTTCAGACTTGGACGGAAGGCAGGGCGCTGCCGGACTGTGTTCCAGCAGCCCGGGGCCAGCTCTGTGTGTGGCTGCGGCGTCATGCTGGCCTGCAGAAAGCCTCCGGCCCTCTGTCCACTCGGTGCAACGTTCTCAACACTGTAGAGCCATTTCCGCGCCTGGTTACATGGCAGAGCCATTTGCTTCCTCCTCACCCACGGCAGGACTCCATCTCCTCAGTCATCCCTCCTCGGAGCCACCAAAGATTCTTTGGCCCAGAGCTTCCTGTAGCAGACCCGAACCCGAGAAGCTTGAGCTTTGGCTGTGGCAGTGCAGTGGACAGGAAATAGCCGTGAGACAGGAGGCGAGAGCGGCACCAGGCACAGGCAGCCTGCACTCCGCCTCCTGGCGAAGGGACCCAAGCTCCTGTCGTGGACTTTACAATCAGATTCTTTGGGACTAAGCTTCTCTCTTCTCTTTCATCCTTGTGCTGCTGTGATTCTGAGTAAGCAATAGCAGTAGGTTGGTACTGTCAGTTCCCCTCAGTGACAGTTTGTGTGAAACTTAAATCAAGGAAAAAATACTCGGAGCTAGATTGAAGGCATACTGGGGTCAGGAGGGATCAGCAGGGGAGCTTGATTCTGAGCCCCTCTGGCCGTGTGGAGTCCCGCGGCAGCCACAGGAATGCCTCAGAGATACCTTCCCTGCTGGGGCCCGGGCATTCTCCTTAGCACCGGGTGGATTGGGAGCTGAAAGGGCAGAGGGTTTCAGCCGTGACATAAACATCTCTCTCCTGGCCTCTCACCTGTCTCCACCACTGGCTTTCAAAAATCATGTCATTTAAAGTGAAAAAAACCCTTCAGCCTAGCTGGATTCTGCCCCACCATAGGGAAGAGCTCGATCGTCCTCTTTAATACCTAGTTCTTGCCCCGTGCTTCACCCAGGCTGCTCCGCAAAACACTTCTGAGTTGCGCCAGTTGGACAGCAGTTCATCAGCAAACTCCCTTTGAATTGGCACGAGTAAAATAATGATTAGTTGTGTCACTAAAGTCTTAATCACACATGACCTATTGGAGGATACATAAAATGGTTTCCTTTGTGGGAAATCATGCTGATGTTGTGGGTTTTTGTTTTCTTTTTTTTTTTTAGGATTAAAAAACAGTGCATTCAGGAAGGAAAAAAGATTTGTCCAGACTTATAAAGAACTTTTGTCAATTATTTTTCAAAACCTTGGTCACTGTCAGATTATGATCTGGCTATAGAGTCTTTCTGGAGAGAACAGTAATGGAAAATTTTCTAACATTTGGTTTAACCTTAGTAAGATTTTTTTAAAATAACACTGAAACGGAAATCTGGGTATTACAGTGCCATCTGATGGCACTTCTTCCAGGCAGTGTAAAGTAAACCAGAGAGATTTGAAAGCACACACACACACACACACACACACACACAATGGTAGAATCTGAATCACAGAAACTCGGGACAGTGACAGATTCTGTGTGGGCAGTAGAAGAATCAGCGCTGACTTGGAGGTAGTGCGCTCTGTGAGAACTCGGAAAAGCCACCAGGCACTGCTTGAGAGGGAGGACTGAGGACTGCTGTGACGTCAGCACTGAGCACACAGCAGGACCGAGCACTGAGTTCAGTGATGGCTTCGTCTTTCCACTGCCAGTCATCTTCCATAGCACTGTTCCACATGGCTCCCACAGAGAGCAGAAACGGGAGGGGACTAGTGATAAATCTCTTTAGTCAAGACCAAGGGCATGTGCAGAAGGTCCTGACATACTAGCTGTAGAGCCTGAGGTAAATGGAAGCACTTCTCAGAGCAACTCAGAAACTTTCGTTCCAGTCTTGCTGGCAGAATCTGTGTGTGGGTGCAGAAACTTCAGAGGCACCCTTGAACAGCAGCTTTCTGAAAGGGATTACAGAAACCAGAGCTGCTTGGTGATAGAGGACAGTGACTGTGTCCCTTGACAGATGCTCCTCAGTGCTGCTTTCAGAGGCGAAGGGAGTGTCCAACAATGAGTCACTGACCCTCTCAGTAGCACTTGGTGGGAGGAGGGAGAGCCCGATTGGTCTGAAATGGCATTCTTCCTCTCCCCCTCCCACACACCCCTCCATGGTATCCTCCGGAAAGAACAGACCCACAGTAGGTGCGACTTGGTGTTCCTGCACCTTAAGCTCGTGCTTGGCAGGAGACATTAGACAAGGGTTCTCCAAGCACCAAGGCAAATCCCTTACTCCGAGCTCAGTTGGGTGTCACGGCTCCTTGGGATTTCTCCTTTATGTGATCAGTGGAACCCAAGAATGTCTTCCTTGATGTGGTAGGTTTGACCATTATATCTTAAAATCCTCCCTCAGGAAAAGTAGCAGGGACCACTGTCCCATGGAATTTTAGTAAAATCACCTTGTATAACTTCACTCACTGGGGGAAGGAAGACTTTCATAATTAAGAAATGTGAACTAGTCAGTCGTCCTCATGATAAGTATAAGGGGGAAAACTGTCAACTCCTTTTAAATGTTTATGATTTCTGCCTTGGAGCTGTAAGACTGAAGAAGAAATACCAATACCTCAAGAAAACTGAGTGATAGCACTGCTATCCCTTAAAGACTTAAGCCACTGCGCTTCACTTCAGCGGTGAAGAATTTACAACCATGTGTCATCTCTGATTATCTAGGTTTTCTGTTTACATGGCTGCAGCAGAGCTGTGTTTTACGGCAAGTGGACCAGTAAATCTCTCTGGTTGGATGCAGGGATGATTATTAATCTCAAAATCTGTTACTAGCTCACTGGAATATTAGTGTTCTGGGCTTAAGACAGAAGAATGGGCTCTAATCTCCTGATGGTGTTTGTGCTGTATATTTAGTCTGACACTTTGCCACAGGCATCATTCTTCATATACTTCATGGTTCTAAATAGTTCCTGTTAATGAACACACAAGGGATAAACACCACCCATCACATGCCTCATGGCCTAAAGCTTCCATGTAACCCACTTATATTAGTTTTCCCTTAGGCTAGTTCATGGGTCTGGGAAAGAAGATAGTCTGAAAATTTGTCACTTTGATATGGGTAATACTATCCATTCCAGACCTTTACACACACACACACAAAGATTTTTTTCTCAGGTATTTAATACACGTCTCAATTTCTAAGATCATTTATAGTAAGAACATAAAAAGACGGAAACAACTGAATGAGCAGTTTCAGTAGCTAGCAACTGAAATTAAATCAAATACCAAAATTGCAAATTGGTATTTGAGATTTATGAAAGCTGTGTCACAGCCTTGTGATATACCATTGTTATTCTGAAGTATTTCAAAAAACTTTGGTATGTTTTCCTTTCAGAAACTGGGGTCTTCCTCTCTCTTGGCCTATCTTTTGCTAGTATGGGAGTTCTAGGGTAGGCATGGAGAGAAGCTATTGTTGAATAGGCTGTTTCTCCCAGCTGCTCACAGTCAACATACGTGGAAACATTCTTGGAAACCTTCAACTGTGAGAGCTCACTAACTGCCCAAAATTGGATGTGATCTTTGTCCCTTGTTACCTGTAAGTTTCAGCTTTATCCTGTCACTTAAATTGCAGTAGGTTGTAAGTTGCTACTAAATAATTCCTAAAGTTGAGATAATACTGTTTCATTTTTTTTCTCCCCAGCTAATTAGTTTTTGGTCACTAAGTTGTAGTCTGAGCACTTCTTTATGGAATGCCTACACTGACTTTCCCATTTCAAACCCAAGAGTCTGAACAGAAGATACTAAACTCAGATTTGCCCAGCTTTGTGAGCCCAGCTGTTCCCCCCACTCAGGGTGCTAAGCAGAATTGGACTCTTTACTAAGAAATGCTCCTAAGACATGCTCAGGAAAGCTTCAAAAAAAGAACAATTTCTCCCTATGACACTGAATGATAGAGGGAAGAATTCTTGGGGATTGCCAATTGTATTCAGTAGCCTTATTACTGCTAATCACTGTCAATAAAAGGTTACACCTTTCCCCTCTACTTGAGGAAAACAATGAGAATGTATCTGATTAACTGGAATACTGGTCAGTATTGGGAAATTTTAATGTTGCAATATCTAATCAAACCTTGAGTGTACTGGTTCTGTGAACCATCTGAAAAATGCAAATTAAACTTATTGAACAGTACTGGTTGTGGTATATCTGTAGGAATTATATATAGACTTCCACACTATATTTAAGTGCTTATTTTATGAGATAAAAACTGAGTGTTCTCATATAAAATGGGAAGGACTCAAATTTTCACAGAAAAGCCAAGGCCAGTTTTATTCTGTTACTGTTTCATTTTTTTCCTTCCCAGCTGATTAGTTTTTGGTCACTAAGTTTTAGCCCGAACACTTCTTTATGGAATGCCTATACTGACTTTTCTTTCTCTCTCTCTCCCTCTCTCTCCCTTTTTTTTTTTTTTCTTTTTGGATCATACCCAGTGATGCACAGGGGTTACTCCTGGCTTTGCACTCAAGAACCACTTCTGGTGGTGCTTGGGGCACTATAAATGAGTCTGGGAATCGAACCCGAGTCAGCCACACACAAAACAAATGCCCTACCTGCTGTGCTATTGCTCAAGCCCCTTTTCCATTTTAAACCCAAGAGTTTCAACGGAAGATAGTAAACTCAGAAGTGAATAATACCCCCTTGCCCTTTTGAGGAGGGCATACCTGGCAGTGCTCAGGGATCACTCCTGGTGTGCTGGGGGACCAGATGGGGTGTCAGAGATTGAATGTGGGTTTATCTGTGTGCAAAGCAAGCGCCCTACCTGCTGTGCCATCTCTTTAGCCCCAGTTTCTCCCCATTTTAACCAGCCAGACAGAAAATGAGTACACAAAAGGTAAGTTGGAAAAAAAATTTAATGATCACTTACCAAAATCCACAGGAATAGTTTAAAAGCTCCCTGGGACAAACTATTCCACCACTCCTGCTATCACCATATTCTTCATGGTAGAGTACCACAAGTCAAAAGTTTCTAGTGGTTTATTCTACCTCAAACCAGACATAAGAAACCTCCCAAGTCACACAACTTCTAGTTTCAATATGAAACTGCCAATGCTTTCTTGGAAATGTTTTTTCTCCGAAAGCAGCTCCCTTGTCCAGAAGATGATTAAGGCCCTGGCACTGTTCTTCCACCAATTCAAGAAATAGTTCAATATCTCAACATGCCCCGCATCCAATATTCAGTCAATGCAAATGTGAGATAGGCTGCGAGCCTTCTAGGTGTGGTGGTGAGTATCCGAGTTTTGAGGAAGACACTAAAAACCATGATGGAATTCCTCGGAGGACTGTGGAAATCAAGCACCAGTGCAGAAAGTCTCATAGCTCCAAGTCTGGGACCCTCCTTCCTTCGGGCCTTCCTAGGCTCTGGCTAGAAGAAGATGATTTTCTTGTGTTTCGAGTTAGGGATCTGCCCTTTCGACTTGAGTCTCCGAACAGCCTCCCGCATGTGCTTGGGCTGCAGGGGTGGCATTTCTCCCCACTTCTCACACACGTCCAGTGCTAAATGGGGGAGGAGGGGCAAGGAGAAAGTGTATTTGGTCACAGAAGAGCTTGTGATTTACAGCATCCTTTTGACACCTGCGCTTCTCTAGGCAGCTGCTCTTAATTTGCGAGGGTAATAAACTAAGGCACTTTCCTTAATAGGCTATAAAATGTATCCTGGCTGTCCTGTGATGCGGCAGACACACTGTAGCTGTGGTGTCATACCCACAACAGGCTTTACCAAGAAAAACACTTCTACTTAAGAACAGGAACTGGACCCGTGGCCTTGGGATCAGCTCCACTACACCACAATGGCAGGCCTCAGTGGCAGCTTAACTGTAATTTTATTGTGTGGAATTAATGATCCTGCTCCCCAAATACAAGGATCCTGGTCCCCACTTGGCCAACCACTAATGCAAATGGAGACTGACGCCCACAGGTGCCTCAATAAGTCCAGGGCAGGCATGTCTGAAAACCAGACCCCTGGATGGTCAGGCTAGTATCTGGACCATTAATACTCACCTTCTTCGACTACCTCCCCGACGAAAACCTTGGAAATACCAGACATTGCGATCACGACATTCTGAGACACAGAGGTGCCAGTGATGGACTGGATCAACTGAGAGCAGGGAGAAAGAGAGGTGAAGATAGTCAAGGCCTGGTTTGGGAACATGCACTCATAAAGGATTGCACTGAAAGAGTTTACTAAGGCTAGGTGTTGAAATTGAGACCTTTAAAACATGGATTCAGATGTGTCAGGAACTATATAAGCTGAGACTCTAACTCAGAATACAAACCCAAAACTGGGCCAAATCATTCAGATGGCTATTTTTATTTCCCTGCCTAAATAATGCACCCAAATCAGCCAGGGATCTAGCTCAGAGGCAGAGTATGCGTTTCGCTTACATGAAACTTTGGGTTTGATCCCTGATGCCGTCAAACCTGCACTCCCGGGCTCCCCATCCCCCATGGCACGCACACAAAACCAAACCCATTTGCATAATATCTGACTTCAAAATACCAAAGCACGTTGCTCTTCTAATTACAGTTCAGTTCTCGTATGTGATGGCAATGAAGCCCAGTGCATCCTTACCCTTTTAATGGCCGCCTTAGGGAAAGCTGACCTGCGGTACATTTCATAACGGTTCAGCTGTTCCTCAGAAAAAGAAGAAACCAGGATCCTAGACAAAGATGCAGATAATTAAGTTGGCTGGTGCTTAAGCTATGTTATTTTGTCAATACAAGTGAGTCTCAGGCAATTAGGAAATTATCTTTTAGGGATTCAATTAGGAATAGTCTAGATCTTATGAAGAACTAAAGAAAAAGTGAAACACCATTTTCTCCATCAAGAACAAAAGCTTAGGGCTGGAGCAATAGCACAGCAGGTAGGGCGTTAGTCTTGCACTCGGCCAACCCAGATTCGATTCCCAGCATCCCATATGGTCCCCTGAGCACCGCCAGAGTAATTCCTGAGTGCAGAGCCAGGAGTAACCCCTATGCATTGCCAGGTGTGACCCAAAAAGAAAAAAAAAAACAAGAACAAAAGCTTAAAATTGGGTCGATGTACAACACTGTTTATCATATTAGCCTCTCTTCATGACTCTTACTACTCTTCACATTGATGCTAAAAATTTAATATATAAACTTATGTTCAAAGCAGTCTTAAACATGAACAAATTTAGGGGACAACATTTATAAAATATATGGAAAAAAGTTAATACTAATAACATATAATCCTCTAAAAAGATAGTCATGCCAGTTTTAGCAAATAAATGATATGAACAGAAAGATTCAGGTACCGATGGCCAATAAAGATCCAGGAAAAAAGGGCTGGAGATAGTACAGCGGCTCACCCTGATACCATGTGGTGCCCCAAGTGTCACCAGGTGTACCTCTTGGAGGCCCTACAATCTTGCCACCAGAATGGACCAAGTAATCCAGATGGTCATCACATTGATGCCCGTTCTCTTAGCCAGGCATCATCAGGAATGGCCCATGAGCTCCCTAAAGTACCACTTTGGCACTCCTATCTTCCCAGCCCCAAATCAATCAAAAAACAAAAAACACAAGGAAAAAAATAGATTAGTATCAACTAAAGAAAATGATTGAAACATAAATCATTTTTATAAAATATCATTTCTATAAATCAATTATTAAAAATGAGTGTTAGTTTAGTGAGATGGGCGAACACAGAGACATGAACACCTGTTTTGGAGAACTGGGAAATGTGTATGAAAAGCCTTTGTGAAGGTTTGTAGTGTCTGAATTAGCAATTACACTGCTAGGATTTGACCTTCGGAAGTAAATAGCTAAGTATGCAAATACTCAAACATATTTATGTTATTAGAAGAAAACCCCCCAAATCAGAACAGCTATTGGGATCGGCTAAATTAGTTTATCCACATTTCAGCCATAATGATTTACATGAGGTTCAATCCTTGGTGCCATATGGTGTTTTCCCTCTCACTCCCCCAACACCTCTCATATGACCAACCAAACAAATGATAATTTCTGGTATATTTGCTGGCATGAAAATATTCAGCTATACATATCAAATTGGCCGGGGGAGATCCACAAAGCTCAAAGGGCTGGAGTGAATGCTTTGCCTGTGGGGCTTCTGGCTTCCATCCCTGACATTGCATGGTCCATGGCCCTTTAAACACAAAGCCTGGAGTAGCCCCTGAGCACTGCCACGTGTGGGCTCCCCACTCAGACCCCAAAATACAAGAATCTGAAAAATTTTGTACTTAAGGTCCAGGTGGTGGGATTACAGGCAGTTATTGGCTTTCTTTTTCCGCACTTTAAGTTATAAATATTGGGCTTTTATATACTTCTACAATCACAAAACATAAATGTCTGAATACATAAGGTACGTAGAGGAAAACGTAGGCAGAACTCTCCATGAGACTGAAGCTAAAGTCATCTTCAAGGGGCTGGAGCAATAGCACAGCTGGTAGGGCGTTTGCCTTGCATGCAGCCGACCCAGGTTCGATCCCCAGCATCCCATATGGTCCCCTGAGCACTGCCAAGAGTAATTCCTGAGTGCAAAGCCAGGAGTAACCCTTGAGCAGCGCCAGGTGTGACCCAAAAAAAGCAAAAAAGCAAAAAAAGAAAAAATCATCTTCAAGGCTGAAACACCACTGACCAAGGAGGTGGAAGCAAAGATAAACAAGTCGGACTACATTAAACTAAGAAGTTCCTGCACCTCAAAAGAAACAATGACCAGGATACAAAGACAGCCCATAGAATGGGAAAATTTATTTACCTAACACCCATTTAAAAAGGGATTAACACCAAAGATATATAAGGCACTGGTATAGCTTTTCAAGGAAAAAAAAAAAGCCAACCCCATCAAAAAAATAGGAGAAGAAATGAACAGAAACTTCCTCAAAGAAGAAATACACATGAAAAATGCTCTATATCAGGAAAATGCAAATCAAGATAATGAGATATCTCACACCACAGAGATTGGCACACATCAAAAGAGTAAGAACAACCATGGTTGGCAAGGATGCGGAGAGAAAGGGACTCTCATTCATTCTGGTGTTAATGCTGACTGGTTCAGCCTTTATGGAAAACAATGACATTCCACAAAAAAACTAGAAATTGAGCTTCCATAATGACCCAGCAATACCACTCCTGGGAATATACCTTGGGGGGTCTAAAGACAAAGTACAGAAAAGCCATCTGCACTCCTATGTTCACTGCAGCTCTATGCACAATAGACAGAATCTGGAAACAACCTGAGTGCCCAGAACAGACGACTGGATAAAGAAACTATGGTACATCTACACAATGGAATACTATGCAGCCACTGGGAAAAATGAAGTCATGAAATTTGCTCACACATGGATGGACATAGAATGTATCATGATGAATAAAATAAATGAGCCAGAGGGAGAGGGGCAGACATAGAATGGCTGCACTCACTTGTGGGCTATAAAAAAAAATACAGTATGAGACTAATACCCAAAGACGGTAGAAACACGGGTCAGGTGGACTGATCCACACAGTTGGAATATACCCTAGGGTATATTCACAAGTGAGGGAGAGTGTTAGGGCAGAGAAGAGACCAAAATGACAATGATAATTGGAAATGATCACTCTGGACAAGAATGAAAGAAGCAAAGTGCTTGCCAGAGAGGTGGCAGGAGAGAAACCAGGGACATTTGGTGGTGGGAAATGTACACTGGTAAAGGGATGGGTGTTGGAACTCTGTATGACTGAAACCTAATCATGAAAAACTTTGAAATTGTCTATCTCATGGTGATTCAATAAAAAAGGGAGAAAAACAAAAAATAAAATATAATGAGGGGGCTGGAGTCATACAGTAGGTACAGCATTTGCCTTGCACACTGCTGACCGTGTTCGATACCTGGCATCCCATATGGTTCCCCGAGCTATACCAGGAGTGATTCTTGAGTACAGAGCCAGGACTAACCCCTGAGCATCGCCAGGTGTGACCGAAAAAGAAATTTTTTTTTTTTTTATATATAGTGTAGGAGTACTGCTATTTATTCAGCCATTGATTAAGCTGATTAAACATAATAAAACTTTAAAATTTTGCTTTTGGATTCCTGAGTGGAGCTCAAGGGGCTTCAGATTTCTGGTGATACGCTGCCTCAAGGGCTGACAGTTTGATGCAAGGGTCCAAGGATGGTAGTGCTGTCTGGGTTCGTGGTGCCAGACTACCCCACACTGTGCTGGGGACCGGGAGCACCCACGCCACACCCAGTGATGCTGGAGTCAAGTGGTGTTAGGGATCTAACCCAGTCAGGCAGCCCAAGCCCTGTGTTACAACTCCAGTCCCATGACTTGCTTTTTATTTACTACTGGATTTTGGCCCATATCTGCTGGTGTTCAGGGTTTAGTCCTGGCTCTGTGCTTAGGGATCACTCCTGGTGGGGCTTGGGAATTGAACCTGGGTGATCTGCATTCAAGGCAAGCACCCGCTGTACTATCTCTCCTGTTCTACTATTTGCATTTTATTTTTCTGGATTTTTAAAATTTGTTAAAGATGTGGAACATTTCAGAATTTGCGTGTCATCCTTGCGCAGGGGCCTTGTGAATCTTTTCTGTATCCTTGCAATCATGCACTGCTGAAGCAAGCACGGCCACTATTTGTATTTAAAGAAAACTACCTTAATGCAGAGTTATTCATGGAAAACATTTGCCCAGATAGTGTGAACATCACAAGGGAAAACATCTACCTATATATAGTGTGAGAAAATTTACAAACAGTATTTAACAACTTTGGAAAAACGTATTTCATTGGTATGCAGAGACATAAATGTATAGAAAAAACCTTAGAAGACCCCGTATTTGAATATTAACCACACTTATCTTGGGTGGTAAGCTGTTTATTATCTATATTTTCTTTTTTTCTTTTTGGGTCACACCTGGCAATACTCAGGGGTTCCTCTTGGCTCTACATTCAGAATTACTCCTGGTTGTGCTCAGGAACCATAGGGGATGCTGGAAACTGAATCCAAGTCAGCTGCATACAAGGCAACTGCCTTACCAACTGTACCATTTCTCCGGCCCCTATTTATATTTTCTATAATGTACATAATGTATTGCTTTGAGTTTAAAAAAGCAAAAAATTTAAAGACCGTGAAAATACATACACTGAGCCGAAAATGACTTACTGCATCTTTTGAATCTCATCTTCATCCACTTTCTGCTTCTTCTCTTTCTTCTCTTTGGTATCTATTTTCAGTTTTTTGGCTGCAGGAGTAAGTAATGATGGGTCTTCCCTTTCAGCTGCTGTTAAATCTGAGATGTCCTGACTCTTGAGCTGAGAAAATGAAAGAAACCCTTTAATGTAACTGGTGTGGCGTGCTTTCCAGACTGGACATGGTAAGAAGCCAACCTCATTACAGAGTAAGATATTTGTTCAATTTTCTGGTTCTAGATATTGACTGTACCATCAAGCATAACATACACTATCTTTCCTAATGCAGTTTCTAACCTGCCGTGGAAAGGAAACCAGTTAAATCAGGATGAATGGGGGCTGGAGTAATAGCACAGTGAACAGGGTGCTTGCCTTATATGTGGCCAACCTGGGTTCGATTCCTGGCACCCCAAATGGTCTCTGGAGCCCCTCCAGGAGTAATCCCTGAGCACAGAGCCAGGACAAACCCTGAGCAGTGCCAGGTATGGGCCCCCCTCCAAAAAAAAAATCAGAATGTGTGACTCTGATCACAGCTCTAGTATCCCTTGTAAACAAAGGACAATGAAATGCCAATGATCAGGAAACTACTCTTCTTGAATCCATTCTCCTGATCTCATGCTTTTGGAGGGTCGGGTCCTTTCATCCAGTTCTTCTGCCTCTAAACTACATATTTTTTGGTGGTCTAATGTATGATCAAGTTTTATTTTTATTATTTTAATTTGGGAGGGATCACCCCCAGCAGTGCTCAGGGCTAATTCCTGGCTCTGCACTCAGGGATAATTCCTGGTGGGACGCAGGAGAACATATGGAGAGCCCGTGATAGAAGCAGGCCGGCTGCATACAAGGCAAGCACCCTATCCACTGTATTATCTCTCCAGCCTTGCATGACCAATTTCTAAGTGTTTTTGTCCTGAGGTTATTTATGGAGCAAGTTTTGCTAGCTGTGCTAGGAATCAAACCCAGGTCCTTCACCCAGGGAATCACACCCCTGGCTCCTTGACATTTGTCTAAAGACATTTTTTTCTTTTTTCTAAAAGTTCTTTCTCATTTTGGATAGTTGGGATCTATCATTTTCTAAGCAACTTTATACTGTAAAAGGCTCTTTCCATATATACGATCTTTTCCAGGGGGAGGGGCACAGGCAGCTGTGCTGGGGGCTAACTCCTGGCCCAAGATCAAACCAGGTTGGCTGCGGGTTCTGCTGCTTGCAAGGCATGTGTCCTACCTGCTATACTATCGCTCTGGCCCCAAGGCTATTTCCGTTTAATCTAATGTTTGCTATCGACCTGGGTTTAATTCTTCCATCCCTCTCAGAGAGCCCGGCAAGCTATCGAGAATATCCTGCCCGCACAGCAGAGCCTGGCAAGCTACCCATGGCATATTCAATACACCAAAAACAGTAACAAGTCTCACAATGGAGACGTTACTGGTGCCTGCTCTAGAAATCAATGAACAACAGGACTGGACGACAGTGCTACAGTGCTAATGTTTGCACCCCAGTCTATTAAGTAGATGACAGTAATAAGATCCCAACATTCTCTCTAGAAATGGAACCCAGAGAACTCAGAGATTCTGACTGATCCTCAAACAGGCAACTCTGCTGAGTTCTAGCTTTTTTGTTTATTTTTTTTGGGGGCCACACCCCGGTGCTCTGCACACAGGAATTACTCCTGGCGGTACTTGGGGGACCATATGGGATGCTGGCAATCCAAGTCAGGTCCGCCACATGCAAGGCAAGTGCCCTACCCACTCAACTATTGTCCCAGCCCCTCTGCAGAGTTTGTAAGGTGACACAATTTAATGGGCGTGGCATGTTATGCTACAGAGAACCCCTGACACTTATACCCAGGTCGCCGGCAACAGTCACCCCAGAGGGGAAGATAGTGACTAAAGCTGGAACCCTTTAACAAATCTCCCCGTTAGCTCTGGTTAGCGTTGATGGACTGTGAGGCAAAGCCGTGTTTAAGAGCGACCAAGTTGTGTTCAGGAACACGGAAGACGGTGAAAAGCACCGTGGGAATCCTGGCAGCTTTGGCTCGGACCAAGGCCAAGGGTTTACTTCGGGTCCCAGTTTCCTCACGAGGAAAACCAAGATGCTTTTTGCGGGATTCGTTTTGTTTGGGGGCGACACCCTGTGGTAGTCGGGGGTCCACTCCGGCTGGGCTGGGGTGGTGCCGGGGACTGACCAGACAGCCGTGGGAAGCCCCCTTAGGAGGCGTTCACTGCCTCCGGGCAGAGATGACAATTGCTTGGCCTCTACTGGGGTCTCCGGAACCGCCCCCGAGGTTCCAGATTGCGGGGGGCGGGGGGGGGGGCGGGGAATGAAGACGGGGAGGTTAAGTGTTTGCCGCCGCCCCTCCACCCCCCAGTGCCCGGCCCTCCACGGCTCTAGACCTCGGTCACTGTCGCGACCAGGTGGCGTCGTGGCAGCCCGGGCGAGACCCCAGCAGCCAGGCGGCCGCGCGCGGGCCGGAGCTCGGGGCGCTCTCCGGGCCCGTCCGCGCATCCCTCCTCACCTCGCCCTCCTCGGCCACGGCCTCCTTCGGGTCGCCGTCCCCGTCCGCGTCCGCCTCCTCCGGAACTCCGTCCGTGTCCGCAGCCCGGGGGGCTGCGGGGGCTGCAGCAGCCGCCTCCCCCGACTCCCCAGCGTCTTCACCCTTCTCCGCGGGAGATTCGCACTTACTCTCCATCGCCGAGGGCCAGAGACCACCACGGCGTTCGGGAGCCCGGGAGGCGCGCGCCGCGGGGCGGCCGAGAAAGCGCGGCCCCGGTCGCGCGGCGATGACGTCACCCTACGGCGCCCCGGAGAGGACAGTCTGAGGCGCGCGCAGAGGGCTTCAGCGCTCCCGTCTACTCTGATTTGATAGCGGTTGGGAGAGGGAAAATTGAGGGTGTGGAGTGCGATCGTGGATTCTCGGTGCCGGGAAGCCAGCGTTTGTAAAGGAGAGCTGTATTGTTTACGGAAGATCTTTTTCCTCCCCCGCCTCCCCCCTCCTTCTGTCTTTCCAAAAACGCAACGCCAGTTAAATCCCGTCATTAACCAGCTTTTCCCATTCATGTTCGGAGACGGGAGAAAAGTCAACCCTCTGCAAATCTGTATCTTGGAATCCGCTTACCTGGAGAGCCGGGAGGCCACCTGTGCCCAGCCTTGTACATTCCAATCGTCCGGAGCCCCTTCGCAGTGTTCACACGAACTTGCTAGCATTTCTCTTTCGTTCTTCTAGCACCTAATAAAAGTCATTGCTTGAACAGAATTTAGCCAATGAATCTATTCATCCACGACTATTGAGTGCTTCCTCCGAGGCAGGAACAATGCCAAGGGACAGAAATAAAACCTCTTCGACTCAAATGACTTTTTCTTATTCACCGGGACTTAAGACCCAGGCCAGTTTCATAAACCTGACTTTTTTTTTTTTCCTCTCCTCAAGGGAGAACTCAGTCCCGCACCACCACCACAAATTATGTTGTGGAACTCCTCACGTTTGGGCGAAATCGCAGGGGTCGGCACAGTCGGAGTGCAATGGAAAAGCCTAGCCCTGGGGAAACCACCTTCGTGACCATCACACATGACTTTTTATGGCTGCCTGGCTGGCTAATCTTATCAAAGCAAGGAAGCGAATCCTATGGGCGCGAGGTCTTTCGTGTAAAATTCCGTTTGGACGAGTCACGTTAGGGATGGGGGGGCACAAAAAACTGGGAATATTTCTATTAAAAAAAAACTCTTCTTTCACTGAGATACGGAGAGGAGCGTTTTGTTCACTGAACTCTACCACTAACCCCTCACGCCCATTACCAATTTAATTTAGGATTACTGAAAGAATAGACTCGGAAATGTAGATGCGCGTTACCACATTTCTCTCTTTGTTTCTAACGGCCAGAATAAATTACCGTATTTCCCAACCCGTGGGCTCCCCAAACCTTCGGGCCGGGGACACACTTCGGAGGCACGTCCAGGTAGACCCTGCGTGTTCCCGTCTACCTGCAGGGCAGGTGCCCGCCCGACACTCCGCCCTCTGGCCCGGAGGCCTCTCCGGGCACCGCGGGCCGCGGCCCCGGGTGGGTCCGAGCCACCTGCGCCCGCCGCAGAGCCCCGCCCCGCTAGGTGGGCTCGGGGGCGGGGCCCGGGGGCGGGGCCCGGGGGCGCGGTGACGCGTGACGCAGATCCCGGAAGTGACGCGCCGGCGGGGGGCAAAAAAGGCGGGGGGGAGGGGGGTGGTGTCCCCGGCCGGTTTGGGGGGTGCGTTGCCCGGAGACGGAAAGTTTGGGCACCCGAGCGGGCTCCGCGGCAGCCCGGGAGAGGGGGCCCAGGGGGCGGCGGCGCGGGGGATGGGGAAGGAGCAGGAGCTGCTGGAGGCGGCCCGCACCGGGCACCTCCCGGCTGTGGAGAAGCTCCTGTCCGGGAAGCGGCTCTCCTCAGGCTTCGGGGGCGGCGGCGGCGGCGGCGGCTCGGGGGGCGGCGGCGGCGGCTCAGGGGGCGGCGGCGGCGGCGGCGGCCTGGGATCCTCCAGCCACCCTCTCTCCAGTCTGCTCAGGTGGGTACCGCGCGGGGGGCCGGGCCGCCGTCCGGGGGCGCCCCCTCCGCGCCCCCTGGGCTCCTCCGCGCGTCTCGGGGGGTCGGCGGCGCCGTCGGGGCCCGGGGGAGCGGCGGGCGGGGCGGCGGCGGGGATCCCCCTCGCCCCGCGTGCCCTCCCGGCGGCGAAGAATGGTGGGAGTGCCCAGGTGGCAGCCTCCGCCGCATGGCAGCGCGCGGCGGCACCCCGGCCCGCCCCGGGGTGCCAGCTGTCGCGGCGCGGCGGCCAGCCCGGAGCGGGGGGTCCCGACGCACCGCGCGTCCGTCCGCGCCCCCCGCGGGAAACGCGCCCGCTCGGGTGTCCGCGGGGAAACTCGGAGCCTCCCGCGGGGCCCGGCGGGACCCGGCTTTTGTTGTGTCTGTTCCCGGCGGCTCGGGGTGTCTCGCCGCCCGGGGCTCCCCCCGGCAGCCCCCCTCTCGTGCGGAGGGGTGCGCCCACCTCGCCGCCGCGGACCCCGCTGGATTCGGGTGTGCGGTGGCGCAGGCACCCTGGGGGGCGGGAGCTCCCGCAGAGACAAAGCTGCGCCGAGCCTCGCTTGGGGCGGGCGCGGAAACTTTCCCCCAGGTCTGCAGTTTGCATAAACACTTTAATCCCGGGCCGCGGGGATGGGGGGAAAGGTCGCGCCGTGGGGATTTGGAGGAAGGATGGGGAGGGGGGGCGCTTTGTCAGGGTGCGTGAAATGTGTTGGTTCAGCAGCGCTTTCATAGCCTGTTTTCTTTTCCTTCCTTGTTCTTTTGAGGTGGTTGGTTTTCTTTTTTTTTTTTTTCTTCAGAAGTGGAAGTTCATTTAGAAATGGCTTCGTTTGCTTTTGTTCCCCATTAGTTTGTGTAACTTCACTTCGAGTGAGCGAGGATCAGAGACATCCAGGGTTCCGTGAGATTGTTGGGTGGCAGGTGCTGGGTGTGAACCCAGGTACATATGGAATCAGAGGACGTTTTCCCCTTCCGTAAGCTGCTTTTATAGGAGACCAAGCCCTCAGTACTGTCAGGATTTCTCCCCTCCTAGAGCAGTGCTGTGGATGATTGATGCGCAGGATCAGCTGATGAGTAGCGCCAGAGAGTGATCAATTTCCAAAGAAACTGATGGCCTTGCTGTGGCTGTTAGTTCAGGGACTTGAAACATCCCCAGGAGATGAGATCCGGGCCTGGAGGAGGAGGCGAGTTAACTTCCAGGGTTCGAGGATTTGGGATGATGAAGTACCCTGAGAATGTTGTACGTGCGCCCCTCCTGAGCGGAGTCACGAAAGTGGGAAAGATTTGGTGGTGATGGATTTGGTGGTGATGGAGCAGATCCACCGGTGGTGAGTTCTGAGTGATCGGGCCCCAGTCTAGGGAACTAATTATATCTGCCACACTTCCGGTTTTTAGTGAGTCCCTTGGTCAGTACCTGCGGACTCACAGGTAGGTGCTCAGTGCCGGATGCATGCATCGTGTTCCTTTGAGGCTGTTGCACTTGTGATGTCGGAGAGGGGGAGGGAGACTTGGGAAGTTTGGTGGCGCCTGTCTGGACTGGGATGAGTGAGAGCAGCAGTGTTTGGAGTTTTGCTCCAGACACCTTAGCCCCAGTAGAGCGTGGTGGGAACTGGAACTTAGACATCATCTCTGCCTTCAAGTGCAGATCCAGTGACTCTCAGTGCTCACTTGGAAACTTGAAATTTGACTATCTAGCTATCACGTAGTTAATTAAATATGACGTAGAACTCTTGGTCGAGCACCACGATTTTACTTGGGGCCTCATACTAATATATCCAGTCTCTGTTGGCAAGAGTGGACGGTGTCTCCGTTGCCTGCACAAGAGAGTTGACGGCTCCGGACTTGTTTCTGCGCCTGCTGCACACACGAGTACTGCCCAGGTCTCCTGCAGACTCCTCAGGGCAGGGAGGATCTGCAGGCGCTAGTTAGAGCAGGCGTGTCATTAATTAGACGTGATGCTACTTCAGCCTGGCGAAAGATTTCTGCACAAATGAGACCATGCATTTAAATAATCCTAGGTCAGCATGTCCTCCTTTTTTGGGGGTTGGATAGAGGGTGCCCGGGCTCTCCACCTCTAGGACCTCTAGGAGTGTTTTTTCAAGCGTTGCAGAATCTGAGCTACAGATTTGGCGGTTGAATTGCCTACCCTGGAGAACCACTGTCTTCCTTCTCTTTTGGTGGTTTTAGTGACCAAGTAAGTACAGCCTGCCTGGGCAGGAGCTTTTGGCCTCAATGGATATAAATGTTGCAAATGGACACTATGTCTATTCATTTGTCTTGATAACCTAGTCCCTACCTCCCCCTTTCACAAAGTCTCTGCTTTTCATGAATCACATGCGGGGTCTTCTCCACCTCTTCCCTGGTATCCCAAAGCCCTCCCTCAGGGCGGTAATGCACACAGGTCTCTCCAGCTTCTACTTTGAAAGCCGTCATTGGAAGGGTGCACAAGCTCATCAACTCACTCATACTTCGCTTGCCTAGTTTTGGTAACTTGTGATTTTGACTTGTTGGTAAACTTTTGACATTTAGTGACCCTTATCAATTGAGAATAGGCCTGAGGATCAGAAAATCAACAAAGAAGACTCCTACTAGGAAAAGAAAAATGGTTTGAACTTTTACTTCCAACCAGTGCCTATTTCCATGGATTCAGACAGTATATTTTTGTACATTAGAGCTCTTGTTCCCAGATTCCCATTCCATTGCTGTCTCCTGCGTGAGTTGCTCCAAATGCCATCCCTTTAAGCTTCAGTTCCAGCACCTGCAGAATGGGCACTGTCTGATCTGCGTTATAAGTAATGTGTCTTGGATAGTGTGTGTATAAACCGAATACTGGCGCATTGTAAGTGAGCGCTGTAAGCTGTCCTGCTTTTGCCTCTCCCTGCTTCGTGCCACGTACTGTGCCATGCTCATCTTAAATGCCGTTCTTTCATGCTGGGGTGTCTGCTTTCCAAGACAGGGCAGATTAGTAATATAAATAAGGGAGAAGACCTGCTCAGGCAGGCACGTTAATGCCATTCAGTTGCCAAATGTATACCGATCATCTCCGCTTGCCAGGCTGACTGCTAGTCACATCGCAGAATTTATTTCCGACTTTGCACACAGTTGGTGCTCTGTCAGAATCAGCCCCTCCCCTGACACATGGTCTGTTCCCTCCTAACATTTATGGGCGGAGGGGTGTGGGCATATTTTTACAACAGATTGATAAAAGATAGAAAAAGCAATTAAAATCTAGCCTAACAGTAACATAAGGATATATCTAGCCCTCTGCTGCTTGTTTAAGTCCCAAACATCCTTATACTATAGCTGAGTTCTATATTTCTGTTTATTATTGCTCTCTGCTATCGAAACAATCAAATCTCTTTCTGTGGGGCTGGAGCGATAGTATAGCGGATAGGGCATTTGCCTTGCACCGTGGCCGACCCGGGTTCGATTCCCAGCATGTCATATGGTCCTCCGAGCACCGCCAGGAGTAATTCCTGAGTGCATGAGCCAGGAGTAACCCCTGTGCATCGCTGGGTATGACCCAAAAAGAAAAAAAAAAAAAGAGAAAAAAATCTCTCTCTGTGTCTGTCTGTGTGTCTGTCTGTCTCTCTCTCTCTTTCTCTCACTCTGCCACATCCTGGCAGTGCTTGGGGTCTGCTCCTGTCTCTGTACTCAAGTCTAACTTGTGGCAGGGCTTGTGTTGGAGATGAAACCCAGGTTAGCTATTTGCAAGGCAAGAGACTTAACAACTCCACTATCTCTCCTAGCCCCAAAAATCAAATTTCGCTCATGAAAGTAGGAGAGAATTATTTCTATTGAAAATGATCCAGAGATTTATTTTGTTGTTGCATAAAAGGGTATAGATGTAGGGCTGGCTTACAGGGCTAGGGTGCATGCTTCCGGGAAGGAGACTTGGGCTCCTTACCTGGTACTGCATGGTCCCTTGAGCACTGCTGGATGTACCTCCCTCCCAAAGGAAAAAGATTATCATTTGTCTAAAGTGTCTAGTCCCTACAGAACCCAAGTTAAAAAGTAAAAAGAGTGTCAGAGCAGTATTACAGTGGGTAGGGTGTTTGCTTTACCCGCCGCTGACTTGGGTACCATCCCTGCTACCTTCTGTGGGTCTCCAAGCCTGACAGGAGTGATCCCTGGGTGCAGTTCCTGGCACTGCCCCCTCCCCAGTTAAGTGGGTAGAGTTGTGGAGGTGGGGGGGGACCATCAGAAAACTTACCCAAAGGGCTTAGGAATGTAGTGTAACAATAGAGCACTTACCTTGCCCGTGTGAGGCCCTGGGTTGGGTTCCTGGCACTGCCCCCACCCCAGTTGAGCCACGATTGAGTCCTGCGCACTGCCAGGTGTGGCCCCAAAACAAAACCCTGAAACTCAATAATGAATAACTTTATAATCTCACGGTGACCAAAAATATAAAAAATAAAAGTGGGGGGAAACAGCCCAAATTGGAGTTTGATATGGGGAGTTTGATATGCTTATGGTTATCATAAAACTTTTATTTCCAGGAAAGCGACTTCTCTATGGAGAGTGCAGTAACATTTGGGTTAAAAAAGAATGTCTACAGCCAAAAGGAAAAAAGATCCAAGAAAATGAAGTCTTAAAAGAAAATATCATATCTTGTATTATAACTTAAAACTATCAATCGAATTGTGAGCCAAATACTGGTGGTGTAGGTGAATTATGTAAGTGATGTCAAGGGTCCTATATTCCTGAGGATTTAGAAGCACAGGGAGACTCAGCCAGACAGTCATTGAGGAGTTGATTGTGTCATTGTTTAGGAAAATTTCATACTTAGTTTCTACAGCATGAGAAAAGTGTGTAAAAAGCCAAGGAGGCTTGCTGGGGAAATCTGAAAACATAGAGACAGTAGCAGTCACGTGGCTATGATCTCTAAGGAAATTTTGCTTTACCCTTTAGGGAGGGGTGTTGCTGGGGGAGGCGGGGTAGAGTGGTGGTGGTCGGGGACCATCAAAAAACTTACCTAAAGGGCCTGGAATGTAGTGTAACAGTAGAGCACTTTTTTTTTTTTTTTTTTTTGGTTTTTGGGTCACACCCGGTGATGCACAGGAGTTACTCCTGGCTCATGCACTCAGGAATTACTCCTGGCGGTGCTTGGGGGACCGTATGGGATGCTGGGAATCGAACCCGGGTCAGCCACGTGCAAGGCAAACGCCCTACCTGCTGTGCTATTGCTCCAGCCCCCAAGAGCACTTTTCTTGCATGTGTGCGCACCTGGGTTGGGTTCCTGGCACACTGCCCCCACCCTGAATAAAGACCGAGTTTCTCAATGATACAAAATAGGGAATAAGAACATGAAAACATTTGAAAAACGGACTTCCCATTTGGGGACACTAACAAGTTTTACAAAGGTCAGAAGAAAGGACATTTATTTAACGACCTTTCTGAAGAGAGTCACAATTTCTTTTTCTTTCTTAAAATTTTTTTTTTTCTCTTGTTGAGAGCTCCAGATAGGGGGTGGGGCTAGGGGATGGGCCCAGTGGGTGGTCAGGAGCCTCTTGATACACGTGCAGTATCATTGATTAAGTTTGCACACCAACCATGGATGCTTACCTAAGCCACTCACTTACCTTCTGTCCCCCCCCCCCTTATTTTTGTGGATGTGGCCTCAAACAGAAAAGTAGTGTGACCATTTTATTGCTTTTATGTCTTTTAGTTCCCTCCCCACTCCTCCTCCTTCATGGTTCTGTAGCTTGAAAATTATGACTTGACAGCCCTTTTTTGTCATGCTAACCCTTTTATTTTGTTCTATTGTGTTAGATTTCTTTGAATGTGTCTATTTTGAGCAAAATGATTTTAACATCCTAAGGAGGAGGGTGGCCTTGTAAGGATGTGGGCGTGGCATGCAGCTTCTGGAAGAAGGATCTCATGGCGCTTGTTTAAGTTTCTGCTCTTCAAAGAGAATGTAAAAGCACAATAACAAAATAGAACACAGCTACCCAATAGCAGTTTTGGGCTCTCCTGCTAAGCCTCTGTAATTCAATAAGGACAGCTTTAATTCTCTTTTTTGAAACTTTAATTTTTTTTTCTTCTCTCATCTCTTTGTTGTTTTAATGTTTGGGGCTTGAACACTTGTTTGGGTGCCAGGGGTCAAAGGGCATTACTGAGGATGTCACTGGGTGATGTGGGGGATGCCAAAGATTAAACTCATGGTCTCACACATGCAAGATAGACATTCTTCCTAACCCACATCCCCTGACTGACCCTCTCAAAAGGTTTTCTCTTTCTTTTTTTTGTTTTTTGTTTTTGGGCCACACTGGCTATGCTTCGGACTTCTGGCTCTGTGCACAGGGATCACTCCTGGTGGGCTTGGAGTACCATCTGGGGAGTTGGGTATTGAACCTGGGTAGCAATAGCCCATATGGTCCCCTGAGCCCCGATGTCAGAAGTAATCCCTGAGCACGAGCCAGGTGTGGCTCCAAAACTAAAATAAACAACAAAAAAGTTTTTTCGGGGCTGGAGCAATAGCACAGCGGGTAGGGCATTTGCCTTGCACGTAGCCAACCTGGGTTCGATTCCCAGCATGTCATATGGTCCCCCGAGCACTGCCAGGAGCAATTCCTGAGCGCATGAGCCAGGAGTAACCCCTGTGCATCGCCGGGTGAAACCCAGAAACCAAAAGAAAAAAAAGTTTTTGGGAAAGTGTCTAATTTTAGTATATGTGCTGCCGAAGCGAGCACGGAAAGTGTCTAATTTTAAACTTCCTTGGTCATCTACTTGTAGTAAAAGATAATGTAACAGAAGTTTGATAAGTCATGGCTCTCTTTTTGTGAGTCCTGCAATTAAAGTTTGGTTTTTTAATCTTCTTAGTTGCAGGAATTAGAGGCAGGAAACAGATAGTCTTGTGGTCTGAAGAATTTGATTTGTTTCCAGTTAGATTCAGCATGTTCTCTTCGCCTGGAAGGTTTTGGTCTCAGTGAAAGTTGTATCCTTGGCCAGAAAAATCCCTTCCAAAAGTTCTCCTTGGTTTGTTCACCCCAGACAGCTGTGAATTTCGATTTGCGGAGAGGAAGTTAAAGCTGTTCCTGCCCTGCTCTTTTGTAGGGACAGTAAATTGCTGGGTTTCATAACCCAAAGACACCAAGGGAAACCCCAAAGTAGATAGTGGAGAGTTCATTCTTGGAAGTGCTAGGCTCTGCGGCGGGTAAGAACTCGGTCTGTTCTGGAGAGATCTCAGAAAACGTTCCCCACAGTGATTTCCAAAAGATTACTGGGAGCCTTCCTGTGGTACTGAAAATCATATCATTACATTCATAGGACATTTCCAAGTAACTTTGGTGTGGTTCGTGTTAATGGGAGTAATACTGGAAATTACATGGTACGGCTTCATATGTATCCTTTCTCAGTAATTTGTAGATCAAGTTTGTTTACTTTACAAATCAAAAAGAATCTTAACGAGTCAAGTTGTCTCTGGTTGGCTTGTGATGTTGTTGTCACTGTTGAGAACAGTGGCATGCTCCAGGCTTGAGGATGGCCACTCGTGATCAGGCTCTGACCCGGCTCTGCCTTGTGACCTCTGGGATCCAGCCTGTCTCCCAAAGCAGCGCCACCAGAGCTAGTCAGAGAGGAAGGTCCCACAGTAACTCTGTTGGAACATGCTGAGGGCATGGTACCTCAGCCAGGGTCCTTTGATGGCAGCCCGGGGCTTGCTACCTGTGATAAATCTGAAATGATAATCTTGTTTGTTAAAGACATATTTTTTATTTGTTTGTTTGTTCGGGGCTCACGCCCAGTGGTGCTCAGAGACCACTATTGAGACCACTGTAGCTCCCCCATGCCGAGCATGGGCTCAGCCTGTTGGACTATCTGTATGGCTCCAGGAACCTTTTACAAAATTTTGGGGGCCACGCCCTGGGGTGCTCACGGGTTACTCCTGGTTCTGTGCTCAGGAATGACCCCTGGCAGTGCTCAGAGGACCTTATGAGGTATTGTGGATGCAAGCAGGGGCCAGCTGCATGCAAGAAAAGCACCTTAACCCCTGTGCTAATTGATGCTGCCACTAAAAAATTTGTAATAATTGCTAGCAGAGGTGCCCACCCTTTAAGTCTGAGTCTCCCCTTCTTCTTTCTCCTCTTCCTCCTCTTCTTCCTCCTTCTCCTCCGTGCAAGGCAACTGCTCAACCGCTGAGCTACATCCGCAACTCATGAGTTCCAGTTTTTAAAGCTTAAATATGGTAATTTGTGGCAAAGTCACAAACTGAGAGATTTGTAATCTTATGTCTAGAACTTTGGTGCTAAATATGGTTTAGACTTTTGCAGATTTTGGGAGCTGATAATTGAACCCCTACGATATATGGGGCACCCACCACTCTGAAGCCTTCTGTTTCTACAGTAGAGCTAGTAACTAATCATACCAAGTGGGATAAACGTGAAACAACTTCATATTAGTTTAAATCAGATTTTATAGTCAAGTGAGTTTACTCTTTACTTTAGAAAATGTGTTTTCAGGGTCTGGAGAGATAGAACAGCAGGTAGGATAACTTCTTACATACACTTGACCCTGAATGCAGAGCCAGAAGTAAGCCCTGACACCATCAGATACAGCCCTGAAACAAACAAACAAAAATGTAATAAAGTATACGTTTCATTACTGCCACTTTTTTCTCTTTCCATTTTTATTGAAGAGCAATGGTCCTTTGCCTCATTTTCCGATCTGGGATTTGCTAATTGCATCTTTGAGGTATCAGTTAGCCTGTTCATCTCTCACCTGTATTTCCCATAGGCCAGGAACCAGATCTGGAAGCTCAATCTGATTCAGGTTCAAAATTTTTCACAGGATTTCTTCTTGGGGCTGTTGTATACTTGTGGTGGGCAGTCTTTTGTGATGTTGGATATTGGCAGCCATTGCATCACTGCCTTAGACCCACGAGTTAATTAGGTTTGCAAAATGACAATGTTGTCATTCTGTTTTACCCTTTTTGCTTAATAACAGGAATAACTTTTAAAGAGAAACCTCTTATCAACCAATCACTTAGTTACCCTGAGGTATAGTTTACGCAGGAAAGTTTAATTAAATGCTAGATTCTTTCCCCTTACTTACCAGCTTTCAGGTGAAATTAGTTTTCTAATAGTCTTTTAGAGAGGCCCAATGAGCCTTTAGGATTTTAACATTGCTTTGTAAATATCATTGCAGTCCTATATATTTAAATATAACTTCTCAGTAAGGACCTTTTAAAAAATACACTGAGATATTTAGACATTGATTATTTTACTTTAGTATGGAAAGTTGTTGAAATGGTTCGTAATGAAGTGGTGGTGTGTGTCTATTTTACTTGAGTGGTATTTCTACTAATGACTCCCCAGCTTATTTGGGTTCATCTGCAAATCGAGTGTTCTAATTTTCTTTGTTTTTGGTTTTGGCTACAGCTGGCGGTGCTCAGGGCTTACTCCTGGCTCTGTGCTCAGGAATCAATCACTCCTGGTGGTGCTCAGGGGATCGTATGTGGTACTGGAGATTGAAGTTGAGTTGACTGCATGCAAAGCAATGCTTTACCGTGTACTCTGTGTCCAGCCCTATGTTGTCACACTTTTTTTTTTTTTGCTTTTTGGGTCACACCTGGCGATGCACAGGGGTTACTCCTGGCTCTGCACTCAGGAATTACCCCTGGCCGTGCTCAGGGGACCATATGGGATGCTGGGATTTGAACCCGGGTCGGCCGCGTGCAAGGCAAACGCCCTACCCGCTGTGCTATCTCTCCAGCCCTGTTGTCACACTTTTTGATATAAGCAGTGAAGACACAGTTGAATGATCTCTTACTCAGCACTCTGAGCACGTTTTTCTGTTTTATTATTGATTTCTGCCTGAGGATTCAGAGCTTGTGCATACAGCTCTCAGTGCCTGTTTTGAGAGCTGTGTATACCCCGTTCTTTATTATAGCTCCACAGTATAGGAAAACATGGCTTTCTGGGGGCTGGATAGAAGGTGTAGCAGGGCGGCGCTTGCCTGGCACTGGTGGTGGATCCCGGCATCCCATATGGTCCCTTGAGCTCCACCAGGAGTGACCCCTGAATGCAGAGCCAGGAGTAGCCTGAGAATTGCCGGGGTGTGGCCCCTAAACAAGACAACAAGAACAAAACCCATGGCTTTTGTCATATTTTGTTTGTTTTGTTTTTGGGCCACACCCAGCTGTGCTCAGGACGTGCTCCTGGCTTTGCTCAAAGTGGTCACTCTTGGCCGTGCCCGGGGGAACAGATGAGATGCTGGGGATCAAATCTGCATCGGTCGTGTGCACTGCAAACGCCCAAGCTGCTGTAGTATACTTCTGGCCCCATTTTGTCATTTTATCCACTGTTTTTATGTGTTTGAAGTGGGAGTGAGAGGTCAGGGCCTTTAGCCTTGGCCTGGAGTTCCCCAGTGGCTGACCATAAAAATGCTTTATCTGTGGAGTTAATTTAATTAACCAGTGGCCATTTTTCTTGCAGTACTGGGGATTGAACCCAGGGCTCATTTAGCAAGGTGTGCACTATACCACCCAGCCCCCTTCCAGCTGTTAGAGTCCATTTAAAATGATAGCAGTACCTGCAACCACTTCCTTGGTTTTCATTCTGGTAGTGATTGATTGGGGCCTTCAAGATTTTGCTTCTGAGGTCTTGGCCGCTGTTAGGTGGGGCAGCATCCAGCTCCATCATCTTGACTGGTTTCACAGCACTTTGTGCTGGGCCCTCGGAGTTTTGTAGAGCACTGTTCTTAGTTAAGATGAAAAAAGAAAAATAAAGGAAAAAGAAAAAAAATAATAATACAGCAGGCAGGGCACTTGCCTTGCATGCGGCCCACCCAGATTCAGTCCCCAGCACCACATGCCACATGCGGTTGGTCCCCCGAGCTCCACCAAGAGTGATCCTTGAGTGCAGAGGTAGGAGGTAGCTCTGCCTATCACCTGGTATGTCGGGAAAAAACCCAGAGCAGAGGAGTCCGTGGAACCTCATGTTCCGTGGAAGGAAAGGGCTTCTAAACTTAGCTCCGAAGAGCAGGGAGTTAGCAGCACCTCTGAGCTGGACAGTGTGCGACTCCTGCAGGACTGCGCCTGTGGCTCTCCTTGCTTGTGACGAGTCTGCCGGTTGTGTGACATGGTTCACATAGCCTCGGCAGAGGGGAGGATGCTGCACGATGGCCAGTGGGTGAGTCCTTTCTGTGGCTGCAGTGGCCCTCCAGTAATGCTCCCAGTTGTCAGCATCTACTGAGTATTCACTGATAACTGGTAGCATTAATTTTTACCTTTGGAAGGCATCCCCCCTCTTTTTTTTTGTGTCACCGTAAGATACACAGTTATAAAATTGTTCATGATTGGGTTTCACTCGTACAATGTTCCAACACACGTTCCTTCACCAGTGTACGTTTGCTACCATCACCAGTGTCCCCAATTCCAGTGTCCCCAATTTTCCTCCTGCCACCTCCATCTCTCAGCCTGCCTCTATGGCAGATGCCTGTCTTCTCTCTCTCTCTCTCTCTCTCTCTCTCTCTCTCTCTCTCTCTCTCTCTCTCTCTCTCTCTCTCTCTCTCTCCCCCCCCCGCCCTTCCCCCTCTTTCTTTCTCCTCTTTCTCTCTTCCCCCACCCCCTTCAGGCATTGTAGTTTGCAATACAGGTACTGAAAGGTTATCATGTTTATCAGTTTATCTTGGAAGGCATTTTTAAGTGCATGTCTTTACTAGGATTAGGAAGATGAACTTTGGGGCCAGAAAGAGCTCAGTGGGCTGAGTGCATGCTTTATATGCCAGAGGCCTGGGTTCAGTATTGGCACCAAAGTTTCCCTACACACTTTCGGTAATGACCCCAGAGCATCACTGGGTGTGGCACCCCCCGAAAAAATATTAAATAGGAAAACGTAGGTTAACTTTGTGGTCAGTAGTGTAACTCAGTATTAGAGTACACTTTTTTCATGTTTAAAGTTCAACCCTCAACACTGCAATAAAGAGTATCTATCTCTCTATATCTATATGAACATATAGATATATATAGGCTTGCATCCGTCTGTGTGTCTGTGGTGACTCTTGGTGATTTCAGTCACACTGTCAGTCACTGTCATCCCGTTGCTCATCGATTTGTTCGAGCGGGCACCAGTAACGTCTCTCATTGAGAGACTTATTGTTACTGTTTTTGGCATATCCAATATGCACGGGTAGCTTGCCAGGCTCTGCTTCGCGGGCTCGATACTTGGTAGCTTGCTGGGCTCTCGAGAGGGGTGGAGGAATCGAACTGGGGTCGGCTGCGTGAAAGGCGAAAGCCCAACCACTGTGCTATCGCTCCAGCCCTTGGTGATTTTATTTTGTTTTTTCTTTTTGACTTTGGGGCCACATCCAAGTGGTGCTCGTGGGGTCCTGTGCTTGATGTGTAATGCGGTGCTAGGGATCAGACCCTAGCCTCTGTCATGCAGTGCGTGTGCTCAGCCTGGGGAGCTCTTTCTGGCTCAGCAATTAAGAATGTTTTTTTTTCACGTGTTAGCAATTTAAATTTTCTAAGGGATATTTTATTTTTGGAAATAATTTGCAAGCTATTCTTACCTGGGAAAAGGTAGAAAAAGTGGCACTTTTGGGGCCAGAGCAATAGTATTGCGGGTAGGGTGTGTGTGTGCCTTGCACATGGCTGACCCAGGTTCAATCCCCAGCATCCCATATAGTCCCCTGAGCACTGCCAGGAGACACTCCTGTACACAGAGCCATCAGTAAGCCCTGAGCATCATTGGGTGTGACAGGGGGGGAAAAAAAGTGGAATTGTTAACTTGAGATATCAAATATTTAGAAAACCCTAGTGACTTTATATACCTGAAACATTAATATTAACACTGTTGTAAATCATGGTGCTCAGTTTTTTACAAACCACACTAACTAGTTTGTTTAGAGGAGTTATTTTATTTAACCTTAGAAAGAACCTTCTGAAAGGGGATCTGCTTATACTATACTTAATTTTTGTCTGAATGGACCCATCTGTTGACTTTCTTCCTTTCCTCTGAGTAAGCATTCATTGTGATTGTCTTTTAACTCTAACCACTTCTCAAGTTCCTTTTCCTTTTGAATTACAGTTGGACTTCCTTACAAGAAGTCTGGTGACCAGAAAAGCTTAGTTTTTAAAACAGATTCGTTCAGGGCTATTTACCAGAATCACTGGAAGATTCTTGGTTGCTAGTGTTTGGTGTTTAGGTCTTTGCTGGACCTGGAATCTTGGCTTTGTCATAACCATCATGCAGATTCCTGTTTGCCTTTTCCTTTCTGATTCAGCCCGCTGGAGTCTGTGCGTTGATCCTTGTTCTGATTGGGTCCCGCTGCTTGCTTCTTGCTTCTTCAGGTTGCCCAACAGTCATAATAAGGCTTCAGTGCCAAGGTTCAGGGATAATTCAGTGGCGTAAGCCTGCCTTCAAGTGTGAGGCTGAGAATTTGATCCCTGGCACCACCCCACCTGTGTTGAGCAAGGTCCTGGAGACACTGCTCTTTGGGATTCCTGGGACCAGAACAAAGTGATCTCTGCACCATGACCGAGTGTGTTCAAGCACTACGATAGAGTATGACCCCACCGAGCACATTTGCAAGCTCTGCAACCAAGCAAGTGCGGGCTCTGGTCACTGCAGAGACAAGAAAGGGAAAAGGAACAAATGAAAAAGCAAAACCCCCAAACTGTGATGCCAGGTCTAACTCATATGGCAGTATTTGGGCTTATTAACTCACAACAGCTTGCTTGCTCCAGATTTTGCTGTAGGTGCACGTGCACATGTGTATTTGGGAGAGGGAGTTTTACTTCTTGAGCACCTAGTGCTCTGTACCAAGAATCTTACTTGCATTTTCCTACTTTGCCTTCATGCATGCCTGTGAGGTCATTGCTGTTATTCCCATTTTACAGATGAGGAACCAAAAAGTTGGAGGGGTTTAAGTCACCAGCTCAGGCTCACATAGTAGTTTAGTCAGGCTGTCTCCTTTCTTTCTCGCTCTCTCCCCCCCCATCTTCCCCCTTCCCCTCCCCAAACTGTTGCTTATAATGTGCTTCATTTGCCTGTGGGAGAGAGAACTGGAAGTAGGGTACTTGGCCTGCATGTGACTGACCCCGATTTGAATCCCAGGTACCACATCTAGTTCCCTGAGCACCATCCAAATGACTCCTAAGCATAGAGCCCAGAATATCCCCCAGCATTTTTGGGTGTAACAACCTCCCCAAAGAAAAAGTGCTACATTTGACCACTTGGAGATTCAGTTTCTTTGTATGGAATCCAGACATTTCTTACTATATGGTTAAGTAATAAATATTTAACCAAATATTATACCGAATATAATTAGATATTAGAAAAAAAGGATTTGATTTTGTTATTTTGATAGTTACTTCTATTAAACTTATTTTGTACCATATTCTGTTCTAAGCACTTTAAAAATAGTAACTCATTTTATTTAACAACTCTTTTGGAAAAGTATTATTTTTTGATAAAGAAACTTAAGCAGAGGGCTGGGCTTGCCAACAGGTTTGATTCCCGGCATCCCATATGATATCCTGAGCACCTCTAGGAGTATTTTTTTTTTTTTTTTTTTTGCTTTTTGGGTCATACCTGGCGATGCACAGGGGTTACTCCTGGCTTTACACTCAGAATTACTCCTGGCAGTGCTCAGGGGACCATATGGGATGCTGGGAATCGAACCCGGGTTGGCCTCGTGCAAAGCAAACGCCCTCCCCGCTGTGCTATTGCTCCAGCCCTTTAGGAGTAATTTTTGAGTGCAGAGCCAGGAGTAACTTCCGAGTACCACAAGGTGTGCCATAAAATTTCCCCCAAATTGAAGCACAGTGAGGCCACGTCACTCGCCCAATGTAATAAGTTAGTAATTGATAGAATCTGGTTTAAAGTCTTGCTAGACCGGCTCTGGAGTGAGAATCTTCACTTTCTCCAAGCACAATTCCTTTAGGTCTATTTGACTACATAAATAAAGAGATTATTCTTTTTTAAATTTCCCTGGAAAATAGAAAAGTTAAAAGAAGGAATGCCTTTAAACATCAAATTATGTATTATTAATTTAGAGGATATAGGGGATTACCCTGCAACTCTTATATTAAAGCCTCTTATTTATATTGCTTTTTAAATCTTCCCCCCCATAAAGTTCTTATCTTTTATGCAGGGTTACACTTTAATTAATTTTATCCATAAGAGAACTGTGGACCCCTTAAGTGGTAAAAACTTCAAAGTGATAAAAACTTAATTTGGGGGGCTGGAGTGATAGCACAGTGGGTAGGGCGTTTGCCTTGCATGCGGCCACCGGCCCAGGTTTGATTCCCAGCATTCCATATGGTCCCCCGAGCACGGCCAGGAGTCATTCCTGAGTGCATGAGCCAGGAGGAACCCCTGTGCATCGCCGGGTGTGACCCAAAAACAAACAAGCAAATTTATTTGGATACAAGACTGCCAGATGTGTTACCAAGGTCAGAGTATATGCAAGGAAGTAAATCTAAACAATTGGCAAGAAACCAGAATTTCTGTGTATTTTTGCTTATTTCTAACTATGCTGTCAAATTCTTTTTTTTTTTTTCTTTCTGGGTCATACCCAGCGGTGCTCAGGGGTTACTTCTGGCAGTGCTCAGGGGATCATATGGGATGCTGGGAATTGAACCTGGGTCGGCCACATGCAGGGCAAACGCTGTGTTATCGCTCCAGCCCTACTGTCAAATTCTTTTTGACTGTTTTGCTTCTTCCTCTTCCTTTTCAGTAAGACCAAATTTACATTGCAAATAATCGTTATATGTCTATAAAATGATTTCCAGAGTATTATCTGGCTGGCTCAGTGGATTGCTGATACTAGTTTAAAGTCTGGGAATATGGGGCAGGAAATATTATTTATCATAAAACTAGGTGTGCCAATCACCCCAATCCAGTGATACAGGTATTAGAGCCCTGTTTACTCATGTGATTGAAAGTGGTTAAGTGACTTGCCCAGTACTGAAGTTTTCCATTTGCAAGGCCTGGGAACCTATTTTATGTGGTGCTTATGGCCTCCAGAAGGATATTTAAGTCACCAGATAGAGTTAGAAGGAAAAAGTATTATTAATAAGGTAGAAGGAAAAGATTATAGTCTAGCTGAGTATCTCTGAAAGCACCTATGGGTCCTGTATATTGAGCAGCAGTAGAGAAACTCTTTTACTTTTACCTATAATGAAAATACCTCAGTTGTTGAAATTGGCAGAGATTCCAGGTTTGTTACTTTTTAATCTATAGCTGTCTCCCTAATTGCCTGTTAAAGACCTATCTGGAGATTAGTTTCCTCACTAGTAACTTATCAGCAGTGCTTTTTGCCATTTTCAGCAGAGCCAGAGCAGACCAAAGGTTTCTGGATGGGGAGGTAGCTCAAAGGGCTCGTGTGTGTGCTCTGCCTGTGCGAATCCTGGGTCCCTCCAGCGCCAGGGGGTCCCCTGGTTGCTACTGCTGGAAATGAGCGCTGAGCAACAAGCAGGAAGCAGTGCCTGAGCACCACAGGGTGTGGCCCCCAAACTAGGGAACATGCAGTGCTTGGCCGGAGAGATAGTGCAAAGGTGAAGGTGTTTGCCCGGCATGCACCCCGGCCGCCATACTGGTTTGGATTCCAACACTGCGTAGAGACCCCTGAGCAACACCAGGCGTGGCCCCTGGGCACAGAGCCTGGGCTGGACCCTGAGCAGTGCTGGCTGTGACATGTATTAAGTGCTCTAGGCTGGCTCTGGGTCTCAGTTGGGTGTGTGAGGCCCTGGGCTTGATTCTCACCACTGTGGGTTATGGGATAAGAGATAAAGAAATTAGCATTTACTGCATTAACTATCTTTTTTTCTAAAGTGTCTTTTTTTTTTTTTTGCTTTTTGGGTCACACCCAGCCATGCACAGGGTCACTCCTGGCTCTGCACTCAGGAATTACCCCTGGCGGTGCTCAGGGGACCATATGGGATGCTGGGAATGGAATCTGGGTCAGCCTCGTGCAAGACACGCCCTACCTGCTGTGCTATCGCTCTAGCCCCTAAAGTGTCTTTTCTTTACGTATAATGTTCTGTTAGACTTACTATTATCTGCAGTTACCACCCTTTGCATTCAGTTTTTTTCCTTGGTACTCAGTCTTTGGGGGCCAGAGGTTCAGGTGTTAAGGCTCTTGCTTTGCATGCTGGCCTTTGTTCTCTCCCCAGCACCACATATAGTTCCCTGGGTACTCTCAGGAGTGACTCCTGCTGGTGCTCAGGGGATCTATATGAGGTGCCAGGGATTGAACAGGTGTTGGTTGAAGTAAGTCAGGTGCCTTACATTCTGCCCTGAAACTTGACTCCCTCGTCAAATATGCGCTTCATTTATAGAAAGAACTGATGGAGGTGATAGCCCAGGGCTTTTAGCTACAAATCCATCTGATTCAGTCAGAGACATTTATGAAAAGCCAATTATTTTTATTTAATTAAATTATATTTTTTATTTTGAGACACATTTTGCTGTGCTCAGGGCCTACTCCTGGTTCTTTGCTCAGGGATCACTCCTGGTGGTGTGCTCAGGGAATCTTTTATTTTTAAATTTAATTAAATTAATTGATTTATTTTGGTTTTCGGGTCACACCCGGCGATGCACAGGGGTTACTCTTGGCTCTTCACTCAGGAATTACTCCTGGTGGTGCTCAGGGGACCATATGGGATGCTGGGATTTGAACCCAGGTTGGCTGGGTGCAAGGCAAATGCCCTACCCGCTATGCTATCGCTCCAGTCCCAGTGTTCAGGGAATCTTATGAACTGCTGGGGATTAAACCAGGGTTGGCTACGTGAAGTGCCTTAATCCCTCTATTATCTCTTCAGCCCTAAAGAGACACTTCTGTTAGGTAACTTTTCATCACTGTATCACTTGTCATCCTGTTGCTCATCGATTTGCTTGAGCGGGCACCAGTAACATTTTCATAATCAAAAATATTTGTGCTGGTGGACAGAAAGATAAGGTTCAGGCATTTGCTTGCATATGGCTGGTCTTTGTTTGATTCCCAGAAACATATATGGTCTCCTGAGCACTGCTAGTATTGAGCCCGGAGCACCTCTGACCACCCGGTGTATCTCAGCACTCCTCCCTGCATCTGTGCTGAGGCCAGTCAGATAACTCAAAGGACTGGCATTGCATGCCTGAGTTAGAGAGGGCCACAGGTTCGATTCCCGGCACAGAGCATCTTCAGGACGGCTAATGGTAGCCCTGAAGGCACTCAGGAGGCCCAGGGAAAAACCCAGCACAATAGCAACATTGAGTGGAAAGTAGATACAATTTTAAGTTTGATATAATGTTGCTGCATTAGTGAAATGATAGAGTGAGGGGCCAGAGCAGTAGTATAGCGGGGTAGAGTGCTTGCCCTGGACAGACCTGGAGTTCAATTCCTGGCACCCCATATGGTGCCCAGAGTCCTGCCAGGAGGGATCCCTGAGTGCAGAGCCAGGAGTAAACTCTGAGCACTGCTGGGTGTGGCCCCAAAATACAACCAAACCAAAAAACTCCCCGAACCAAATCCAAAATATAGAAATAACAGTGAAGGCTAAACTCAAGATTCATTGGAGGCGGGGGCATGTGGAGGGGGGATTCCTGTTGTAATCTATAAGACTGATTGCTTATTCTGTTTTATTTTGGTTTTCTTAAGGTTTGGGGCCACATGTCATGATACTCAGGGCTTACTCCTTGCTCTGCACACCGGAGTCACTCTTGTGGGGACGTGGGGAGGAGGGCACACGGGGTTCCGGGAATCAAACCTGGCTTGACTGTGTGCAAGGCAAGCGCCCTACCCGCTATACTATCTCTCTAGCCCCAAGTGTGTATTTATTTTAATATTGGTACATTCCTGTTGGCTTATGCATTCCAGCTGATTGTGGTGTTTGTTATTCTAATAGAGTTTGCCCATAGCCTTTTTTTTAATTTCTATTATTTGAAGTTAAGTAGTTTTACTTAGAGAAATATGAGGGGAGAGATAGATGTGTTCAAGCGAGAACGTGGATTTCTCCAGAGTACACATCACAGGTCCAGATGTGCGCCAGTCTCCAGTGTGGAGAACGTGTCCAGAGCCACTTCTTTATTATTGGTTATTGGGCCACAGCTGGCATTGCTGGTGGGGTGGAGGGTGGGGTCACCCTGGACTCTCCTTGGAAGTCACCTCGGTGGTGCTGGGGGAGGACTTTGTGTTGCTGGGGATTGAACTTTGGCCTCCTGGATGCAATGACTGCACACATCCCGTTCAACTATCTCACCAGTCTAATTAAAGATAAAAGTCTTATGGCTATATAGAAAAACCTTAAAAAAAATTGTGGTGCTAGTGATTGAACCCAGGGACTCACACATGCAAGGCGTGTGTGCTACTGCTGAGCCACATTCCAAGCCCCAAACACTTGGGGGGGGTCAGAGGCCTCTAAAGCATTACTTGGGGAGCCCACTTGGCCAGTGGGGGTGTGGGGAGTGCAGGCCCTGAATAGTTCAGCACTAGGCCTGAGGGTGCAGCACTGTGGGTCTGCAGTACTGGGTACCACCGGGGCCACACCTGGCAGTGATGGTGAGGGCCATGTGTGCCAAGGATTCACTGGAGCCCATGTCAAGTTTATGTCCCTGACCTCCTTTGCTATGTCCCTGACTCTTTTACTATCTCCCCAGTTCTCCAAAACAGTTTTTGATGGATTGGATCAGCTATGAGTTCAGACCACACGTAGGAGTCTGTGAGAAATAGGCATGCTTCTGTAAACACAACCCTTGCTCCTCACCCATATGCATTTATATTTTAAAAACAAAAAAATATGCCGTCATGTGAATACACGTACATACTCTGTTGATATACATCAACATATTTATTAATTTATAATTGTATTTTTGTATGTTTTGTATATATTTACATATGCTATATGTGTATATGACACTAAATATAAAATACTTCTATTGCTCAAGGTGTTATCTGAGTTTCTTTTGGTGATGAAATAATGAGGTCATTGGAGTCATTATATGATGCATCTGGCTGGCTTTAGGCTTTCTCATTACCAGGTACACGGCCTCATGGACTCGGAAGATTTTGACACATAGAAGCCTGACAGAGTGCTTTTTTAAAAAAAAAATGATTGTTTTGACTATGATTCATACTTGTTCTAACCTCATAGTTCTTATCGCTCACTTGTATTTATGCTAAGAAGGTAGGCTTAGGGGCTGGAGAGATAGTACATTGGGGCGGGTATTCGCCTTGCACATGGCCAAACTGGGTTGATTCTCAGAACCCCATAGTGCCCTGAGCCCACCGGGACTGGCCCTGAGCATAGAGTCAAGAGCAAGTCCCGGGCACATTGAGGTGTGATCCACTTTCTCCCCCCATCCTTCCCTCCCAAAGTGTGTGTGGGCGCGCGTGCATGCGCGCTCGGACACACACACACACACACACACACACACACACACACACACACACACACACACACAGAAGCTAGGCTGATATTTGGTTTTCTGTGGCCATCTGAGTTTAAGTAGAACAGAATCCAAGTCTTATCTCTCCCCTTTTCATTGATATTTTTTGAAGTTTAGGGGTTTTCTGTTTTGTTTGTTTTGTTTTCGGTCATACCTGGCAGTGCTCAGGGGTTACTCCTGACTCTGAGCTTAGAAATGACTCCTGGTGGTGCTCAGTGGACCATATGGGATGCTGAGGATTGAACCCAGGGTGGCTGTGTGCAAGGCAAATGCCCTACCTGCTGTACCTTCACTCCAGCTGCTATTTTAGGTGTTTTTTTTTTTTTACCCATGTTTAGACACATGGGCAAAATCCTTACATTTAAGTCAAGCCTTAACTTCTTTTTTTTTTTTTACTTTTGGGTCACACCCAGCAATGCTTAGGGGTTACTCCTGGCTCTGCACTCAGGAATTACTCCTGGCAGTGCTCGGGGGACCATATGGGATGCTGGGAATCGAACCCGGGTCAGCCTTGTATAAGGCAAAGCCCTACCCACTGTGCTATCGCTCCAGCCCCAAGCCTTAAGTTCTTATTCATAGTGTTTGCTCTGTATAGGTGTGTCTTTATTCCTGGGGTTTGAAAAGTACATAGGCCTCTTTTATCTTCGGTTTCTCCACATTTGAACTCTGAAGGGAGGAGGACATGGGCTAGAAACAGCCTGCAGGAAATATTGTCTTTGGGAACCTTTCTTCTCACTTCAGGGGCCTTCTGCCCAGTGGCACCTTATCCACTGTCTAGCTAAAAGATCTTGGGAAGATATTTTTAAACTTTTGAACCTTAATTTCCATGGCCATAAAATAGATCTTGTACTGATTTTTTGCAAGTTGAAACACAAGGAAGCACAAGGAAGGTGTATTTGCATGTTTTAAGGTGGCTTCAAAGTCTGGCCGGGAAGAGGAAGCTTGCTGTCAGCTTACTATGCAGGTAGCTGTTTAATGTCTTTTAGATCCCTTGTCCAGCACGGTAGGTCAGGAGAAGAGGAAGTCTGTCTCCTCACTGTCCAGCGTGTTCGTGGACTATTGCTCTCTGTCCTCAATGCTTTCATAAACAAACACTGATTAGTGCCTAATTACCATTTGTTAAGCATAGTATTGGAGGAGATACTTACGAATATAAAATCTTCCAGCTTCTTAAGAAAGGGACTTGCTTATAGTGGTAGATGAAACAGCCTCATCTGCTCCATGGAGAAATGGTTGTTCCAGGACTGGGGCGGGGGAAAGAAAAGTCAGAGTCATCTCAGAAGGACATAGATGCCTGCCTCCAGGAACTCTCAGTGGCCACAGCTGGAACCATTTGAACAACAAAATAAACAAAAATAGTACTGAATTATATAGCTGTGAATGAATGGCATGAATGTGGGAGAAATGTGAGTCGTGTGTAAGTGTGGGAGAGGAGTGTTAGCTCTTCCTTTCTGAAGAATTAAAATTAATAAATGCAGAGAAATGAAGGGACTAGAGAATCCTTATTAGAACACCATAGTAATAATTGCTGCAGGCAAGATCCACAAGGAGGGCTAAAATGAGTGAGGGACAGTTTAAGGAGAAATAGGTTAGCATGTCTTCAAAGCATCTTGAAGCATCTAAAACACCTATTAATTACTGCCCCTTTTCAACATATTCCTTAAATAAGGTAAAATTTCATTTTCCTTCTCTCGAATGTGTGCTGCATTTGGAGCTGACTTCCAAATAGGTTCTTGGAGGGGCCAGAGAAATAGCTTACTGTGCGGAACCCCTTGCTTTGCATGCCAGCGGTCTGTGTTGGAGCCCCATTAGCACACGGAAAGGGAGCACAGGTACAGTGGAAATGCAGGCAGACACCAAGTTACCCAGCGGTCAAAGTTAACATCACCTGTGATGAGTCAGTGGTTTCCCCTTGTAGGATGTGATGAGAAATACTTTTCGCTTCTGGTATTCTTCCCCTACACCACTGCTGCAGTGTAATCATGAGGAAACAGACAACCCTGAGTTGAGGGACATACTGCAAGTGTTTCCCAAAGTGCCCAGCACCAAGCGTGGTGATACCAGCCTTGAGTGCAGTTAGGGGCAGGGGCACTTTATGTTTGTTCACTTAGAGAAGGTAGATTTCAAGGGAGGCACGGAGTAATTCTTTTTCCTGAAAGGGAGGGTGTTAGACCAGATATGACTACTAATGTAAAGTGCAATCTCGAAGTGGAAATGGGGCAGGGAACTGGAATGAAGGGCTTGTAATTGACCGAGATTGCAAATGCTTCGTGCCTGGGGAGGCACTAAGTGCATAGTGGGGTGAAGAGGAGGCCGCATCGCATCAGGAAGACTGTCAGGAAGGGGCATGAACAGAGTTGGCGCCGTTGATACAGTTGGGAGGTTGAGCTCCCCTATCACTAAGTGGGATTTAAGTTGGATTTTATTTATTTATTTTTATTTTTATTTCTTTTTTGGGTCACACCTGGCAATGCACAGGGGTTATTCCTGGCTTTGCACTCAGGAATCACTCCTGGTGGTGCTCAGGGGACCATATGGGATGCTGGGAATCGAACCTGGGTCGGCTGCATGCAAGGCAAAATGCCCTACCCGCTGTGCTATCACTCCAGCCCCTTAAGTTGGATTTTAAAATGCAGGAGTGGGTTTTTGTTCGTAATGGAAATATTTTTTTTTCTTTGATGGTCCTCCTGTTTTAGAATATTCCCATTACTTTTTTGGCATCCTTAGAAGTTTGTACAGGAAGGCTTAGAGTTGGGGGAATAACTTAAAAAAAAATTCAGCCATATCAATCAATCTTTTGGTTTGTTTTAACCTTCCTCTGTTTATCGTGATGGAAGTGAAATCGCCAGGTGGGTATTTCCAGAGAGAAGACCCAGCAGCTCTTGACGGAGGTCGAGATCCATGAGAAGGGAAAAGGGAAAGGTAGACCTCCTTTCCAGGACTCAAAGTTACTTATTTACTGAATCGTGTACTGGAAGCCAAATCAGCAACTTTGTGAAATGGAGTATAGTTTTGCTTCTAAGGGTTGTAAAGCCAACCCTGTTTTTAGCTTTGACCTGTGGTCTGCTGAAAATAAGCTCCTTCTCTGTGTGCAGGACCGTGGTGTAGTGGTCCTCAAACCCACAGTGTTATTGTCTAGGCACCCGGAACGTCCTTACCTTTGCAGCGAGATTGAAGCTCAGTGACTCTGCAGAGGACTGAAGACTTCTAGAAAAAAGCCAACCATGTTCCTTTGGCTTTATTTGGCTCTGTGATGGGCAAGTCTGAACCTGAATGGTCTGTGGTGCTCAGGGAACCTCATGTGGTACTGGGGATGCCAACCCACATTGCCCTTGTGCAAGGCAAATATCTTACCTACTGTGCTGTCTCTCTGGCCCCTGTGGTTGGTCTTTAGGAAACCCAAGCCACACCCTATATGCAGAGAGGAAGCTTTTCTTTCCTGTCAGCCAAAATTCAAGTCATCTGCCTCCCTAGACTCCAAATTTTCTGTTACTGTAAATCCTTGGCTGTCTAGAATGAAGAATATGGTGAGGTGGAGAATCCTTATTTAAGTGAAGGAAATGATTTGCATAGAGTCATATGTTATGGAAAAAAGGAAGAGATAGTATAGCCAGTTGAACACTTGCCTTGCATGTGTCCAACCTGGGTTTGATCTCTGGTACCCCAAGGTCCCTTGAGCCCCACAGGAATAAGCCCAGAGCACCTCCAAGTGTGACCCCTCCAAAAAATTGAGAGATGTATTTTTTTCAGGGTGTTTCTCTTGCATGCGGGTGACCTGGGCTTGATTCCTCCGCCCTTCTTGGAGAGCCTGGCAAGCTATCAAGAGTATCTTGCCCACACGGCAGAGCCTGGCAAGCTATCCATGGTATATTTGATATGCCAAAAACAGTAACAACAAATCTCACAATGGAGACGTTACTGGTGCCCACTCGAGCAAATCGATGAACAACGGGATGACAGTGACAGTGACAGAATCTCTATATAGTGGTCAAGCCTTCACAAATCTCAGCTTCCTACATTTTAGATTATGCTTAAGGACTTTTAATGTCTTTGCACTAACTCAAGTTCTTGTCTTGAGTTAATCTTTCAGCTTAAAAACATATATTATAAAAACCTTTATTTAAACACCATGGTTTATAAAGTTTATAATACAGTTGTCCCAGGTATTCAGCGTTCCAACAGCCATCTCACCACCAGTGTGACCTTCCCTCCACCATTTCCCCCAGTTTCGTACCCATCCCCAAACCTGCCCCCTTGTTAGGCACAAAAATTTTTATCTTATATTGCTGTGACAACAAAATGGTAAGTGGAATTATCTAAAAATAGTTCAGTAAAAGAAAGTTTGTGAAAATACTCAGATCACCATGGGCTTATTCAAGTCATTGAGAAGTTGCTGAGCTGTGTGGCTAGTTGAGCATTCTGTGGTGTTGTTTTTGCTTATTGAGCTTAGTTGGCATCTGTGCCCCTACGGGCCCTCAGTACTGTGGGGTTTGTAGGTATTGTGTGGCTGCTTGTGCGGCCGTGCACTCCAGGCGCTGTAGGAGCTGGAGAACTAGGACAACTCTTAGCCTGGCCCTCTCCGAGGGGGCCACAGGGCCTTCAGCCGGAAGACCCGTGCACTGCTTGCTGAGTTCCATTGGTTTAGCATCTCTTAGTTGTGAAGCTGTGAGGCTGGGCTGTTTCCGTGGCAACGACTGTGCGTGTAGGTCTGGCTGCTGGGGCAGTTGAAGGGTGGAGAGCGTGGCTGCTGCTCTGAGAAGATGCTAAGAGCTTCAGCCCCGAACCCGTATTCCTGGGAGTTTTGTCAACTTGGTGTCCCTTGCAAAGTTGCAAAGCAGAAGTTTTACAGGCCGCTTGTGTGGCAGTGGCTGTGGGGTGTGGGTGTGGCTGTCGGGGTTTTGGCAGCGCGGGGACTCAGCCTGCCCCCCCCCCCCAGAGTTTCCAGCCTGGAGACTAGGGTGCCCCTGAGTCTCATCAGCTTGGCATCTCATCGGAGATGAGTTGTGAATATGGGCCGTTTACATGTTGGTGGCTCTGGGATGTGGGTCCTTTAAGACATGAGTAAACAGGCATGCTGTATGAGCAACAGTTGATAAAAGCTGAAGCCGTGTAGCCTTGGTTCAGTGTGATAAAATCAAACATTCCTAGGGGGATCGGACACTTGGGTATGCACGATCATTCTTGTGCTGCATGGTAATTAGGTAGGCAGCTCACATGAGTGACTATAATTTGTATTAATTTTTACATGGCCAAATGAAATTTTCACAGTTTCTTGTTTATTACAGTATTCAGTCTCCAGCATCTGTACTTAGTGTCAGTGTCAACGTTTTTCATGAATAATTCTCAGTCTGATATTCTTCACTAGTGTTCTGGTGCCACTGTGTTAAAACACAAAAGTCTAGATTCTCAGGGCTGGAGCCAGAGCACAGCGGGTAGGGCATTTGCCTTGCATGCGGCCGACCCAGGTTCGATTCCCAGCATCCCATATGGTCCCCTGAGCACCGCCAGGGGTAATTCCTGAGTGCAAAGCCAGGAGTAACCCCTGTGCATCGCCGGGTGTGACCCAAAAAACAAAAGAAAAGTCTAGATTCTCTTCCTCAGCGCTCTGGAGAGGGGGATGATCCTCTGTCCATTTTCTCGCCTCCCAAACTCTCTCCTGTGAGACTTCCCCCTGATTCTGGGGGCTAGTGCCCCAAACCCTGAGCCCAGATAGCCAGGAATGGACAGGGGCAGGGAGCAGGGAGAGGCCCTTTCACCTCTGTGGAGTGAGCAACACGTTGTATTACAGATTTGAGTTGTACATCAAAATGCCCAAGAATGATCTAAAGAAGTTATTCTATCATCCGCCCTCAGAAGCCCTAAAGCATAAAACTGAACCTCCTCTGTGGACGCAGATTCTGAGACCTGATAAAACTGGTGTGGGTGCCCGTAGGAGAGAAGCTTTAACAGGAGCAAAAGATTCAAAAAAGATGGGTAAGAACTTGAAAGAGGACCACCAAAAATACAAAGCTCTTCTGCCCTGACAAGCCCCAGCAACAGACTCTCGTCTAGAAAGATCAGTTGGGGCCGGAGCAATAGTAAGGGCATTTTGCCTTGCACGTGACCAGCCTGGGTTCGATCCCCAGCATCCCAGATGGTCTCCCGGGCACTCTCAGGAGTGATTCCTGAGTGCAGAGCCAGGAGGAACCCCTGATAATCATCAGATGTGACCTAAAAAAGAAAAAGACAATTCTCACTGAACAGTAAGAATTTAACAATATACTATGTATGAAACTGGTATATTCTACTACAGAGTTCATTTGGGGTTAGAAAGAACTATACCTGTAGGAATATCTTGGTATTTTGGTTATAGGCTCTTAGAAAATGAGATGCACATTGCAAATTCAAAACAAAGATTTGGGTGGATGGAGTAGTAGACTTTATTTTGAGTGACTTTTCTGGCCTGCCCTAGTACATATGTAGTATACAGGGCGGGGCAGTTCTGCTTTGGGTGGTGCAGAATCTTCTATTATTATTATTTTTCTTTAAGCACTGTGGTTTACAAAGTTGTTCCCAATTCAGTTATTATAGATTGAATTCCCACCACCTGAATGACCTTTGACCATGTCTCCCTTTCCAAGCACTGCCCACGGCAGGCACAAAATAATTTATATTGCTTTATATTGCAACTCTCGTTATAATATAGTAAACTAAATGGCTAATAGAATTATCACAAAATTCTCCAAAGAAAATTTGTGAAAATTGTTCTATCTCGCAATGGGGTTATTAAATCCTTATCTGATGGTTAATCAAGCTGTTTGTTTTAATTGAGAGCCCTTCTGTGTTATTGTTTCTGTCTACTGAGCTTAGTTGGCATCTATTTTACTTTCCCATTTCATTTGGTGTGTTCCTGCTGGGATGTCAGGACTGTGGAATTTGGAGTGTTGTGTGGCGAAACTCTAGAATCTGTAGGACTGATCTCATGAGCTTACATGATGACAGTTGTGCGATGTGAGTGTGGTTCCTGGGGCTTCCAGAATTACTGGGGGGGGGGGGTGGATGTTGGAGGAAGTTGCCTGCCCCACTCTGAGAAGACCCCAGAGTTCTCAGCCTGAATTCCGGTGTCTCTGGAGTTTTCATCGGTTTGGTGTCTCTGCAGAGAACAGTTGAGAACAGTGGAGTTGGGCCGTTGGCATGGGGTGTATTCATGTGCTCCTGCTGGCCGTGTGGAGCCTGTTGTTATGGTAGGTGACCTGACCCACCATTTGGTTCCCTGAGGTCCCCTCTGTGTTTACTGGATGCTGTCACTTTCTGCATATGTGACCTTGTCTGGTCTTCAAATGTTTACTCAGCTTCTGTTCTGTGGTTGGCCCTGAGCTAGGAGCCGGGCGCAGTAAACATGAGCAGATATCTTGGCTTTTGAAAAATGCTTTTTTTGCACTTATCTGAACCCTTTGTTTTGGGGTTACAGCTCGCAGGACTGGAGCAACTCTCAGTTCAGCACTCCTGATGGTGTGTAGGGGACACTGTGGTTCCAGGATTCGAACCCAGGCCTCCCATGTGCAAATCATGTCTCCAATCCAGTCAGTTGAGCTATTTCCGTGGTCTCCACCCCAGCAAATTGGCAAAGCTCATTCATGTGCTTCAGTGCTCGTATCCAGTCGGGAAGAGATGAGCTGATTTGCTAACCATTGCCTATCGTAGTAATGGCTGAGCCGAAGCCGCAGTCTCTTGGCTCCTAACTTTTCACTACTTAGGAAAATATAAGTCAAATATTTGACTCTAAAACCAATCAGGAAGGATGACATCTATACCAAGCGTTTATGGAGACATTAAGAATTCATACAAATGTGTGGGCTGGAGTGATAGCACAGTGGGTAGGGCATTTGCCTTGTACATGGCTGACCCAGGTTCGATTCCCAGCATCCCATATGGTCCTTTGAGCACCGCCAGGAGTAATTCCTGAGTGCAGAGCCAGGAGTAACCCCTGTGCAACGCCGGGTGTGACCCAAAAAGAAAAAATATATTCATATAAATGATTCTTAGACTGTTCTACCTTATGAGATTGTGACTATCAAAAGATACTTGTTTGTTTTATTTTGGGGGGACCTCCCACTTGCAAAACATATGCTCAGACCTGTTGAACTCTCTCTCTCTGGTCCGTAAAAAGAATTTTTTCTTTAAAATTTTATTATTGAATCACTGTGAGATAAAAAACAATTTATTTGTGTGTGGAGGGTGGGTGGGGGGGATGTTCTCAAGCAGTGACTAGGTGCCTAGGGGCCACTCCCAGTGATTCTTGGCCACCTGGTGATGCCTGGGAATCCGCAGGCCTATACCCAGCCCTGCTTGCGGACCGTGTTGCCAGAGCTGAAACCTGAGCCTCCCGTTGGCAGAGCATATGCCCTAACCTTTTGAGCCATCTTTCTGGTCCCTGTTCAATGTGGTTTTTAAAATTTGCTGGGGAGATGGTGAGATGTTTTGAGATTGGGGAGGAAACAGTTTTGAAAATTAAGCTGACCAGGATGGGAAAAAACAGAATTAAGGTGAAATGCTGGCCCAGTTTCTTGTAGTTGGAAATGCTCTAGGGCCCAATAACCAGTTTAGTTTCTTATTTGAAAACAACCTTTGGGCTCCCTGTTTAATATATTGATTCTAAAGAACCCGAGGGGGATCTCCCCAGCAGTCCAGTGAGAACATCCTGAGATTGCAGTGTGGAATCCAAGGCAGTGTTTCTTGAACCCAGGCCAGCCTCGGGGCTTGGAGCGTGCAACAGGATGGGGAAGTGATTTCTCCCTGGTGGTCTTCCTCAGGGCTTCTGGAAGTGTGTGGTGAGAGGACAGAGGTGCCCCGGGGTGGTCATGGGCGTGGGAGCCTTATGGGAATCAGCCTTTTGGAATTCGAGATAAATCCTCGTTTATCTTAGGTATCCCCATTTTGTGGTAAAATGAGTGATATTTTACTTGAAAAGGGAATTCTGAAGTAGCACATGGGGAAGGCCCTTCTCTCCGTAGCAGGAGCCGCTCACTAGCTCTTTATGAGCCTTTGCTTTGGGGATCGTTTGAAGTCTGTCTGGCTCACCAGAATGTAATCTCCCCGAGGGCCAAAACCTTGTTCCTGTTTGGCTCTCCAGTGCCTCCGTGCTCAGAGCTTCTTGGCAGCCCAGCTACTTGGCCACCCCCAGCCCAGTCTGTACTGTAGGCGGCTGGGGAAGAAATGCAGACACGCTGCCCGTTAGCCCGGGCCGGGGTTAACACCCTGCTGCCTTGAGCCGGGGCAGTGTTTTTCTCAGGGTACATTTTTGGGTTTTTCTGTTCCCAGGATTTTCTTCTGAGGGTTTCATCCAACTTCGCTTCACTGCAGAAAATGTGTTGCTGGAACGAGAGGAATGGCTGGCTGTGTACGTGTCTGCAAGGGCCCTCCTTCCTGACCTGGGTTCTTGAGTACTTGCCTGCTGTGCCCACTGCTGGTTGGGGTCCACTCCTAATTCACAGCGGTACTGGGAAGCAAAACCCTGGGAACAGCAATAAATTGCTCAGGGAAACAGCGGCTTAGGTCAGAGCTGCTTTTCTTGATGCAAAGAAGAGAAGCTGATTAGAAGTCTCAGAAGAGGGGCTGGATGATAGTACAGTGGGGAGGGTGTTTGCCTTGCACGCAGCCAACCTGGGTTCAGCATCCCATATGGTCCCCAAGCAGTGCCAGGAGTAATTCCTGAGTGCAGAGCCAGAAGTAACCTCTGAGCATCTCGGGGTGTGATCCAAAAAAAAAAAGCTCGGAAGAATTTGAGGATAAAGGAGCTTGGTAAAAAAAAACAAAATGCTTGGAAGAATTTGAGGATAAAGGAGCTTGGTAGCACCGTACAAGGATGAGACAGAATTCTCAACCACACTGCACTTTCCCACAAATACTGATGAGCTGGAGTGAAAATATTAATTACTATGAGAATGAAATTACTTTGGGTTAAGACTAATGTCTCTGTTACCTCAGTGGAGCTCTCAGGGGAAGAAAAGGTTGGCAGAAAGCTCCCTATAAAGCCTCTTGTTTGAGCGTCTTTTCCTATTTGGGAGACCAAGCAGCACCGGGGATTGAACCCCGGGCCCCCGCGTGCCAAGCACGAGTCTAGTCCTCTAGGCCGTCTCCCCAGCCACAGTCTAAGAAGACTGAGTCAGAGACTAACCCAGGCCCAAGAATTTCTCATCAACCAAGGAAAATAAAACCACCAGGTTTGCCAGATGTCTCATTTTAAGAAAAATTTCCTCCTCTCGTATCTTGTGAAAATCTCCCCTTTGCCTCCCGAATATGCTCTGCTCCCATGCATCTTGAAAGCAAGCGTTTGGAGCTGCTTTTTGTAATTCCTCGAGGCTTGACTGCATGACATCAAATTAAAGCAGGGAAAACACGTATTGTTGGACCGGAAAGGTTTGGGAAGTTTTCTTTAGCACTTTAGTGTACTCCCTGGTCTCACTCAGCAGTCAGATGCAGGCCCTGGCAATGGGCATTCGTTTTGGGGGGTGGTGGGGTGGGGGGTTGGTGGTAAGGTCAAACATCCCTGCGGTTTCTTTTACTGGGTCCGCCATTGGATCTCTCCCCAAAGAGGAAGAGCGAAGGGCACCTCTGCAGCCTGCACGCCCTCTCCTTGGCCCCCAGCAAGGCCGGCCAAGCTGTGGCCGGAGCCAGGGGAGCCAGGGGGCCGGCCATCTGGGTGGAGAGGCTCTTCCTGTGAGTTCCGGGGAAAGCAGCTTTCACGGAGGGGCCCCTTAGGTGTCTGTGATGCTTCCCTTTGGTTTCTTCTGTGTGACCTGTCATCTGCACACCGAAAAGGTATGTCCACCCCCTTAAGTGGTCCATGCCTAGCAGAAGCTCCATGCGACCTGAAGTTAGAAGGCCAGTTTTCATAATGGAATTCATTAAAGTGCCAAGGAAGTGGCTCTGCTGCCCTCTTTACCTGTGAGCTAACCCAAAAGTTGGATGGTGTGCAGCAGAGAAGATCTTTTCAAGTCAAACTCTTTTTTTTTTTTGCTTTCTTCCAGCTGGGTGGAGGGAGGGCATCTTGCCCGCCCGAGAATCCATTCTTGACTTTCCAGTCCACCTTCTTGCTCAGGGCATTGTTCTGGGAACCTGAGGCCTGGAGGCGCCTCCTCTCTGCCCTGAGGCTGCCCTAGTTAGGGACTTGGAGGTGTTTGGGTGCTGCTCAGGGTTCTAACTGGGTGGAGCTGTGCCAACTGGGTGGAGCTGTGCCGGGGCACCCACGAGCAACTTCCAGACTGCACAGTCCTTGGAATGTTCAGGTGGTCTTGTTGCCAGTTACCCCCCCCCCCCACACTGACCCGGGCTCTCAGTAAAACCGCCCTTCTCCCCTTTTTGCTGGATTCCTGGAACCAACTTTCACTTGCTCTTCCCAGAGACAGAGTTTAGTGGTTTTTGAAACCAGTGAGGTTTTGCGGTGGGAACGCCTCCTGGTCGAGAAGCAGAGGGGTATTGAAACCTGTGGCATGTGGCTTGGGATTGGTGCTCTCATTTGAAAGGTTGGGTTGGAGAGAGAGGGAGGGGAAGGGGGAAGGCAGGGGGGAAGGGGAGAGGGGAGGGGGAGGGGAGGGAGGAGGGAGGAGAGCCTGTTGTGGTGAGGAGTGCAGCTTTTTGGGCTGTTGGTGCAACTGTCAACTCTGCGTAACAGCTGTGCCTCAGTTTCCTTCCCAAATGGGGACAACAGTAGTTCTCACCTTCCTGGCCCCTGACATGCCATGTGCTTATTAAATGTGAGCTATATAATTTATACAGTATAAAGTCGGGGGGCTGATCAACTGTTTGCCAGCAAGTTTTTCTTTCATGCACCTCTTTCATTATTATTATTGGTTTTGGGGGCACAGCCTGTGGTGTCCAGGGTATACTTCTGGCTCTGTGCCCAGGAATCACTGCTGGCGGGGCTCGGGGGACCATATGAGGTGCCGGTGATTGAACCAGGTCAGCCGTGTTCTAGGCAAGCCTCCTACTGTCATTCCGGCCCCTATACCGCTTGATTCCTCTGTAGAAAAATTATGAGGTCAAAGGACAGCAAGAAGGTATTCCTGAGTTATTTTCACAAGAAGCCTCACATTTCTTAGCACATCCTTTCAAGGTTTCTTAAAGATGGCTATTAAAACTGTCTCTGCTTTTTAAAGTCCATTATAAATGGGCGAGATACTCTCGGTAGCTTGCCTGGCTCTCCAGGAGGGTATATAAAAAAAATTCCTCCGTCCCTCTCAGAGAGCCCGGCAAGCTACCGAGAGTATCCTCCCCACACGGCGGAGCCTGGCAAGCTGCCGAGATTATCTTGCCTGCATGGCGGAGCCTGGCTAGCTACCCGTGGCGTATTCGATATGCCAAAAACAGTAACAACAAGTCTCACATTGGAGACGTTACTGGTGCCCGCTCGAGCAAATCGATGAGCAACGGGATGACAGTGACAGTATGATAACCCCACCATTACCATTCTAGACTTGAAATGCTGCTGTGCCCATGGCCACACCGGACTGCCAGGCTCCCTCCACTGTTACCCACGGGCCCTTCCCTCCTGGCAGAGCTGCCTCTTTATCTTTAATTATTTTTGCTTTTTGGGTTACTCCTGCCTTTGTATTCAGGCATTACTCCTGGCGGTGCACAGGGGACCATAAGGGATGCCAGCGATCGAACCGACCGTGTGCAAGGCAAACACCCTATCCACTGTACTGTCGCGTGCCCCCAGAGCCCTGCTTTAAAACTCCGGGCATTCCCTGTGCCCTGCTGTTGGAAGTTGTCTGTGCACTGCCCATGTGCGGGCCCTTGTGGGGAAGGGCTTACTCTTTCTTGTCCGCAGTCTCCTGACCACTCACTGCCGGGTAGACACTGTTGCCTTCCTTTCCCTGCCCTAAGAGGTTAGGCTTGGTGTTTCCTCTGATTTAGAGAGACACGGGATGCTAACCTTTTGTAGAGTTATTGGTGAATGTTTTGTCATTGCTGTTTTCTGTTATGAACCAGGAGGTAGAGAGGTTTGGGAGTTGCCCTGTCCCCTTATTAATGCAGCATTTTGTCGTTATTTGTTTTTTTATTTGTTTGGGGGCCGCACCCTGCAGCACTCTGTGTGGGGTCTCCCTGATACAGTCCTGACTCCCATATGCTAAGTATGTGCTCAGCAGGTTATGCTTTATTTCCAGCCTTTGAGTAGCTTTTAAAAAAGACGCTAAGATTTGGGGGTGGGAAGTGATATCAAGCCTACTTGTGCCGCACTTTATAGTGTTACATTAAAGACATTACATCTCTTTACATGCATTCTTACTTAGCTCACCCCCTGCTCCTTCCAGTGGGGTGTGAAGATTAACGTGTTAACGTGTGGCCAGCTCCGAGTTGGTCCATGTAGTGAAAATCAGAATTGAACTCTACGTCTGAGCCTCTCTGGCTTAGTGGCACAAGCTGTTTTGGTTTAGTTTTGTTTGGGTGTTCTGGGTTACACCTGGTGCTGTTCAGGGTCTGCTCCTGGCTCGGCTCTCAGGAGTGACCGTTGGGATGCTCAGGTTTGCAGTAATGGATGGAACCTGTGTGCAAGGCAAAAGGGCCTTACCCCCTATCTTTACGACCCCGCGTGCTGGTTTTCCCCTGTGCTTATTAGCTTGCTGAGGGCTAGTCAGCTGGCTCTTTTCATTGCCACACAATTATTCCAGGGCTTCTTTTAGGGAGCAGTGCAATTAGACCCCAAAAGTGATTATTAGAGGGATTGATTTTTTTTTTCCTCTTGTGAAGATGCTGATTAGGTATGGTCTTACCTTGTGCAACCACAATCCTTAAATGACATGAAACAGTGAGCCTGCTGTTCAGGCAGATAAAGATTAGGAGCAACAAACTGGGGGAAATTGAGGAGGCAGCAGGGAAACATCTATCTTAATATTTTCATATTTAAGTTTGCCTAAAAGTTAAAAGCAGAATTGATCATGCCTTCTAAGACTGCCTGGATCTCTGATTACAGTGAACACACAACAGTACTGTCAATGTAAAAGACTTCATCAGATATCCCACTGGTCAGAGAGTAGGACTCGCCTCTTTTCTGAAAATGTCTTTTGGTTTTTGTTAACGTGCCACACCTGGTGGTGGTGGGGTTTGCCCTACCACCACCTGGAGGTGCTGGGTTTGCCTGGGCCTCCTGCCAGCCTGCTGTTCAGTGACTTGGGCTGTCCTTCACCCTCTGTAGAGGCGGCTCTTTAAACCAAAACACTTCAGAGGAGCATGAATACTGAGGGTCTGCAGGAGTAGCTCTGACTGCGTAAGATCACAGTAATATGTCTGCTTTTCAGGGGGAGGGAGGCGAGGGTTTGCTCTTAGGGCTGTACCCGTGGTGCTGGGGATTCACTCTTGGTGGTTCTTGGGGGACCGTGAGGTGTTGGGATTAGCTCCGGCCCTCATCAGTTAGCTCGAGCCCCAGCCCCAGTTATTCTGCCTTTTCTAGAACCAGATCAGCCTTTTGTAACATCATTACATTTTAATTAATCTTTATATACTAAAAAGCCCAACACCACCTCACGCTCTTGTGATTAATTAGCACCTGTCAGCTGGGTTCTTTCCAGCGCCTCTGCCAGCTACCGCCACGGCTCTGAAGGAAGCTCCTGTCACTCACCCAGGCCGAGGGCCAGAGGGGTTTCTGAATGTGACTGCTGCCCTGGGCCCTGGTTTTAAAGACTTTGAGGGTCCTCCTCGCTCTTAAATTCTCTGGCAACTATGAAGATACAGGAAAAAGGAGAGAGAAATTTGGTTGTTGATTTTCAAGTCCTTCAGAAATGTTAACATCTTTTTTGTTTAATATGCCTTTTTTTTCTAATGTGGCAGTATATTTCAAATAACATTTATAGGACTTGAAACTTCCTAATTAGAAAATGGTATCGCATTTATTTTTCACTAAGCCCACCGTTGGGTCTGGGGAGATTCCTTCAAAGGACTGCAGCATTTGCTTTGCATATGGGAGCCCCGTTTCACCCCCACCACTGCATGGTTCCACCCCAGGCACCTGTGGGAGTGCACCCATCCCACCCAAAAAGTGATAGCCAGCAATAACTGATGTTTTGAGGGGGCTGGAGTGATACAGGACAGCGGGTTGGGCACTTGCCTTGCACATGGCAGCCCGGGTTCGATTCCTGGAAGTCCATATGGTCCTCTGAGCCCACCATGAGTGATCCCTGAGTATAGAGCAGGAGTAAGCCCTGACTACTGCCAGGTATTACCCCCCACAATAAGACAAAAGCAAATCACAACTGGTGTTTTGAGTTCACCCGAACCTTCCAATTTTTAGATTCTTTTTTGGAAATGGTTCCATCTAGTCAGATTTGCAATTTCTGTTAACTATTAACCAGTAAAAAAATGAGGACATTAATTTGTGGACAAATATTGAGGGCATGAGACTCATAAAATGCATGTAGTTGATCTGAGTAGGGAGCTCCCTTCTCCTGGGTTGTTGCGCGGGGATTATGGGAAAGCATTGCTCTTCGCCCTCTTTCCTATGTTTATTTATGTATGTATTTTGGTTTTGGACACCGGGCAGTGCTCAGAGCTTACTCCTGACTCTGCACTCAGGGAGTGTTTCTGGCAGGCTCAGGGAACCAGGTGGGGTGCTGGGGTCCAGCCTGGTCAGCTGTGTGCGAGGCTGGTGGCCGGCCTGCTGTCCACCTGCTGTTCGTTTCGGCGGTTCTGCCTCCCTTGGAGCGTTTGCTGCATATACTTTCCCCTCTATTGATGGGAGTTAGTGGAAACATTCAATAAGAGCTCTGAAGCCTAATAGAGGTCGCTCAGGGCTTTGGCTGTTCGCTGTCCCTTTCTCTGGCACTTCATTCAGCTGACATCAGGTGTAGTTGTGAAGGTATTCTCAGTTTCCCTCGAGTCAGAGGACCTCCAGTAAAGTGGTCCTGAGGGGACTTAGTTTTCCTTCTCACACCATCAGGACCCTTGGGCTCATTTGCTGTCAGTCCTCCTCACTGTGGTGATGGTGAAGTGCCACTGGGAGGGGGGCTGCATGCCCTGAGGGCCAGCTTGTGTCATACCTGAGCCCCAAGACTTAGCACTGCGGTGACTGAGGGAAAGAGCCAGAGAAGCCCCCACAGAAGGAAGTAAAAGGAGTGAAGAGTCTAGGAGAGCCAGCCAGGGGGTAGTGATCACAGAGCCGGGCGGGGGGGATAAGGGGGGGGGGTGGAGAATTGACAGAGAGGTTTGGTCAGCGCTGTTGAGTTCTTCAGTGACTGGGGCGTCGGATTAGGGGCTTGTCTGAAAGATGACGGAAGCCCTTGAAGTGCATGGGGAGGGTGCCTCAATGGCAGGCCCGTTGCCATTGAGTTGGGGGCGGAACTCCGACTCCCAGTCTCTGGCAGATGTAGGAAGACCCGAATAGGATGGCTTGGTATGGGGGCAGTGGCACCCACAACTGCCTTTTCCTCTCTTGGGTGCTCCCCTCTGACCATACGTGAAGGCAGTGGTAGAACCTGACAGGGCGCAGTGGCAGGTGCTGGGGAATGCTAATAGCACACATTGAATGCTTCCTGCATGCCCAGATACTTAGTAATTTACACAGAAGTCCTGAAAGTAGGGCACTATGTCCCATTTTATTGATGGGAAGGCAGAGACTTAGTGTTTCAGCCACTTGCCCCAGCTCAGAATGCTCCCAGCTTTACATTCAGGTAGAGTTTAAAAACCAGGTCCATTAAACAAGTGTCACTGTCATCCTGTTGCTCATCGATTTGCTTGAGTGGGCACCAGTTACATCTCCATTGTGAGACTTGTTGTTACTGTTTTTGGCATATCGAATACGCCACGGGGAGCTTGCCAGGCTCTGCCGTGCGGGCGAGATACTCTCGGTAGCTTGCCAGCCTCTCTGAGAGGGGTGGAGGAGTCGAACCCGGGTCGTCCGCGTGCAAGGCAAATGCCCTACCTTGCATTACGCTTGACAATACAGCGACAATACCTGCTGTATTGTCGCTCCAGCCCATTAAACAACAGCCTAGATTTAGTGGAGTGAACAAATCTAAAGAGGGGCTGGAGCGATAGCACAACGGGTAGGGCGTTTGCCTTGCACTCGGATGACCCGGGTTCTATCCCCGGCATCCCATATGGTCCCCAAGCACTGCCAGGAGCAATTCCTGAGTGCAAAGCCAGGAGTAACCCCTGAGCATCGCTGGGTGTGACCCAAAAAGCAAAAAAAAAAAAAAAAACAAATCTAAAGAGAGATGCAGTCTCAGAAGAGAAGTGTCTGTCCTCTGCTGAGGTCCTAGGAATGGCTTCTTGAGTGCTGCTAGAAAGGGGAACATTGTTTGTTTGGGGGCCACACCCAGTGGAGATCAGGGGTTATTCCTGGCTCTGCACTCAGCAGTAACTCTTGGCAGTGCTCGGGGGCCATATGGAGTGCCAGGGATCGAACCTAGGTCAGCTATGTGCAAGGCAAACTACCCTACCCGCTGTCTTGGCACTCTGGCTCCTGCACAGGGGAAGACTGATCCATTTTAGGGCCCCTTTTCAAGGCTCTACACAGCCCCTGGCTGCTCTGAGAGCCTGTGGCTGTCTGCAGGATTTCTGCCTCCCCCACCCCTGCACACCCGGGTTCTGGTCCTTTTGCAGAGGCAGGGGCATCAGACATCTCGGGGGTGCTGGAAAAAGCCTGCTCTGTAGACCCCGAATGCTCTGGGAATGCTGGCTCAGCCTCACGGCCTCCCAAGAACTTGGCTTGAGTGGAGGGTGGCTTGGTGTGTATATTTTTCTTTTCTCCTGTATTTACGGGAGTTAATACGAACCATTCAGCCAGATCTGTGAAGTCCGAGAGAAGTTGGCCAGGGCCTTGGCTTTCAGATCTGCTTTTCTCTGGTTTTTCTTTCCGCTAACTTCAGGTTTATTGTTGCTGTCAATGTATTTATAGGTCCCAGAGACTAGACCCCTCAGTTTCCATGCTAGTTCTCATGAAAGCCTTCAGGATGTGCACACATTTTCTACTTTAAAAGCTGCTCCAGTGGTGAATATGGTTGCTTTCCAAAAAGCTAAGTATAGCTTCCTGCTTTCCTCAGCCTGTAACCCTTTCGGAAGGAGACATTCTTTGGGGGGTGTTCAGTTTCGTCTTCCCTGGCCTGCCCTGCTATTGCTGTATGTGGTTTGGCAGCCATGGGCACTTGGGGGGTTTCTGGATGGGTGGCCCCTGCCATTCTGGAAAGTGTGAGATGACCAAGGAAGGGGGAGGAGGAGACCAAAATATTATAGACAGTAGCTTGAGAATCTCTTAGTAAGTTCCTACGATCTGGTCATAGAAGAGTTTGTCACCTCTAGTTACATCTTTATTTCTCCTAATTAAGTAAATCTGTTCTTCTTTGTTGTGAGGAGAAAAATAAAGTGTGTGTATGTGTATTTTGCTGTTGCTTGGGGTTTTTTTGTTTGTTTGTTTGTTTTCAGGCCACACCTGACTCTGCTCAGGGTTTACTCTTTGTTCAGAGATCACTCCTGGAGGTTCTCTGGAAACCATAAGAGGTGGTGGGAATTGAACTTGGGTCTGTTGCATTCGAGGCAAGCGCCCTCCCTGCTGTACTCTCTCCAGCTCCCTATATATTATTCATGATAACTAAGCAGTTAGGATGTTTCTGTTGGATTTTCAGGTGTTCTCATGTGTCTCCCTTCTGCTTATTTGTAAGGAGAATTATATTTTTTAATACCTTACTGAAGTTGTGGTTTCACGTTATTCTTTTCTTTTCCTCAAAATCCATGATTTTGATTTCTTTCCTTTCCTCTGTAAATGATTATTCTAAAATAGGAGTCATTTGCTTTGGGCCTTTCTTAGACTCTCTTTTAGTATACTTTTCTCTGCCTACTTTCTATTCATAGGGTGGCTTTCCTGAGGTCCGTGGGTACATATGACATCAAGGATATTTGGGAAAGTCTGGTCGGTTCCTCATGGTGGCCAGATCATGAGCCTGGCCTCGGGCCGTGGACAGAGGCTTCCTCTCACTGTGTGTTTGATTGGAGGATAAGTCGGGGGCCAGGGGATGGCGGGGATCGAAGTTAGAACCTTTCTAGAGAAATGGCTGAGAAACCACAAAGGACGCTTATGTGACAGGACATGGAGGAGAACCCTCTCTCCAGGAGTTGGAGACCCTGATTTATGGTGATTTTTATCAATAGAATTCTGGAGAATAGCATGTGGGGTTTGGGAAACAGTGGGAGAGTAAGTTTAGCTTGAAACTGGATAGAGGGGGTGCTCCCTGGGATTCTAACCAAAAGGAGCTTGTGCTTCCTCTCTCCCTCCATATACACATTGCTCTCTCCTCCCTTCTCCCTCCCCTCTGTCTCCCCTCTGCCCATTCTCTCCTCTCTCCTCTCTCTCTCTCTCTCTCTCTCTGCTCTCTCTTTGCAGTTCTCCTTCCTTCCATCCTCTTCCCTTTCCCCTGTGCTGCTGACGCAGTGACCAGGTTCCAGACACTGCTGGGGGTGCACGTGGGTGCTCACTGGGGGTCCTGCACTTGTGCCCCCCAGACCTCGTGCCCCTTTCATGGGTGGTGCTTGTGTGTACTCTGGAGCAGTGCTTGCCAGGAGTGGCATTCGCCACATGAAGGGAGCTTTTAAAAAAAAATTTTTTTTTTTTTTAAATCTTGGTAATTATCCACCAGGAGTGCTCTCCTCACCCCACAGTGCATGGTACTGTCTGTTGTCACAAGTCAGAGATGTGAACTGGTGCCTTGGGTGCTTGTCTGATGACTGCAGGCCAGGCACGATATACGTGTCAAGGCTCACCAAGAATCTGGCCCCAAACGCCACAACAGCAAAATGGGGGAAGCCTGCCTTGGGGCGTGTCTGGAAGGGTGTTCGTCAGGAGAGACTCAGGGGCCGGCCGGGGAGGGCTATCCAAGGACTCAGCTCTTGTTACCGATGTGCCTTTCTCACAAGAAGAAAACTCATGACAAAGGTGGTATTCGTGTAGCTTCATCACTGCTACAGCTTTCACCTTTGGATGAGCGCAAGTTGCAGTAATGAGGCTTTGCCATTCACCTGCGGAGGAAACGGGGGAGGGAAACTCACCGGGAGAAGGGCAGGGCGTTCTAGAGCCCTGGACTCGGGCAGCGTGCGAATCTTAGCTGTGGTAGTTTGGAGGCTTCTTTGGGGGCCACCTGTGGCCGCTCGAGACCATCAGTGCCTTCGATTGGCTGCTTCAGGGGGAAAAGCTAATCCCTCAGAATTACTGGCGTCTTTGGAAAGTATAGTGTTGCAGCTTCCCAGAGCCGCGTCTCCCGAGAAGTGTTATTAGAGGTTAGTGATCTCGTTCCTGGACTTTGGTGGGGACGAAGCCACGGGCTTTTCTCCCTTGAGTCTCAATGAAACTTCCTGAACTGCCCTGGTGACCCCTTCTAACCTGTGCCATGCGGCTCACACATGTGGTTTGTGCTTCGAAGACTGAACGCAGGCTTTGCTTGTCAGGCTTTGATTGTTGGCACTACCTAGTCCTGAAGCACTGAGCCCCCCCTGGGTATGACTCCCACACAGCAGACCTTGTGATTCTTTTTTTTTTTTTTCTTTTTGGGTCACACCCAGTGATGCTCAGGGGTTACTCTTAGCTTTGCACTCAGGAATTACTCTTGGCGGGTGCTCAGAGGACCATATGGGATGCTGGGAATCGAACCCCAGTCGGCCGCGTGCAAGGTAAATGCCCTACCCACTGTGCTATCGCTCCAGCCCCGGCCTTGTGATTCTTACTGCAGAGACCAGATGCCACCTCTGTGGAGTTTAGGTGAAAGTCGCAAGGGCGGCCACAGTGTATTCTGTCTGGGTACTTGAGGAGGTGGATTTGCTCTTGGCACACTCACATTGGTCACACATTAGTTAAATCAGAGGGCCCCCCCGGCTGCCTTCTGCCCCCTTTCTGGAAAATAAATAAAACACTCAGCATCCCCTGGAAACCTGCCTGCCTCATCAGACACAGAAGACCCAGGGCCACCCAAGGCCACTACCCCTATCCCAATGCTTCCCAGCACCCCTGGGGAGGTTGTATTGCCCACTTTGGGAAACTGGTTCAGAGAATGCTGCCACTTAGCCACAGCCTGTCATCATGGTGACCCCCATCCTCTCCTAGGGAAAGGACTGACAGACACCCAGAACCAGCCCTGCTGGGGGCTGGAGTGAGTTTCCTGTGATCAGATAGGAACTGTGAGCTCTCAGTGGCTTTGGGGGAGTCAAGGATCTTACAGTCTGGAGGCAGTAGGAAGCTCTTGTCTTTATTCTAAAGAGGCGAGGAGTGGGGTCCCTGGTATCAGGTTGAATCTGGGTGCTCACTGCACCAACTGGCCCATTTAAGTGTGTCTCAGTAGGTGTCATTGAAAAATGAGAATATTCCAATCAGGTGATAGCAAGGAGTAGTGGAAGTAGGGCCTTTGGAATGGTGCCCGGTACCAGCTGAGTACTCGACAGTGTTGTTGATGTCAAATTGATGCAGACTACAAATGCGAGAGGAATTCAGAGGAGGAGGCCGGAAGCTGAGGGAGATGTGGCGAGGAGAGGCTCCTTTGATGGGGCTTCCGTCGGGCAAAGTGAACAGATGCAAGGGCAACAAAATGCGTCAGAGAGTAGGAAGGAACTTGATGGTTTCAGAAGTGAGGAAACTTCTGATTCAAAACTGAATCGTATTGTGATTGCAGTTTTGGCCATGGGAGATGGGAGAAGTGGATAAAATATTAACTCACAATGATTTCTTTTTGTCGTGAGGATACCCGAGATTACTAACGGATCCAGGGGTTTCTGAGCTGTGGAATGGCATAAGGAACTAGAAGTGCAAGCAGTCAACTGTGGATTTGCAGGTGGATTGAAGTGAGGAGAGTGACATGTGTCAAAGGGAAGCCAGGACCCTCTTGTGGGTAATTCGTCTCACTTGGTCCTGAACGTGCCATCAGAGCCCTGGAAATAAAGGGGATGGGCAGGGCTCTGGAATATTCCACAACATACGGGATTTAATGGGTGTGGGGACACAAGAGAGTCAGTGTAAGGTGACAGGCGTCTTTGTGCCTATATGCAAGGCTGTGCAAACAATGAGAGAAGAGAGAAAGGAGGAGATCAGAGGGGAGAGTTCTTGACAGACTAGGTAATTACCCTTCGTCATCAGGAGGGACCCCAAGAGCAATTTCAGGCAGCGGTGTGTTTCCCTTATTCTTTTACTCCACATAGGATCTGGACTTGGCCTGACTACGGCCCAACCTCCAGGCCCTCTTGAGCTACAGGTTTCTGAGTATCAGATGATATTTGGGCTTTAGCCATTTTTCCTATAGAAGCTTGTGAACCTTGACTGGGTTAGGGATATTGCACCCCCCCTTCCTGTTTCCTTGAACCCCAGGCTTCTGCTATTTTAAATCTCTGTGAAGCCTTTACCTCCCTTGGTCAGGCACTAGTGCTCAGGTGATTGCTTTGGGGATGACAGAGGAAGACAGAGGGAGAAAGAAGAGGCAGCCTTTGAGAGCCAGCATCGCAGGATCGTCTGAAAGGTTTCAGATTTTCATGCTTGGAATCCCTTTTCAGGATCACTGTGTCACAGGGAAGCTTCTGTGCATGATAAGAAATAGCCCGGGCTGGGTTTAAGTCCAAATAAAAACGTGTCACAGCAGGGTGAATTCGCCTGAAGATTTGAGGCAAGTTTGCCACGTTTCAGTTACTCCTTTGAAGGATTGGTCTGATTCTCCCCCCACCCCCTCGATGCTCTGTGTCTAACTCTGTTCCATCAGTCACTGCCGCACTCAAGCACAAAACCCTACGAGGAAGGTACAGTTATCAACCCCGTTTTGAATGTTTGAAATTTTATTGAAACACCGTGACATACAAAGATGTTTCCAAAGCAGTTGTTTAGGTCGTGTTTCAGCACCAGTCCTCCACCAGTGTCCCCAGTTTCCCACCCGCTCCTCAGCCTTCCCCCTAAGGAGGTACAAAACAATTGACTTTATGTGGTTTGTTACAACATACAGCTCACAGTGGTGTTACTTAAGTCATGAGGATTTGCTGAGCTGTTGGTGCCCGTTGAGCTTCTGTGTTAGTGTTTCTGCCCATTTTGCTCAGTGGCTTCTGCACAACGGTCCCATCTAATTTGCTGTGCTCCTCCTCCTGGCCTGGCAGTACTGTGAGATTAGGAGGTGTCGAGACCCAGCGCTTCAGAAGCTGTGGGACTGGGACAATTTTGTAGTTTGGCATCTCTTTGAGATTAGTCATGGAGCTGTAAATATGCTAGATATCGGATGTGGGTGGAGCACTGGGTCCATCTCTGCCCCCCCACCCCCAGCGCCCCCAAGGCTCCAGAGACCTTCCAGGAGATCAGGCTTACCTGGCGGTGATTCAGTGGTGGTATTCGTCCTGTTAACCCATTTTGCAGGTGAGGAAACTGTGTCACAGCATGATTAAGCAGCTTGCCAGAGTTGCATGCCTGGAGTGGTAGGGATTTCACTCTTACAGGCAAAGTGGTGTAGTGGTAGGAGCTTGATAAGATTGTAATACATACATAAACAAATGAATTCGACCCTTGTTTGCTTTCCCCATGTAGCAGCTGCCTGGAAATCCCTTCCTTCCTCTTAGAGCCCCACACATAGCTGTAGCTCACAAACCTACAGCTGTGCCAGGGGGTGATTTGACTCAGTGCACCATATCTGTCCTAGTGAGGGCAGCTTAGTTCTTTCTTTTTGGCTTTTTGGGTCACACCCGGCAATGCACAGGGGTCACTTCTGGCTCTGCACTCAGGAATTACTCCTGGCGGTGCTCAGGGGACCATATGGGATGCTGGGAATCGAACCTGGGTCGGCCTTGTGCAAGGCAAACACCCTACCCGCTGTGCTATGGCTCCAGCCCCTGGGCAGCTTAGTTCTTATCATTGGAAACGTGATCAGACATAATTTTGGAGCATTTAGCTGTCTGTTCTAGTTTTTTCGTTCTCTCTTATCCTTTAAAAATACTTAAACTCTCTTTGTTGTAAAAGTCATACTGGTTAACCATTATTTAGTTGAGACCCAACCCCCCAATCTATTAGGCCTTTAATTATGTCCCGTTTACTTTTTTTTTTTCTCTTTCTTTTCAATGATAGTTCTGGCTTATTAGTCATGTTTCTGTTATATACATTCAGAAATTCATGAGTAAGAGTTCTTTTTAGCTATCTTTCATCAAAAGCTTTCATCTCCAACCTTTAATTTCAAAAGACTGAGTTTAACTAAAGGTTTTAGTCTTATATTGTGCTAATAATTGGGAATTTCCCAGCACAGGACATTTGCATCCGCATCGATGTAATCATTTCCGAATGATCATAAAACCTGCAGTCTATTGAAACATTGATAATTTTGCTTTAAATAATTGTTTTTACTAATTTCTCATTATTTATGGGGACGCTTAGAAAAGAGGTGATAGCTGCATCTCTCTCTGGGAGTGTTTGAAGGGTCAGTTTTTAAGTTCAGGGAAAGAGTAAATGAGAGAAGCGTCTGTGAGAAGGAAGGTAAGTGGAAGGTCCTTGGGCGTTACCCAGCAGACTGCGGAGTTCAGAAACACGGTGTAGACTCTGGTCCTGCCAGTCTCCATCTGGGCAGTTTAATTCTTCCAAATCCCAGATTCCTTTTGTGCAAAACAGAACTGTGAACGTTGGCTGCAGAGAATTACAGTAGAGTTGATCGACATGACCTCTGGCAGGCTCTAGTTCTTCTCTCTGTTCCTTTCACCTTTCTTCCCTGTTGTCTTTGAGGATATCAACTTTTCTGTGTCACCTCTTCTCATGGAAATTAACTGCAATTTTTGAAAATTTGGAACTACTTCGTCTTTTAAGAAGTACCTTGAGCCTCATTCTTACAATCATAATCCCACATACAACAAAGTCCCCATTGTCGTTGGTCAGTTACCCATCAGAAATGACTCTTCTTTCTTACAGACTTGATTAAGGGGAAGATTTTATACTGATTTAAAGGCCAGGCTGTTTTTAACTTAGGATCTTTTTGCCTTCTTTTCTTACCTTTGAGAGCTCTCAGAAACAAATTTTCCTCTGTATAAGTACTAAGTGTGGGGGAGGGTTCCTTTCAACTACGGCTGCTAAGCCTGCCTGTTCCTCTTATTAGAGGATTGGTTCCTATCTCTTTTCATTCCATACAAGGAGCTGCCCCCGGTGTCGTGTAATCCCATCAATGGCCAAGATCCAGAGATTATAAAACAACAGCAAATGCGGCCTCTCGACTTCTTATAGCCTAGTTCTCCCTCTTCGAGAACCTGGCAAGGTACGAGAGCATCCTGCCCACACGGCAGAGCCTGGCAAGCTCTCCGTGGTGTATTCGATATGCCAAATACAGTAACAATGATGGGTCTCATTCCCCTTACCCTGGAAGAGCCTCCAGTGTGGCACCGCTGGGAAGAACGAGTAGAGAGGCTGCTAAAATCTCAGGGCTAGGACAAATGGAGACGTTATTGGTGCCCGCACAAGCAAATCTACGATCAACGGAATGACAGTGACACAGTGATAAATACTAAACAACTATAGTATGGAAGTATAGTCTTAAGAGTTACTTAAATCTTACAAAAATGGGGTGACTTAAAATGAGGAGGGAACTGCCGTAGCTTTCCAATTCAGGGCCAGGGTTGGAGCCCAATTGCCTTGTCTTTATTTCTTCATTTAGGAAAGCCCCCTGTAATCGCCATACAATCTGGGAAAATCCACACTCAGATGAACATATGGGTTAGTTCAGTGAATAATGACTTTTTTGGTTATAGACATGTCTGAAGAGTTAAAGGGGAAGAATATGGTTGAGTAAGAAGTACAAATTTGTAGAAAATTAAGCAATGTGTGACTGACATTTTCTGTATTCAAATTAGTGAACACATAGTGGAGATACAAGAATTGATTTAGTAGTCACTTTGTAAACCAAAAGCATAAATATTAACCCTTATAAGTTCTGTTGCCTCTATAATAATAAAATAAAAACCACAATAAAATTGCTGATATAACCTATTGTGTTATTCACTTGCTTGAGAAATGCAAATGATCACCTGCTCTGGAAACTAATAAAATAACAAATACAAAGGGGAGTGAGGGAAGAAGAAGAAGAAGAATGAGGAGGAGGGGGAGGGAGGGAGAGAGAGAGAGAAAGAGAGAGAGAGAGAGAGAGAGAGAGAGAGAGAGAGAGAGAGAGAGAGAGAGAGAGACTTGAAGCTATAAATAGCCTTTGAAGAAGGACAGACTGTTGGAGACTGAGTTGCCAGTTGGATGACATTAGCGTAAATCTGTGTTTCATGATACTGAGAGAGATGGGAAGATGGCTTGGGATTCGGCCATGAGCTTGGGGCTCTGGTCTTAAATCTGCCTTACATACAGTCATTTCCCCTCCTTAATTTTCCATTAAAAAGACACTTCTAGGGCCACACCTGGCTTGCTTAGGGCTCCTTGCTCTGCTCAGGGGCTGCACCCGGCAGTGCTCGGGTTCTGTGGGGCTTGGCGTCGATCCCGGGCCTCCCGGATGCAGAGCACGTGCTCCAGCTCTTCAGGCTGTCTCCCTGACTGCCGTCTCCCCTCTCTTCCCCAAGGATTTCTCATACATAAGGTGAGGGACTTAGTTTGGATACTTTCTTATGCTCTGTCTAGTGTAAAGCCTGACATTCCTTGCTTTCTGCCTGTGTTTGAGGCAGGAGGGATGTGGATCATGTCATAAAGAGTGTGTGTGCTTTACTCTTTAACTTGTCCCGTCAGGGAACTCGTATGCTTCTTTTTAAAGTCTCTTTAGGATAAATTTAACATACTTTCCATAAAAGTCAACAATGTGTTTAGTTTAATAATTTATAGTAATCAAAATTATATAACTATTGGGGCTGGAGCGATAGCACAGCCGGTAGGGCGTTTGCCTTGCACGCGGCCGACCCCGGTTCTAATCCCAGCATCCCATATGGTCCCCTGAGCACCGCCAGAGGTAATTCCTGAGTGAAGAGCCAGGAGTAACCCCTGTGCATCGCCAGGTGTGACCCAAAAAGAAAAAAAAAATTATATAACTATTACACAGTTTAATTTTAATTTAATTTATTTTTTCTTTTTTGGGGGTTACACCTGGTGATGCATGGGGGTTTCTCCTGGCTCTGCACTCAGGAATTACTCCTGGCGATGCTCAGGGAACCATATGGGATGCTGGGAATCGAACCCGGATTGGCCACGTGCAAGGCAAACACCCTACCGGCTGTGCTATAGCTCCAACCCCAGACAGTTTAATTTTAGAATATTTTTTCCAGCCCTAATGGAAAACCCAGTGCATTAAAATTCACTGCTTTTCTCCAGTCGCTCAAATCCTAGGCAACTACTAATTTTTCTGTCTATATAAATTTTTCTATTCTGGAATCTTACAGTGTGTGTTTTTTTTTGTGTGTGGCTTAAATTATTTTACTTAGCATAATATTTTAAAGACTTCTATATTGTAGCAAGTACCAGTATTTCATTCTTTTTTATTGATGCATAATATCCTATCTTATGGGTATGGTGTATATATATATATATATATATACATACATATATATATTTTAAGTTTTTATTTTATTGAATCACCATGAAAAAAATACAAAGCTTTCAGGTTTAACTCTCAGTTATTTAATAATTGAACCCCCATCCCTTCACCAGTGCACATGTTCCACCACCAAGAACCCCAGTATACCCCCCTCCCACCCAGCCCCCACCTAAGTAGCTAATTATCTTCATTTTATTCTCTCTATACTTTGAATACATTCAATATTTCAATAGAGAACTCACTATTATTCTTTGGAATTTTCCCCCAACAATCAGGTCTGCTGAAAAGGCATCATTTAATAATTTCTTTTCATTGCTGAGAATGAAGACTCTGAGCTGTCGCGGCCGCGCGGTTTTGGATTTCTGATATTTTAGCTCAGTTCACAGTCTAGATGCATGTCTGTAAGAAGCCGCTCTGGGTGCCAAAATGGGTTAGAAGACCTCTCGGATCATAATCTTTAGGAGCAGAGGGTCCGTTTCGTGCTCGGCAGCCCCGGATCTTATCTGGGCCGAGGGCGTGCCGGTAACGCCACCTTCCCATGATTGCCTATGAGCCACAAAACTGCAAAATTCATACCTCTGGGTTGGGAGTCTTAGAAGGTGGCTCTCGCCACATGGATGTTGCCACCGCCGCCATTTTCTGCGGAGAAAAACAGAGTGGAGAGGGAAAATCCATCCCTGGGTGGCACGGAGTTGTGGGTATGGTATATTTTGTACAACCATTCTTCAGTTGACAAAAACTTAGGTTATTTTTATGTGGGGACTATTATAAGTAATGTTGTTTTTGAATATTGATGTGCAAGTTTCTGTGTAGTCATCTGTCTTTATTTTGGAGTGAGTTATGAGTTACATGGTAACTGTATGCTGACCTTTTAAAGGATGCTTCTATTTGTTTTCCGACCTCTGGGGCTCCAGCATGCAGGAGACCTGGGCGTGATCCCCAGCCCCATGTGGTCCCCCGACTAAGAGCCAAGAATAGCTCCTGAGCTACCCACAAAGTTAACTAAGTCAATTCTCTCCTATATCTGTAATATTTGCTTATTAAACTTGAATACAGAAAATATGAGTCACATATTGATTTACTCTTTTAGTAGCTCCATCAAGGGTGACCAAGAGCCAGACACTCGGAAACTTGTTTTCTGAAATGCTATGCAGGACTGGAGAGATGCTACAGGAAGTGAGGCACTTGCTTAGCATGCGTCTGTGTAGGCACCCGGTCCTGGTCTGAATCCCTTGCACCGCATATGGTTCCTTGAGCTACAAATCATTCAACATTCATTCAAAAGTGCATGTGCATACCATTGTTGCAGCATTAATACATAATACATTAGCTAGGGTATGCAGCCAGCATAGGTGTCCAGCAACAGATGAGTACATAATGAAGGTATGGTATGAGGGTACAGTGGAATACGATGCACTGCAAGGAATCATGAAATCATGCAGTTCTCTGCAACTTAGATGGTAGTGGAGGAAATCATGCGAAGTGGAGTAAGAGGTAGACCATAGTACATTGGTAGGGTGTTTGCCTTGCATGCAGTTGACCCAAGTTCAATCCTTGGCACCCCACTTGGTTCCCTGAGTGCGCCAGATTGCTCCCCGAGCATGGCCATATGTGGGCTACCCCACCCCCCCCCGCAACCAACCAAAAAATAGAAGAAGAACAAATACTGAATGATAGAATAACAGAAATAGGAAATGCAGGCTATCAAAGTGGGGAGACCTAGATTACCCTTGATCTTAGATTATAGAAATGAGGACAGGGAAAGAAAGACATCAAGGGGGAGGGGAAATAAGAAACAGTAGACAGGGTGGTAACAGGGACAGGGACCGTATTGGTGGTGTGGGGTGAGGTATATGTATATATCTCAGTCTCAGACAACAATACTTTAGGCAGGAGACCCAAACTACAGAAACCAAAATTTTCAGTGTGCCTGCGAAGGAAGCAGGCCGGGGGTGGGAGGGAACTTGGGGTTATTGGTGAGGGGAAGTTCACACTGGGGAAGGGGTTGGGATGCACCATTGTATGCTTACGGATCTGTTATGAACAACTTTGTAAATCATGATGCCTTAATTTTAAAAAAGTTTTTTTTTTTAAATGAAGCAACGCCAATTGGCAGAGGGGTCACTTATAGAACAATGGAAGATTTTGGATCTATACATGTAAAAGCATTGTAAGTGTTCTGGAAGCAGCAGCCTTTCCTTCAAACGATTTTTTTTTTTTTTTTTGGCTTTTGGGTCACACCCGGTGATGCACAGGGGTTACTCCTGGCTCTGCACTCAGGAATTAGTCCTGGTGGTGCTCAGGGGACCATATAGGATGCTGGGAATTGAACCCGGGTCGGCCAAGTGCAAGGCAAATGCCCTACTCACTGTGCTATTTCTCCAGTCCCAAATATTGTTGATATTATACTGGTACATTATACAGGCTCGGACGAGCCTCACGCATGAAGGGACCGGCAGAGGAACCCAGGTGTGCGGGACCTGGGGCTGAGATGTCCAAGCCTGCTTGGATTGGAACTGGGCCTTCTCCACCCAGAGCCCCCATTTTCCAGTAGCGTGGCAGCCACACCCACAAACTGCCCCTGGCAGTTTCTCCCTCTTAGAGAACCTGACAAGCTACCAAGAGTCTATTGCCCCACGGGAGAGCCTGGCAAGCTCCCCATGGCGTACTCATATCCCAAATACAGTAACAGATATATACATACCTCTCGGAAAGTCCAGCAAGCTACTGAGAGTAATCCGCCCGCACGGCAGAGCCTGGCAGGCTACCTGTGGCGTATTCGATATGTCAAAAAAAGTAATGATGGGTCTCATTCCCCTGACCCTGAAAGAGCCTCCAGTCATTGGGAAAGACAAGTAAGGAGAGGCTGCTAAAATCTCAGGACTGAGTGTAATAGAGACGTTACTGGTGCTCGCTTGAGTAAGTCTATGAACAACTGGGTGACAGTGATACAGTGATACTGCTACATAGTTTTCCTGTTCCCCTGTGGTTTTGGTTGATGTCCAAAAGACTTTTTAAGACTCAGTACTTTTGAATTGCATGGATATTGCAATTAAACATCTTTTTTTTTTTTTTTTTTTTTGGTGGGGATGTTGGGAGGCCACACCCAGCAGTACCCACATCTACTCTGTGCTCTGAACTCGGGATTCCTTTTGGCAGGGCTCTGTAACTGCCTGTAGTATTAAACCTGGGTTGACTGCATGCAAAGCCAGCGCCTTACCTGCCATACTATTTCTCAGTCCTTAAACATTGCTTTCATTTGAGGAGATGGTCGCTTGTTTTTTCCCCTTCAGTTTAGTAGACAACAGCTGATTGTGGCTGTTATTCCAGAAATTGTGATCTCAGACCAAGATTCTGTGGTATTCAGAGAACTGATTTGGAGAAAAGGAGACCAGAAGAACCAGCCAGTTAACTGTGTTTGTTGTAGATATGAGAGCTCTGATTTTTTTTTTTTCCTTACAAGTCAAAGCCATTTCCAGCAAGCTGATAAGGAAGGAAGCCCTCATTTTAGTTCCCAAGATACTTAACAATACGGGGAGAAGTTGTGTTATTTTTTTCACTAAAGTCTGGAGCTTGCCTAGAGCTGGATTAGCGTGAAATTATTTTTTCCCTACTTAGGTACCCTGTCTAGTTATTTTCTCATTTGCAGTTACACAAAGCTAAAGTTGTCTTCCGTATATCCCCTTTTCTGGAGTCTTCTACAGGGGGGAGGGGGGAATCTTTGCAGCTTTTCATCTAAATACGTATTGGAAACTGGGCTTCATGACAAGTTGGCCCTGAACCAAGCTTCCCTTGTGCTTACATATGTGAAACCTGTTTCTTTTGGCGAAGGCATTTAGAGGGGGAAAAGTGTCTACATCTTCACCAAAACAGTCTTGTCTTTTTCCTCCATCTCTCCCTGACCCTACTTCTCCTAGCTCTGTCTCTGCTGCTAGTTTCCCATTTGATTTCATCGCTGTGTCAAACCTCAGGCTGATCGGGTTTCCTCTTTCATCTAGCGTGATGACCACGTGAGGCCATTCTCCTTTACTTGAATGTAAGAAAATCTTCTGAGTTTTGTTCCTTTTGACATGCTTAGGGGATTTGACACTGTTTTCTTCTCTGCACGTGAGTAACCTGGTTTAAGTGCTCCATATTCCAGATCAGAAGTGGGTAGTACAGGGGCTGGGTACCTGCCCTGTTTGCAGAAATGAGGCTGCCCTGGTATTCCATAGCATTAAGAACTGCTGAGATGGGACATAGAGCCAGGAATTGCTGATGTCGTTGGACTTTGTGATATTTGAATATGAGAAAGAGAACTATTTGAAATATTTGGGTCCATGGGGATGGGGGCATGGAGGGAAACTGGGAACATTGGTGGTGGGAAATGTGCACTGGTGAAGGGACATGTGTGAATGTTATATGACTGAAACCCAGTCATGAACAATTTGATAACTGTGCTTTTTTTTTTTTGCTTTTTGGGTCACACCCAACGATGCTCAGGGGTTACTCCTGGCTCTGCACTAAGGAATTGCTCCTGGCAGTGCTTGGGGGACCATATGGGATGCTGGGGATCAAACCCGGGTCGGCCGCGTGCAAGGCGAACGCCCTACCCGCTGTGTATCTCACTGTGGTTCAATTACAAAAAGTAAGCCATATAAGAAAAAAAAAATATATATATCTGGACTCTTGTGACTCTAGTAGTCTGCTGTCTTTAAACCAAGTCCTAAAGGCAAAAACACTCTAGCCTGTTATTAAAGTGTTACCTGGGTAAAATACATCCCAGCAGTTTAATGTTACAAACCTTGTTTATATGAGTATCTCTGACCACCAACAGTGTAAGGAGCCATAGTGCTCATTATAATACCGGGCACCCCTGGGAAGGTGGAGGTGGGGTTGGCAGGTCCTTTGTCACCTGCAGGGACTTAGACACTATTTCCCCCTGTCCTAGCCTGGCGATTCCACACCAGCTCTGAAGTACCCACCAGAGGCCGAAACTACTCTCGCAGCCGGTAGATACTAGTTTTAGACTAGTGTCCTTTAACCTTTTTAACACCTGCGCACTAGCAGTTACAACGTGACGGTAGAACAGTGGTTTTCTTTTTTCTTTATTTAAAATTTATTTTGACATTTTCAGTCGCACCCAGCGATGCTCAGGGGTTACAACTGGCTCTGCACTCTTGGCGGTGCTTGGTGACCATGTGGGATGCCGGGAATCGAACCCGGGCTGGCTGCATGCAAGGCAAACGCCCTCCCCACTGTACTGTTCCTCCGGCCTGAACAGTGGTTTTCAATCTTTCTGTACCTATTGACCAGCACTGGACAGTTGTGGTTGGAGACCCCTGCTTAGGATGCTCAGCACTCCCAGGTTCCAAGTGTGCCTGGTTTGGTTTGGGTTTCGGGCCACCTTCACAGTGCTCAGGGCTGACTCCTGGCTCTGTGCTCAGGGGTGAATCCTGGTGGGTGTGGGGGACCATAAAGAATGCTGGAGACAAAACCCAGTTGGGCCGCAGGCAAGGCACACGCCCTCCCCACTGTGCTGTGGGCGATAACTTCGAAGGCTCCTCAGTGCCCTCACTTCTTCACCCCTCCCTACCGCCACCCTCTGCCGTCTGTAGGTCTCCCAGGCCCTCTGCTGTCAATTAATATGAAATCACTCTTTCCTGACACCTGGATCAGTGCGTTTCTTGGGAGCCAAGCTTTCCTGAGAAGTGATTTTTATAACAAAGTGTAAGACGGATAACCAGCTTCATTTGATCATCAGACCCTTAGTTTTTTGTTGTTGTTGTTGTTGTTGGTTTTTTTTTTTGCTTTTTGGGTCACACCTGGCGATGCACAGGGGTTACTCCTGGCTTTGCACTCAGGAATTACCCCTGGCGGTGCTCGGGGGACCATATGGGATGCTGAGATTCGAACCCGGGTTGGCCACATGCAAGGCAAACGCCCTACCCGCTATGCTATCGCTCCAGCCCCCAGACCTTTGTTTGGTCTGCCGGCTAGGCGCGGGGAACCACGCAGGCCACCCGTCGTTGGGAAGCCCTCTCGGAGCACAGCAGTTATGCGGATGGGCCTCCCTCTCAGGCGCCTTGGAGTGTGGAAGACACCTCCAGATGGGGTACGCGTCTTTTACGCTAACGCTAGACCGTGCGAACCGCTGGAGCACATGGAAGTTGTGGGTTCATTTTGGCGATGACTTTGGACTTAGGGGCCAAGGTGCCTAGATTCGAACCCCCGATTTGGTGTTTTATTCTGAGTGCTTTCAGCTGGTGAGCAGGGGTGATTGGTACTTTCTTCGCAGGCAGATGTTGGGGATTTACAAAGTATACCTTAAAACCCTCAAGAGAGTGCTCGCCCACGGTAGACCTGTGGATGGGCGACTGGAGAAGCTGCAGTGAGGCCGTGACCGTGGCGTCTGAGGACTGAGGCAAGGCCCGGTCTGAGGAGAGGCAAGTGAGGGAAGCGTTTAGGGCAGTGCAGGTTTGCAGAAAAGCTACATTTTGCTGAGTCAGCTAGGAAGACACGTAGGCTGGGGAAGATAAGTCATGGCTACTTCACATCAGCCATTGTCCTTCCGAGGCATCACTTTGCAGGTTGTGAAGTGTCTCTGCAGGGCTCCGAGCGGGTGCACAAAGGCTAGACTATGGCTTTAGGAAGACTCTGACAGTCTTTTTTTTTTTTTTTTTGCTTTTTGGGTCACACCCGGCGATGCACAGGGGTTACTCCTGTAGTAAGTTACTCCTGGCTCTGCACTCAGGAATTGTAGTAAGTTACTCCTGGCTCTGCACTCAGTAACTGTAGTAAGTTACTCCTGGCTCTGCACTCAGGAATTGCTCCTGGCAGTGTTTGGGGGACCATATGGGATGCCGGGGATCGAACCCGGGTCGGCCGCGTGCAAGGCGAACGCCCTACCCGCTGTGCTATGGCTCCGGCCCCCGACTCTGACAGTCTTTTATAACCCAGAGAGTGACTTCACAGGATTGGGTCCTGGAGCCTGAACTGAGTTTCCTCCGGGCCTCTACAGTTCTGTATCTTGGCTCTGTAGTTCACAGACACCTTCTGTTGTCATTGAGGCTTCTAGAACGTCATTCTGGGGATGGCTTTTCATCCTTCCCTCCCTCTCTCCTTGGCCTCACCTCCCTCTGCAGCAACCTCTCTTAGCGATGGCACCTACTGACCTTGTCCTCGCGTCGCCTTCCTTCCACGCTAGCGGCTTCTGAAGGCATTTATTCATTCAACAAATCGTAGCGGTAGCAAATCCATTTCTTCTCAACGATTTTAAAGCACATTTTAAACCATTTATTTCTAATTACAGTTTAAAAGGCTTTTCTTTTCCTGAGAAGAATTTTAGGCATGAAGCTGATTGGGAACAATCCATTTAGGTCTATTGAGCTGACCTTAAAACAAAAAAGAATCAATCTTATTTAGGCCTCTTTAGACTTGATGGGCAGGGGGAGCTCTCGGTGCCTTCTCCAGAGAAAGCCACACTCTCTTGAGGACAGTGTATCGGCAGCATGTGCAGGATCTGCGTCATTGACGCTGACCCATAGGCCACCTGGTCTTTCCTGCATGTAGCGCTCTGCCTCTCAGTGGCCAGATGTCTGTCCTCACCTCTCCTGCTTCTGTTCTCATGCCCTTCCAAGTATATTTCTGCTGCCTTGGAATGCTTACTTAATTTTTTTTAATTTATTTTTTGCTTTTGGGGTCACACCTGGCGATGCTCAGGGGTTATTTCTGGCTCTGCACTCAGGAATCACTCCTGGCGGTGCTCAGGACACCATATGGGATGCTGAGGATCAAACTGGGGTTGGCCACATGCAAGGCAAATGCCCTTCCTGCTGAACTATCGTCCAGCCCCTGAAATGTTTATTTTAAACTCAATTTTATTTGTCTTTTGACTTGAAGGATACTTCCCCTTAGTGTTTTCTAGATTGCTTTTGATTCACTCCCTGTCCTTTTTCTGAGTTTGGAAGAGTCTGATAAACAAGTGTGCCTTTGTTTCATGTATTTATTGTGTGTGTGGGGGGGGTGGGGGTGGGGGTCAGGATTGGGCTATCCACAGAAATGCTCCAGGCTTACTCCAGGCTTTGAGCTGAGGGGCCACTCCTGGTGGGTTTGGGCTTGGGTGCTGGGAATCGAACCCAGGTCAACTGCATGTAAGGCAAGTGCCTTACCTGTTTCACTGTCTGGCCCCACCCGGTGAGTTTTGGAAACTCATTCCATAAAGTAGTTACAGCATCAAGTATTAATTGCTTATCTGGAAAATTAGGAAAATTTTGTTCTGAAAGCATTTGATTAAAATAGAAAATAAAAAAGATAAAACAAGAAAAAAATTAAAAGCATTTATAGATATGGCTTAGAGCACTATTTTAAAGTTGTTGTTTTTGCCCCCACCCCACCCTTAAAGTTAAGTTTTGAGGTAGATTTTATGAAGCATTTGGTTGTTTCTGAAAGATCTAAAGAGAGAGGTTCAGGTGGATAGATAGCTGAAGCGGTGGGACCCGGGTCTGGCAAGTGTGAGGCCCCAAGTTTGATCCCTGAGCACTGCCTAGTATGGTCCTGATAGCCCCCGAGCACTGCACTGCTGGGTACTTAGAACCATCACCCAACCCCTGGACCGAGTCTTACTGTGAGTAGCCCTGGGACTCCCATCCCAGGGAGTCACATCGATAAAAAAAGAAATTGAAAAGTAAAATACACACAGAATCAGGCATAGGGAATTAGAAATGGAAATTTTATTATTAATAAAGATGACTGCCAGCTGCGGTCCCAGTCTGCAGCCAAATAATCTCCCTAAATTTAGCATGATGTAGACAGACTCACTAGCCACTAGCATGGTAGACACATCACATCTTTGGGTGAAACAGATCCGTAAGCATTCCTTCTAGACTGGGGATGTAGCTTGGCAGTGGAACACTTGTTTTGCATTGTGTGAGACGCTGGGTTTGATCTCTGGCACTGCAAAGAAACCCAAACCCAAACTAAACAACCCAGAAAGCATTCTTTCTGCAGACAGGGGAATAGAAATATATTTTTTTAACAGCTTTACTGGAGTGATTTCACAAGTCTTCTCAATAAACTTGCTTCACTTGATCTTGAGTGTTTTGTTGGTTTGTGAAATTTGCTTGCCTATCTTGCTGATTCACTGGATAGGTAGACTGTAATTTAAAAAATGCTTTTCTGAATTAGTTCAGCTTGTATTAGCAGTCTTATGATATATGCCTCCTACTATTTTCCTTTCAGAATTATCAGAAATAAAAAGTGCTTAGAAATATGCTTAAGACAGTTGATACATCTCACTTACCTTGTTTTTGGAGGTTTTTGTTCTTTGGGAGGTGGGTGGGCACACCCAGCAGTAGTCAGGTGCTCTTCCTGACTCAGTGATGAGGAGTCACTCCTCTTGGTGCTGGACGATCATGTGGTTCCAGGAATTGACCTCAGGCCTCCTGCATGCAAAGCACACAGTGAGACTATCGGACCTCTCCTTAGCTAGTGTTTATTAATGGTTTCCTCTTTCTGCTTGCAGGTAGTAATTGCAAAGTTAGATAATGTGCAAAAATCAACCGGAGCCAGCTTGAAAAGTCAGGAGCATTTTGTGTTCTGTGGTTTTGTCTTCTTATCTAAGAAATAAGACTGCTGCTTCCAGCCCCTGTGGGCCCTGCCTTGGGCCCTTTGAACTGACCAGGGAAGAAGCTCAGTGGTGCCAGCGTGATGAGTTTCAGTCGCCTTGGTCCTGGTCAGGCCACTAATGCTCTCGCTCCCAAACATCACTTCTCAGGGACTGTTCACTTGTCTTTTGTGCCAAGAATAGTCGCAAGATAAGCAGCTATGTGAATTTAAGGACATAGTGTATTTTGCACTGTCTGATGAGTACTTTGTGTCTCTAAAATTGAGATTCCGCATAGTGAACTCTGGCAAACAACTGCCCATGAATCCGCAGATAACAGAATGATGAATTATGCATTTCTTATCTTGTGAGCCTTCTATGTTGACCAGTGTAGTTCACTGACCTGAACGCCCATCCAGGAAGCCTGGAATTTGCTGCTTCAAGCTGTTGCTCTTAAAAATGTTTTTAATTTCTGTGCAGAATATTCAGGGCAGTATCCTTGGTATAATTGTTACCCTTGATACCTTTGGTGCACTGTGTGTGATGCATCTGGTAAAGATGAGAATTTGGAGGGAAGATCAGAGATGATTTAATTTGCACTAGTCTGTATAAGTGAGAAATATTTTTTCTTGATGATTTCTAGAAATCTTTTAAATTTTTTCCCCTCAAAACTGAAAGAGCCATGATTAGAAGTGCTGTTCTATCTCCCCTAAGTGAGTTTTTAAATGAAAATAATGGAACTATAGAAATCTAGTCTCTTCTTCCCTTACATATCTCTAGCAGTTTTATATCTATTTTTTCCATGATTAATGCAGATGTCACTGACAAAGGGGTTTTAATCATGAATTAGAATTGAATTATATTCCCCTCCACCCATTTTTGTTTTGGGGTCACTTTGTGTTATTGCATCTTTTCTTATAGCCAAGCAATATTCCAGTGTGTGTATATTCCACTTTCTTTATCCAGTCACCTCTTCTTGGGCACTTGGTTTTTTTTCTAGGTTTTGGCTCTGAATAGATAGTACAAATGGGTAAGGCAGGTGGTCAACCCATGTTAGATCCCTGGCACCTCATATGGTCCCCAGAGCAGCACCAGGAATGATTCTTTGAGTGCAGAGCCTGGATAACCCCTGAGCATTGCCAGGTGTACTCCTAGGGCAAAACAAGATCGAAAACAACCAAAAACCAGATCTTGGCTCTTGTGAGTAATGCTGCAATGAACACAGAAGCACAAATTCCTTTTTGAAATAGGGTGTTTGGGGAAGATGCCAAGATGTGGAATTGCTGGATTATGTGGAGGCCCAGTCTGGTTCTGTAGCCAGGGAGAGAGCTCAGAGGGCCAGTGTGCATGTCTTGCATGCCTGGGGTCTGATCCCTGGTCCCCTGAGCACCGCCAGGAGTAATTCCTGAGTGCAGAGCCAGGAGTAACTCCCGTGCATCACCGGGTGTGACCCAAAAAGAGAAAAGAAAAAGGAAAAAAAAGAGAAATTACTTCTGGAGGTGTAATGGGGGATCATATGGGATGCCAGGGTTTGAACCCAGGTCAACAGTGTGCAGGGCAAATACCCTACCTGCTGTACTGTCGCTCCAATCCTGCTTTCTTGCTTTCTTGTGGGATTTCTCATATCCTCCATTAAAACATTTCAATGTCATCTAAGCCTCACTGTAGCCATCTCTTTATTTCTTTGAGGAACAAGATTTGTGTGTTTTTGGGCCATACCTTCCTTACGTTGCTCAAAGGCTACTCCTGACCCTGCACTCGGGAATTACTACTGGTGGTGCTTTGCGGCGGGGAGGGGGGGAGGGAGGGCGGGGACCATATAGGACGCCCGGGATCGAACCTAGGTTGCCGTGTGTAACGCTAGTGCTTTACCCTCTGTACTATCACTCCAGCGCCAAGGAGCAAGATCCTGAAGGGAAGTTTCTCTCCTTTACTAGCTCTCACTAGAGCAGCAGGTGACTTAGCAGTGCAGGACGGCGGAGTTGGAGAGTTGCCACGAACAGTCATCACACATGGACAGAGCTCAAATGCTCCCTTGGGTTTTCGGTCTAGATTTGAGGTTAGTGAGGTTAGGAGCTTGAAAAGGGTGTGCAGTCTTGGCTTCTGGGATCTAAGAGAGTAGTTTGGACATTTAGATTTTGTGCTGTCAACCCAAAGATTGGCTAGGTTGACGGCTGATCGCAACTGTTTCTTTTATATCTGTATATTTTGATTTTCTGAAATTGTATCCACTTCTCTTGGACTTACCCATGAGAGCTGAAAGCTAAAGCCAGGGCACACAGGACAGGAAATCAGGCTCTTGGCTTGGGGTATATTCATCATCACCCTTTTTGGGTGAATTATGTCTTTTTACATCCTAAGCTGATTATTTTCTCCCATGTCTTAGGGTTTACGTTGTGCATTATTATACCTGGCATTAGTGTTTATGTTTAAGGAGTGTGAGTTTTTACTATCATTTTTTTTTTGCTTTTTGGGCCACACCCGACGATGCACAGGGGTTATCAATTCTTTTTAGAGATATCTTAGGTTAATTGAAAAACTGCTCTCAAAAGATTTCCCTCCTCGCTTCCACAGTTTCCCTGTTAACACATTTATGTGATAGGACTATTTGGACCGTGATCTTTATTTTTTATAGTTGGTGGATCAATATTGATTTTTTTCCATGCTGCTGGGGCTGGAGCCCGGGTCTCGGCTGTGCAGGGCAAGTGCTCTCTCTACTGCTGAGCTACTTCCAGGGCCCTGATACTATTAACCTGACGTTATTATTAACCCAAACCATGAAGTTTCACTCTGTGTTGCTCTGTTCTATGGGCTTTCCCCCCCCTGTGGTTTTGACTGTTGCACGTTAGCTCGGTGGCATAGAATGCCAGTCTTTCCAGCATAGGGTTGCACATTCTACTCCTGGTGCCACCACATGCTCTGGATCCTGCTCTGTGAACCTGGCAGCTCTGCTGTCTGTGGTCCCTGGCGAAACAAGGGATTCTGGCAGAACTGCAGCCAGATGGGTGTGAACTGCTACTGGGTTTGTGTGTGCAAATGGTTAAAGATTGTCACAGCCCCTGGTGAGTACTGCAGCTACAAAAGACGTGCATGCCCAGTAGCCAGGAAGTGTGGCACATACATGCACATACACGCACACTGCAGCTCCCTCTGGTCAGCGGCATGAGCACCACAACTAATGAGAGCCAGTGACCCCCGACAAACTCGTGTGCAAGCTCACTGCAACAAGTGCGGTGCTCCGGGGACCTGCACAGAGAGCTCACTGCTCACTGAGCTGTCTCACCAGCCCTTCCCGCTAATTTCTGCATGAAGCAGTGACTGTTTCTGATGATTGCGTTTTATGTCTCTTTTTTGGCACATGAATGTCTAGCTGTGGCAGCACCATTATTGGATAGTTTACCCTTTTTCCATTGAATTATCTTTTCCCAAGATATCTTACCTCCATTTCGAGGGGTTGGGGGAGAGGGTTTCTCTGTTACGGGCCACTGATTTATTTGACTTTCCTTTTGCTAATATCACACCATCCTAATCACTGTAGCTTTTAGAGGGGAAGTCTTGGACTTTGGTAGTGTCTGTTACTTCCAGTTTTTTTCTTCTCCTTCAAGATTTTATTACTATTCTGGTTTCTTTGCCTTTCCCTATAAGCTTTTAATTTGTTAATATCCACAAAATAACTTGGTAGGATTTTGATTAGGATTGTGCTCAATCTAGCGATCAGTTTGGGAAGAATTGCTGCCTTAATCAGAGGCCTTATACAAAAACATGAAATTCCTTTTTTTAGGTCTTTGATTTATTAGTTATGGTTTGTTTCATTTTTTTCATTTTTTTTTTCTGTGTACACCTAACTGTGCACAGGGCTTACTCCTGACTCCATCCTCAGGGATCACTCCTGGTGGGCTTGGGGGACCATTTGTGGTTCAGGGCATCAAACTGGAGTTGTTCTGCTGGCAAGCGCCTTATCTGCTGTACTAGCTCTTGGCCCCTTTTCAGTTATATATTTTTTCCCTTTATTGTTTTTATTTTTCTGTTTTTATACTAATATATTTCACTTTTATTCTAATATATTTTGCTTTTGGATGATAACTGGTGTTACTGATGTTATGTTTTAATTACAAACTTCAGTTGTTCTTAGCTAGGATATAGGGAAGGAGTAGACTTTTGTGTCCTTGTGCCCTGCGTCCTTGCTGTCATTGCTTAGTTCCAGGAGGTTTATTCTGTTGATTCTTCAGGATTTTTTCATTTATATTATTTTTTCAACTGTGAGCAGAGACACTGTTTTTTTCACCTTCTCACTCTAAATATCTTCTACTTCCTTTCACATTAGCTAGGATTTCTCCTGCAGTGTTGGGTAGGAGTCTTCAGCAGGGCATCTTGGTCGGGGAAGTGACATCTACTTTCTTGCACTAAGTATCATGATAGTAACTGAGGTTTATTTACAAATGTTATCAAATTGTGAAATTTCCTCTCCACTTCTAGTTGCATGAGAACTTTTATCACCAGGAAGCATTAAATTTTGTCAAATTCTTTTCCTGCAAATATTAATATGGTCATCTGTTTTTTTTCTACTTTATCCTGTTGGCATTGTGGACTATAATAATTTGTCAACTGTGAACCAGTTTGTATAACTGAAATAAATCCTTCTTGTTCATGATATGTACTTCTTTTCATTCTTGTATGTGATTCAAAGAGTTTCACTCTTTTCATGAGGGGTATTGGTCTGCCATTTTCCTTTTTTGTAATGTCTTTCTCTGGTTTGAGTATTGGAGTAATGAGTTAGGATGTGTTTCCTCTGCTTTCATTTTCTGGAAGTGATTGCAGAGAATTGGTATAATTTTTTTCTTTAAATATTTGGTGAATTTTACTAGCGCAATCATCTGAGCCTGGTGTTTTACATTTGGCAATATTCAGTTTCTGTAATAGTTATGGGCCATTTAGATGATCTAGTTCTTATAAAAATTTTAGAAGGAATTGATTCGTCTCATGGAAGTTGTCAAATTTGTGAGCAGAGTTATTATAGAGTTCTTTTACTTTTGATATTAGTGATTTGTATCTTCCTTTTTTTTCTTGGTTAGCTTATGCTTTACATTTCATTTTTGATGTTCAAAATAAAGCCAAAAGCCCCATCTTGATGTCTGGAATTTATAGATTAGAATCATCATAAGTCCTGGTTTTGAGTTATTCTGTACATTTTTGCCTGTAAATGCTATACAGCTATGTTCACAAAAACTTAAGTATTAGGTGCTAATAGATAGCATTAGCATATTTTGGAATCCATTTGAACTTATTTAAATCTAAGACTATTGATTGAGGTAGATAGTGAATCAAGTAACTGAGACAGAGGAATCTGGTAGATGGGTTTGCATGCTGGATCCCCATGCTGGCTCTGTGACCTTGGGCTAGTGGCTTCAGCTCACTCTGGTTCTTTATATATATGTATATATATAAAGATATATATATAAATATATATATCTTTATATATATATTTCCATCTTGAGTAATGTCCCCCCAAGGCCCCCGGGGAGGGGTTCCAGAGCAGTGCTGCTGGGGCCTGAGGGTCACTCCCCGAGATTCTTGACCATTGACTAGATGGGTCAGTGTTCCAATATGGTGACGTGTTACAGCTCAGGCCCAGATATGCCGGGGGTCACCGGAGCAGTGCAGGGGGGTTAGGGTTGGTATTCTGTGGTGCTGAGATCAAATCAGGCCTGTATAAGGCGTGCTTTCCAGTCTGTTTGCTTTTAGTTGGAAGCGCCTAGGGGCCACTCCCAGCTTTGTTGGGAATCGAACCCAGGTCAGCCACGTGCAAGGCAAACACCCTACCCTCTGTACTGTCCCTCCAGCCCCTACGTGAAAGTTTTATTTTACATTTTATAAGAAGTTGCCTTACTGTTTTCTGTATATTCAGTAATTCTATATTCTCTGTTCACCTCTTGAGCGTGTTGAAATTTGTAGAATGCAGTTGCTTGTTTTAATTTAGTATGCAAAGTAGAACAACTCCTATATTAGGTGTCTCGTATGCTACCTGAGGCAGAAGACTCTGTTGCAGCTCCCTAGAAGACCACATTTATGGATTGACTTGGGTTTTTTGGGGGGACCATGCCGAGCAGTGCCCGGAGGCTGCTCCTACCTGGCTCTGTGCTCAGGAATTACTCTCGCCCATGCTGGGAGTGATGGAGGGGCTGAATCCCAGCCTCCTGCATGCCTTTAGCCCACCAGACTATTTCTCCAGCCCTAGAAGACAACGTCTGTTCAGTTCACCAAACACTTCGGATTTATTAAGACTTTCAGCCATCAGCAGGTGATGGGGCTTTCTGTTCTTTCATGTATGAAATTCACTTTCTTCCCATCTAGAGCTTGGGTTATTATAAACCGCTGCCTCTTGGGTCGCTGTATCTTGTATATTTAAAATTTGCCAAGCTAAATGTTGTGTGGGAGCCCTCCACTTGGGAAACTCTTTCCTTTACAGCCTCTATGATCATGTTTCTTATTCCTCAGTTGGTGGAGCCATATGACATGGCTTCGCTTTCTCGCCAGCTGTTTGCCAGTGTTCTCAGCCATCCAGAGTGAGTGCTTGCTGATCCCTGGACAGACTCCAAGGATAGAGTACTTACTTACTTTGGTGCTTTTTGGGAAAACTAGGGGGGAAATATTTAGGAAAATTTGGAAGCTTATTAAATACAGATTTCGGTAAGTCTTGAGACTGTCTCTGGGATTAAATTAAATTTAAACATATTACTAAAAGAGACAAAGAAAGTGAGAAAACCTGGACTTCATTAAAGCCAGCCTAATACACCGCCTCTCAGCGTGGCTTGTTGAGCTATTTTCATGAACAGAAGTTGCAACCAAGTGGCTACAATGCTTTACTAATTACGGAGAAATAACATGTTAAAATTTAAACAGAAAACTTACGCAGCTTTGTCTAGCCTGTAGTCGGTATTTTCACTACGTATTTTTGGTCTGTCTGCCCTGAAGTGTGTATTTTCGGAGAACATCGCATATTTTTCTCAAGAATAGAACATAATTTTCAGAAAAGAGAATCATCTGCATGCGGATTTCCACTTAGCTGCATAGGGTAAAAACATCGAGGAGGCTCCCAGGGAAATGATTTTGTGAAGGGGGCTGGTTATTTGTGTCCTGGCTCTCTTGGCTCAGAGGAAATGACGGTCCCCGTACTAGGGTCTTAGCCGAGGGCCAGAGACCCTTAGTGTCCTAGCTTCCCGAGTAAACCTCCTGGGCCTCACCGCACCCCCCTTTCTCTGCCTGACCTCCCAGTCCAGGCTCATCCCTCACATCCAGGCTTACAGGCTTACCCACTCGGAAGATGACTCTGAGCCTTAACAATGGCAGTATCTGTCTACTGGCCCAAATGTCCCAGGCTCTCAGCGGGTCACTTGATGGAGAGACGTAAGGGGAGAAGCACAGGGCAGATAGTCAGAGGAGAGCGGAGGAGCCGTGTCAGACAAGGAAGTAGAGGAGACGCACCCCTGTGTGTGGCCCCATGAAAGGCACATTCCGCAGGAGAGGGCTGTGCGGCCAGCCTGGCCCAGACATTTATTAGCTTTCTCTCCTGCCTGTGTCTCGCTCTCCCCCTCTATAAAATAAAGGCCTGGATAAGAAGTGTTCCGCACTGGGGAGTGAGAGATGAAATCCTTGAGAAGCTGATGGCTTGATGAAGGAGGCAGGCTGGCTCCGAACAAAGAGAACTGTCAGCGTGTTCATAGACACATCGAAAGAAGAGCTGTGGGTAAAGCGAGTTCATCCCGGAAACTGGGGTAACATTTCACTGGGGCTCTGAGCACTGCTTAAGATGTTACACAGATTAGGACTGGGTGAATCAGAGAGAACAGCACGTACAAAGACAGGCAGCCCCTGGCTGGCCCAGGATGCGCTCTGAGTGTGGCCCGTGCAGGACCCAGAAAGCTAACAGGACACTGAGGGACGGTCCTTGCAGGAGGCCGGGCAAGGGAGCCTTTCCTGTAGACCGGAGAGAAGCACCTGACTGTGCATTTCAGAGAGTTTGTGGTGACCACATTTTTGGTCAGTGAGTACCTGGAGTCATTCAGGGGTTAAGGTAATCATATTAAAAAGGCAGGGAAAGACACAGTGGTGAATTATTTTAGGATGTAGAATGCCTGGTATTTAAGGAGCCCCGGGTAATGCACCCTCCCCTCATCATCACTTACAGCAGCTCTGCAGACCGCTAAGTAGTAGCAGTGTCTTTTCAGAACCACTTGCCTTGGCAGTCACTGACTGACCTGTTGGGTTCCCTCTCCCAGGACAGGGGCTGAAGTCTGTTTACTGCTACTTAGCCTCTGTAATTGAAGAACTGCATTCGGCAAAGGGGAGTAATCGATTTTCATCCTTTAGGGACTGGAAAAATCAAAGGCCACAAGAGACTTTTAAAAAGAGGCCAAATGCTTGCAACTGGAAGTTCATCTCTAGAATGGGTTTGGCATCACTTTAAAAAAAAAAAATGCAAGCGTGGGCTGGAGCAATAGCACAGCGGGTAGGGCGTTTGCCTTGCACTCGGCCGACCCGGGTTCGATTCCCAGCATCCCATATGGTCCCCTGAGCACCGCCAGGAGTAATTCCTGAGTGCAAAACCAGGAGGTAACCCCTGTGCATTGCCAGGTGTGACCCAAAGAGAAAAAAAAATGCATGCGTAGTGTCAATATGTTAAAGAAAAATGTGTTCCAGTACTTTAAAACAAGACTATTTGAGACTGCTGCAATGGGGGACAGAGATCAGGCTCAACTCTGAATTCAGTAAGGAAAGTGGGAATTACTAGCCAAGGAGCAGGGCCAGGTCAGTGAACAGAAACCAAGAGGAGATTCTTGCCGAGCTGACCGGGTGGGGTTCTTGTTAAAGGCAGGCAATGGACTTAGGAGTCAGCGGTGGCGGAATGAGAAACATGATATGTGAAGGGCTGGGGGACTCTTGGTAAATTTTGTTAGCAGGAGTCAAAAGCATAGTGGAAAGGGTGCTCAGAACAGCATGCTTTATTACAAAAGTGATATATGTGTCTCAGTCCCAGAACTAATCAGTTTGGGTTGTTTTTTGTTTTTTTTTTGGGGGGGTGTATAAGGAGGGAATGCTGGTCACTCTGGGCAGTCTTGGAGCTGTTGCCAATTCTGTGATCTGATGTTGCTCCCAGCAGTGCTCAGGAGACCATGTGCCAGGGATCGAACCCCGAGTTGGCCTTATGCCAACTTAAGCACCTTAATCCCTGTCCTCTCTCCCCACCCCCTCTCTGAGCCAAATGCTTTTTGTTGTTGAGCAGGGGAGAAGCGGTAGGCCCACACCAGACAGTGCTCTGGGGCTTACTCCCGGTGGTCTTGGCGTGGAGTGTAACCTTCTGTATGTGAGTACAGACTTAGAGAGACACCGTCCCGACAGGATGAGCTCATACTGGACTCGCTGTTATGCAGGTGCCTTTTCCACTTCATATATCTTACATGTTTTTTCTTGTCAGAAATATATGCTTGTCTCATTCTTTAGAATGGCTTACCTCACTTTAGAAATTGATGCCAAGTCATTATATTTTAAATTACTTTATAAAATTTTCACATACATTATCTCATATATTTCTTTAAAGAGCTCTCTGAGGGCTGGCGCGGGGCAAATGGCATCTCCATGTGATAGAGGCTGGATAAGAGGCTCCCAACTTATTTGGCCAGCCATCCCTTTTCCAGAAAACAAAACAAAACAAACCCTAACTCTCAGTTCCCCTCAAAATTTTTCTTCTTTAAGCAAAAAGAAAGTACTTCCACTTGCACCCAACACTGTGCACCTCCCTGCCATGGTTCCAGCGCCTTCCAAGGCATGATATGGACCCGTTGGGAAGCACAGGGTTAAGAGATTAATTATTAGAGATTTTGCAGCTAATATATTTCAAGTCTAGGATGCACTTAGCCGCTGCATATATGTGACGAGGGCAGTGGAGGCCTGGGGGAAGGAGTGAGTTTTTTGGGTTTTTTTTGGTGTAAATGTCACACCTGATGCTGCTCAGGGGTCACTGCTGGCTCTGCACTCAGGAATCACTCCTGGGGGTGCACGGGTCGGCTAAATGGGATGCTGGGGATCAAACCCGGGTCAGCCGTGTGCAAGGCAAATGCCCTGCCCACTGTGCTATCACAGGAGAGAGATCTTTAAGTTGAGCTTATTTATTAGTCATACTCAGAATACCGTTATGTGTTGTTATTTTGGGCTTTGAGCCTCCCCTGGCATTGCTTAGTGGCTACTTGCAGGTCACTCCTGGTCAGCGCCAGGGATTGGATGTGGGCTTCCTGCACGCTGATCATGTGTTCCAGCCCTTGGAACAGTATTTCTGGGCCTTTAGAATATCTTTAGAATATCTCCTGTGATTTGGACATTCAGGAAGTAGATGTAAGACCTAGAATCTGTTCTTTGGTTTGTTTTTTTTTTTTTAGGTGCTGATTCCTTTGTATGTATTTACAATTTCTATATTAAATTGAAAATGACTCACATCTTAATTTCTTCAAAACAAAATAACCATCTTGAGTACCTTAAGATTAGAGTAATATGGTTTGCATCTTTCATTATGATGTTAATGCTTTCAATAACTGCCTTAAGTAACAAAGTAGCTGCCTAATTGAATTTCTGGAAATGTTAATTGAAGTGTTTGAAATAACTACTCACTTCCCTCTGGGACTCCTTTTGTACCTTGAACTCGGTAGAGTGCCTCTCAGTACTCTAATTGGCTTCCTCTGACCCTGGAGAAAAAGAGAAAGAGCCTAACAGAATGAGCAGGAGTGAGGAATGTGTAGCAGGGCGGAAATGAGAGCAAGTGAGTTGTGGGAAATTCATCTTATTTAGGAATGAGAAAAACAGTCAGGAAAGATTTTGGAGTTAACGCTGCTATCCATTCCATTTCTATGACTCTTTGTAACTTATTCACCTTCATGGTAGGGTACTGATGGGAGAGGGGGAAAAATTTTGGGTGTTTTTAAATTCCCTTGCAGTTACCTGGCTCTTCATAAACACTCAATAAATGTTAGCTGTTATAACCAGGGATTTTATATTTTTAGTATGAGTTATCTTTTTCGTGGCAGGAGAGATAGTACAGCAGGACAGCTGGTAGGGTGCTTGCACATGGCTGACCCAGGTTCAGCCTCTGATATCCCATATGGTCCCCCGAGCACTGCCAGGAGTGATCCCTGAGTGCAGAACCAGAGTGAGTCCTGAGCACCGCTGGGTGGGGGCCCCTCTTTAAAAAAAAGTTATTTTCTTCTTATTATTGGTTTTGCGGCAGTACCTACTGGCAGTGTTCAGGGGCTGTTCCAGTGCAGTGCTGGTGGGTCACTCTTGCTGGTACTCAGGGGACTTGAATTGCCGGGAACTGAACCTGGGGCTCCAGCAGGCAAACGTACTGGTACCATCTCCTCAGATCTAGCCAGGCCCTTTAGACTCAAAATTCCAATAAAGGCTTCTCAAAGCTGGATGGGGTCGAGACCCGATATTTCCGTTGCCCAGTGTAGACTGCACAAATCATTCTGGCTTAACATAGAGAAGTCAGGATTAGTTTCTCTAAGATGACCCTATCTTTGTCCTAAACATAAACGAGTTAACACATCTTAGGGGCTGGAGAGATAGTACAGAGGGTAAGGTGCTTGCCTTGCACACTGCTTCAAACTCCCCAGCACCCCAGATGGTCCCCTGAGTATTGCCGGAAGTGATCCCTGAGCACAGAGCCAGGAGTAAGCCCTGAACACAACTGACTGTGGCCCCCAGACAAAAAAAAAAGGACAAGAAAAAAAAAAAGACAGCATGCCTTCCTACATCGACCCAGGTTAGACTCTGGACTTTGACAAACCTGGGAGCAAGTCTTATTTAATCAGGGGTCGCGCTCAGTTGCGGAGGTGGGGAAAGAAGAGGGAGACGGTCAGGCCATTTGGTGATGATTGACCTGGGGGCTCCCAGCACACCACTGCTCAGGGCGCCCTGTCGTGCCACGGGGCTAACTCAGGAACCAGACACACGCCAGGCGGGTGCCTGACCACTCGTGTGCTCTCCCCAGCCCCAGGACAGTGTTTGTTCATCACAGATACGAGGGCTGAAGGAATTCTTTCCTCTGTCTGTAAAGCCCTCGCCCGCCGGTCCTGCTGAGGGATGCCGTTCAAGCCCTCTTGGTTTCCTCGGTATTCGCACCATTCTCTTACAACATTTCACACTGCCTTGTCCTGTCTTTAGGTTCTAGGCCTTTGCGTCTGTCTTTAAGGTTCTCGAGGGCAGCAACTTGTTCTTATTTTATTGCAAGGACCCAGAATAGCTTAGTGGCTGGCTGCTTAATTTCCTCTCCCCGCACATATCTGACGTGTTTGCAGTGTGTCAGGTGTTGGGCTGTGTTTGCTCAGTAAGGGAAGACACTGCGTGATTTCACTACTTCCAGCAGAGCCGTGAGCTCTGGGGCTCACGTGCGTTCATTTTGGCTTTTTGGCACCATGTTTGCGATTGTGACATGGTCCAGCAGATGCACAGTGTTCAGAAGCTATCGCATAGGGAACCGATTCAAATAAAAGACAAGGATTCCCCAAAGGAAGAGCATAACTGCTGGGCAGGCATGGATTCCAAGAGTCACTATCATGGCAATTAGCAGAGCACTGGGGTGGGCTTCATTTCCTGGTCATATTCTTCTCAGGCTGTCCCGTGACAACTTGCCCTCAGCGCTGCTTTCAGATTCCCTCTGGGAGGAGGATGGAGAGGATGTGGTTTGTCTAGAGTAGCAATAATTTAACACAGCCGCTCTGAAGGCCGTTGTCCAAAGACTTCAACCATTCCCACTCATGGAATTTGCCTGTTGGTGTGTGTGATTTTGTGTGTGTGTCCATGCAAATTGTTGATTAGGAACAGAAGGATCCAGAAAGGAATGCCAGAGAGCAGTAGAGGATATTACCAATATTTCTATCCTGAAGCCCTTGCAGGAGAGAGGGGCCGGCTCTGTGGGACTTTCTGAGTCGGGGCTGCATTCTGTGGTGGAAGCAGGTCATTACAAAGCACAATAATTCAAACAGTAAAATATTGGAAACAAAACAGACAAACTAATGGAATGGAATAGAAAGCCTGGACACGCGCGCGTGCGCGCACACACACACACACACACACACACACACACACACACTCACTTTTCTACAGTTCCCATCTGAAGTTAGTATTCATGGGGCCTTGCCTTTCCTGATCAGCTCTCTGGAGGGAAGATCACCTTCAAAGTCACTCACTGCCTTTCACCACAGGCTGGAAAAACAAAAACACTTAGCTGTAGGCAACCAAGATGACCACAATCAGCCGTTCATCACTGACCCCGCTTGACCCTCCAGGCCTGCGGGATCTGGAGTTTCTGGTCCTTCCTACCTGGAGGTCACTTGCGTCCAGGGGCGGCCTTTTTGGGGAAAGCAGCCCTTTCCACCTCTCAGCTTTTTCCTCAGGCATTTCTCCCTTACTTGTAATGGTTATGCTTATGCTGATATTTCCGGACTTTTGTATTTTATTTACTTAAGGGAGTTTGGGAGCCACAGCTGGCAGTGCTAAGGAGCTGCTCCTGGCTCTGTGCTCAGGGATCACTCAGGGCGGGAGTTCGGGGCTTATGATGCCCGGAAATGAACCTGTGGGGGCTGCAAGCAAGGCAAGTGCTTTACTGGCTGTATTGTCACTCTGGCTCTGACTACAAATTCTATTTTATTTGGGGTGAGGCCATACCTGGTGGTACTCAGGGCTCACTCCTGGCGGGGCTCAGGGGACCATAGGGGGTGCCAGCAATTGACCCTAGTCTGCGCCCTGTAAGGCAAGCACCCTGTGCACGGTTCCATCTCTCTGTGGCTCTAAGCATGAACTGTACAACCTAAATAATATCTTTTGGGAACAGGACCTCCCAGGCAGTCCTCGGGGGACCTGCAGGCCATTTGCAGCTGTTGGTTAACTGGGCTGCATGGTTCAGTGCTCCAGCCTGAGGATGTGACTCTGCTCAAGTGCTCTAGTGCCCGGAGCCACCTGGTGGTGCTGAGGGAACCATGCGGTTCCGGGGGTTGGACATGGGTCACACTCACAGGCAAAGCCTGTGCCCTGGCCCCGAGCCCCTCCTCGGTATTCTTTTCCAAGTCCTAGGCTTGATCATGCACTCCCCTCGACCCCCCCCCCACTACACCCCCCCCCTCACACATCAGAGCCTTGCACCCTCCAACAGTGATCAGTTCCGGCTGACTGACTGACTCCCTTTGCCGCTCCCTGCTGTAATTCCTGGCGGCAGTTCTTCCTTGTTCTTGGTTTGCGCCCTTGTTTGGTGGAGTGTATCCTGCAGTCACTTCCTGATGAAAGTACCTGGGTGGTTCAGCTTGAGACCTTGCGTATGCAAAAATTTCTTGATTCTTCCTTCTTACTCAGTGGATAATTTGTCTGCTTAGCATCCTCAGTTGGAAATTATGTCACTTCAGGATTTTGAAAACATTGCGTCTTTGCCTTAGAACCTCCAGATCTGCCGCTGAAAATTTGATGCTCCTACTTTCGATGCAGATTGCTGTGTCCCTCTTGAAACTGTGTCTTCCTGATTTGATGTGTTCTGAAATACAGACTGAAGTTTCACGGTGTACCTAGGAGACAGATCTCTTTAGAAAATGTTGGTTGTGGGGCTGGGAGACAGGGGATAGGGCGCTTGCCTTGCATGCGACTGACCCTGGTTTGGTTTTTGGTGTCCTATGTAGTCCCCTGCGTATGGCTGGCTAGGAGTGATCCCTGAGCACAGAGCCAGGAGTAAGCCCTGAGCACAGCCAGGTGTGGCTCAAAAACCTAAGTGCTAGTGCCCGCTTTGCACGCGGGAGCCCTGGTTTCAGTCCCCAGTACCACATATCCTGCTGCTGGATGTGGCCCCCCGAACCACACATCAACACCGCCGTGCAGATAACTAGACCGTGACTGTCCGCAATCTACTGTGGTTGAGGTGGTGACAGTGAGGGACAGCACTAACAGCACTATAGAAGAAATGACTTTTGGTGTGTGTTTGGGTCACACCTGATGGTGCTCAGTTCTTACTCCTGCTCTGTGCTCAGGAATCACCCCCAGTGGTGCTTGGACGACCACATGTGGCGCTGGGGATCTAACCCTGGTTACCAGCTGTGGGGGAGCCAAGCAACTTTGCCCCTGTTCTATCTCTCTGACTCCAAAGAAGTCTTTTTTTTTTTTTTTTTTTTTTTTTTTGCTTTTTGGGTCACACCCAGCGATGCACAGGGGTTACTCCTGGCGGTGCTCAGGGGACCATATGGGATGCTGGGATTTGAACCCAGGTTGGCCGCATGCTAGGCAAATGCCCTACCCACTGTGCTATCACTCCAGCCCCAAGAAGTCATTTTTTAAAATACTGATTTTCCTTTCTTTAAGGCATTGGATGAATCCTTTTCACATGAAAATTTATATCTGTTTATTTTCAGAATATCTAAAGATTTGGGGCCTGGAGTGAGTGAGAGTACAGCAGGTAGGGTGCTTGCCTTGGACAACGCCACCCTGGGGGTGAGCCCCGGCATCTCATATGGTGTTCTGAGCACTGCCAGGAGTAACTCCTGAGTGCAGAGCCAGGAGAAACCCCTGAGCAACACTGGGTATAGGCAACCCCCCACCCTACCCCACCCTCTCAAAAAATAGAACAACCCCTCTTAAGATTTTTTTCTATTGTAATTTTCTCTTCCTATCCCTCCTCCCTTTTGTTCCCCTCCTCCCCTGAAACTTTTGGCTTGGTTCTCTAATTTTCTTATCCTTTCTCTTTTATTTCTCTGGGGTTTCCTTAGACCATACCCAGCGGTAACCAGGGGCTGCTTTCCACTGTTGGTCACTCCCAGTGGTATGAGGAAACGGTTTAGTGCTGTTGATGAATCCATGCCTCCCTCGTGAAAAGCAGTGCTCTGACCATTGTGCTACCTCTCTAGCCACAAGAATAGCACTGTAGCACTGTTGTCCTGTTGTTCATCAATTTGCTCGAGCGGGCACCAGTAACGTCTCTATTGTGAGACTTGTTGTTATTGTCTTTGGCATATCGAATATGCCACGGGTAGGTTGCCAGGTTCTGCCGTGCGGGCGGGATGCTCTCAGTAGCTTGCCAGGCTCTCCGAGAGGGACGGAGGAATCGAACCCGGGTTGGCCCCATGCAGGGCAAACACCCTACCCGCTGTGCTATCGCTCCAGCCCCAGCCACAAGAATATATGTAAAAAAGTTGCTTCTGCCATTTTGGTTTCCTCTGGAATCTTGCAGCTTTCTGGGGTGGGGGTGGGACGCTGCCAGTATTCTGGGAGTCCCAGGGTAGACAGGACTGGGCCCTTCCCGCTCAGGATGTAGACTTCCCTTGTTTTCAGTACACAAGGCCCCACGTCTGGAGCCCATCTCGTGGTCCAAGAATAGTAGTCCTAGAGAATGCTCCGGATGTCAGGGGAGACCTGGGAGAGTAATCCTTCCGGGAACAGAATTGCTGTCATCCCCGTTCCCAGACTCGCCATCCCAGCTGCCAGTCCCGGAGCTCACATCTCTGTTGCTCCTTCTCCGCTGGAGGGCTTCTGTTCCACCTTCTGAAACAAAGATGGACATATTTCTGTTCACTGTTCACTCTCCCTCCTCCTGAACGTTTTTTCTCCTTCAGTCTGTGTGTGTATTGGGGCACGGGGGAGGGCACTCGGTATGCTCAGAGGTTACTTCTGGCTCTGGGCTAAGGATCATTCCTAGTGGTGGGGGGATCACAGGGGGTGCCAGGGATTGAACCCAGGTCTGCTGCTTGCAAGGCAAGCACCATACCCACTGTGCTACCCTCTGGCCCCCATCTTTTGGTTTGCTTTGCCCTCCTTTTAATGGAGTCCAGAAAGGGGCAGGAATAAGAATTCATGATCAGTTTCTCCCACTTAACTAGAAGCCTTTGGCAAAATCCCCATGTCCTGGACTTTTCAGGTTTCATTTTCTTTCATGTCTGTAAGTTTTGTCTCTCCAAAGATAACAACTGACAACTTCTCTGACAACTGGGATCGTTTCGTAGATTCCCTGTACCCTCAGCAGTTAAATATGCGGAAAAGCATTTTCGTAAGTATGTGTCAAGTTCATTTGAGTAAGAAGTCTTTATAAAAAATACTAGACTGTGTTTCATGTGTAGGCACAGTGCCCCCTCTCCCTCAGGTTCAAAGATAAATTTGCCTTTGCAAGGATAACTAAGCGAGGAAACCAGTAAATGCCGTTGGCAAAAAAAAGTCTTATGGGACAAACGCTTATTCAGACCTTGATTTGACAAAGAATTGATGGGGAACTGCCCAGAATCTCTCTTCTTCATCAACTCCATTGCCACTGCTCTGTCTGACCAGTGGTGGCAAAGACCCTTCCCTGACGCTGTGTTCTGAGTCTCCAACTACTTGAGAACCCAGACAGCAGGAGACCCAGAGCACTGCAGTAGTTTGCTACCAGTTGCTAAGGTCAAGAGAAGTTGGGGGTGCTGGAGCGATAGTACAGCGGGTAGGGTGTTTGCCTTGCAAGCGGCCGACCCAGGTTAGATTCCCAGCATCCCATATGGTCCCCTGAGCACCGCCAGGAGTAATTCCTGAGTGCAGAGCCAGGAGTAACCCCTGTGCATCGCCAGGTGTGATCCAAAAAAGCGGGAAAAAAATAATAAGAAGTTGGACCGAACACATAAGAGAAGTCAGAGTATTTCAATGCCACGTTAGCTCTAAGGCCATCAGCAAGCCAGCAAGCAGCATGTAAGCTCCGCAGTGTGACTGAGGTAGCATGTGTGGAAGCATTTGGATATCGTCCTTTTCTGTTTATTCTAGGGACCTTCGCAGTGGTGCTCAGGGCCCCACGGGACACTCCTGGCTATGCTGTGCAGTGTGGTCCAATGGTTTGCTGCTCGGGTCTGGTGGTGCTTGGGGGAGGGCGCAGGGGATGAGGCCCACACCTGTTGGTAGTGGGGCAGTGTAGGGACTGCTTTGTGAGGGATCAGACTCAGGGCCCTGCTCATGCTAGGCATGCGCTCTGCCGCTTGTGCTCGCTCCCTGGCCCTTGAACATTGTCATTCTAAATGCACCTCGAGCTCGTGGATAGACTCTCACCACCCACTGTCTGGACATTTACTTAGGGGAGTCCAAGTTCCCTTCAGCTTCAGCTCATCCAAAACAAAACTCGCCTCAGCCTCCTGCCCCTCTCTCCTGCCACATACTGCCCAAAGCTAATTGGCCTTTTGGGTTGACTCTCAAAATTCCAGAGAATTGTTAAGTTCACACCATCCCCATGCCCCCACCCTCCTTCAGCCACCAGATCTTACTTACTTTTTCTATAGCATCTCCGCCCCCCCGCCCCCCCCCCCTCCTTATCATGCTCTTTACTTGGATACTCCTGTATGCTTGAACTTCCCACCTAGGCATCCTTATGTGAAGGCAAACACTTCTCCCTAGTTGATTTGCAAGTTCTGTAACCAGGTCATTATAGTAGTACGGTAAACAACAGATTGATCTCTTAGGTTCTTACCTGCCTTCCCGCTGTTGACAGGATTCTTCTCCCCTGTTTTGGGGGGTGGGGTGAGGTGTTGCTTCCAAGCAGTGGTCAGGAGACCCCAGGGGCCATTCCTGATGGTACTCGGACAGTCAGACTGGACAGTGCAATGCTTGGGCCTGAGGATGTGGTGCTGCTTGGGCCAGTGGTTCTGGGGGTCACCAGCGTCACACTTGGTGGTGCCAGCGGGAGTCTGTGGTACCCCTCTGTGGCTCCCTCTTCTGCGTCCTGGACTCCCTGCCTCTCTGGGGGAGGAGGCTGTGCCTTACTCCACCTGCATCTCCCCTTCCTGCTGCTTACAGGACACACCACCTAGCCACTGCCCACAAGCACGCGAGCCCTGGGAGCAGGGCCTTGTTTGGCCTTTGGGCGATCAGCGCAGAGAACGGACAGCCTAGTGGTGGCCTCTCTAGCACGCCTCAGGCAGAACAGAAGGACCAGTTTTCAAAGGAATGGCAAGAGCCCCTGGAGGGGCACGTCAGACGGGGCAGGTTTTCTCACCCGGGTGTGCCTTTCCCTCCCCACTGTCTTCACAGCCTTCTCAGGGTTGGGGTGCCGTGAGGCACAGCACTGCCGTGCTTCCACATCGGGCGGACGCGGTTGGGTCGCTGTGCGGCTTCTCCGTCCCAGGGAGCCTGTCACAGTCCAGTCTGCAGAGCTCGAAGGATTAAATGATCGTGCAAGGGCAGACAGCTGACAAGTGGCAGAGGCAAGACCGGGCGTTAGGTCGCTGGCTGCAGAGCCCAGGCTGTTTAACTGCGGCTCTGTTTATTATTTTTCTCCTTGCAGGCTTGCTGTGACTTCTTTTAGACCCAGCAAGGTTAGCCTGACGGTTTGTTTTGCCGGAACAAAGGCACCAGTGGTATTTCTGGGAACACAATGGAGGTTCCACTTTATTTAGGAATCTCCTGGATTGTTTTTGTTTGTCTTCCTGGCTCACTCACTCCTTGCTCTGGAGTCTGCTTTTGTTGGGGGAACAGCTCTTCCCTGTTTTTGAAAAACCCAGTTTGGGGCCTGGGAAGAGCTCCCTGGCCTGCAAGCCTGAGGGCAGTGGAGCCTGCTGCTCCCCCAGGTGGGCTCAGCAGTGTCAGCCCCCAGTAACGTGTGTAACCTGTGACCCTCAGTGCTCACAGAGGGAAGGGAAGGGGAATATTTTAAAATTTCAAAATAAAATTTATTTTGATGGTAGGCGTGGGGGGAAGTTTGGGGGGGGGTGAGGTCTTGGCAGTGCTCAGCGCTTGTTCCTGGCTCCGTGCTCAGGGCTCACTCCTGATAGCGCTCAGGGGACCATGTGGGGTGCCAGGGATTGAACCATATTGACCGTGTGCAAGCCAAGCACCTTACCCCTTGAACTAATTCTCTGACCTCTTGAAAATAAAATTCTGAAAAAAAAAATACAGAACCTAGTAGCAGCTGTGATAGGGAGGAAGACCTAGATTTTAAATAACTCTTTTCTTGGGTAGCCAAAAAGGAAGAAACTTGGGCGGAGGGGGATGTTACTACCGTCCTGTTTGATGCTAAAATTGCAAGCGGAAAAATTGCAGTTCTCCATTTTCGCTTTGCCGTTATTTAATATCTTCTCTGTTACTCAACATCTCTAGTTGGACTCTTAGAGGAAATGCTAGAGAGAAAGGGAGGGGGATTGCAGGGAAGGCTACAGTTGAAAATGCTGTGTGTTTATGCAGGGAAGTTCCCTGTCTTTCTTTCTTGTTTTTTCCTAATTGTTTTGACGGAGTTTTAGTGCTGGTATAGGATTTTCAAGACTGATCAACTCTGGAGGTAAATAGTTGAAAAATAAGAGAGGAATTATTCAGCCCTGCCTTTATTGTTAAAATCTGGGACAGTTTAAATCTGAGTGGAGGGGTTAGTTGGCACTTGGATTCAGGTGGCCGAAGAGATCACAGCAGCTTCCCCTGAGAACTCAGGAGCCAGCAGATCTGAGCTCTGAGCGCTTTGATCCATGTTGGTATTTCCTCTCTCCCAGCCCCCGTTCGTACAGTCGAGTCCTCTTGCCGTTGAGTGATGTACGGCTTGTCGTTGCTTCATAGTCACTTCATCTTGTCATTGCTGTTAGAACCTGCTATCCTTGTGTGGCCCAGCGCCAAGAACTCCATAAACAGGAGTTTGGGGTCTGTGACTGAAGGCTGGGAGTAAGTATGATTCTTAGTATCCCCTGTTTTATAGTAGAAGATCTTCTTTTGGGTTGTGGGATGACTTGAAAATAAGGATGAAAACTGTGCTTCTTAGATTCCCTCACCCATTTCAGGTCTGTCATTCTAATCCATCTGCTTTTTGGTTTAATGAGACTGGAGTGATAGCACAGCTGGGTGGGTGCTCGCCTTGCACGTGGCAGACCTGGGTTTGATCCCCGGCATCCCATATGGTCCCCTGAGCACTTCCAGGAGTAATCACCACCCCCTCGCCCCCCCCCCCCCCCCCGAAAAAGATCCTTGTATCAGCAGAGACTCACTGCTGTCAGCTCCTCATTGGGGATAGTGGTATAGAAATCCAGGCTTATCCTGGGGAATAGCAGGTACTGCACTTGAACTTAGCCAAAATGCCGAGCAGCAATGGTGGGGAGAATGCCAGAATGCACCCCTGACTTCTCACCAACATTATTGTCAGTGAACAAATAACCTCCATACCAACGCATGCATACCCTCCTTTCCCTTCACATTTCTCTTTAGATTTAATCTGCTTTCTACATGCTCCTGAGGTGGCCCACACCACACATACACAGTTGTATATGATTAACATTTCAGTGCAGTTTTAATCTCTCCCCCCAATGCATAATCCCATTCCCCTCTTTCTGTTGTAAAAATATATTATTATTATTATTATTATTTTGTTTTGTGGGCCAAACCTGCTGTGCTCAGGGCTTACTCCTGACTCTGTATTCAGGGATCACTCCTGGTGGGGCTCAGGGGACCATATGTAGTGCTGGAGATCAAACGTGGATCCTCTATATGCAAGGTAATTGCCCTACCCGCTATACTATCTCACCAGCCCCATAAATTCCCTTATTCTTAATATTTTGTCACATTTGCTTTCTATCATTTGCATTCCTATCTCTCCAACCCAGATAATCTTAGATTTTCTTTTTAAACTGAGCATGAAGATTGTCAGTAGAACAGTTAGATAAGCCAAAAAAGCCAAAACAAAACAACAAATAAATGGCAACGTAAGTGTCATATAAAATTAATTCAGGGCCTGGGGATGTGGCTCAGTACTTGCCTTGCATGTGTAAACATCCTGTGGCGGATCATTCTTGCACATGATCCTCAGCACCACCACATTTTTTTTTAATTTAGCAAACAAAAATTCAAGGATGGAGAGAGAGCTCAAAGAATTAGCATGCATGCAGGAGGCCCAGGTTCAATCCCTGACACCATATGTTCCCCCAGTGCTTACAGGAGCAATCTGCAATTAATGCACCGAGAGTAACCCCTGCTCCCTACATGTGGCCCAAAACCAAAGGGGGAAAATGAACTCAAAATAGACCATGAATTTAAATATGACATGAGACTGGAGGGACAGTCCTGGGGTCCCGGCACTTACCGTGCACGCTGCCGACTCTAGTTCAATGCCCAGCATCACCAGGAGTGACACCTGTGCGCAGAACCAATCCTTACCTGCTCCAGCCCCTGGAAAAGTATTATTAAAACAATGTATAGGTACATTTTCATTCTGTTTGAAACAACATGCAAGTCCCTCTTCACATTTGTAGAGACCCCATTAGGCATTTCCTTCCCCAGAGATTACCATTGTCAACTCTTAGTGAATACTCTTCCAGTTTACAGGTATGTGTGTGTGTGCGCGCGTGCGTGCATACATGCACACATGTACATGTATATATGTATGTACCCTGACATTTCTCTGTGCCCATAGAACAGCATCATCTTGGGACTCTGTCAGGGTATGCAAGGAAAGTCTCTTTTCCTATGTTGGCAGTGATGGTCAGATAATAATCCAGTTTGGCTCATACCTGATATTTTCACCATCACCAGAGTGAGCGGCCAGTTAGGCTTGGTTTTGTTTGTTTGATTTGGCTTTCAGCCACACCTTGTGGTCTCAGGGTTTACTCCTGGTTCTGTACTCAAGGGTCACTCCTGGTGGACTTGGGAGGTCACATGGGGTGCCAGGGATTGAACCCAAGTCGTCAGTGTGCGAGGCAAGTGCTGAACCCCTGTTCTGTCGCTCCAGCCCCTGGGCATTGAGTCTTCACTGTTGGCGGGGGAGGACTCTGAGTACTTGAGGTGCCAGGGGCCATTCTCAGCAATGTTTGGCCCAATGAGCAGAGAGTTCAATGGTAGGACCCGCTGGACTGCACTCTCAGGGCTAGCGGGGGGCCGCCCTAGCTGCGCCCTCAGTACCGAGTGCTGGAGGCTGGTTCTGGGGCGTTCAGTTTGACATCATGCGCCCCTAACCTCTGAGTGGGCTTTCTGATCCTTAAGTTTGTTTTTTCTCATTTCGTTTTGTTTGGGGGCCACAATTCAAGCGGCTCAGGCTTTTCTCTTGGCTTTACTCCTGGTGGTCCTTGGGGAACTATATAGGATGCCAGGGGTCGAACCCAGGTTGGCAGCATGCAAGGCCAGTGCCCTTTCCCCTGTACTCTCCCCAGCCCCTGGCCCTTTAATTTTTACTCTTAGCGTGAAGTGATCCTGTGTCAGCGTGGGTGTCTGCACACATGTGCGAGTGTTTCTGTTGGGTGGGTGCCCGGAAGTCAAACTGCTGCCTCAGAATAAAGACCTATTTTTGGTCTGGGTGGATATTGCCAAATGGTCTTCCCCAAGGAAATTCACCCGTTTAAACTCATACCGTTAATATTGAAGAGGGCTTGTTTCTGCAGTACTTCTAAATACTTTGTAATATAATTACTCTCATTTGTGTCAGTGTAATTAGGTGAGAAGCCTTGTGTGATTCATTTAATTTGCTTTTTCTATTTCGTATCTTCTGTAGATCGGACCTTGCCTGGTGTCTGGTAGGAATGCCTTCATGTTATCAGTTACTTAGTGGCAATTTTTCATATTTTCTTGAAATGAATCTGCTTGTCTGTTATCTAGCTATCAACAGAATTGTTTCTGTTAACTCGTAGTTTGACACAGTGAGGTGGGATGAGTTTGTGCGCTTTATCCACGGTCCTGGTGTGATTTCCTCAGGAAGGGCTGGGGAGATCGCTCAGAGGGCTCATGTGCTGTGTCTCAGGGGGGTCTCACCTTTCACCCCGGGCACTGCATGGTCTCCCGAGCACTGCCAGGAGCGATCCCAAGTACTGCGCTGGGAGTAGCCCCTGAGCAGTGCCAGTTTCCTCGTAGGATGCTTTAAATTAGTTTTTTTTGTTTTTTGTTTTTGGACCTCACCCGGTGGTGCTCAGGGGTTGCCCCTTGCGGTGCCTGTGGGGACGATGGGAGCATAGAAGCAGTACCCGGGTTTGATCCTGGACCTCCTGCATACGAAGCATATGTGCCTCCTGCCCAGCTGTGTATCTCTGACTCCCTCATCAAAATCTGATGGACTTAGAATTTTATTTCCTTTTTCTCCTAATATTTTGTTATAATTTTGTTATAATCCCTTTTGCTTTATTACATAGCAGTATAGTTACATGTGAGAATCTGTGTATGTGGCCATCATAATCCTTTATTGATGGATATTTGGGGCTAGATCCAATTTTTTTTTTTTTTTGCTTTGTGGGTCACACCCAGCGATACACAGGGGTTACTTCTGGCTCATGCACTCAGGAATCTCTCCTGGCAGTGCTTGGGTGACCATATGGGACGCTGGGAATCGAACTTGGGTTGGCCGCATGCAAGGCAAACGCCCTACGTGCTGTGCTATCTTTCCAGCCCCTAGATCCAAATTTTTGTGTTACAAATAATGCTGCTTCCAGCATCTGAGCATCAAGACTCCGGGCCCCTGTGGTTTCACTGGTGATTGTTTATAATTTTAGTGTTCTGTCTCTGACTCCTAAATAGACCAAGGAGTATGCATACACCTATCCAGCTCATCAGACCCTAACACGGATTACTGTAGTAGCCATAGGATGAGCAGCAAAATTTTTCAGTGTGCCTTATACTCATTTTCACTGGTGAAAATCTAATATTCGAGTAGAAACTCTCAAGCAAAAATCACCAACTTGGTCATACAGGATATGAATAAGTAATAAAGAAAGGTTCAATATAGATAGACTTGGCTTGGGTGACATATCTAGCAGCTATGAGGAGTCACACAGCTCAGTGTTCAGGGGACCATACTGTCCCAGGAACTGAACCCAGGCCACCTCCGTGCATGTGCCCAGCCCGTTGAGCTATCTCTTTCACTTGAGAATGGCCCAATCTTAAGAAACCTGTTGACCACAATATCAGCTGGTTACATGTGGAATGTAGACTACCCTAATTATATAATAGTATACCTATTTTTATTTTTTGTATTTTTCATTTTTTATCACGGTCCTATGAATCACTGTTACTGGTACTTCCATGCATACATCATTTCAACACCAAACCCATCACCAGAGAGACTCCTTTCCCCCCAAGGTCCCAAACACCCCCTATCCACCCCCTTCCCCTCCCCAACTCTCTCCTTGATTTTGGGCCTGCCTCTGCCTATCTTCCTTTCTTCCCTCCCTCCTACCTTCCTTCCCTCCCTCCCCTCCTTCCTTCCAAAAGTCCTTATTGATTGATTATTTAATTTCAAGTGTTTTTTTTTCTATAGAAGAATGAATTTTTACACATTTCTGTTTGTGGTTAATGTTCATTTTCAAAGCTTTGTGATAGGAGAGGATAGTTGAGATGATTTCTATCTTCTTGATTTTTATGGTGATATATTTTGTGACCCAGCATGTGGTCTGTCTTGGAGAATGTCCTTTGTACATTGGAGAAGAATGTGTACTCAGCTTTTGGGGGCTGTAGGACCCTGTATGTATCTACTGTGCCCATTTCTTTTATTTATTCTTTCAAGGCCAGTATTTCTTTGTTGAGGTTTTTTCCTACTTGATCTCTCCAGCAGTAATAAAGGAGTATTATATTCTACTATATGTATCGTGTTGCTGTGAGTATCTTTGTCTATTAAGTATTTGGATAGCTCGTCATTAAGTGCATCTACGTTTGGGATTATGAGTTCTTCTTCAGGTCTTAATGCATGATAGAAATCCTTTTTGCAGGGTGTTAAGGTCACTCATATATGTTTTCAGGGCTTACTCCAAGCTCTGTGCTCAGTGTTTACTCATGAAGGGTCACAGGGTACCATGTGAGCTACCCAGGATTGAGCCTGGGTCAGCTGCATGCAGACCTTGTCTGTTGTACCCTCTCCATCACCCAGGGTAGTGCTTTAACAGTTCTTTAAACCTTCTGGCCAATGCAGTAAGTCACAAAATTTAACTGCATTGGACAGCAGTAAGAAGTAAGAATCAAGGCTTTTTTTTGGGGGGGGGGGAATCACACTGGAGGGGTGTTACTCCTGGCTCTGCACTCAGAAATTACTCCTGGCAGCACTGGGAGGACCCTATGGGATGCCGGGGATTGAACTGGGTCTGCTGCATGCAGGGCAAGCGCCCTACCCACTGTGCTATCGCTCCAGTGCAGTGTTTGGTGATTTTTATATTTGATGACCTTTGAATGAGCTGTTTGCTCGGTCTCAGGAGTTTTCTGAGGCACAAGTCCCAGGCGTCGTGAGTAGAGTCACAGAGGAGAAGGGACAGAAGCAGCGTGTCCGTGATGACCGTGGCTGGACATTTGGTTTCCTGTTTATGAATATCGTGTCCTCTCAACACTGCGTTTCTGGAATAAACCGCTGCTTTCTTTTGTCAGAAGTTGCATGACGGTAACCAGTTTGGCTAAACAACTGGCAACTCGCTGTCTCGGTGTGGTGTGTGACCTGAGTCTTTTTCTGCCCGCAGCATCTGGAGGGGGCCGAACGTGAACTGCGTTGACAGCACTGGCTACACACCTCTGCACCACGCTGCGCTCAACGGTCATAAGTAAGTACCCTGCGCTCCTGCTCCGCGCCGCCCGCCAGGCTGTCATCTGTGGGGTGTCCTTTGCAGATGGCCTCGGCACAGAGGAGTTGAGGAAAACAGCTTGAGTCATGAGACTTATGGCCACGGTCATGCTTCCACTAAAGTTTTTATTCACTCTGTTCTTTTTTGTTGTTGTTGTCGGGGACTGGGGGTGGCACACCCAGCTCTGCTCAGGATCTCTCCCGGCAGGGTTTCGGGACATATGTGAAGCCAGGGATTAAACTCAGGTCTGCCGTGTGCAAGGCAAGCACCCTACCCACTGTGCTACTGCTCTGGCCCTCACTTGAAAGACTTTGATTGTCATTCTTTTCTCATAAAATTATCTTTGTGAACAGTAGGAACTGTGGGTGTGTGTGTGTGTGCGCACACGCGCGCGCGCCTGGGTTTTGGACCATGCCAGTGGTGCTCTGGATTGTGTGCTCAGGGATCACCCTTGGTATGCTCTGGGGACCGACCAGATGCAGTGCCAGTGATTGAGCTTGGGTCAGTCGTGTGCAAGGTCTACCTCGGTCCCAAACAAGAACCGTTTTTCAAAACCAGAGCTACACGCAGCAGTGGTGTAAGGTCTGAGGCCACTCACGCAGAACCAGGCCCAGTGCAGGCTAGTGGTGTCGTTGCAGCCACACCTGGCAATTGGAACCACACCAAGGCCATCCTCAGAAGTGCTTAGACACCGTCAGGATCACACTCAGTGTTGCTGACGTGGGGGAGATGGGCTGTGTCAGGGATTGGGCCTGGGGTCTTATGCACGTGCTCCCGCCCTTTGAGCTGTCTCCCTGGCCCCAGAGACCCATATCTATCCCCCCTTCCTCCCTCCCTCCCCTCCTCTCCCCTCCCTCCCTCCCTCCCTCCCTCCTTCCCTCCCTCCCTCCCTCCCTCCCTTCCTTCCTTCCTTCCTTCCTTCCTTCCTTCCTTCCTTCCTTCCTTCCTTCCTTCCTTCCTTCCTTCCTTCCTTCCTTCCTTCCTTCCTCCTTTCCTTCCTTTTGAGTCATGGTGAGATAAACAGTTGTAAAGTTGTTCATGATTTGAGTTTCAGTCATAAAATGTTCCAACACCCATCCCTTCAGTGTACATTTCCCACCACCAGTGTTCCCAGTTTCCCTCCTGCCCGCCCCCTCCCCCAGTCCCAACCTGCCTCTATGGTTTCTTCTACCCCCTTCTCTCTCCCCCTCCCTCCCTCCCTCCCTTCCTTCCTCCCTCCCTCCCTCCCTCCCTCCCTCACTCCCTCTTACCCCCTCCCTCACTCCCTCTTACCCCCCCTCCCCTCCCCCTCCCTCCCTCTCTCTCCCCCTCCCCCCTCTCTCTCCTTCCTCCTTTCTCTCCTTCCCCCTCTCCCTCCCCACCCCCCTTTTCTGGGCATTATGGTTTGCAATACAGAGACCTATTTTTAAGGGGAAAGCATGTCCACATACTGTGGCTTACTTAACTCTGTAGTGTAAAGAGGTTATTTGGAAGCTGTGGGATTTGTGTGTAGTTTTCTGAAGGGGGCGTGCTCTGGGAGGGTTTGAGAGGAAGGCATAGGATTAAATGAATTGGTACCAAAGAGGGAGCCACCCTGTAGGTGACGGAGCTGTGATAGGTAAGTGGAGGGAGAGTTGTGGGTTTAGATGGCAGGGGATGCATTTTCCAGGATATGGGAGAGTGGAAGGCAGAGTAAGGGAAGGAGTGGGGGGGGAGGGGGAATTGAGGAGTTGGAGGATAATGCACAGTTTTGTTTATTTTTCTTTTTGAGTCACACCCGGTGATGCACAGGGGTTACTCCTGGCTCTGCACTCAGGAATCACCCCTCTCGGTGCTCAGGGGACCCTATGGGATGCTGGGAATCGAATCCGGGTTGGTCGCATGCAAGGCAAACGCCTTACCCGCTGTGCTACCGTGCCAGTCCGATAATGCACAGTTTTGAGGGCAGAGTCTTGGAAACATTGTAGAGACTTTTTCCAGAGCTGAGCCCTGTGCCGGCCCTCGCCAACTCTGGTATAGTATCACTTGTATGATATTTGTCCCAGCCTAAAAATTCCAGTGCCAGAAAGATCTATGGCTGCTTCCTTCATTTGAACTTTTCTTACGGGGGTGGGGGGGTTGTTTGTTTGTTTGGGGGCCACACCTGGCTTGCTCAGCACTCAGAGATCATTCCTGGCGAGGCTCAGGGGGTCACATGTGGTGTCAGGGATCCAACCCAGGTCGGCTGCATGCAAGACCCTACCCACTGGACTGTTTCTTTGTCCCCATGTGACCCTTATGTCTTTGACAGCCAGTTTAGCCACAGTAGTGGGAGACCCCTCCTTAAATGGGGTGGCCTGCATTACCACGTCACTCATGAATAATTCACAAATGAGTGTGGATGCCCTCCTCCGTGATGAAATAGTGAGGCAACCCGAATTCAAGCAAGTCTTCAGCAACGGTGGCCTGTTAGCCAAGTCCATCTCCAGTTCTGATTGTTTTTACAGTGGGGCTTTTCTTTGCCCTCGTGTGCATCGTAATAATTACACACTTGTACCTGCTTAATGAGCGGTGTCACTGAGCAGACAACGAAGGCCTTCCTGGATGGATCAAGTGGTACCATATGTGTCTGGCTTCTGTGTGCCGCAGCTGTAATTCTGTAACTAGACCTGCAGCTGCCACATCACCAAGTGCTCTGAATCATGGGGTGACTCTCTGTCCTGCATGACTCCTCGTTTGTGAATTCTATCCCTAAACACCGTCAAACGCTGCAAACAAGGCAACATCACAAGGTTTTAGATACGGGGACCAGACATCCTCAGAGGAGTGAAAGCTCAGTAGCTGACCTGGGAGGCTGAGATAAGGAAGGAGGTGACATGTCAGGTGGGCGTGTGGCCCACTGAGATGAGCTCACGGGTAGGAGCCCGCAGAGGTCATGTCCGTGCCGACTCCACACCGTCCAAGTGAGCGAGCGGCCGCTCGACATCCCAGAGGCTCTGCCAACTCACGATTGATTCTTGCCTTCCAGGGATGTGGTTGAGGTTCTCCTGAGGAACGACGCGCTGACCAACGTGGCGGACTCGAAAGGCTGTTACCCGCTGCACTTGGCCGCGTGGAAAGGGGACGCGCAGATCGTGCGGCTGCTCATCCATCAAGGACCCTCACACACCCGAGTCAACGAGCAGGTCCGAAGGGGTGGGCGCCGTGGCCCCCCAGGCTGTCCCCTCACACCCTCTCGGTGCTCAGGGGACCCTATGGGATGCTGGGAATCGAATCCGGGTTGGTCGCATGCAAGGCAAACGCCTTACCCGCTGTGCTACCGTGCCAGTCCGATAATGCACCCTCGCCCCCTACACCTGGCGCCCCTCTTCCCAGTGATGCTCCCCTTAGCGGAGGGGAAACCTGGGAGGATGATCGGAGCCTCGAAGCTTCTAGAACAGTTAGACTTCAGGTGCACAGTTTGAACACTTTGCAAAGCCAGCAGTGTAGTTTCAAATCCCGTTCAAACTGGTGGCCAGTGGTAGTTGTTGGTGGCGCAGGAGAATGCGAGTTGAACTTGAGAGCTGAAGGCCCCTGCAGTGTGTGGGGTCGCTTCACTTGCCTCCCAGCTCACAGCAGTGGGAGCAAGGCTTGCGCAAAACCAAAAACAAAAACCACTCACAAAAAAACGTGTGAATGGAGGTTAGAGCACTGGCGGTTTCCATGACGTCATCCGATGTTCATTCCAGAGTTGGGCATGCTTTTGCGGTGGAGAGACAGTCTTAGACAGTCTTAGAAGATGAAAGCAGTGTGGAACAGAAATACCTTCCAGTGGCTTTTTTTTTTTTTTTTTTTTTTTGCTTTTTGGGTCACACCCAATGATGCTCAGGTGTCACTCCTGGCTCTGCACTTAGGACTTACCCTGGCGGTGCTCAGGGGACCATATGGGATGCTGGGGATTGAACCCGGGTCAGCCACGTGCAAGGCAAACGCCCTACCCGCTGTGCTAACGCTCCAGCCCCTTCCAGTGGCTTTTGAGTGAGCTACAAGTCTTCTACGATATGTTATTTAAAACTCATTTCTCTTTTTTATCTTTTTTTTTTTTTTTTTTTTTGCATTTTGGGTCACACCCGGCGATGCACAGGGGTTACTCCTGGCTCTGCACTCAGGAATCACTCCTGGTGGTGCTCAGGGGACCATATGGGATGCTGGGAATCGAACCCAGGTCAGCGCGTGCAAGGCAAACGCCGTACCCGCTGTGCTATCACTCCAGCCCCTAAAACGCATTTCTTTTTTTTTTTTTTGCTTTTTGGGTCACACCCAGCGATGCTCAGGGGTTACTCCTGGCTTTGCACTCAGGAATTGCTCCTGGCAGTGCTTGGGGGACCATATGGGATGCCGGGGATCGAACCCAGGTCGGCTGCGTGCAAGGCAAGCGCCCTACCCGCTGTGCTATCGCTCCGGCCCCTAAAACGCATTTCTTTGGGAAAAGTTCCACCAGAAGGTTTAAGTTGTAGACAGGTCTCTGATCAGGCACAGCCCCTGTAGTTTGGGTCTGAGATAAGTTGGGCTTTCCCTTGACGACAGGCCGTTCCCCCATTTTCTCCTCTGTTCTCATTCAAAGCAGCCACTTTTTTTTTTTTATGCTGGAAAGGGAGATACGTGAATTTCAGTAAGCTGGAACTGTTTTCCTAATGACTTTGCTGAGAGGAGATTGTAAATTATGTATAGGATTAGATCAAGGTTATTCCTAAAAGAAAAAAAAAAACAGGAAATCATTCTGGGGAGTCGATCTGTCAACAAGACCCAAGTAATTTCTCAGCAGGCTGCTAAGTGCCTGACTGGGAGCAGGGAAGGACACTGCACTCAGGGATGGGAGAGGCGTACAGCTGCGCCTCCAGCTCTCTCAAGGAGGAGACGGCGGATGCTTGGCTGCGAATTAGCTTCCTCTTCCCTTTTGGGCAGTATTTTCTGCATAGCTGAGCAGCAGACATTTATGATCCGACCGTGAGGCCCTTTGTTTTATAACACAGAAATGAAAATTCTCTCTTTTGGAATGGCCTCTTCAGAATCTAATGCAATTTTATTCCTCGTGACTAAATGGTGAACTTTCCTCTGGAGGAAACATAAGGATATTTGCTTTTAACTAATATTCCTTCCCATCAAAAAACTAATCACCTGTTAGAATCCTTGCCATTCCGGGAATTTTCAGCAGCCATTCCTAATTCTGTTTTTGCTCACTCTTGCCTTATAACACAGCTGCTGGGATTTTTGAGCCACTTAGGAGTGCTTGAGCTTGCCTTGCTCATTGCCACCTCCCGCCTAGATTTTCCACTAGCAGGCAGGACACCAGGCCCTCGTCCCGAGAACCTGGCGGGCAGGCGGGGTGGTGGGGGGGAGCGGGGGGGGGAGGGCGGGGCCTCAGCAGGATGCCTGCCTGCACTAGCTTCAAGGGTCTCACGGGGGTGTAGGTGGTAGTGACAAGCACCCCATTGGTTTATTAGAAGGCATCCGTGTGGTCCCAGCCTGGATCGGAGGGTGATGAGGGCCGTGCCCTGAGGTTGTCTTTTCCATGAACTTCCTTTGAAGGAAGGCAAGTCCAGGTTATTCTAATGTTGAGCCCCATGGGGCTGTGCATTGCTTTGATGTAGTTCATCCATTTTATCATCACATTTTCTTTTCCTCTCCCTTTTGTAGAATGCTCTTGAGATCAAAGAACTCAAAAAGTACGGCCCCTTTGACCCTTATATCAATGCCAAGGTGTGTACTTTGCGGTCAGGGCTTCTCTGCATCATTTCTCCAAGCTGCGCTTTCTCTGGGTCCTTGCTGACGTCCTTCCACTCTCTCCTACTCGGGCTCCTTCTTGTCGCCCTAACTGCTGCCGCTTCAGCCCATCTGCTTTTGGCTCGACTGGGAATGGGAAAATCAGCAGGGCTTGGTTTTGTCCTTAAATATCGCTAGTGATTCTGAAAAGGCTGGGTCCTTTCCTGGGAATATTTGGAAATCTTAGATATGGCAGAAGAGAAATCCAAGGACGTATTAGATGCATAGTCATTGATTGTGATTTCTGAAGTAATTTAAAGTGTAGAAATAGAAGTGTAACAAAATGAGGCTAAGCTTGTTTGCTTTTAACCAAGTGCAAAACGATTCAATTATGCTCCCTAGCTACTTGGATGTTTTAATCTCAATTTCTTCTGAAGTGGACTCTTGACTTTTATTGACTGGTGAGGTACCGAGGAAAGAGCGTGGGAAACTCCATTTCATTCTTCAGAGTTGTTGCCTGTGGCTCCTTGCATCTGTGCATCTTTCTGGGGCCTTAAAGCATCACCTCTGCTCCCTAACCCACAGGTCCTCTCTTTATTCGGTCACTCGACCCTTGGCAGGGCTCGGGCATGGAAAATTCTGTTTTCGGAATTAGACATTTGCTTTGAATCTTCTCTCTGAGGCTTGGACAAGAAAGGGCCTGATAGGTCTGGTGAACCACCCGGCCCTTCACCAGCCGCAGGGGGAGGCAGAGTTAGTGGGTTGGGGCAATGGGCGCCTCTTTACCCAGTGTGCTCACTGTTCTTTTTGACAGATTTCTTTTCATTTGGGTGAGCTTTGCTTTTTGGCAACAGTCTGGAATTTGGTTAAGACACTGTTTTTATTCGGATTAGCTACTTTTCACTTGTTCTGAAAACACCCTCAAGGAAAGAAAACCTGTACTTCTGCATGATTGGGTACACGAGGCAGTTTATGTTTTTCTTTGAGAAATGTGTAACAAATGAAGCTTCTTTTAAATCTAGACCTAGGCGGCCCCGTGGTAGATTTCCTGCAGCCGCGGGGCATTAGGGAGGTAGCAGCCGGGCAAGCAGCAGGTAGAATACGTACATTAGCTTTTGTCTTGGTCCCTTCTTAAATTCTGTTTTCTGATCTCCAGAATAGGAAGAGACCAGGTCTTCGATTTCTCCCAGTTTTGAAAATGGGATGATCGAGTGGGAAACTCTCACAAAAGTCTTTTAATTTTGAATTTTAAGTCTCAGCCTGAGTTTGAATTCTCAGCCGCCACACTCTTAGTTGTGCAAATGAACAAGTCACTTAATTTTCCTGAGTCTCAGTTTCCTCGTTATAAAGTGGGATACATGAGCCTACTTGCTGCATTGTTTTGGAATTGAAAAGAAGATGATACACAAGGACGGGGGCCATAGTACAGCAGGTGGGGCATTTGCCTTCCACACGACTGACTTGGGTTCAATCCGCGGCCTCCCATATGGCCACCTCGGGACTGCCAGAAGTAATTCCTGAGTGCAGAGCCAGGAGTAACCCCTGAGTAATGCTGGGTGTGCCCCAAAAACTTAAAAAAAATAAAAGAAACAGGTCATGTACATAGAGTAAATATATCTGACAACTAGTAATATTTGATCTGGCAACCAATAATACCTAATTTACAAAAAATATGCAAGGTAGTATTTGTGAAGCTGCAGTTTGAAATTTGTACTTAGTGGGTGAAGCTTAATAAAATATTGTTCATTTAGTCTATTCCGTGTTTTGTTTGGAGGAAAGCACCTTTAAATCACTGCTATCCCCCTCTGGTTTAGTTAGCATATAAAAATCTCAGTATCATAAGATGAACTGGTATAGTCCGATTTGTTTCGGGGAAGACCTGTTTTTCCTAAAGCCTTCAGTATTGGAGCTAGAAGGGGCCAGGAAGTCTCCAGACCAGTGTTTCTCAGTCTTTGCCCACCCCGGGGCCTTCTGACCTTCTTTCCGGCAGCCTCCCCAAGACACCGGTTGTCCCGTTAATCTCGTGCTCTTGCCCCGTGGGATATCCCGGGCACATGGACGCCAGTCGGGAAATACTGGTGTCAGTTAGTTGTCTCCACCTGCTGTTGAGCTGACGACTCATCAGAAACACCTAGCAGCTTCTTATTAAATACAGATTATTTTTTCTATTAAATACAACCCATTTTTAAAGTGTTTTTTTTTTTCTTTTTGGGTCACACCCAGCGATGCTCAGGGGTTACTCCTGGCTTTGCACTCAGGAATTACTCCTGGCGGTGCTTGGGGGACCATATGGGATGCCGGGGATCGAACCCGGGTCAGCCGCGTGCAAGGCAAACGCCCTACCCGCTGTGCTATCGTTCCGGAAATACAACCCATTTTTAAAAGGAGTTGCGGGGGTGGGAGGGATAGTACTGTAGTATGGTGTTTGTCTTGCAGGATTCAGTCCCTGGCACTACATATGGTCCCCCAGATCTGCCAGGAGTGTCCTTTGAGCACAGAGCCAGGGGTAAGCCCTGAGCACAGCTGGGCGTGGTCCAAAATCCAGAAGGGAAAGGGATATGGTGGGGGTTTCCAGGTGCGGGATGTGGCTGAGCTGTAAATCACATGCCTTGCAAGACGCTCTGTTCGATCCTTGGCACAGTAAAACATAAAGCTTCCAGTTTACAAAAAAATTATTGGAATAATGCATTAAAATGCAGAGTACTCTTCTAAATTCCCTAATTCTTTTTGCTATTATTTTGGTCTTTTTGGTTTTGGATCCACACCTGTTGGTGCTCAGGGCTTAATCCTGGCCCTGCGCTGAAGGGATCACTCCTGACAGGCTCAGGGCACTGTTTGGGGTGCCAGGAATCAAACCCGGGTCTGCTGCGTGTAAAGTGCCCTCGTCGCTACCCGCTGTGCATCTCTCTGGGTCCACAAATTCCCTGATTCTTGACAGTTTGTCACATTTTCTTTCTATCATGTAATTGTTACAGTTGCTATTCCGCTTTTGAGATTAAGCCACGGGTGTCATGACTTTTAAACCCCAGTACTTAAAAGTGTCCCTCCTAAGGACAAGAACATTTACTTGTGTAACCGATGACCAGCACTGCCATGATACTGATAGTTAATATATAGAGAATTCCTATTCAAATCTCAGCACTTTGTCACAGAGTCTTTTTTTTTTTTTCTGATCAAGAATCTGATTCTGAACCATAACCAATCTGGAGCAATTCCTCAGCATTTCTTAATCGTTTATGGCATTGCCATTTTTGAAAAGCGTAGGCAAGTGGTCCTGGGGACTGTCTTCCCCTTGCAGTTTCTGCTTCCTACCTGGCGAGGCACTGTGGTGAGGCAGGAAGGCCACGGGAGCTTTGCGAGCGCATCACATCTCAGGTACATGACAAGGTCACTTTGTCTCAGTCTTGCTGATCGGTAAGGGGTTAATTTGATGCCTCCATTGTTGGAGGACTTTTCATAATTGTTTTTTTCTGGACTTTGTCCTCTGATCTTGGCAAGGCTGGGGGACCTGGATTTCGAATTTGTTACTTTTAGGTTCCCAGGTAATTCTGAAATGAAGTCAGAGAACCGGCTGATCTCGTAGAATCCTTTCTGTCTGTTTCTCTCTCTCTCTCTTCCTCCCCCAAACCCCCTCACTGTCCTTCTCCTGAAAGGTGGACCTTGCCCTTACTTTGTTTCTTTCCCTTGGTGACAAATAGAATCACTGCTTAGCAGCCTCTCCTTGGAGTCCAGCGAATTTTTGTTTCCTGATGCTCAGTGGTTGTCTCTTCCCAGACCTTTCGGTCAGTGTTCTGCCTTCCAGAGTCTCACAGTATAATGTAACTCTTCTTCATGGATGGACTTGATTCTCATGTTTCTCTGTTGTCTTCTGAATCCCATTAGAATTGCCTAATTATTTCAATTTTGCTATATTTCTTGGTCCTTCCCATTATTTGCACAGCAAACTGGAACCCAGCTGTCCCTAAGGTAGCTGTCAGTCGTGGACAGGAAAGCAGTTGGGGAGTAATCTGAGTACTGGGAGGCAGTGGCCGTTTATGCATATATGTATATGTACATGTAAATACACACATACACACAAATATGCACGCACATATATTCTGTAAACGTAATGAGTTTACATCGAACATAATCCCAGAGATAAGATGCAGGGATAATTTTCTTCATAGGTGTATTACCCATGACAAAGAAAGATAAAAGTGAGTCTCAAGATGGGCAGGAATGAAGGGTTTGTGCCCAGACTTTGGGAGAAGTTGGACAATAGAATCTTATCCAAGATTATATAGTAGATGATTATAGTAATCTGTTTCTCACTGTAGTCATATGGATCTTGAGGTACTCCAAGCATCGATGGCATGATGGCATGGTTTGGCAGGTGTGAAAGAGAAGGATTCCATGCCCTTGGAATCCTTCACTTTCTCATGAACGCATACGCAGGCACTTCGACCCTGTTGTCAGACTCAGAGGGCAAACTCGGAGCTTATGTAGTATGAGAGCTGTACTTAGTAATCAGGAGATATGATCACCACAGACAGAAACTCAAGTCAGAGCCAGGGAAGTAACACAGTAGGCAGGGTGCTTGTTTTGCATGTGGGTTTGATCCCCAGCACCCCATATTTCTGCCTGGGCCCCGCTGGGAGTGATCCCTGAATACAGAGTCAGGAGTGAAGCCATGAGCACCACTGGGTGTGGCCCCAAAACAAACCAAACAGGATTATTGTAGTTACCACCACGTCTAGTAAGAGTGAAACTTCGGGAGCTGCTTCCTACACCGTGGATAATATTCAGTAGAGAGGTGCTCAGGCCATTTTTTCACACCGGCAGGAAATTTGCTTGATAATGAGCAAGACCTTGCCTTTAACATAGCAAGTCGCTAGTGGCAACTTTAATTTTATTAAAACAAACAAAAAAACAAGAGAAGACCTTTTTCTCTCCCATCCCCCTGAATATTTTCATTTTAGCTCTTCCAGCTCTAGTAAATTTTTTTCCCTCCAAAATAGAGGACATCTTATTGTGGTTGTTCAGAAATAGCTTAGGTGTAAAGAGCAGATCTGCTTCAGAGTAAATGAAATTTGGGGGGATTGAAAATTTTGTAAGAATATGCAGACCCGGGCTGGAGTGTGTAGGGCATTTGCCTTTCATGCTACCATCCCGGATTCAATCCCCGACATTCAGTATGGTCCTCCGAGCATGGCCAGAGCCAGGAGTGAGCCCTGAGCTTTGCCAGGTTTGGTCCCCAAATAGACAAATACAAAACAAAACAATATGCAGACTCGAGTAATTAGTTTAGTAGGTAGAGCGCTTGCCTTACATGCAGCTGACCTGAGTTAGATCCCTGGTGCTCCGTATGGTCCTTTTTTTTAAAAAGAAATTCTTTTTTGGTCATACCCAGCGATGCTCAGGGTGCTTGGGGGACCATAGGGGGTGCCGGGGATCGAACCCGGGTTGGCTGTGTGCAAAGCAAACACCCTACCCACTGTACTATCTCTCTGGCCCCCCTATGGTCCTTTGAGCGCCACCAGAAGTGCTTCCTGAGTGCAGAGCTAGGGGTAACCCCTGCACCTCCCTGCAATGGGTATATAGGAGGCTTTCTTACCCGCTGATGTCATGCTACTCTTGAGATGCAGAGCCCTGAGAATCTATCATCTTAAATTTTGGGGGGTTGCCACGCTGCCCCAGGGTCACCTCCAGAGTCTTGCTGTGAATTTTCACTGCGTATTTGTTCCCATTGTGAGAAAGCGAAGCGGCCCAGCTCTGGGTGGGCTCAGGGTAGGCTCAGGGAATGCAGGCCCAGGCATTAGCAGGACTTGGCCATTCCAAATGGGTATACTTAGTGATTTGCTTTTGGTCTCGCCTTCCCCACCCCCTCCGGACTTCTGGGCTGACATGGATCTCTCCCCTGGGCCCAGCTGCGTCTCGGGACACCTTTGCTCCCAAGCTGTGTTCTGCAGCCAGTGAAGGCTGTCCACCCTTTCCTAGCAGCTGCCTCCCGGGGTGTGTTGGGGCTCGGTTGCTGCTGCTTCTGTTTATCTGTGTGCATTTCCTTTTGCATGCGACACCTTCTCCCATCCTTTCTGTCCGTATTTCAGTCCAGTTATTTTCCTTTGCTGTCATTCCGGCCTTTGGGGGGCCCTCGCTCCCAGCAACTCTGAACTTTTCTGGTCTGCTTGGTGTAGCTGGAAAAAATGATGCAGTCAAATACCAGATCAAAAGCAGATGGAATTGCATGTGTGTTCGGGTAACTGCTAGTGTGTTACTTTTAAGGTCATTAATAGAATTAAAATTGTTGTGGAAACATTACATTTTTCCTCTTGACCACTGAAAGGTGCACAATATTGACCTGATATGCACATCCGCTAGGAAACTCGGTTTCTCCCTAGTGGCAGAATCCTCCTGGGCAGATGCAGGAATCCCAAGATCGTGTGGGGGAATTCTTTTCATTGATGCATCCATGGAATTTACTTTATTCCAGTTCTAGTGACATATTTTCAATAGCAGTCAAAGAAAAAACACGCTTTTAATGATTGACATATTGTGTTTCTGATGGTTGACAAAGCACAAACTTCTCCTGTTACACCTCCAGATCTTATTTTTACTTGAAAACAAAATTGGCATTGAGAAGATCACGGGGTTGTGAGTTTGAATGGATGGCAGTGTTATCATCTTGAATATTCTGCACCTCTCACACACAGCGTTCTCGGGTCTCGTGTCGGAGCGTATCTTCTACGCCAGAGCAGTTTGCCCGCCGTGCCAAAGATTCTGCATGCATTGATTGGTGCCAGCCCAGGAGGAGGCGGGGCGTCGCCCCCTGTTCCCCTGTGACTAAGCTCCGGCGTCTCCCTCCCCTGGAATTGGCTATTGGCTGATATTCTGACTGTGAATTTTGGTGCTCTGCTCGATTGCTTTTATTGGTGGCTGATTGATTTGCATGCAAGGTGGCTGGTCAATATGCGGATGACAAACTTTTCCCCCAAAAAAAAGCTTATATGGAAGGCACCAGATGGTCAAGAAACCCAGAACAATAGATAAGCATAAGAGGGTTGATGAGATACCCACTGTAAAACCAGTTGAAGTTTAAGAGGGAACCAGTGGCCGTGGTCTGATTGGCGTCCACCTGTGCCATCAGGGCTTCCGCCTGCTGTCTGCTCCCTTCCCGTGCTCACACTCCCTGCAGTCAGAGATCCTTCCTCCACGGGGAAGGACCCTCTGCAGACGTGGAGGAAGTGACTGCTGCCCCTGGCAGTCTCTGGGCGTGATGTGGCTGACTGGAGCCGTGCAGCTAGTTTGCTCGGGGAGCGAATTCGGTCTGGATTCGGACTGACTTTGCCCAGTTCCGAAGTAGTGCCGCTGTTTTCCTCACTTAAACGTCACTGGTTTTACGTGGGATCCAGCCTGCCCTGTGCCTGTCCACTGCCGCCTCTCTGACGCCATCTGCCTTGTTAACTCTCTAGAACAATGACAACGAGACGGCACTGCATTGCGCAGCGCAGTACGGCCACACGGAAGTGGTGAAGGTCCTCTTGGAGGAGCTCACGGACCCCACCATGCGCAACAACAAATTCGAGACCCCCCTGGACCTGGCTGCACTGTACGGGCGACTCGAGGTGGTGAAGATGCTCCTGAACGCGCACCCCAACCTCTTGAGCTGCAACACTAAGAAGCACACCCCTCTGCACTTGGCAGCGAGGAACGGCCACAAAACCGTGGTCCAGGTCCTCCTGGACGCTGGCATGGACAGCAACTACCAGGTAGCGGGGCACGTGGGCCTGGGCACTTAGACCAAGGCACCAGTCCCATGCGGCTGAGCTGTGCTCGCGCCTAGCACGCGTCACCTCACGCGTCCAATGCTTCGTTGTGTTGACTCGTTTTAATGTGACACTTTCGAGACAGATTAGCTCCAGTGAGTCTGTCGTGTTTTCTTTTCAGGGCTGATCTGGTCACACCCTGAAAAGACGTGCTTATGAGCCCCTCCCCAAACGAGAACAGTCTCATTATCTTCCTATCCATGCGTTATCGCTGCCACTGTTTAGCCCCTCCAAGGCCCCGCCAACTTGGTCCTGCCAACAAAAGACTTGGCGTGCCCCTCTGTCGCCAGCGCTTTTTATTCAGATAAATGACCGACCCTTGGGCTTCCGCATGGACCAAGCCACGTGGGAGGTCAGGGTGGATTTTGCCCTGGCACTTTTCTCCCCTTTATTCGTCCCACCACGGAAGGTGACGTTTGGAGGAGTTTGGCCGATAAGTGGCTCCAAAAGTAACTGCAATTTTTCACTTGTGGTTTGCCGCGGGCACACTAGCCACCCGCAATAATGTGGGCCACGACCGTGGTTCCGGAAACCAGACAAGGAAGGTGGGAAAGATAATGACAGAGGATGTTGTGTGGTTTCCCCTCCCCTTGGTGTCTCTGTCCTGTTTGTCGTGTGAGACCACGCCAAACCTGGGCCACCATCCTGATGACGCCCTGCTCTGCGCTCTCATTTGCTTTCCAGACGGAGAAGGGCAGTGCTTTGCATGAGGCTGCTTTGTTTGGCAAGACCGATGTGGTGCAAATCCTGCTGACTGCAGGTGAGAGGTCGGCAGTGCTCTTGTCTACACAGCATGCCAGGGTTGGGATTGTGCGTCTCCCCGAGCCTGCCCGGAGGGGGACGTTTGCTGGCTGCATTTGATCCCAGTGTACGTATGTCTCCACTGGTCGATTGGCAAGTGCGCGAGTTGTTCTTGGACGGCCCGATTCAGTGACTTGGGATGGACAGCACTGGTCCTGCTGCTCGGGGCCTCTGGGTGCCCGGGCGCTGGCCCCTCTCGGAGGCTGGCTTGAAAATGTTCACTGTCCTGGTCCACCTGCTGTGCCTTTCTAGGAATCGATGTTAACATAAAAGATAACCGCGGACTGACCGCCCTCGACACTGTCCGGGAACTGCCTTCTCAAAAGAGCCAGCAGATCGCGGCCCTCATTGAAGGTATCTGCCCAGCGCCCTGCTGTGACCGGGGCTCTGGTGGCCGGATTCGGCCTTCGGGGTGGGTGCAGCATCTGCTTACTTCTTTCTGTTTGTCTCTCCTTGTAGAGCACATGACTGGGAAAAAAGGTGCAAAGGAGCCAGAAAAGACCCCCACGCCCCAGCCGCCTCTCAGCTCTAACGTGGACTCCAGCTCCCAGAAATCGCAGGGTAAGGCAGCTCTCTGCTGGCGCGGGGACCCGCCGCTTGGAAAGAGTTGAGCGCGGTTTGGCGAAATGAGAAACTGGAACAAAGCCTTTCCAGGGGACTGCGAAGTGCTTCGTTAGTTTAGATTCAGAGTCTTTGTTTGTTTGTTTGTTTGTTTGTTTGAACGCACGATACTTATATGTGAAGTCTGTTTGGCAGAGCTTAGGCCTCTGAGTGTGGGCCTCGTCTCTCCAAGGGTGGGTCTGGTCTCGTGAGTGTGGGCCTTGTCTCCTGAGCGTGGGCCTCGTCTCTCCCTCTGAGGTTGAGCCTCATCTCTCCTGGGTTTGGGGCCATGTCTCTCCCTCTGAGTGTGGGCCTCGTCTCTCCCTCTGAGTGTGGGCCTCGTCTCTCCTGAGTGTGGGCCTCGTCTCTCCTGAGTGTGGGCCTCGTCTCTCCCTCTGAGTGTGGGCCTCGCCTCTCCCTCCGAGTGTGGGCCTTGTCTCTCCCTCTGAGTGTGGGCCTCTTCTCTCCCTCCGAGTGTGGGCCTTGTCTCTCCCTCCGAGTGTGGGCCTCTTCTCTCCCTCTGAGTGTGGGCCTTGCCTCTCCTGAGTGTGGGCCTCGCCTCTCCTGAGTGTGGGCCTTGTCTCTCCCTCTGAGTGTGGGCCTCGTCTCTCCCTCTGAGTGTGGGCCTCATCTCTCCTGAGTGTGGGCCTTGTCTCTCCCTCTGAGTGTGGGCCTCGTCTCTCCCTCTGAGTGTGGGCCTCATCTCTCCTGAGTGTGGGCCTTGTCTCTCCCTCTGAGTATGGGCCTCGCCTCTCCCTCTGAGTGTGGGCCTCGTCTCTCCTGAGTGTGGGCCTCGTCTCTCCTGAGTGTGGGCCTCGCCTCTCCCTCTGAGTGTGGGCCTCGCCTCTCCCTCTGAGTGTGGGCCTCTTCTCTCCCTCTGAGTGTGGGCCTCGCCTCTCCTGAGTGTGGGCCTCGCCTCTCCTGAGTGTGGGCCTTGTCTCTCCCTCTGAGTGTGGGCCTCACCTCTCCCTCTGAGTGTGAGCCTCGTCTCTCCCTCTGAGTGTGGGCCTCGCCTCTCCTGAGTGTGGGCCTCGTCTCTCCTGAGTGTGGGCCTCGCCTCTCCTGAGTGTGGGCCTTGTCTCTCCCTCTGAGTGTGGGCTTCACCTCTCCCTCTGAGTGTGGGCCTTGCCTCTCCTGAGTGTGGGCCTCCTCTCTCCTGAGTGTGGGCCTCATCTCTCCCTCTGAGTGTGGGCCTCGTCTTTCCTGAGTGTGGGCCTTGTCTCTCCCTCTGAGTGTGGGCCTTGTCTCTCCCTCTGAGTGTGGGCCTTGTCTCTCCCTCTGAGTGTGGTCCTCGTCTCTCCTGAGTGTGGGCCTCGCCTCTCCCTCTGAATGCGGATCTCTCCTTTCCCTACTTTCAGCCCCCGCTTTTCTAGTTGGCTGAAGGAGAGCTGCTCTGTGGTGTATAATAAACAAGGTAATTTAAATCTTAGTGAATCGCTTATCCAGCCGACGCTTGACTGCCGGGAGCATGATTGGCCTGCAGTGAATACTTTCGGATTTTTGATACTAAACATTTGACCAACAGGGGGTCCGAGCACTGTCTTTGTCTCTGCATCATCAGCCAGGATTCGCCTCCTCAGATTTGTTGAACAGCCTTTTGGTTCTCGGTATGAAGAATGAGAAAGACAGAATACTGACAGGCGCCTCTCTCTAGAGAGAAAATGCAGTGAAGAAGGCTGGACACAGAAAAAAGCCTGACAGAAAGGGCAGGGGGTTTTGTCACAGGGGGCAGAGGCTGAAGGAGGGGCTGGAGCAGTAGAACAGTTGGTAGGTGCTTGCTTTGTATGCAGCTGACCCAGACTTGATCCCCGGCAACCCAGATGGTGCCCCAAGCCCACCAGGAGTGATCCCTGAGCACAGATTTAGGAGTAAGCCCTGAGAACTGCTGAGTGTGGCCCTGAAACAAAAAATAAATCAAAATCAAAAGTCAGGGGCTGGAGCAATAGCACAGCGGGTAGGGCGTTTGCCTTGCACACGGCCGACCCGGGTTCGATTTCCAGCATCCCATATGGTCCACTAAGCACCGCCAGGAGTAATTCCTGAGTGTAAAGCCAGGAGTAACCCCTGTGCATCGCCGGGTGTGACCCAAAAAGCAAAAAAAAAAAAAAAATCAAAAGTCAAAGGATAACCAGTTCCTCTTCACTCTCACATTCTCATCTGACTGGGGTTCCCCCTTTTCCTTTTTCCCTTTTTTGTTTTTGGGCCATACCGGCAGTGCTCAGGGTTTACTGCTGGCTCTGCACTCCTGGTTGTGCTCAGGAGACCAGATGGGATGCCAGGGATTGACCCAGAGGGGCCACATGCAAGGCCAACGCCCTCCCCGCTGTCCCTTCAGCCCCTCCGCCTTTTCCTTAGCCTCAGAACCTTCTTTCTTCCTTGGGAAGAGCAGGGACTTGGGCCACACCCAGCAGTGTTCAGGGGCTACTCCCAGCTCTGTGCTCAGCTGTCACTCCTTGTGCTGCCAGAGATCTAACTGGGGTCAGCTACATATAAGGCCCTTAACCCCTAAATTCTCTCTCCAGCCCTCAGAATCCCTTCATCCCTCACAGAGCCTACCCTGAACGACATTAGCTGCTCTCTCAACTCTCAGCCTTCAAGGATCTTGTGATTGTGGTTCCGACAGCTTGCAGGGGACACGGGGATCCCCGTTCTATAATAGTTACTAATTTTGCAGAATCACAAATCTGGATCTGAGGCTCTCTGAGGGGATAGTAGTTACCCGGTGAGTGACTCACTGCTGCTCGACTTCCCCATCGTGGGGAGTCCTTGCCGCCCACGCCCCTCACCGGGGCACTGAGAGGCTGACTCGCCTGGAAGGCCGCTGCCGTGCTCCGGCTCACTGTGCGCTGGGCTCGAAGTTTGTTTTATCATGGCAGGGAGGCGTTTGGGTGTTTTGTTGTTGATGATGTTGTTCTGTTTTGTTTTGTTTTGTTTTTGGGTTTTTGGGTTTTTTGTTTTTGTTTTTGCTTGTTGGGGTTACCCCTGGCTCTGCACTCAGGAATTACTCCTGGCGATGTTCGGGGGACCATATGGGATGCTGGGAATCAAACCCAGGTCAGCCGTGTGCAAGGCAAATGCCCTACCTGCTGTACTGTCACTCCATTAACCATTTGGGTTTCCTCAAGAATTTGGGAGGTACTGTTTATAGGCATCAAGTTTTTTATTTTATACAGAATTAGAGAAGAATCTCTTGAATTCTATAAATGAAAAAGAGCAGAGGAAACCCTCCCTCTGCCCACCGCACAGTGCAGTCACTCCCTCGCTGCCCTCAGAGTTTGTCAGATTCCCGGGACTCGGTGCCTCGGGGTCGTCGCCGTGGGCGGGAATCCCAGACGGCGTCTTCCTCTGACTCTCGACCCCCGACTTCCTCTCAGGTGACGTGGAGAAAGCAGTGACCGAGCTGATCCTGGATTTTGACACCAGCACGGAAGAGGAGGGGCCCTACGAGGCGCTGTACAACGCCGTCTCCTGCCACTCCCTGGACAGCATGGCCAGCGGGCGGTCGTCTGACCGCGACTCCACCCCCAGGGACTGCGAGGCCACAGGAATGAAAGCGGCCGGAGTGAGGCCGGTACGTGGGCCAGGCCCTCGGGTCCCCGGGCGGGCGCCCAAGCACTGCGGGGCAGAAGGGTGGCCCCTGGTGGCCCTGGCCTTCCCGAGGCCTGGGCCCCACCACATCCCTGGGTTCTGGCACTCTTCCTTCTCTCCCTCCTCATGATAAAACTTACAACTCGGGGCTGGAGCGATAGCACAGCGGGTAGGGCATTTGCCTTGCACGCGGGAGACCCGGGTTCGCTTCCCAGTATCCCATATGGTCCCCTGAGCACCACCAGGGGTGGTTCCTGAGTGCAGAGCCAGGAGTGACCCCTGTGCATCGCTGGGTGTGACCCAAAAAGCAAAAAAAAAAAACAAAAAAAAACTTACAACTCGCGCTGGGGGGAAATTCCCATAGGATTCATTTGCACCTTTCCCTTCCTTCTGGGCCCGGGAGAATTGGAAGCGTCTCAGTTCTCTCTAGCCTCGGTAGCGGTTTCTGTCTTTGACGTCTCTGCTCTCCAGTGTCTGTTTGCTCTCCGCCAAGCAGTCCTGACTGAAAAAGCTCCCTGGAATTTAGTCCTGCCTGCCCTGAGCCCATCCCTCCTTCCAGTCACCCTCAGAGCCACCGGCCGTCTCGGTTGTCATAGCTTCTGGATTCAGCAGGACCACAGCAAGGTTTAACCCGATGGATGTGTTAATATCGGGCATTCTATTTTTCCTTCATACTGGAAGTTTTTCTATTTGGTTTCAGGGCTCTGGCAAGGAGTGCTCAGAGACGCCTCTTGACTGCGTGTTGAGGAGCGAGCGTGGGGGCGCCAGGGGAACCAGCCACAATGCCTGCAACCGAATGATGTTGGCTGCATGCAAGGCAACCCCTGTATTATCTCTTTAGCTCTGAAATAATTTCCTTTTTGGTGTGTGTGTGTGTGTGTGTGTGTGTGTGTGTGTGTGTGTGTGTGTGTGTGTGTGTGTGTGGTGGGGGTTGTTTGGTGCCACAGCTGGCCCTGCTCAGGGTTGATGCCTGGGTCTGAGCATCTCAGGGACCACTTCTGACAGACTCAGGGGGAACCACATGGGGTGCCTGGGATCACACGCAGGTGACCACATTCAGGGCTTGCAGCCTCTGTGCCTCACTCTCTCTCCGGCCCCAGTAGTCTTTCGGTGAACAACAGACAGTGCTCCCCAGTTGCATGGAGGCTTCTGCTGTCTTCTCCCTCAGATCTGTCCAGGGAATGGGGGCTTGGGGGTAGCCTGTATTACCCACTTCCAGAAGCTTCTGTCGGGGGGCCTCAGAGAAGCACATCTCAAGCCCGCTTTGCGGTGCGTGCTCGCTCTTTCCCTTACAGAGGCTCAGCCTTTCTCTTCTTTCCTGGAACTGGTGTGTGGCTGCTGGATAGTCCCTAGACTTTTCGCGTGTGCCCCGGGCCCAATATTTCTTTATGGGTTTTTTGTTTTTATTAGTCTCCTTGCCGTCATGCTGGTTGTGGCCTGCCAGTTCTGGGACTGGGTGTTATCGAGGATTGAGAGAAAACGTTCAGTGAGTGTGAGGATGGATGTGATGCAGATGCAGAGCCCCACGGGCACGGTGCTTCTGGGACAAAGGCGGTTTCACTGTCGGGAAGCGAGAAAGGAAGGAGCCTGGCTGAGAGGAGGCTGTGTCACGGGTACTTACAGGTGGTGCCCAGTAGAGGGCGCCGAAGGCTTTCCCAGAGGAACCCAGGCTTTCTCCGCAGAGCCCGACTCGCGCTTCCCTGGGACCCCTACACACGGGGCCTACACACGGGGCAGGGGCCCAGGTTCCTGTGGTCTTGCTGAGTAGAAATTGAGGGCGCGTGCATTGCCACTTTTCCTGGTGTGCATTGTGCTGATCTTCCTGACCCTTAATCACTCACATCTTGGGAAACACATCAGACTGTCCGTATAAACCAGCCCTGCGCGTTCAGACGCCGGGCCGAAGTTTCCACGTTAGAAGAGGCGGTGGGTGCATCTGTTTCCTTCCAGGGTCTCTGCTGGTCGCCCCCACGCAGAGTATTCCTGGTTCTTTCTAGGCGCTTTCCGCTCGGGAAGATTTCTAGTCGGGGCCCTCTTTGCTCTTGGGCTCCAAGGCTGCCTTCTTTCGGCTCCTTGGGTCCCAGCGTTGCTACTGCTGGAAGACCCTGGTCTGCTCCTTTTGCTCTTCCCTTCTTTACCCCGTGGCACTGGCGCCAGGCTTATGGGGCACAGAAGGGTGGGAGTGTGGGAAAGAAAATCGAAATGGCTTTATTTGGCTTGAACATCCAAACCTAGCTTGAAGGTGTTGCCCTTAGTATCCATCTGGCTCAGGGAGGGACAGACCCCGAGATAGAACACCGAGGGACTGGGAGGTGTAGCTTCTTGGTGGAGCATGTATTTTGCAAGTGAGGCCCTGGGTTTGATTCCTGGCACCAGAACCAAAACAGAACAAAACCGGAAACTACCAGGCAGTCAAGCTTGCTGTGCCAGAAGGCGTAGATGCCAAATGCGAGCCCAGGGAGCTCCTAAACCCGGAGGCTGTCTCTCCTGACACACTTCCCCGGGGCCCACACAGAGCTGGCCTGACTCTTTCAAAACTACGCCTAGCAACACAGTGAACTGAGCCACAGCCAGGAAGTGAGTGTCAGGCCAACCCCTGCTCCAGCTCCGTCCTCCCGCCCTCTTGGAACATTGATTATTAGCAGTATTCTGCTACAGAACTGCAGCAGACACAATGGCAGGCATCTCTGCAGCTTTTCTTCACCAAACACCAGTTTGTGTTCTCCTGAAAGTATACACCTGTGATTTAAGTACTTCAGCGTCCCCATCTTCAGTGAACTTCTTATGACTGTAGGAATGGGCCAACTGTGGTCCCTGAACAGCTGCTTGTTTTTGTAAATGGAGTGTTGTTGGAATACAGCAATACGTGTCCCTCATTGACACATTTCCTGCAGTGACCTTTGTATGGCAGCGATCTGATAGCAAAGCCAAAAATGCATATAAAAAATGTAGGACCATTTAAGAAAACCTTGCGGGGTCGAGAGATAGCACAATGGGTAGGGCGCTGCCTTGCACATGGCTGACCAGGGTTTGATCTCTGTTGTCCCACATGGTCCCCCTGAGCCACCAGGAGTGATTCCTGAGTGCAGAGACCGGAGTGACTCCTGAGCTCTGCAAAAACAAAAAGAAGTAAAGATAATAAAAAGAAAGAGGGGCCGGAGCGATAGCTCAGCGGGTAGGGCGTTTGCCTTGCACGCGGCTGACCTGGGTTCGATCCCTGGCATCCCATATGGTCCCCCAAGCACTGCCAGGAGTAATTCCTGAGTGCAATGCCAGGAGTAACCCCTGAGCATCGCTGGGTGTGACCCAAAAAGAAAAAAAAAAGAAAAAGAAAGACCATGTCCATAGTACATATAACTGACATATGTTCCTCTTAAATACAGGCTTAGATATAAATAGGGCTTCGGTTTTCCCCTGTTAACTGTTGCAGTAGTTATTGGAGAAGGTGTCGGAGAGTGAGTGACCAGTTCTAGACTTTTCCTGAGACCCAGATCACAGCAGTGTAGTCTGAGCAGGAATCAGGTGTTCGTCCTTGATGGCTTCTTATTTCCTCAGTAACTTTGGTTTGTTAGAACTACTTGACAAGTTAATTCTTCTGATTTAGTGTTTCTTTCAGAGTAGGCTAAAGAGAGAAATGGTTTCCTGTATTAGTTTTCATATGTGAGTATTATGAAGGACTTTGGTTGCTTTTTGTTTGTTTTGAGGGCCATACCCGGTGGTGCTCAGGGTTTACTCCTGGCGAGGCTTGGGGACCATCTGGGGTGCCGGGGATTGAACCCATGTTGACTGTCCTACCCACTGTACTATCTTTCCCATCTCGTATCGTGAAGGACTTTTCCTGACAAAATGATTGTTTATTTTTAGTGATATTTCATGTGATTTAGAGTATAAAAGAGGTATTTACAATTATTACAAAGATTAGAAACCAAAGAGCCAAAAAAGCATGCTAGTGTGTGTGTGTATGAGAGAGAAAGAGAGAGAGAGAGACAGACAGACAGACAGAGACAGAGAAAAAAGAGAGAAGCATGGTGTGTGTGTGTGTGTGTGTGTGTGTGTGTGTAGCATGCTGGGGGGTATGTGTATGTGAAAGAGAGACAGACAAAGACTTCAGTCTCCACCCCTGGGTTCCCCCTGGCAGTGCTCAGGGGACCATATAGGGTGCAAGGAATCAAACCCGGGTCAGCCATGTGCAAGGCAAACATTCTACCGGCTCCAGTCCCAGTTCTTTTTTATTTTTTTCGAGTGAGGATAGTTTTTAGCCCACAAGTTTGCCTTGAAGGAAAACATGGTGAAATGTTCTTTGTCCTATCCCCAGAGGGAACGCCCACCGCCTCCAGCAAAGCCACCGCCTGACGAAGAGGATGATGACCACGTGGAAAAGAAGTATTTTCCTTCCACAGCGTCTGAGGTAGGGGCTTGAGGACTTATTCCCATCACTGAATCAAGTGTTTTTGTAAAGTGCTTAAGAGGGGTGTGAAAACGACTTTGTTTTCTCGTTGTCTTCTCTCCTACTTTGACTGGTGAATTTGTGTCGTTATGTGTCAGTAATCTGGATCAAGACCTTTCACACTTGCTTCAACTGGGATCCCTTGTACTGAGCAAAGAATTTCAGTATTGCTTTCTAGGATGCAGACCTTTTATTGATCAGTCTTGTCTCATGGAAAGTAAGAAACGTGCACATTTTCCACAGGCTCATTTTTGCTTTTGTACTATATTGGGTTTTGATGCAAAATACGAAATGTCCCTTTCAGCAGCCTTTTGTGCTTTTGTACCAGGCAACTGTGCATTTTTGCTTTTGATTTCATATGAAGAATATTTATTTAGGACAAACATAAAGCCTAATTAAGAAGAGAAATAGGAGTTAGAGACCAGGGTAGAGGGGAATCAAAGTGGGTTATTGAAAGGAATATTTAACTTAAAAATGTTACTGGGACCAGAGCAAGAGTTCAGGGGTAAAGTTCTTACCTTGCACACTCCCAGCTCTGGGTCAGTTCCCCCGCAATGCATATGGTCCCCTGAGCACCTCTGGGTGAGGCCTGACCCCCCCCCCCCCACTCCTGCCTAAATGTTTCTGGAGCTGAGGAACTGACCTACAAGGCCCTGAGTTTGATTCCTGGCCCTACTGGGTGTTTCCCAAGCACCTTGCCAGGAGCGGCCTTTGTGAGAAGGTGTGGGCCCAAGGGACAGTGCAGGGGTCAGCAGCACGGACTTTGTATTCAAGGGGTCCTGGCTCCCAGCATAGCCAGGCGTGGCCCTGGTCAGTGCCTGCACCCCACCCCCCAGCGGCTGCGTCTCGGGCTGGGGCTGTAGCAGTGAACCGGCTGGCCTGAGATACGGGTGTGGCCCTGGGCCCCTGAGCTTTGGCTGGGGAGGCGCCCCACCACCACCACCAGAAAAAGAAGTGTATCATGGGGCTAGATAGTTTAATCTTCTCACTTAGGTTCCTCTGTTCAGAGAATATGTTTACTTGAATATTTATTCCGAGCATTATATAATCTCAATAGCCATTTGTCACCCATTCAATACCTCATTGTTCTTTATATGAAGAATCAACTGGGGGTTGGAGAGATGGTTCAAAGGTCCATGTGCATGTTTTGCCGGGTGCCTGGGTTCAATCCCTGGCTTCTCCTGGCCATCCATAGAGTCCCTGTCCCCTCTATCCCCTCCTGATGGAAAAAAACCAATAAACAAAACCAAGTTCCAGCTGATGTACATCGAGGCAATTAAGTCTCATTACTGTACCCCTAGAGATTGGAGTTAAATTTTTTTTTTACACCACCCCCAAGGGCCATCCAATGAGAGAGGTTATTTAATATAAACATAATGGAACTAAAAAGATTGTTTATTTTAGTTCATTTCACTTGCATTAGCAGAAATCCATCCCAGGGCCTCTCACTTGTGAAAACATGTACTCTAGCACATGTGAAACAGTCCTCTCATGTGTGAGGCCTGTTTTCTACCCCTGAACCACATCCCTGGCCATGGAAAGATGGTTTTAGTTTAACAAAATATATAGGTATAATAGGTATAAACATGTATATAAATATATATTATATAGGTATAATATATAGGTATAATATATAGGTATAATAGGTTAAGTGCTTGTCTTGCATTGTGGCTGACCCTGGTTTCGATCCCTGGCACTACCAGGAGTCACCCCTTATTACAGATCTGGCATAAGCACTGAGCACTGCTGGGTATAATCCCAGAGCTCCTCCAACCAATGTATAATTACAAATAAGAAGCCCTTTTAAAAATATATTAGTGTTGGAGATATGGGAACTTTTCTCTGCTAGGTATAAATTTCCACTTTATTTCTGTCCCTTAATTACAAAATGTTTACTATAATGTCTCAACTCGGAGTTTCTATAATTATAGCCTCTTGGGTAATAACCCATTGCTTGCAGAGAGAAGTGTGTGTAGTAAATCCCTTCACGTTTTATAGAGAGATTTGCTTCATTACTCCTTTTAAGAGGAGAAACTTAGCATATGGGGCATTCTCGGTTGGGCCTGGGTATCTGAATGTTCCGACACTTCTCAGCAAGTTCTTGAATGAAAATTTCTGATACCCAAGAACAACGCATGGCTGCTAGAGAAACACAGGAGGGGGCTGGGAGATGGCATAGCAGTTGGGGTGCACGCCTGCCTCTCCCAGATCTGTGGGGCCCCCCTGTAGCGGGCACTTTCAGGTTCCCGTCCTCAAGCACTCAAAATCGAAAGCAAAGGGATGAAAGAGCAGGTGGCTGAATTCAGTAAAGACTTCAGAGAAACAGAAAGAAAGGGAAAGGAAGCTGGGACTCCCCAATTACGGGGAGGGCCCCCCAACAGATGGGCTCCAGGAAGCCAGAGGCCCTGCCTTTTCTACTCTCTTAACATGGGCAGGTGGGTGGGCATTTCTTTCTGATGTTGTAAGGATGTGGGCCACTAGAACCGGCAGAGGATGCTGAGGTGATTCTCTTCTGTTCCGGTGTCCAGCAAGGCCTGGGTCGTCCAGCTTATCAGGCCCGGCTGGACCTTCAGACCCGGTGATTCCTTTCCATAAGGGCCTGTCCCTAGTCTTGCCCTGCCCGTTCTCCTCTTGTGTCTGTCACTCCGGCCCTTCTGGTGCAGCCCTGAAGGCCCCCAGCACCTTGGCCCTGACACCTCCTTAGCCCTCGTGTGAGCCAATGAGCCCATTGGCTGACAACCGCCAGGGAGCCCCTGAGCCTCCTGAACACCGCCCACCCCAGTCCGGCCCCCCACCCCTCCAAATTACTGGAGAACTAGGATCCCCAGGTGCTATCCCACTGCACTCTCTGGGGCCTTTCTCCTCTTCCTCCTCCTCTTCCTCTTATTCCTTCTCCTCTTCCCTCTTCCCCCCATTTCCTTTTGGGGTTTACTCCCAGATGTGATCAGGGTACAGGGGATTGAACCTGAACCTCCTGCAAGAAAAGAAAAAAGATATAATCTTTCCCATCCTTATTTTTAATACTTCCAAAATGTGAATACCCTAAGACTCACTTCCCAGCAGGCCTTGATCCATCAAAGTTCCGGCATTTGTCCTGGGTGAGCAGTTGGCACCCCGTCATTGTATCCTGTTCTTGAGATTTCTTGTTAACAGTCTCCGAACGCATGAGGCTGGTGTATATCACCAGCCGCTCACACTTGAATGTGACTTAATTAATACATATTGCAGGCCGGTGTTGATGTTCTGTTGTTTTTTTTTAGGAAAAAAAAGTTTCATTTGTTTGGGATGGTGGGGCTGGAGCCACAGACAGTGGTGGTCGGGGCTATTCCTGGCTCTGCTCAGGAGTGACCCTTGGCAGTGCTCAGGGGATAATAATGTGATGCCAAGGATTTGAGCCAGGGTCCCAGCCACTGCAGTTGCATGCAGGGCAGATGCCTTACCTCTTCCACCATCTCCCAGCTCCCGCGGGGACATATTAAGGGAATAAATACATCTGCATATATACCCTGAGTATACCTGCGACTGGGAGAGCTTATCAGAGTAACAACCGCATCATAAGACTGACTTCGAATAACCAAATACGGGGCCGGAGCCATAGTACAGCAGGAAGGGAGCTTGTCTGGCACGTGGAGGACTTAGTTTGACCCTGGCACCCCTATACAGTCCCCTGGACCCCAGAGGGCAGAGCCAGGAGTAAGCCCCAGCGCCACTGGGTATGGCCCAGGAAAACAAAACAAAAAAAACCTGACCACATACACATGCGCACGCGCACACACACACATATACACACGTCCTGCCAAATGGCCTGCCAGTGCCTTGTGTCTGCGCTCGGATGTGCTGGTTCCCTGTGCCTCGGTACTGGCAGCTGCTGTTGGGTCTTCCTGGAAGCCGGCCACACCCCAGCAGCCACTGCCCCGGGCACAGCCGGCCGTTTCTCTGCAGAAGCGGTTTGCTTTCCGTCTAGCATGGGCTCTGCCTTCTGGGGCTTTGATTTATCGCCAGCCCCGGAGGGGGAGAAAAAGAATTAAGGAATCGCTTGGTTAAAGAGCACAATGCCTTCTGCGGAAAATCAGTTATTGCCTTATTCTCTATGACTCTGGTCCTCTTAAGGGGCTTTAGAAAGACTTGAGGAAGAAGCAGATTAGTGCTTTATTGTCCGATTTTTCTCCCCCAGCTGGTAAGGCCAGATCAACGAGAGAAGTTGAGTTGCCTGGTGGGGAGCAGGGAAATCTTATTAACCGTCTGAGCGAGGAGAGGAGTTCTGAATTTGATGAAAAAAATCCTGCTTCTCAGAAAAATAGGAGGCCAGCATGGGTGAAAATCAGGGGGAGTGGATTTTATGGCCTTGCCTCTGCTCAGGGGTCCCTGTGTAGCCTGGGGCGAGACCCACAGCTCTTCGGGAACCAGCCTGTGCCCCGTGGAGCAAGCAGGGTCTGGGCCTCGGCGCTCTCTAGCTGTGACTAGTGACTCGGGCTTTGCCCTTGGCAGCTTCCCGGCTCCCGGGGGCTCTGCGGGAGCCAGGCAGGCGAGGGGGGCTGCTTTCCGGGGGTCAGTCCTCAGCCCGGTCCTGCTCACGGAGAGCGGCCAGCAGCACGCGTGCTGGGTGCAGAGAGCGCTCGCAGAATCAGGTTTCCACGGCTCCACCCACGAGATAGCAGTGGCGGTGTAGCCTCCGGAACACAAGCTCCTGTCTGTAAAGCATGTTGTGTTAAGTTGACACCCTGAACCACTTAATGGGCCTCCTTTGTTTCCGTAATTGTGTTTCTGCGGAAGAGGCCAAAGGAATAAGTAATACAAGCAAACGGCTCCTTGTAATGAAATAGCTATTAGCTTCCAGGTGGCTTTCGGTCTGCGGAGGCACCCGCGGCGCTGAGAGCATCTGGGAGAGACTCTCGCTGCCCGCGCCCCGCGCCGTCTCAACCTGACTGTGCTCAGTGAGTGGGGAGACAGGTCAGTGAAGGTGTCCTTTCCTGTCTCTAATGGTGAACTTGACATTTCTCCACACCTCCCCCTCCTCAGAGTGTAGTGCTTGTCCTAGCCAAACTGCTCAGGAAGGCATCCTTTGGTTTGTCTTGTCAGTTTGGGGGCCATAGCGGTTGTACTCGGCCGACTCCTGGCTCTGCACTCAGGGATCAATCCTGGTGGGCTCAGGGAATCAGAGGAGGTGCCAGGGATCAAACCTGGGTTGGCTGCATACAAGGCAAGCATCTTACCCACAGCACTGTCACTCAGGCCTCAAGAAGACTTTTATCATTGTTGCTCACCTAACGGACTGGAGTGATAGCACAGCAGGTAGGGTGTTTGCCTTGCATGCGACCAACCTGGGTTCGATCCCTTCATCCTTCTCGGGGAGTCTGGCAAGCTACCGAGATTATCCTACCTGCACGGCGGAGCCTGGCAAGCTACCCATGGCGTATTCGATATGCCAAAAACAGCAACAAGTCTCACAATGGAGACGTTACTGGTGCCCACTCGAGCAAATGGACGAACAACGGAACAACAGTGCTACAGTGACAGTGCTCACCTAATAACTGGGGTATGATTTTTCTTAATTTGCCTGTGAAACATATTGGCATCTTCAGACAGAGGAGTCAGGATGGGTCCTCTAAAGAGAGGGTCTCCGGATCGCTCCACGGCTTGGAAGCCTGCCCCACATGCTGGAGGAAAAGGCAGCTGGGATGGAGAAGGGACCACTAAGTAAATGATGCCTGGAGGACTCATTCGGGATGGGAGATGCGTGCTGAAAGTAGACTATGGACCAAACATAATGACCACTTAGTACCTGTATTGCAAACAGAACACCCAAAAGGAGAGAGAGAGTAAAAGGGAAGGTGCCTGCCACAGAGGCGGGTGGGGGGAACGGCAAGAGAGATACTGGGAACGTTGGTGGTGGAGAATGGGCACTGGTGGAGGGATGGGTACTTGACCATTGTATGACTGAAACGTAATCACGAAAGTTTGTAACTATCTCATGGTAATTCATTTAAAAAATAAATGAATAAAATAAAGAGAGGGTCTCCATTCTGCCCCTGTGTGGCTGTGGCACCAAGCGTGGTGTTTCTGCGGTGGCTGGAAAGATGACTAGCTGTGGTCACTACACCGTCAGCTGACAGCCTGTTGACAGGTGTTGGAGCGGGCTCCAAGCCTGTTCTTTCATGAGACACTTGGCTGCCTGGATTAGGGATTCCTCAGGACACAGAGCTGCTTTCTCTCTCCACTGAAATTCAGACTTCCAGCCACTTGACTTGCTAGAACAGAGAGGGGTCGAATTCACTTCCAGTGTGACGTCAGTGAGGCAGAGCTCCATGGTAGAGCCCTTCTCGCGTGAGGCCCTGATTCTGATCCCTGACACAGTGAAAAGGAAACCCCCAAACAATCACAGGATCATCATTATGATAGGAAGAACCGCCTTTTGGGACATTCTTCCCTAGAAGCCAGCCCCCAGGCTCCGGGGCAGCTGTCAGTCAGCTCAGGCAGGAGTCATTTGGATCCCCTCCCGAGGTGAGCTGGGATTCGGCCCCCAGCTGGATGCGTGTATTAGGAAAGCAGCATGGAGGGAGAAGGTTTCTGCCGGACCTAGACGGCAAAGCTGGGGTCAAGGAGAAGCGAGTATGCAGAGCACTGGGGACGGAGAAGAAAGGGAAGGGGAAATCTTGAATTTATTTTCCACTTGGGGGTAATGTTTGGGCAACCCCGAGCTGTGCTCAGGGCTTATTTCTGGTTCTCTGCTCGGTGATCTGATTCAGGAGGGCCACATGCAAGGCACGTACTCAGCCTCTGTGCCGTCTCTCTGTTCCCCTCCCCGGAGTCTCATGCTGAAGACTACACCGAGTAAAGAAAGGGAAATCAGAGCCATTGAGAGTGGAGGTACAGTTGCATATCCGGCAAGGCAGTTAGGATTCCGTGTCACACCTGAATTTATTTATTCTGTCTCTTCCTGTCCTCTCTTCCTCTGAGCTGTAAAGGGAACCAGGAATCTCAAATTCATTGCACATCCGCTGTTTCCGTGTTAGCTGTTCACCCCAGAAGCACTGTGGTGTTTTTCCTCTCGTAGATCTCGGCCATGAGACCCGGAAGCGCTACGGGGGTCGAGGATGAGCACCCGTATGAGCTGTTGCTAACAGCAGAAACAAAGAAATGGGCATCCACCGATGGAAAGCTGAAAGGTATGTCCTGTATCTTCTCCCACTCCTCCAGCCAAAACAACCCCACAGGATGCTCCACCACCCCGCCCGCTGGAGATTGCACACTCACCTTCAGTGCTCGTACCCGCGACTGTGGTACCCACTGACGTCACACTCCTGCCTGCGGTTCCAGGGTGCATAGACAGTAACGCTGCAGGGATTGAATGTGGGCATGTGCGGTGGTGCTGGGGATCGAACTCCCGGCCTCGTGCACAAGGGGCAGGTACTTGGCCCCAGTCAAATTTCCAAGCCCTCCAAAAGGATTTTCAAGGTGGTGGTTCTGTGTGGAAGAAGGTGATGGTGTTCTGTGGGGTGGGGAGTTGGGTGTCAGAGGCGGTCTGGGGCGCAGGGTGTGACTGCTTCTCATGCCCAGTCCCCGGGATGGGAGTGGCCTTGTCAGGCGCTTAGCCTTTCTCGTGGGTATGTCAGACGAGGCTAGACCTGTGGCAGGGAGGGAGGACTGCTAGCGTGTGGCAGAGCCTGATTTGGGGTCACAACCCATAAACCCTGGAGTTGATGCTGTGGAAAAACAAGCCCGGCAGCTCAGTCCCTTGGGTTCAGAGTGCCAGGCCAGCCTCTGCTCTGAGTCCGGCGGGGCCCGTGATTGGCTGCCACCCCGGATAGAGAGCTCAGTCGCCTTGGCCTACTTTCACCCGCTCAGCGAAACTCCGTTTCTGGGTGGGGGGTGAGTGCTGCAGGACCGAGATGCAGGCTGGCCGCTGGGGGCCGGGGGCTCCCTCTCCTCTCCCACGGAAGAAGGGGCAAGCCGCGCCTGCTCCGCTCCGGCTTCCTCCTCCTAGATTCACGGAGAGAGATGGCGCCTCCTCTCCGTCCTTAGGCGTCTGTGGGTCAGGTAAGAGTCGGGGACACGGTTTACAGGCCTGTCAGGCTCAGGCTTGGCACAGGGAGCAAGTGCTCATGCGTAGGACATCGTAGAACTGATGTCGATGGGTCTGGTTTAAAAGGTTTTTTCCCCTAACTTGTGGAGACCTTGTGGTCTTTTTTTTTTTTTTTTTTTTGCTTTTTGGGTCACACCCAGCCTTGCTCAGGGGTTACTCCTGGCTCATGCACTCAGGAATTACCCCTGGCGGTGCTCAGGGTACCATATGGGGTGCTGGGAATCGAACCCGGGTTGGCCGCGTGCAAGGCAAACGCCCTACCCGCTGTGCTATCGCTCCAGCCCCCCTTGTGGTAATTTTCATACTAGGTTTTTTGTTTCTCCTGGTTTTCATTTGGAGCTTTTATTTTTTTTAATTACAATTTAGATACAGTAAGATTCATCTTTTGGTAACGAACAACAGTAGAAAAATTCTTTCACACCCCGGACCCGGGCAATTTCATCACACCCAGAAGTCTGGTTTTCTCTGGTTCTCAGTCCTGCTACCCTCCGCAGCCCTGGCAGTTGCCACTCTGGTGTCTGCGCCGGTAATTGCCTTTTCCACAGTGTGGAGCAGATAGAATCAGGTATTAGCCTCTCGAGTCTGGTCTCTTTCACGCTTCATGAATTCTATTTGTGGTTCCCCCCTGTTGCATATGCCAGTGATTTGCCCCTTTTCGTTACTGAGTAGTACTCCACTTATGTGGACACACCTCAGCTCTGAGTGTTTTCAAACTGAGAAACAGTTGGGTCACTTTCAGTTTTTGCCAGTTACAAATAAAGCTCCTGAAACATTTGCACTTCAGGCTTTTTATAAAAACAGAGGATTCATTTCTCTTGGGTAAACACTAGTAATGGAATTGCTGGGTTCTAAGTAAATATGTGCTTAACTTTGTAAGAAAATGTCAAACCTTTTTCCAGAGTGGTTGTACCATTTTGCATTCCCATTAGAGTTATAGTTGCTGGGTTTTCCCCAACATTTAATATTGTAAGGTTTTTAAATTTTTAGCCATTCTAAGGGATGCGGGGTGATCATCATTGTGGATTTAATTTTTATTTTCTTAATGACTGACTCTGGCAGGCATCCATTTGTGATTATTTGCCATCGTTTATTTGATGGTTTCTATTTAAACTTATTTACAGACACTGGTTTTCCTTATTAGTGATCTGTGCAAACTCTTTATGAGATACGTGATTTCTCTTCTAATCTCTGTTTAGTCTTTGTATCTCTCCATTGTGTCTTTTGAAGAGCAGAGGTTCTAAATCTTAATGACATTTGATTTAGCCTTTTCCGTTTGGTTTTGGTACCCACCCTGAGTGATGCTAGGAGACCCTATTGTGGTGCTCAGAGTTGAACCTGCACCGCCTGCATGCAAAGCATGTCCTCAGCTCATTGACCAGCCCCTAATTGATTATTTAAAAATAAAACAAAACCAAAAAATATAATAATAAAATAAAAAAGGCCTGGAGAGTTAGTAGAGCATACAGTGGTTAGGACACTCTCCTTGCATGCAGCCGGCCAGGGTTCAGTCCCCGGGACCTCCTATGCCCCTGAAGCCGTGAGTACAGAGGCCGGAAGTGAACCATGAGCACTGCTGGGTGCTCCACCCCCCAAAACTGCATTAAGGTTACAAGGATTGTTTCCTGTACTTTATAGAAATATGGTAGCCTTAGATAGGCATTTGGGCCTATTCATTTTGTTTTCATTTTCTTAGATGTATGAGATACGGGTGGAGATTCATCTTTTCGCACAAGTGTGCAGTTGTTATTTAACCCTTTATTGAAAAGAGGCTCCATGTCGTTGCCATTGCCACTTGATTATTCGTGGTTTTCAAATTTGTGTTAGATATTCATTCTGTTCTGTTTTTACATACAAAAGTTTTGAATCAGCATATGGATTTCTTCACCAGTCCTGCTGGGGTTCTTTTGTTAATTTGTTCTTCCCCAGCCCCCAGCTCTTTGGGTTACACTGGGTAACGCTCAGGGATCAGTCTTGGCTTTACTCAGGAATCACTGAGGAGGAATCACTCCTCGTGGCACTCGGGGGAGAATATGGGATTCCGGGGATTGAACTGCGTGCAAGGCAGACACTCTACCCACTGTACTGTTGCGCTGCTGGAAGTCTTATTTGGATTTTGTTGACTCTATATAGCAGTTTGGGAAGAACTGATATCTTAAATGCATTGAGTCTCCCTATCATAAAGATTTTTAATTAAAATCTTCAGAGAATGCAGCTCTAATCTCTTCTCTGGTTGTCTAATAATACCAAATAGAGAATTAACTCTCAACTAAGCACTTAATTTAATGCTCATTTTAAAGTGGTTCTTACAGATGATCATTTTTATTGGTAGAGGCGGGAGATTACAGTTTTTTTCCTCATAAAGATTCAATTTGGGATGCTGCTAAAATGACTCAACCTTCAAAGGCAGAAAAGGGAAAAGTTAGGCCAGCTTTATAAGTGGGATGTCGTCTTGGCTTCCAGGTGCCCCTGGTGGAAATGTCCTATCCCCAGGTGAGAGACCTCCAGGCCCGAGGGACCCTCAGCTGGAACTGTGCGGACCTCCTCTCTCGCCCTCTGCTTTGGTTTCTTCATCCCTACCAGGGCTAACTTGTGGGTGGGTGGTTCTGGAAACAGATTTAATTGAAGTGGCCTGTGGGGTGTATCTGCCTCCAGGCTGGCTGCTTGAGTCTCCTAAAGAGTTTTTAGACAAAGGACTTGAAGCCTGAGCCAGGACTCTGCCAGTGTTCCCAGAGCCTTAGAAGGAGCCTGTAAGGCTGGTGCAAGTGAAGGCCATCAGTGATGGTTTGGGGTTAGTTCAGATGAAATCGGCTCTGCTTTCTTCAAGGCAATTTTTATGAAGTAACTCATCAAAAGGCTTTGTAATGATAATCAAGTGCGTTTAATCCCTTCTTACGTAATTCAAGAAACTAAAATATGAAGAGGGCTATAGGACATTTTTTAAACTGCATGTTAATGCTGTAGAGATAATTCAGTGAACTGAGCGAGACTTTGCATGCAGGGGGCCCAGTTTTAGTTCTTAACACCACCAGGAATAGCCCCTGAATACCACCACGTGTTTCCCTTAACCCCAAAATAAAGTTGAGTCCTGTTAGTTCATTGGAAAAACAAAGGTGACGCAAGAAAGAAGTGAATACAAATAAAATGCTCTGTTTCGACTTACAAATGCCACTCACATTTGCTAGAGGTGACCACAGTTTAAAGGTGTGATGTGGGCTGTTGAGTACAGCTAATTGGGTGCTTGCTTTGCATGCAGCTGACCCCGGTTCATACTCTGGCACTCTGTATCACTGTATCACTGTCATCCCGTTGTTCATCAATTTGCTCGAGCAGGCACCAGTAACGTCCACATTGTGAGACTTGTTATTACTGTTTTTGGCATATCGAATACGCCACGGGTAGCTTGCCAGGCTCTGCCATGCGGGCAAAATACTCTCGGCAGCTTGCCGGGCTCTCTGAGAGGGACAGAGGAATTGAACCCAGGTCAGCCGCATGCAAGGCAAATGCCCTACCTGCTGTGCTATCGCTCCAACAACAAAAAATTTTTAAAAAATATTCTGAGGTCTTTTCTCATGTACTACATGATGCCTATGGCCCAGTAAGCTCTCCAAAAGGACCTAAAAGGTGTGGCCTTGTGAGAGGGTGGGCCACATGAATATAACTAGTTCAAGTTCAACATATATATAAGATTCGGTGAAAGAAACAAAGGTCTCCTGGGGCAGGAGACAGTTCAAATGTGCAAAGTGCTGAGCTGAATTGCCCGAATGACATGACCAGCACCTGCCCAAGACTGCTCGGAAATACCCCTATAAAACTAACCCTTTTTCTCTCAAGAGCAAAAATTGAATCAATTATAGCTAGAATTTTGCTCTACTGAGCCAAAGCAAGGACTAGAAAATACTAAGTCAAGGGCTAGAAAATATTATTGCTTTTCTAGTCTGGCACCCTGTGTGGTCCCCAAACCCCACCAGGAGTGATCCCTGAGCTCCAAGCTAGGAGTAAGCCCCAAACACCACAGGGTGTGGCCCAAACAAAAAAATGTGGTATGTGCTTTAGGACGTTTGCTCTGTCTCTGTACACAAGTGACTCTGTGGGGACATTTCTGTATCTTTTTAATTTATTTTTATTTATTTATTTATTTGCTTTTTGGGTCACACCCAGTGATGCTCAGGGGTTACTCCTGGCTTTGCACTGAGGAATTACTCCTGGCGGTGCTTGGGGGACCATATGGGATGCCGGGGATCGAACCCGGGTCGGCCGCGTGCAAGGCAAATGCCCTACCCACTGTGCTATCGCTCCGGCCCCATGTGTCTTTTAAATTTTAAATGGAATCCTTTTATATGCTGTTTTGCAAACTTTTTTGTTTGTTTGATTTTGGTGCTCAGGGCTTAATCCTGGGTCTATGCTCAGGGATCATTCCTGGCAGGTTGGAGTACCATATGGGCTGCAGGGATTGAACCCAGGTTAGCTACATGCAAGGCAAGAAGGGCTGTACCTTCTGAACTATCTCTCCAGCCCCTGCAGATATATTTTTTTTTCACTTTGTCTAAGATCCATAGATAGAATTTGTCTTAGTTCTTAAAATCTACTTTTTAAAAAATGGTTGTTAAATATGTCACGACTAATTTATCCAAATTCAACCTGATCAGTATTTAACTTGTGTCCAAGATTTCTGTTGTAATTTTGTTTCTGTGACCATTCTATATACATATTCTTGCATGCTTGTAGATAATTTCTCAAAAGGACATTGATGGAAAAACTAATTAACAGGTCAGAGTGTAGGTGACTGCCTACATCTCACTGGGTGAGCTAAATTGCCTTTCCTCTTGCCCTACCTTCATTAGTATGAAATGTCTCATTTGAAGGGTTTTCACTATGATAAAGGAAAAAAGAGTCTGAAATAGACATTCAATCTAATAAAATTGAGTATCTCATATTGATATTATATTTTAGACTGTGGATTGCCTATCTTTTCTCTTAGAGTGGAATGGAAACAGATCATAAAAATACTGATCATTTCTGGCTATGTTGGTACTTACGTAACCACGAAGGTTTGGTTTCCCGGCCATTTGAGGGCCATTCAAACAAGAGATGTGGTATGAGTTGAGTAGGAGCTTTGTTGGCTGTAAACCAGCAGGCGGGCAGGTGGGGCCCCATGTTCTGAAAGCAGCTGTCTTGTCTTCACGTCACAGGAAGGCATTTTATAGAGAAAGCACCCGGAAGCCCATTTTCAGGATCCCAGACTAGTGGGCACCAGAATGAACAATAAAAATTCCCTCTTGGGCTGGTCCTGAGGCTGATTTGTCTTATCTAACCTGAGGAAGGGTAGGCTTTTCCTTTCTTTCTTTCTTTCTTTTTTTTTTTTTTTGTGGAAGGGGAGGGGCCTCTACACCCAGCTGTGCTCAGGGATCACTCCTAGCAGGATTTCAGGGACCATATGCAGTGCTGGGGATCGAACCCAGATAAGCCACATGCCAGGCAAGCGCCATACCCTCTGTAATCTCTCTCCAGCCCCACGTTAGGCTTTTCGGGGGAAGATTAAATGGAGGTCAGAGTGTCCTTATATTTAGACTTTGGGATAAGGACAGTTGTCTTTGTCTTATATCCAGGTATCATCTCGGGACATTTATATTCTAAATTCATTTATTAGGAGGTAAAGAGGGACCAGAGAGATAGTCCAGTGGGTGAGGCCCTGGCCTTACCTGCAGCCCATCCTGGGGTGGTCCCTGATCACCTCCAGGAGTGATCCCTGAACATGGTGATCCCTGGCTCTGTAATCAGGAGTCACCCTTGACTGGGCTTAGGGGACCCTGTGGAGTGCTGGGGATCAAACCCAGGCCAGCAAAGTGCAAGGCAAGTACTCTACCCACTATACTATTTCTCTAACCCCCAAACTTGTCCTCTTAAAAGTGCTCTTGACAGTTGTGAATGAAAAAGAGGGGGAGAAAAAGTAACATGTGGAATACTGTAAAGCATATTTGAAATCACAGATTCAGAATTTTTAATGAATAGTACGGGAACGTTAGGGCATGAATGTCATCTTGTTAGAATTGTCCCGTGCTCCCTGGGTTGAGTGATCTGAAAGGGGTGCTGTCCCATGGCTGTGACGTGGGGGGGGAGGGGGGCTCCTCCCGCTTGGGAACCAGGAATGCGAAGCATTTTGCACCATGCAGGGCGTTTCACAGTGGAGAACTTTCCCATCCAGAAGTGCCTTTTGTGTTCTGTAGAAATGACCAAAACTTACAGAGATTGAAAGCTTCAAGAGACCCATGAAGTAGGTTGCTGATCCTTCCCCGCAAGGGCACTGGGCTCGGATGGTCTTATGGTGGGAATTCGCATCCATGGCTATTCCTCTGTTAAACAGCGTCTGTGAAACAGACTCTTCTGGAGCCATTCTACTGAGCTAGCTTAACTGGAGTCAGTACTTTTGTTTCATGTAGCTGCCGTTTATTTTTCTTTTGTGTTTAGTTCTGCCCGCCGACATTCTGCACAGGCAGCACAAACAGCAGACCACGTCCCAGGTTGCCAGCCAGTGGGAAGGTCGCCGAGAGCCCCAGGAGTCATTTTCTGAGAGTCTTGTGCAGCTTCTACTCTCAGTGCTTGGGTCCAGGTGACGTGGTAACTTAGGACGGGAATGGATGAGTTTCTGAAGGCAGCAAGAAAGACGTGTGGACCCGAGGCACAGCTACGCTTCTGAAAATGTCAGAGGAATTAAGCCAAAATAATTCTGGGGTTTGGGTCTGTGAATTTCATGTGCTGATGTGAAAGCCTTCATCTTCTCAGCAGGGAGGAAAACCGTTTGCTTCTCTCTCTGCTCCTGCGTCCACACTTGTGAAGAGTTCTGTGGTTTAAACCTGGCTCTTCCCTTAACCAGCTGGGATGGAGTTTGGTTAGGTGTTTTTTTGTTTGTTTGTTTGTTTGTTTTTTGCTTTTTGGGTCACACCCAGCAATGCACAGGGGTTACTCCTGACTCTTCACACAGGAATTACTGTGGCAGTTCTGGGGGACCATATGGGATGCTGGGAATCGAACCCAGGTTGGCCGCATGCAAGGCAAACGCCCTACCTGCTGTGCCATCGCTCCAGCCCCGGAGTTTGGTTAGGTTTCACTCAGAAATTTATATTCCTTTTTGTTTGCTTAGTTTTGTTTTGGGGTCATGGCTGGACCGGTTGGGGTGCTGGGGATCGAACCTTTGCCCTCCATGCGCGGTGCAAGCGCCACACCAGCTGAGTTATCACTCCAGACTAATATATATGTTTTTGAGTGGGATTAGTTCACTTTTCATTCTGAAACAACTCCAAGCTTTGTGAATTTATATTTTCTTTACCAGGTATATTAACTGCCATTTAGCTGTAAAAGAATCATAAAAGGGCAGGATGTGTTAAACTCATATAAAGTAACATATCTATCATTATATCATATAAAGCGATATAAATTAATTTAAGAGTTCAGGGACCAGAGATATAGCTTAATGGGATGCATATAGAAGACCCTGCTTTGTTCCCCAATACCACGTGATCCCCTGAATCCTGCTGGGGGCTACCCTCAATAGTATCCATAGTGTTAATGTCGTGTGGAGGGTGCTTGCCTTGTGTGGTGGACCCGAGTTCGATCCCAGCCGCATCGTCCCCTGAGCCCTTTCAGAAGTGATCCCTGAATGCAGAGCTAGGACTTATCCCTGACACTGCCAGGTGTATTCCCAAAACTGTCATCCCATTGTTCATCGATTTGCTCGAGCAGGCACCAGTAATGTCTCCATTGTGAGACTTGTTACTGTTTTTGACATATCAAATATGCCACGGTAGCTTGCCAGGCTCTGTCTGTGCGGGTGAGGTACTCTCAGTAGCTTGCCAGGCTCTCCAAGAGGGATGAAGGAATCGAACCCGGGTCAGCCGCGTGCAAGGCAAATGCCCTAACCGATGTTCTCCCAAAACAAAAACAAAATTTCCAATAGTATTGATGTGGCAAGTCCTATGCTGTCTAAACAGACGATTAATTTTGGAATTGAAAGGAGGACATGTGCTATCAGTGTAAGAGAACACGGTGTTTTCATTAAGGTAGTGGCATGTAAACTGAGGCCCAAATATTCTACCTGCGAGGCAGACGAAAGGAGAGGCCAGGCAGGAGCAGCGGCCTGACCAGCAGAGAGAGGTGGGATGTGATGAAGAGCTTTCCGTGAACGGTAAGGAACCCAGTTGGAGTGGAACAAAGAATTGGTCAGAGTATTGGATGTCAGGCGTCAGTCTTTTTACCAACGACAGTGAGCGCAGCGCAGTTGAAGCCTTTTGAGTGAGGTGATGGGCTGGAGGCCCCGGTTTGAGTATGTCTTTTGGAATCTTCAGTGGCCGTTTAGAGAGAGTAGAGGCAGAAACGTGCTCTCTGAGAGACTTCAAGGAATCTCCCGGAGGAAACAGGCTTCGTTAGGAGGCCATAGGAAGGGAGGGTCGGGATGGGTACGGACGGCATAGGAGGAAGAGAGTATTAAGGATGATTTTGAAGATTCCAGTGCAATGAAGCGGAGGAAGTATTGAACAATTAACAGAAATAAGGGTTTGAGGAAAAGCCATGTTTGAAGGAAGATATTAGAGTTGATCTGAATATGTTAGCCGGGGGGTTACACCCCTCCTTGCTAGGTGTGGGGGGGGCTCCGCCGTGCCAGGGACCCCACACAGGCGCTCTGGCCACTGGACTGTCTCTCCATCAGACTCTGTTAATTTGAACTGTTTCTAGTCCGGGTAAAGATAATCTGTGAGCACTTAAAATGTGGGCCTGGTATTCAAGAGAGAGTGAGGGGAGGGGCTGGAGTGATAGCACAGTGGGTAGGGCGTTTGCCTTGCATGTGGCCAACCCGGGTTCCATTCCCAGCATCCCATATGGTCCCCCGAGCACCGCCAGGAGTAATTCCTGAGTGCAAAGCCAGGAGTAACCCCTGAGCATCACTGGGTGTGACCCAAAAAGAGAAAAAAAAAAAAGAGAGAGAGTGAGGGGAGGAGTGCAGATTCATGAGTCATCGATGTTGAAGTGCTGGTGAGCAGAAGATGCTAATCAGTTGCTCGAGGAAAAGACTCAGAAAGGTCAAGAATGTAACTTAGGTGCTGGAGAGGCACTGACCTTTCCTGTAAGCAAGCTGAGCGCTTCCCTGGCCCCCCAAATAGCAAATATATCCCCCCAATTTGACATGGTGTTGAGCGCAGTTAAGGAAGTTTTTCTAAGTCCTAGTAGGAAATTAGTATGCTTGTCCTTCAAGAAGGGCAGTGGGAGAGAAAAAAAAAGGCTGCCGAGATAAGTAATCAGTCTCAGAGTCCCGGGCAGATGAATGGAAGGGTGGCTGGGCTCGTCCATGGGCTTGCGTGTGGATCCTTAATCTACCACTTACTGGCTGGTGACCTTGAGGAAGTCATTTAGCCTCATTAAACCTCATTTTCTCCATGTGAAGTAGGCATACAAATTCTTAGCCTTGTGACTGTGATGAATATTAAAAATACTTAGTACCGCATCCGGCGCAGGATAGCTAGCACCTAATACAGAGTAGCTGTCAGAAGCCATCTGAGTCAAGTAAGTTGGTGGAGAGGACTTAGTCAGTTGTTTCTTGAGCATTCGACAGGGCTCAGCTTTCCAGCAACCGGAGAGGAGAAAGCAAGTGGCTGTGAGTCCCCCATGCTGGGACTGGCAGAAGATCAAGGGAAGCAACAGGCACATGCAATCGGGCACAGTCACATTCCTGGCAGGTGGGAAAGCGACAGGCCAAAGAGAAATTGGAAGGGTCAGTGAACAGCCTCTTAGGAGGAGTGGAAAGAAATGGGGGAAATAAGATGCTTGGGACCAAGTCACGGCAAACAGCCCTGAGTCTCAAAGCTGGCTCGTGCCTACGGGTGCCGTGGTGGGCAGACATGGTTCCCGACTTGCCGATTCTCCACCATATGTGTCACCCTGAGCTAAATTTGCACACCTGCTGGACCTTCTTTCTCACTTGACTCTGGCTTATCACTGAGCCGCTTAGAGGGAACGGGTGTCTCACAGAGCTGGGAGAAAGGAAACGGGTCTCACTGTGCCTCGGCTAGCGTGAAGAGAGTTTGGAAACGGTGTGATGAAGAATGATAATGATGATAATAGCTGCCATCTGCTGAAGCGTGCGTGCGTGCGTGCGTGCGTGCGTGCGTGCGTGCGTGCGTGCGTGCGTGTGTGTGTGTGTGTGTGTGGTGGGGGACTCGTACCCTGGGTGCTCAAGTCTTAAATTCCTGGCTCTGTGCCCAGAGATCACTCCTGGCAGTGCGTGGGTGCCAGGAATTCAATCTGTGGTCAGCCGGGTACAGGGCAGGTACCTCCACCCCGTACTCTCTCTGGCCCTTGATGAACACTTGCCTGGGGCCGGCCGTGTGCTCAGTTCCTTTACTCTGGATTAGGTCATCGCCTATCTCCGTCCCAATCTTCTGGGTAGAGGCTATTTTTATCCCTATTTAGTAGATGAGGAAGAAATGAGGTGTCAGATCTGGGTCTTAAGCCCTCCCTGTTGGACTCCAAAACCACTTTCACCCTGAGGTTAAACCATTTCATAAGAAGCCCGCTTGCTGCTGAAGCTCCGGATCAGAGCTGGAAGGAAGTAGGTCATTCAGCCCTAGGTTGCAGCCATGCTCAGTCCTAAGCAGGGCTGGAGGACCTTGTTTCTGCCAGAGGTCGCTGGGGTATTTGTGACGGCATTCATGGGCCATAGAATAAGGGCAGAGGAGCACGTGCAGCCAGCAAGAAGCATACATGCCTGTCCAGTCATGCACTAGGGTTAAACCATATGGGGGGGTGGGCTTACACCGTCCAGGGGCTGGACGTTCCCCGCCTCTACAGGGCCTGGCGCATGCCTCCCCGCCACTCACTGTTAAAGAAACTCAAGGACCGTCACGGGGTTGGAGCCAGCCCAGGGGCCTTGAATCCTCGCCCAGCTCTTGCTCCACTTTTCTCGTTGCTTTGAGCCCAGAGGGGACTCGTGGATTGTGTGTGTTGTCAGATCACGGCAGAGCACTGCGTCACCTCTCAGCATCTTCCTCCTGGGGAAAGCGCGGTGCCCCTCCCAAAGCAGCAGCGTCCTGCGGCACCGCCCAGTTGCAGAGTGACCAGACGAGCAAATGCAGAGCAGGCTCGGAACCCGCAGTCCCAGGCTGCTTTTGGAGGGGAGGAGTGACTTGCCTTCGCGTCGCCTTGCCTCTTTCGGCCCTCATTTACATGGGCAGGGCGACCCAAGCGTGTAGATGTTAAAACGTTGCTTACTGTCAGAAGTCCTTGAGCTCCCCGTGGAGCACATAGTAATTAGAATGCGGCCCAGAGACCCCTCCGCTTCAGCAGCTCGCAGAGGACGAGGAAAATGAACGCCCAGAATGCAGGAAGGGCGACAGTTGTGGGGACTGGGAATTGGCATGCTGGTGTGTCCTGGTCAGAACAGCAGCTGCCTCGGTGTCTGGCAGCACTGGGAACAACCCTGCCCCGTCCTCCTCCTCCTTGTTCCTCTGGGAAAGGCCACTTGGGAGGACGGCGGACCCAGGGCAGGGAGGAAGGCACGCTGGAGTCTGTGTGGTTCGCAGGTGACCACAGTTCCCCTCAGAGGGAAAGGCATCAGCCCGAGGCTTCGCTGCTTTGAGTCCTTGAGGTTTGTGTCTTAACCATTTCTTTGATTTTTCCTTTCTTTTCTTGTTCTTGGGCCACACCTGACTTTGTGCTCAGGGATCACTCCTGATGGTGATCTGGGGGCTATAGGCAGTGCTGGGAATCAAACCCAGGGTGGTTGTATGCAAGGCCAGCACCTTGCCCGCTATGCTAGCTCTTTGGCTCCGTGTCTTTGCCTTTTCTAATGTACTTGTATTCATCTCTAAGCTGCCAGACTCTTCTCCTTCAATGTCTACCTCAAAAGCAGCTCCTTTTGAGACACCTCCTGGTTCAGAGCAATCCCACGTTCCTTTCTGTTCACTGTGCACTTGGTTTATACTTCTGTGGTGGGGCAGGGTGGGGCTGGTAGTTGGGCCATAGTCCCAAAGTTTGGTGCCAGGGATTTAACCGGCAGGTACCTTAACTCCTGTACTGTCTCTCCAGCCCCTGGTTTTTTACTTTTTTACTAAAGCATCCCTGTCATGTACATTGTCTTTGGTCTTTGCCTTGCGTGTCTGTGAGGTATAGACAAGCAGTTGGTCTCATCAACAAACAAATGATGCTGTAATGAGTCCTAGTGGGAAAAGAGGGGTTGTTACGGAGAACTAGGGTGCACCAGGCGTTGTTCTAAACACTTTACACATATAATTTTATTCTCACAGCAATCCTAAAAGACACTGTTCAAAACCCCAAATTGTAGGTGAGAATACAAGGCACAGAGAAGTTATTTGCTCAAAATCTGGCCCTCCATGAGTACATTTCCTTGTTAAACCTTTGTCCCTAAGGGACCCGATATTATCCTGATTCACAGAAGGAAGGACCATGAAATTGGTCTTTTCCCACTCGTTGTTCACGTGCCAGGAAATCTAAGCCAGCCACAGCTACAGTATTTTTATAGAAAGAGAACACCAGCTTGTTAAGATCCTGAGGTTGTTGGGTCTTGTCAAGCTTTTCAAATATCAAGGTGTTTCTCCTACAGAATTGCCTGGGCAAATTGTAATTACGAGAATCCCTTTCCGTGATTTCTTCTATCCCCTAAAATGTCAGTGGCTTATAGTTTCTGTAATGGGATTGTAAGCCTCAGATTCTTTCTCCTGGCGTATTTCCTTCTTCCATAAGTTTCCATTTCTTCTCTCTGCCTACTTCCTCCCCCTGGCATCTGTCCAGCGGAGAGTTCTTGGCGTCTGTCTCTCTTTCTTCATTGATGGCCCACAATGAATGGGTGGCTGTCTGACCGGCTCCCACGGCAGCACTAAGCACATTCCCTCTGTGAAGTCTGCTTCTGAGGTCCACCCAGGCAGAGGGCTCAGGCTGCCTTCCAGTTCTGTTCTGTTTTTTTGTGTGGGGAATTGGTTTTTGTTTTACTTCTGTTCTTTGTTCCAGATGCCATGGATTGAACCCAGGGCGTCATACATATGGGGGCATGGGATCATGTGCTGAGGGAGTATCCCGGCCTGACGGGGGTGTTTTCTTTGGTCGTAGGACTCCCCGGTATCATCCCACCCTCCACTGACGATTGTTAAAAAAGAAGTTAGGTGGGCTGGAGCGATAGTATAGCGGGTAGGGTGTTCACCTTGCATGCAGCCAACTCAGGTTTAGTCCCCGAATCCCAAGCACCACCAGGAGCAGTTCCTGAGTGCAGAGCCAGGAGTAACTCCTGAGCATCGCTGGGTGTGACAAAAAAAAAAAAAAAAGAAGTTAGAAGTTGATGGAAAGGAATAAAATCTTGTTTCCCCCCTTACCAAAGTAGTCAAATGTAGTCAGAAGGACGTTATACCTCAAAATGGGGATCTACAGGAAGTTGGTCTTAGGACCTAGTTGTAGAGGTGGCAACTTTGGGGTTTGTTTTTGCTTTCCACCCAGCAGTGCTCTGGAAGTACTCCTATCTCAGTGCTCAGGAAATCATGCAGGTGATCTGACCAGGGTCTCCTGCATGCAGATTACGTACGCTAGACCTTTGAGCTGGCTCCCAGGTCCCTAGACATGGGACATTTCCTGCCCAGTTGGTTCCCGTCAGCCTGCCCTAGGAAGTGCTCTGGGCCTGGTCACTTGATGACCCTGTGTCAGCATCCCCATGATCCCACCATGTGGTACCATAGGACGGCTTTGTCCGGGCTGCCAGTTGTCAGAAGTGTCACTCAGAGCCTGAAGCCAGGGCTTCCTGGGACTGGAGCTCAGCCATGTGGAAGCATTTCTCCTTCCCAGGAAAAAATGATGCTGCTCATTGAGTGCTTTTTTTATTGCTCTGGATCTGACATCTGGTGATTTAGGGGTGTGCACGTCTCGAAACAGCTGGGCTTAGAGGAGGGGGTGCCACGCATCACACTGCCGTGGGAAGTGACCTGGCCCTAGGTGGGGCCGACGGGCTGCCCCAGCCTCCAGCCCTGCAGGCTCCCCAGGAGCTGAGTAGACTTCTCGAGAGATGCGATGAGTGGTGCCATGTCATGGCTCAGGGGCAGAGTGACAGCTTCTTACAAGAGCTGCTTCCAGGGATGGTCCTTTAAGCCGTCTGAAGGAACCGGGGTTTTGAGGCCTGAGCGTGTGCAGGCAGTGGGGCTGGAGTAGACTTTTTTATTTTGCTTTTGTGTGTTTTTGTTTGTTTGTTTTTTGTTTTGCCTTTTGGGTCACACCTGGTGATGCACAGGGGTTACTCCTGGCTCTGCACTCAGCAATTACTCCTGGCGGTGCTCAGGGGACCATATAGAATGCTGGGAATTCAACCCGGGTTGGCCGTGTACAAGGCGACTACCCACTGTGCTATCACTCCAACCCCCTGGAGTCGACCCTTTCTTATCTTTGTTTTATCCCCCTCTTTTAGGGAGAGGTGTGTTTTGGGTCACACCCAGCTGTGACTTCTCCTGACTCTGTGGTCCTATATCACCCTGGAGGTGCTGGAGGACCATAGACCTGGATTTGGACCTGGGTCGGCCGCCTCCAGGCCTGTGCTGTGCCCCGCCCTGTCCTTTTCCCTTTAGTTGCCAGCAGTGCATCGCCCCGGGGCTTGTGCACAGGCTTGTGGTTCTTACACACTTGGTTGTGGTGTTGGTAGGGCTAGCGCATCTGCTTGCACACGCAGCAGAAGGCTCGCCAAGCAGGGCTGTCCCACATCAGTGACCACGGATGGCTGCCTTCACGTGATCATTGTGTGTGCTCATCCGTGTTCCGGCTCTTGTGCTCACGCTGTGCTCACTGTCGGGGGCAGTCGGCACACTCCTGGTCATGATACCAAACTTCTTTTCCTGGTTTATTTTTTGTTTGTTTGGTTTGGGTTTGGGGGCCACACCCGGTGGTGTTCAGGGCTTACTCCTGGCTCTACACTCAGCGATCACTCCTGGCGGTGCTTGGGGGAACGATACAGGATACTGGGGATCCAAGCCCGGGTTGGCCTCTGCCAGGCAGACCTACCTGCTGTACTCTCTCTCCCGTCCCTCAAACGTCTTCAGTTACGGCACTCACCAGGGCTCGCATGCTGGCTTTGTGGACACACCTGGGTATGGTCCTCTGGAAGTCACCTACTCGCCGGTGACGCTGGGGGTTCCGAAGAACAGAGCCGCCAGAATCTCACTGAGCCCATGGGTGGCACCAGCAGTCACTTATCTCTAAGGCAAAGTGCTCTTGCCGTGGAGTCATTCCCGCAGCCCTGTTGTGTCCCTCCTCTCTGACCACCCTGTTCCCATCTCAACTGGTGCTTCAGGAAGGGCCCGGCCCGCAAGGCCGGCAAGCCAGTGTGCCGGGGAGGGTGTTACTGAGCGAAGCCGGAGAGGCATCAGGCAGGGCTTCCTGCAGTGCTCAGGGGGCAGAATTTGACATCACAGTATGGAGCAGACTTGGAGTCCATTCCTTTCATGAAATAAAGAGATTTTTCCCTTAAAAAGTCCTCTAGTCCGGCCGCTTGTTTTAGATACTCAGACTGAGGCCACGCAACTAGGAGCAGAGGAGCCACTTAGGTTAGAACCTTCTCCAGGGTCTGGAGCCATAGTCCACTGGCAGGGCAGTGGCCTTGCACACGGCCAACCCGGGTTCGATTCCCCAGCATCCCGCTGATGCGGTTCAACTCCTTAGTGGGGCTGGATTCCTGCAGGACGGGGCCCTGGGGTGTCCCAGGGCGATCCTCAGGCTGGATTCTGATTTGGTGAGTCGCGTGTGCTATTTCCGGGCAGAGGAATTTGTTATATTGGGCGCATAGACGGTAGCAACCGGCTTTGTGCGCAGTCCTGCCAGATTCCTGGGATGTTCCGGGAGAAGGGTATGTTCAGGTTCAGGTTCCCATCCCATCCTGAGCCCCACCCAGAGTGAACCCTGAGCACTGAAACAAGGAGTCAGCCCTGAGCACTGCCAGCTGTGGCCCCAAAGAACAATAACAAAAAAACAAAACCACCTCCAGCCTGCCTTAGACAAGCTGCAAACTGACCAGGACCTTGGGTTTCTCATCTGTGAGAGTTGAACTCCGTCTGTTCGTCTCTGCGGCCCTCTGCTCTCACCAACAGCTCTTGGGCCGGTCTCTGGGACTCTCTGGGTGTGTGTCCCGTAAACTCCCCTGCCAGAGAAAATGAAATGGAATGTGAGCCAGTGCTAGGCCCGGGTGTCATTTCCTCCCCCTGAAGATGTGGTTCAACTCCTCAGTGGGGCTGGACTCCTGTAAGGCGTGGCCCCGGGGTGGCCCAGGGGACCCTCAGGCTGGATTCTGATTTGGTCAGTCGCGCGTGCTATTTCAGGGCCGAGGGACTTGACATATCGGGCGAGTAGACAGTAGTAATTGGCATGGTGAGCGAGTCGTGTCAGATTTCTGGGATGTTCAGGGAGAGCTGGAGCGAACTGCAAATGCCTCTTGGCTCCGACAAATTGGACCGTTTTGTTTTCAGTGGATCCAAGAAGGGTAAACAAATAGGAGCAGCTGGGAGGCTTCGGAAGGAGGAAGATGTGCACATTCCCCAGAACTTTTTTTGTTTTTTAAGAACCACTAAAAAATACAAATAAAGCAACAACAACAAAAGAGAAGGCTGTGCTCGGCAGGAAGGAAGGACGAGGCGTGGAGCTGAATAGCTCCCTTCTGAGGAAGGAAGCTTTCTTTCTCTGCTGTTTGGTTTGCACTTTCAGTTAAGGAATTCCCAAAGTTGCAGGTTGGGGATCACGACCTCCATTTTTTCCCCCCCTCCGTTGCCGCTCTCCAGAGGAAGGGAGGGCGGGTGGCTCTAAATAACACTTTGGCCTTTCTGGAAATGTATCAGATGTTCCAGGAGGGAGCCTCGCTCACTCGCTGGAGCCTGCTGGCGGGGCGTGCTGGCTCACTCGGGCGCTCGCTCACTCTCTCTCTCTCTCTCTCTCTCTCTCTCTCTTGCTCTCTCTCTCTCTCGCTCCTCGCTCGCTCTCTCCCAGCGTCCACTCACTCTCTCCTTTTGCATGCTTTCTTAGGGTAGGGTTAGCGCTCTTCTTCTCGCCTTATATAGCCAGGTCTGGCCCTTAATGTTAACAGAAATCTCACAACCGGCGAAGGGACGGCTGCCAGAGAGCATTAATCAGACCAGTGTTTGGAATTTCATAAATGCTCTCACTTTGGGCACCAATTGAACATCAAGAACAATACGAAGCTGTTTTCTTCCTTCCTCTGGCTCTCCCCCTCTGCCCTCTCCCCTGCCCGCAGCCGCTCCCGTGCCCTGGCATCTTAAACTCCTCTGCGCGGCCGTCCAACTTGCTGCCCCGGAACTTTGATTTTTTTTTTTTAACCACGTTTAATTTTTTTCTCTCTCTCTGTCTCTCTCTCTCTCTCTCTCTCTCTCTCTCTCTCTCTTCTTTTTAATTTCTCTGTGTCTCCGTCCACTCCAAGACCACAGGCGGAGCAGTAGCAGCCGGAGCCAGGACTCAGCGGAGGGGCCGGACGGGCAGGTCCCAGAGCAGTTCTCGGGCCTCCTCCACGGCTCCTCCCCGGTGTGTGAAGTGGGGCAGGGCCCTTTCCAGCTGCTCCCGGCCCCCGAGGACGCCGCAGCGCCGGGCACCTGCCCCGACGCCAGCATGCAGCTGGAGGGGACGGCGCCGCCCGCCCCCGGAGCCTCGCCGCCCCGCGCGCTGGACCCGAGTCGGCGAGGGGGCTACCCCGCGGGCCTGCCCACCAGCGGCAGCCAATCGCACCCCGAAACTTTGACTCAGAGCTCATCTGCACACCCTGCCGGTGCCGAGGAAGACGGAGAGCGGAGCGGGGCCAGGAGCCGGGCCCCTCCCACTGGCCGACCCAGAGCCGAACTCAAGCTCAGCCGCAGCCTGTCCAAGTCAGACTCAGATCTCCTGACCTGCTCCCCCACGGAGGACGCCGCCATGGGCAGCCGGAGCGAGTCCCTGTCCAACTGCAGCGTCGGGAAGAAGCGGCTGGAGAAGTCGCCCTCCTTCGCCTCCGAGTGGGATGAGGTAAGGCCTCCTGACGTCACGGAGCCCGGGGCTGGCCGCAGCCCACCGTGACTCCTGGGAGCGGGGTGTGGCCGGCGGGGCGCCCCGCACCCGGGGTCTAGAAGGTTCCTGAGTTCCAGGAATGTGGAGCGGACGGGTCTGGTGGAGCGGGAGGAAGGGGGCCCGGCAGGCAGGACCCAGGGAGCCGCTGTTCCTAGAAAGGACCAGTGTCGGGAAATACTCAGAGCCCCTCAGCCCAGCGAGGGAGCCCTCCCGAGACACTCCCAAGAGCTGGTGGGACTCCCCCGGCCAGGAGGGGAAGGAAAGGGCCGGGAGTCCCAGTGGGCAGGGGTGGGGCGTGGCACTGGGCAGGGCTGCAGAAGGGGGCTCCACGGGGAGCCTCCTGACCTTGGTCCTCCCCGAGACACGGGCCTCTCCCCGCTGAAGCCACATTCCCCGGCTGGCACAGCAGAGGGCTCAGAAACCGAAATTAGCCCAGGGGAAAAACATGCGGGGCGGGGGGGGCCCAGGTTCCTTTCATAACCAGAGCCGCGGCTCGAGAATAGTTGGGAATATTTCCCCGAATATTTGCCGGTGACCTGCAGCTTGTCTCGCTCCGCCGAGGAATGTGTGCCTGGGAGATCGGAAAGCGTTCGGGGAATGCTCGTGGGCTCCCGTACACGCTTCTTGCTGGGAAGAGAGCTGCCTTTGAAGTGGCCCGGGTCTGGGTCCCGGGACCTTTCCGAGAGGAGAGGGGCAGTGCAGCCGACAGGTCCGCTGGGCAGTGTGTGGACTCTGCATCCAGCCCAGCTCTCTCCAGGCTGCAGCTGTGAACTTACTGTGTCAGCCAGGGCTAATCCCGTCTCCAGCGCGGGAACGTGGCGGGGCGCTGCTGTGAGTCGTCTCACCTCTGGCTACCACGCAGCCTGGGGAACTGTTGAGTCTGCACAGAGGAATCCTCCACGGGAGGTTTCACTGGGTGCAAACCGAGATTTTGTGAGCCTCTGCAAGATGCCAGGCCTCTGACGGGTACTCGGTGTGCGAGCAGGTGCCAGCCCACCAGATTACACACACGCAGGTGTGTCTGGAGGAACGCAGCTGGCCCCTCCCTTCTGACACAATCCTGGCATGCGGCAGGTTCTGTGTGAGCTCAGTGCGGTGTGCCGTGAAGTGGCCCGGGCGGTCGGCAGAGAAGAACTTCAGCTGGAGTCGGGTGGGCGGGCGCCGCCACTCGGGAGGGTGGGCAGGGACAGGATGGAGAGGAGTGAAATTTGACACAGAGTTCAAGGACCAGGTGATTGGCACAAACCAGGGTGAAGCCAGAGAGAGGCGCCCAGGTGGAGGGCATCGTCTGAGCAGACGTGCCAGCTGGGAAGGCTGCAGTCATTCGCTTTTTAATAGTTTGTGAGACTAAGGACTAAGGGAAGGAAGGAAGTGAGATTTGGATCAGTCAGTGAGAGGGCCTGGAACATGACACTGGGAAGTGAGGGTTTTGTTTGCTGTCAGAAGTCTCCGAGTGGGCTCAGGAGTGGCGTTAGCAATGGAGTGAGTTTGCTCTTCCCCCGGGCTCCGTCTCCCGCGCAGCCCCCGGCCCAGCGGGTCAGGAGCGCTGGCGGGTTCGCACGGGATGTGCGTGCCCCCTTAACGCATTGCCGGCAGGCTTGTGGGTCCCGCTGCTTCCTCCTGGAGAAGGACCGTGGACTCACCACGGCACGGCCCCGCCGAGTTTGGTTTCTGACTTTTGTTTTGGGACAACATCTGGCAGTGCTCAGGGACTACTAGATCAGTGCTCAGAGGTGCTCCTGGAAGTGCTCTGGGGAACACGCAGTGTCAAAGATTGAATGTGGGGCTCCTGTGTGCAAAGCATGTGCGTCCGCCTCCCGAGCCCGGCAGAACTGAATTGGCGGGCTAGGCTAATGCCACTGTCCCGTGGGTACAAGCACACAAGCGAGAGGAGGCTGATGAGAACGGTTCGCCCCCGGTGCCTAGTTTTAGAAGCAGGCTTCCTGGCCACAGCAGTCAAAGCTAAAGACAGGCCGCAGCGAGAGCATGGCCCAGGCCCTGTGGAGTTCTGGTTGTTGCCTTTCTTGCTGTTTCCTGTTTGTTTTGGTTTGGGGGCCTCAACCTGGCTACATTCAGGGCTCTCTCCTGGCCGTGCTCAATAAGCCACATTCTGTGCCGGGAATCGAACCCAGGTTGGCTGTGAGCAAGGCTATCTCTTCAGCGCCTGGTTTTGTTGTTGTTTGGGGGCCACACATACCCGTGCTCCAGGGCCATTCCCAGCAGTGCTTAGTGGGGGGGGCGGGTGTGCAGGGGCTGGGGTGGTGCCGGGGATGGAATCTGGGCATTTTGCACTCAGCCTAGGAGCTGTTCTGCTGGCTCTCAGTTGCAGTCTTCCTGGGAAGAATCCAGAAGCCGTGGCTGTGTTTGCACAGTGAAGCATTTGTCTGGCCTTGCATTAGTACTGCCCATGGGTTTTGCTTGGTTAGCGCCAGCTCCAGGGGAAATTCAGAAGTCCTCCCCCAGTGGCTGGCTCTAAAGCCAGGGCATCAGCAGACTTGCCTAGAGCAGGGCATTGGTCCTGCTGCCCACCCCACCCTGACCTCTGCCTGCTTCACTTCGTCCTGCTGGTTTTTCCTCTGTCCTCACTAAATCTATCCGCAGGAGGGAAGGCTGCTCTGACCTGGGAGTTGGGGCAGCTCCGCCCCTCCGCAGGGTGCCTGGATGGAGGAGGCGGCCCTGGGCCCAGGAGGCTGGACCTGAGTCCCCGCAGAGCTGTGTGGTGAGGTCACCTGGCTGAGGCAGCTCTGAGCCCTAGCCCCATCCTAGGCCCCACCTAGACCGCCCCCCCCCAGTGTGGGGCTGGGTGCAGAGGCCTCCCTCTAGCCTTACTGGTGAAACAGGCAGTCCTGTCTGTTTCTGTGTTGTACCAATTAGGCACTTGAGTACGTGGTGACTGTTGATACTATTATTGTCCCTTGGGACTTTGGAGGGTGGGGGGGGGTCTAAAGTATTACAGGCCTTAAGAACCGCAGTGCCGCGGGCAGGGCATTTGCCTTGCACGCGGCCGACCCAGGTTTGATCCTCGGCATCACATATGATCCTCTGAGCACTGCCAGGAGTAACCTGTGAGCATTGCCAGATGTGGCCCAGACACCAAACACCAAAAAAGAGAGGTGCTGCTCTTGGGGGGGTCTGGTCTGGAGAGATGGGAACTCAGTGACATTCTAGCCCCTTGGCCTGCATTTGTCTGGCCTTGCATGGGTTTTTGCTTGGTTATCTCCTGCTCCAGGGGAAATTCAGAAGTCTTCCCCCAGGGGTCGGCTGAAGGGTCTTCACCTCAACCTCCCCTTTACTCCACCCTGGAGACAGAAGCGCCTCTCAGCGGCCTGGGAACATGGGGCCCCACTTGGGTCTCTGAGGAACTTGGTTCTCTGAGCCTGACTCCCCGGGAGGGAAGGAGAGGGCGGGGGTCCGAGCCCTCGCCGCAGTTTGCTTTTCTTGTATTATGTTCTACATCAAAGGGCCTGTGTCTGGTGGGTGGTTCGGCTAGATAATGTTGCGAAGGTGGGAAGCATGCGTGGGTCTGGAGGGCAGTGCAGACCCTCATTGACTCCCCAGGCAAGGCCACTGCTGAACCCTGCGGCTTCACTTCTGTCCCTGCCACTCCCTCTCTCTCCAGTCTTGGTGACAAAGAAGCAATAGACTTTGTTTTCCCAGGAAGAGAGGGGATGCCGGGGATCAAACCCAGGGTTTGATCATATATGCAGAGCATGTGCTCTACCACTTAGCCACATGCCCCGGCCCCTAGGGCTTGCTTTTAAAATAGATCAGCCTGAGGAGAGAGCCGGATCCAAGCAGCAGAAGCTTTCCTCTGTTGTTCTCTTAAGGATCCCTGGTATACCCTGAAAGTTAAGAAGTCGCACAAAAACGCAGTTTTCAACATAAACAGGAGTTAGAAAATTCTCTCCAGCTCTCTACACAGTTAGCTTCTGTTAACATTTGATGGTATCCAAATTCGGTCTTCGTGTATTTGCTGGTTTACAATGGAATTTTGTTTTTCATTTGGGGTGGGGTGGGGGCTGGGGAGTGTTATGTCACACCTGTCTGTGCTCATGTGCTCAGGCCTGACTCTTGGCTCTGCACGCAAGGATCATTCCTGACAGGCTTGGGCTACCATATGTGGTTCCCAGGATCAAACGTGGGTCGGCAGGTGCAAGGCACACACTCTCCCTGGTGTTCTGTCACTCCAGCCCTTTACAACGAGCATTTCTTGCCTAACTGCTGTGCATTAGAAATATTTCACCATGACTATGTTAGTCCTGAGTTCAGATCTTCATTCTCGAATGCTTAGTGTTTTGCTCTATGGCTCTACATAAGAGTGGTTTGTTCTTACGTAAGCTCTTCTCCGGTTATCAGATAATGGCGCAGAGCATTTCCTGGGTGCCCTCTGGTCCATTCCCTACCTTTGCACCCACCTGTCCCAGGAGGCCACCATTTCTTAATACCTTCTGGTATTCAGCCGTGATCGTTTTGGCAGGGGCGCCGGCTGTGCCTCGCTCCCTTGTCACTGCAGGCATTATCAGCGCTATTTCTGTCAACACAAAGCAAGCGGAGAGGCTGTGTGCCCGAGCGGTCAACATGGCCATTGCAAGGAAGTGGTAAATTAATCTTCATTTGCCGCTGAACCAGAAGGCAAAAATATCTGGGTACTGGGAAGCAGGGACGATTCATCGTTTAACTTGAAGCCGTTCCAGCTACAGAGAAGACACCTGTTCTCCTGTGCTCCAAGCTGGCAATGTGGACAGCGTTTTAGCCGTTCAGTTGTATGCTCCTGAACACACACACACACACACACACACACACACAGTGAGCAGCAGCAACTAATGACTGAAATAAATACCTTGTAAGAAGCACAAAAATCACTTTCTGGTCAGATTGTGGTTTGACTGTATAAAAAGTCTGTGGCGTCAGACAGGCCTCTCACATAACCTGCCTTTGAATGGAACTGAAGCCCGCTCACGAAAGAGCAAACCACAGAAGGCTGTTATCTACTTAGCATAAACATTTGAGTCATTTAAAACTTGGCACCGGGCTTAAGTGATAAATGTGTGTTTTGTAATCAGCTTTCATAAATATTAAACAAGTGGAAAATGAGTGAAGAGGAGGGCCATGCTTTGTGTGCATTTCAGACAAGCCCCAGACCGTTTCTGGTCAGGGAATGCCCTGGTTTGGTCTGAAATGGTAGCGGAGGGGACGCTGGCGCCCCAGGACATCTGAAGTGGCAGCTAGGAGGCACCCTTCCAGGGCAGGTCCTGGGCACCTCGCCCTTCCCAGTAGGCGGGCCCAGGGAGGCATGATGTCATCGTGGGGACAGCTGATTGGCTCACTACCCTGAGGCTGGGGCTGCTTTTAACCCTGGAGGGTTGGGCCTGCTGGAGGCATGGCTGAGATGTACAGTGAGGGGCTCTGGGCCGGAGTTTCTACTGACAGCCAAGTGTGGCTCCTCACATACTCTAGTGTGTACTGTTGGCCAGGATGTAAATCAGCGCCCCGTGGCATTTCTCCTAGCTGAGCAAATACCGAGACAAGAATGTGGCACTCCTACTTCTGGGGACAAATTGGAGCCTGGAGTGTCTGTTTAAGTGACTTCTGTGCAGATACACGTGAGAGACAACTTGTGTCCGACAGCCGCTACATTTCCCGTGGTCCTAGGTAGTCTGGGCAGTGACGGATCACTCCCTGCCCTCCCCCACCCCCCCATCTCTTAAAAGTTAACGTACTTATTTTGGAGGCATTTGACCTCTGTGTCTGATTGCGAAATGCTTCAGTGCTTTTTGTTGACTTGCGTTAAGAATGTGGTCATTTCCGTGACTTGCTGGGTGGCAGAGCCCCGCCCTGTGCTGTGGAGCAGCCGGGGTCGTCGCCGTGGCTCTGCCGTGTTCACGGTACTGAGGGTGGTGCCCTCAGCCCGGCCTCCCTGGGGATCTCGTGATGCCCGCCTGCCTCCTCGGAACAGGCTGGCACGCTGGGGCGTGGGGGTGCCGGCGGGCAGATGCACTCCTGCTGCCGTCCCTGCCTCCGCCGGGGCCGGAGCCTGGCTGGAGCCTCTCCCTCCCTTCCCTGCTTTGGGCCGCAGCGTCCCGGACGGCCACCTCTGTCTTTCTCATCCTGCCGTTTCCTCCCGGTGTTTTTCAAGGATGGGCATTTTACCTTCTTCCTCTTCCTTTCCCGTCTTCCTTCCCTTTGCTGTCTCTTCACTGATGAGGTCAAGGACAGTCACTGTTTACCCCTGTTTCTATTCTGCAGAGCATTTTACCACTGGTGGTGCGAGTTCCTCTCCACTGCATACCCCACCCCCTCAAACTCCGGCATCTGCCCTCCGTCCTCTCATAAATAATCTGGTTCTGTTTAGCTCCATCAGGCACCATGTAGGAATTTTGCGGTATTTGTGAAATTGCTAGCATGATGAGAATTTCCCTTTCTCTCTCTTTTTTTTTAATAACACTACCTTTTTTTTTTCAACACCAAACCAGAAGCTCATCGCAATGAATGTAGGTGATTAGAAGAGAAGACTGTGGTATTTGTTCCAGTGCATACCAATGTGGAGAATAATAAGATTTTCTGGGACTTTTTCTTATTTTTAAGAGGGAAAGAGCCTCTTCACCAGCTGCTCTTGGGAACCCGGAGCCTCTCCCAGGCAATGCGGCTCCCCGGTCAGAGGCGTCTGCCTGGTGATGCCATCCTGCCTCGGTCCTGTGGTCCTCTGGGGCCACCCTCATCCAGTGATGCTGGAAGGGACTTGCCCTGCTGGGGAGCCAACTCAGGGTCTTGTGCATGGAAGGGTTTGTGCTATCTCTCCCCAGCCCCTGGACGTTCTTTATATGCTTTGTTTTGATTTTGTTTCTCTTCCTTTTTATTTTTCTTTCTCTGATCCTGGCATCAGTAAGATGCAGGCTGAGAGACTGGAGAGATAGTGCAGGGTGTTAAGGTCTTGCACCCACTGACCTTCAGTTCAAATCCCATATGTTTTCCTGGGGCTGGAGTGATAGCACAGCGGTAGGGCGTTCGCCTTTCACGCAGCCGACCGGTGTTCGATTCCTCTGCCCCTCTCAGAGAGCCCGGCAAGCTACCAGGAGTATCGCGCCTGCACGGCAGAGCCTGGCAAGCTACCCGTGGCGTATTGGATATGCCAAAAACAGTAACAATAAGTCTCTCAATGAGAGATGTTACTGGTGCCCGCTCGAACCAATCAGTGAGCAACGGAATGACAGTGACAGTGATGGTTTCCTGAGTACTGCCCAGGGTCACTTTTTTTTTTTGTTTCATTCTGGGGCCATGCCTGGCAGTGCTCAGGACTTGATGCTGGTCTGCACACAGGAATCACTCCTGATGGGATTTGAGAGACCATATGGGGTGTTGGGAATCAAACCCTGGTTGGCCGATGCAAGGCAAGCGCCCTCCCCGCTGACCTATCTCCAGCCCCGTGTCAGGGTTCTCTCTGAGCACAGAGCTGAGAATAGTTCCTGAGCACCATTGGTGGGGCTTAAGTCCACCTCCTCTTCAGTGCCCCCCCAAAAAAATTTTTTTCATGTTGCGTGATTGTCAATGATTTAGGAAACAGTAATTTACCTTGTATCTTAACAATTATATTTGGGAAACAAGTGAAGATACTTTCACATAATTGGCAGTAATGTGAAAATGGAAGCTTTTTTTCTTTTTGGGTCACACCTGGCGATGCACAGGGGTTACTCCTGGCGGTGCTCAGGGGACCCTATGGGATGCTGGGAATCGAATCTGGGTCGGCTGCATGCAAGGCAAACACCTTACCCACTGTGCTGTTGCTCCAGCCCCTGGAAGCATATTTTTACTTTAATCATTCAGCGAGCTTGTTGAATGCCTTCATGGCCACTGTCCTGAGCACTGCAGAGGAGGAGCAGTGAATGGAACTGGAAATCCCTTCCTCCTGCAACTGCCTAGAAAGCCCTAAGGGAAAGAGAAATAGACACCCAGTACAACGGGTGGTCTGCTAGTTGGCTGTAGGAGTGCTGAGGAGAAAAAGAAAGCAGAGATGCTGGGAGGCGGGGAAGGCCCCTCTGAGGTGCCGCAGAGAGCAGTGCGGGGCTGAGGTGGGCCCACGCCGGGCTGCCGGGCTGCTCTCTGCTTGAAATGAGTTTCTCTTGCGAGAGGAGTGGAAATTTTCATTCTGCATTTACAAGGCCTTGCAGATAGACCTTAGTGCTTGACTTTTGTTTGTTTGTTAATTGAATCACCATAAATCACAAGGTTACAAAGGTATTTATGATTGAGTTTCAGGTGTACAATGATAATCCCCTCACAATGATAATTATTGTGTTCCAACAATAATCCCCTCCCCAGTGTCTACTACCCTCCACCAAGATCCCCAATTTCCCTCCCGGCCTGGCCTGTTTCTGTTCCCTCCACCATTTTCCTGGTGTTCCCTTCCCTCATAGATCCACCCTGTCCCAGTGGCAAACTTCCTACTGAAGATCAGTTCTACTCGTCTTTACTACTGCTTTTGAGCATTTGATATTCCCTCATAAAGGTTTTTTATTAATTTTTTGTATCTACATATGACTACATATGAACTGGAACGATAGCACAGCGGGTAGGGCATTTGCCTTGCACACAGCCGACCCGGGTTTGATTCCTCCATCCCTCTCAGCGAGCCCGGTAAGCTACCAAGAGTATCCTGCCCGCACAGTAGAGCCTGGCAAGCTACCCGTGGCATATTCGATATGCCAAAAACAGTAACAAGTTTCACAATGGTGACTGTTACTGTTACCCGCTGGAGCAAATGGATGAACAATGGGACGACAGTGCTACAGTGCATCCTACATATAAGAGAGTCTTTCTGAGTCTGTTTCTCTCCCCGCCTTATTTCACTGAACATAAAAGATCCCTCCAGGAAGCAGCAAATTGCGTGACTTAATCTTCACTTATGACTGAGTAGTATTCCATTGTGTATATGTACCATAGCTTCTTTATCCAGTTGTCTGTTCTTGGGCATTTGGGTTATTTTCATAAGTTAACGATTGTGAAAAGTGCTGCAATGAACATAGGAGTGCAGATGGTTTTTCTGATTTGTTTTGGGACCCTTGGAGTGTACTCCCAGCAGTGGGATTGCTGGCTCATATGGAAGCTCAATGCCTAGGTTTTTTGGACGTCAATATTGTCCTCCAAAAAAGATGAGACCAATCAATATTCCTGCCAGCAGTGGGTGAGGGTTGTTCTTTTTGATGAGTGCCAGTCTCACTGGCATGAGATGGTATCTCACTGTTATTTTGATTGACATTTCCCTGATGATTAGTGATATAGAGCATTTTTCTACATGTCTTTGTATTTCTTATCTAAGCAAGTTTCTGTTCTTCTCTTCTCCTGTTTTCTTCCCTGTAGAGTTCGACCGTTGACTTCTATTTGGGGGCCACATCCGTGGTGGTGAGCAGGGTTATCCTCAGCGTGACGTTGGGGGCCTGGAGTGCCCAGGGGACCCAACCTGCGCCTCCGACATGCAGGGCATGTGCTGCAGCCCTTCAGGCCCTTGTGGTTTTTACACGTCCTGTCTTCCTCCTTGGCCCCTGTTACTGCTTGCTTCTAGTCCCATCTTGCTCAACTCTCCCCCCGCCCCGCCGCCCCTTCCACCCCCCCCCCATTAAACAGTGTGGGTCACTTAGCATACATGCAGTCACATGTGTTATATGTATGCATGCATTCATACATATGTATATATGGTTTTCATGTATACGTATTTTAAACTTTTACACTAGCAGGAAATCTGAATCACTGAACATTTCTCAAACTCACCAGTCAGGTTCTAGTGGAAGGGTTGGCTTCTGGGTCGTTACTGTCTCGGAAAGTACATTCTCAGGGAAGCATCAAATGATCAAAGCGGAAATCTAACAATCAGGGTTAGAGGGCCAGAGAGAGAGTGATCATACAGCAGGTAAACCGCTTACTTTGCACGTGGCTCGCACAGGTTGAGTCTCCAGCATCCCATGTGTTCTCATGAGAACACCAGGAGTGATTCCTGAGTGCAGAGCCAGGAGTAGGGTCTGAGCACCTCTGGGTACACACTCCCCCCCCCCAAAAAAAGTAACATTCAGATGATTAGTTAAGGAGAAAAGAATTCAAATGGTTTTGACTGGAAGCTGGCAGGGAAGCTGGCAAACAGGAGATGGGTCGAGAGGTGGTGGTCGCCTTAGGTGTTCAGGGACACGGGGCGGGTGAGTCCGGGTATCCAGATCCTTTGAAACACAAATGCTGTTGATACCCTGAGAGGCACCTCCAAGGCGTGGCCTGATGTGTCTTAAACGCTTCCTCTTGGGAGCCGTGCCCATGGCGCCCAGGCTGGTCAGGGCTGCCCCTGAGAGGGAGATGCTGGAGGCCCTCGCGGGTTTAGGGGGCTCAGTACTAAAGGGAGCTTCTCAGACATCCAGTGGAACTTGTCTCTTGTGAGCACGAGCACCCTTGTAGGGAAGAAGATGGTGTGTGTGGGTTTGAGAACCCTTGTAGGGAAGAAGATGGTGTGTGTGAGTTTTGTGTTCTTTCACTGGTAAATAAACCTACTTTTCATCTGGGGCGTCTAGCGTGGCGCAAGGCACAGCGAGTCGGGCTCAGGAACCGTAGATGTTAAGTGAATGGGTGGTGGGCCCAGTTCTGGATGGGGCGGCAGAGGTGGGGAGACTTGAGGGAGGGTTGTGGGGGTGACAACTGTGCTGCTGTCGGCTCTGCTTGGGGGGAGAGGGGCCAGGGGTGCTCATTCCCCCAGTGCTTGATGGACCATGTCGGGTCCAAGATCAAACCCGGGCTTCCGGTTTGCAAAATATGCCTCGAACCCCTTGAGCGGCCCCTCCATCCCCGAGTCTGGGTCTGTTTCGCGTTGAGACCCCAGGCACGGAGGCCTCTGCGCCGTCTCCCATCTTGCCCGTGGCGTCTGCTCACGCACCCGGCTGGGGCCTGCCTCGGCCCTCGGCGTCCGGGGCGCCTCCTGCAGTCCAGCCAGACAAGCTGACTTCATTACGTCCCCACAGGACAACTGTGTTGCTAGGGTTGGATTTTTTAATTTTTCCCTTAAACGAATAAGCCCAAGAAGTTTAATTTGTTTAGAGATGTGCCATGTGGTCCGAGTGGCAGCTGAGTAATTACCTCGCCAGGCAGGGAGAGGCAAGCCTCTGACTCCGACTAGGAAAGCAATGAAGTGTCGGCCCCGTGGGCTTCGTTTAGACCTGCAGCCACAAGACAAAGCTCTCTTTTTGCCCCTGCGTGCTGCCGCACCCTCCCACGTCCCATCTCCGGGGGCTTCTCTGCGCTTTCCCGGAAGCCCCCGTCCCCACCGAGGGCACCGTTAGCTCCTTTTGCCCTTCTCTGTTCTGCCTTCCTGTCCCCTTTTGCCGCCGCCAGGTGAGTTGCCGGCGGGGGTGAAGGTCGCCTGCGGCTTGCAGAGTTCCCCGCAGGCCAAGACGCTGAACGACCTTTTCCGGGCCTTCTGCTCCGTCTTGCCCATGTGCTCTAGTGACCAGTCTCTGGCGCCACAGGGCCCACCTGTCCATGACCCGGGGCCGCCTTTTCCATTGTCTGGACAGGTGGGAAACTGGCTAAGCACACTAGGGACCTACAAATGACAATTTGTCTGCCAGTCTGTTCTCGCCTGGCCTGATTTAAATAAGTGGGGAGCTACTGCAGACGCAGTTGAAATGCTGTGGCCCGAGCACATGCCCTGTCCCCTGTCCCCGTCGCAGCCAGCCGGGTGCCCGGGCCTTCGGGTGCCAGGGTCTGTTGGGCCGTGGCCGTGCAGTCCCAGCTCTTACTGCTAGGGACACCATTTGCTTCACGGACTCCTGGCAGGTGGATGATCCTGGAGAGGTTTCCTTTGGGGTGGGTTGGCACCTACTGTGCTGTGGGGAGAGGGCGCCGGGAGCTTGGGGTGTGGCGGCTGGGGAGGAGAGTTCCAGGCTGGACCTCTCCGAGTCCCAGGGTCTCGACCTGCCTCGCCCTGAGAGGGAACATTTGTCTCAGTCTGTCTCAGACCTGCTTGGAGGTCGCGGTCTTGCTCCTGGAGGTGCCTGGTGGACCGTGTGGTGCCAGGGATGGAACCCGGGCCTCTCACGTTTCGAGTGAGCCCTTCCAACGGTCTCCTCGGCCCCCGGGAGGTATCGGAGCCATCCCCGGAATCGAATGTGTCATTGGCCGGGGCTTTCTAAAGAGTTCAAACACCTGAATGAATGACGGAATAAATGGTGATTTCGAAGGTACCAAAGTAAGCCTCCCTTTCAGCGCGCCCCCTTGTGCTGTATCTTACTGCTCTTAACCTTGGTGGTGGTTTTATTTTTTTTCTCATTTGACATATGTTGGAAAATCATTCTGATCAAGCAGACATTCTGTCTGCTTGTCAAAGCTTTGCTAGAAGCTGGCTGGACCTCGGAAAGCACGTGCCTTTCATGGGTGAGACCCTGGGTTTGATCCCTGACACAACACACACACACAAATAACAGTAAAATAAGAATAGTGCAATATGTATAACCTTCCACATAGTTATTTTGTGGCACATTTCTAGTAGATGAACAGCTGTGTCAAAGGGTTTATGCAGGCTGAAGCAATCGTACAGCGGGTAGGGCATTTGCCTTGCATGTGGCTGACCCGAGTTCAATCCCCGGCATCCCATATGGACCCCCAAGCACTGCTAGGAGTAATTCCTGAGTGGAAAGCCAGGAGTAACCCCTGTGCATCGCTGGGTGTGACCCAAAAAGCAAAACTAAAAATAAAAAAAGTTGATGCATATTAAATTTAATCTGATACCCACCACATATAAGAGGAGCCGATTTCTCTGTACCACACTGACCTGAGAGAGGTGGTCAGCTTCCTCACCTCTGTTTCGGTTAACAGATCAGTAGTATCATCTCGATATAGTTATAAACGGGGTATCTTTTATCATGTGTGACGTTGGTATCTTTCTATACTCTACTGGGACTAGAAAGATAGTGCAGTGGGTAAGGCTTGCCTTGTAGCAGTCTGGGGTTTGGTCCCCAGATCCTTCCAAGAGTGATCCCTGAGTGCAGTGCCCGGAGTAAATCTGAGCACCTCCAAGTGTGGCCCCCAAACCTATCAATCCGTAAATGGAAAACTCCTTTTTCTTACTTGCCTTTTATCATTGCTCCCTTCATTTGTCGTCTCTTTTTATGCTTGAAGAAATTAGCCCTCTATCTGTAACACAGCTGGGTTTGGCTTTCTGGTCTTTGGTATTTTTTTTAATGTGCAAATATTTTAAAATTGTATATAATTGAATCAACCTTTAATTGTGTGTCCTAGTTATAAAAGACAATCGCTTTGTGACATGCTAGAGCCTCAGACATTATTTTTTCTAGAGCTTAAGTGTCTCTTTCCAACCTTTCCCCAATTCCCCCTTGCCCTCAGGCCCTGCTACTGTGAGTTGGAATCTCTCTCTCGCTCTCTCTCTCCTTTTCCTTTCCTTCTTTCCCTTATTTTTTCGGGGAGGGGATTTTTTTGTTGTTAGGTTTGGGAGACTTTTTTCTTTTGACTGTTGATTTGTTTTAAATAAGTGCATATTTTAGATACTAATCTTTTATAAAATGTATGGGTCGTAAATGTTTCCTCCCATTACCTTTTCATTCTGTTGGTTTTCTTTACTATTGAGGAGTTTCTTTTGATACTGTTCAGTGTGCTTATCTTACTTTTATTGTGCCTTTGCTTTTGGTGTGAAGTCCAAAAACATTTTTCTTTGTTGCCAAGATCAAACATTTTATTGATTTTTTTTTTTAAGCAACTATCTCTTTAAATCTAACCCAACATTGGTTCCAAATCTTTAGGAGAAGAAACTAAAGATTTAAGAGCTCAAATCACTTCCCTATGGTATGAGAGTTGATAAATGAGGAACTCAGTTGGAGCCACAACTTCTAAGTCATGATGGGATCGAACCTAGAATATATGTGAACAGAAACATTTTTGTGTTGAATTGGCAGTTACTTAAATTCCTCATTTAGCTCAGTTTTTTCAGCCCTATTTTAGTTTCCTACCAACTCCAGGGGAAAAAGAAATCTTTGTGTATAAAAGAAAAAGGTTTTAGAGAAAGCCTGAATTTTCCTTCTTAGGATTAAGCTTCAAAGCATTTAGCCTTTCCTGCTACCCCACATAGAGTACTGTTGAGGTTTTTCTTTCGTGATTTGTACAGAATCTAGTCATAATCCAGTAAATTTTGAAATCAAGAAATTGGAAGGGATTGTCATCCAACTGGCTTATGAACAAAGTGACTTCCATATGCTCCAAAAGTCATCTTTGGCTTTAGCTTGAAACCCCAACTGACCCTCTTTGCTTCCTGTTACTTCTAGTGTGGAATCTCAGCCTTTTCTCCTTCCCAGCCAAATCTGTGACTTCCCCTTCACCTGCCTTTCTGCTTCTACCTCTCCTGCTTCACATCTGAAGCAGCAGTTGGACCTTTCTGCCCTCCACCTTCTCGTTTCCTTTTGACTCTCAGTTCCTTCTTTTTTTATTCATTTTCGAGTTTTAGAAGACCGTGATTTACCAAGCTGTTCATAACGCAGCTACCTCAGGCCTTCGGTGTTCAGCTCCTTCTCGCGCTGCTGAGAGGGCTTGTTCTGGAATAGCTTCCATCCCTGACACTCTGCTCTGGATGCTTCCAGATCATCCCGCCCTCGCTAGTTGTTCGAGCTCATTAGAAATTATATTATAGAGCATGGTATCATTTTCTTTTTCTGTTGTTCTCTCACCAGGGTGATGGGGGGACCACACCAGCAGTGCTAGGGCTTACTCCTGGCTCTGTGCTCCGAGATCATTTCTGGCAGTGCTTGGGAGACCAGAGGTAGTGCCCAGGGTAGAACCAGGGTCAGCCACGTGCAAAGCAAGTGCCTGTCCTGTGTGCTATCGCCCCCGCCCCCCATCTCTCTTCTTGTTATTTAAATCCATCTCCATTTCTGAATCCCTGAAGTCAAGATTTATTTTGTTTTTATGTAATAACTGCTCCCCACCCCAACCCTTTGTAATCACAACTGGCAGATTCTAGGGAATATGCAGAATGATTTGTTTCTTGGATGGGAGTAGATACATTTATGGATTTCAAAAGATGTTTATGGGTTTCATACTTGATTTGATAGAATAGTCTCTCTCTCTCTCTCTCTCTCTCTCTCTCTCTCTCTCTCTCTCTCCCCCTCTCTCCCCCCCATCGCCCCCCTATCCCCCCAAGTTGAAATGTTGTTTTACAAACATTTTCTCATTTAGAAAGGGGGGATTGAATTTGACATTTAAATAACAATATAGGTTTTAAACTAAGGCTGCTCTCTGCCCCTTACATAAAATAGTTACCATGTATAAAGAATACTGAAAATGGATGTCCACTTGGAAATGTCACAGTGGTGGCCTTAATGCTTTCAAGTATTGAAATTAAAAAAAAAAACTGAAACCTTTCTCCCCCCCACCCCCCCGCCCCCTTGCTCTTTGGGTCACACTGGTGATGCACAGGGGTTACTCCTGGCTCTGCACTCAGGAATCACCCCTGGCGGTGCCATATGGGATATGAGATGCTGGGAATTGAACCCGGCTTGGCCGCATGCAAGGCAAATGCCCTACCCACTGTGCTATCGCTCCAGCCCCAAAACGGAAATAGTTTTGACTGGTTCTGGACTTCTAAATCTTTTCGATGAGATTCAGAGCAGCAAAGAACCAACGCAGGTATGGTATGTTGTGTTCAGACATCAGCCCCCGCAAAGGTTTATCTGTCCCCAGAGGTCACCGGGACCACTTGCAGTGTAGCAAATGCTTAGCTAGGCCGCTCTTCAGCCCTCCGCAGGCACAGCCGGCACACGCTGGCGAGAGCACTGGAGTGAGCATCTTTAACACGCGTGATGCTGGTGGGATTGATTTGACTGGAGAAGAGACTTTTTTTTTTTTTGCACCGATGTCCTTCTCTTAACAATAAGAAATATTGCTGCTGATCCAGAAGTAAAGTCCTTGATGAGTCTCTCCTATTGAGGTATTAACCTAGAGGTCTGGCCGTGCTCCAGTTCAGATAATGCCGTTTCTCACTGCTCAGTTCCTCCTGACCGTTCGATTAGATTCAGCCTTTCTTTCTCTGTGGGCAATGAATGGCTCTTGAGAACTGCCAGTTTCTAAGGCCAGTGCTTAGTGATGGATGCTTTCGAGTCATTGCTAATAGAGATTTTGATGTAAAAGCTCGCAGGCCCTTGAGAATGGAATTCAGAGACTGGTCTCAATACAGAAGGAGTCCGCTGGGCCTCGTGCAGATGCAGAGATGTCTCTCTGTGCTCCAGAAGAGATTCCCTTGGCCAAATGGGCCTTACAGACTGGGTGTGGTGGGTGTTGTGGCCTGTTCAGGTACTGAGAGAGAACTCCACTAAGTGCTGGGTGTAAAGTCGAGCTTCTGGGCTAGAGCGATAGCACAGCAGGTAGGGCGTTTGCCTTGCACGCAGCCAACCCGGGTTCAATTCCCAGCATCTCATATGGTCCCCTGAGCAACACCAGGGGTAATTCCTGAGTGCAGAGCCAGGAGTAACTCCTGTGCATTGCCGGGTGTGACCCAAAAAGTAAAATAAATAAACAAATAATTAGATAAAGTCTCGGTTCCTTCAAACAGTTACCCCACAAAGCCACATTTACTAGGTCTCAACCTGGTGTAGGGAATAAGCCTGCATTTGGGGAACTTTGTCTGCCCCTCCAAGTCTGTGGCCATGCACTTTGGCTTAGACAGTGCTTCCATACTTGTGTTCTAGACCGTTCCCTAGCCTTTGTGTGCTTCTCTTGGCTTGCGCAAATAGCATTGCATCCTCCACTGACGTTTTTGGGATGTGCTAAACGCGCCTATAATCCCTCAGTGCTGATCCAGAGGAGGAAAGGCAGCATCTTACGTCTGGGCTGAGCTTGGTTCCAGGCAGTCAGACGGACACAACGGTGAGGGCTTCCTGTACGACAGACGGAGCATGGGACTGACACCTGTGCCATCAGAGCGGGACTCAGCCGAGCGCAGCCGAGTTCCTGACGCACTCCCGGGGCAGCACGAGAGAAACCAGAGGTGCCGAAACTTCAGGGCGGTTTGGCGTCAGCAAAGGAAGCAGCTCTCTTTACCCGGGTGCTCGTAAGCCTCTGGGACTCATTACCCTGTGAGGAGGTGGAGAGCGTTGGCTTAGGAACCGTCTCGGCACGAGTCACAGGCACAAGGCCTCCCTGGAGCCCCGTGCTCAGCCGCACTGCCGGGGCCCGCAGCTGCCCGCGACCGGACGCCTGATCGGCAGGTATTTATCAGGCCTGTGCTGGCGAGCTGCCGGGCGCAGGGCACGCACACACGGCACCGGCTCTTTTCTAGGGAGGGGAGTGAGGGGGCCCCCAAATTCTGTATTCGGGAGGGTGCAGGTAGTGATGTGACAGGATGGAGGACCCAGGGGTTGTCTTGAACGAGATGCTTCGCTGGTGTCGGCTTTGGTGTGTTAGGGCCGAGAAGATAGCTTCCCGCATGCGTTCTTGTGTCTGCCTCGGTGAGACTTGTTTGGGTAGAAAAGAGTTGGTTGGAGAGGAGGGCGCTCCTGAGGCGACAGGCTGCCCACCCATGGTGCCCCCCCCCCCCAATATGACCATCGCCGAATTGTCTCTGCCTTGTAACCTTAATTGGGATCCAGGCCTTAGGGTAGATGTTTGCCTTTTGTTTGTTTGTTTCTGTTTGGGGGCCACACGGGGAGGGGACTGAGTGCTTGGGTGGGTGAGTTGGGGGACAGATGTGATGCCAGAAATCCAGCCCAGGACTCCAGCACGGGGACCCCCCTCTCCCGCCCGGGAGCGTCTCTCCTGCCGCCGCGAGACGTTTGTTTAACTGAGCCTTTTCTCTCCAACCCGGGGCGGGCCTGGAGTCGCCCTGACTGCTCAGCTCCACGGTTGATTTGTTGGTGATTTGGGGGCACACTTGGGTCACCTGTAGGTCTCAATAGAAGACCTGGTCGCCTCGGGGGCCAGGTCAGTGCTGTGCAGGGACACGCAGGAGCGCTCTCCCGGCCTGGTCTCCCCCGCACCGTGCCCTTCACAGGTGGCTGCCCCGCCTCCACTGCTTGGCATTCAGCGCAGGAAAGCTGTTAGCGCAAGGCTCATTTGAAAGCCCAGTTGACGAGGTTATCGTAGCATCCTTAATTCTAGTCAGCTGCTCCAGTTTTCCCTTCAGGAGTTGGAGTGATTAAATGTCATAATACATCAAGGGAGTACCAATTATGACCAGGGATTTCACGCCGGGTGCTTCTGGGCTGGATGTGGGCATCACACTGACCTTCCTTGGCACCACCTTGAACTAGGCCGGTTCGGTTCACTGCCCTGAGTGGGACTGATAGCCCAAGGGGTCCCAGGCCCCTGGGAACCGTGTCCTGCCGCTGGGAGTAGCTCACCTCTCAACCTTATGTCTCCTTAGGCCTCCAGAGAGCCAGGCAGTTTTCTGTTTTCTGTTGCTTTTGGTTGTTGTTGTTGTTTTGTGATTCACTGTCAAACTGCAGAGCCAGAAATTCTCTGAAATGTGGGTTCTTACCCATCCAGAGTAAACGGGGGGCCCTGGGAGGACCTGACCTCCCCACCAGCCCTGACAGTGCCCGGACCTCTGTTGCCTAGCAACAGCTGTGGCATGGCGTGGGCACTCCCCCAGGCTGAATAAATGAGCAGACCAGGTCTCTTGGGACTGGGGAACAGAGTGAGCGTTACCTTTTTTGGTTTAAACTCCCAGCGTACCAGATCTGACGTTGGTTAGTGACTGAACTCGAGGATTCAAAGATTCCACCTGTTTGGTTTTTGATTTGGGGGCTACTCCCAGCTCTGTGCTCAGGGGTCACTCTGGGCAGGCAGTGTATCGACCTCAGCCTCCTGCGTACAGAGCTGGTTCTCCTTCCACGGTGCTCTTCCCCGCCCCACACCCCTCCCACCTGCCCCTGCTGTTTTCTTGCAACAGTAAACAGACGGTAATCAGCGAACATCAAGCCACAGTCGTCATTGTGGTCCTTTAACGCAGTGGTTCTTAAAGTGTGGTTACAGACCAGCAGCGCAGTCCCACCTGGGAACTTGTTAGATGCGCAGATCTCCTCCCAGACTCCTGAATTAGCCGCTCTCCACGTTCTAACAAGCTCTCCAGGTGAAGCCTTGCCGCTGACATTTGACACCCCCGGCTTCCAGCAGCTGGTCTCAGCTGTCTTCTGCCTCGAGCAGCCCTGGCAGTGAGCACACCTGGGCGCGAACACGCCGGCGCTAGCGTGGGGCTGTATAACTCTAGTCATCAGTGAAACTTAATGCAAGTTTTATCTGACATATTTAATGTATCTGTGGTACTTACTGTGCTAGTGGTAATTAGGCAGATGAAAGCGGTTCGTATAAATGACTATAATGGGTATCAAATCAAGTTTGTATTGTTTTCTTCCCTCCCGTTAGCCTGCTATTATCTGCTGCTGGCGGCCCTGGTCCTGGCAGTTTCCTCGCTGCATAGATGTACATCCCGCACAGACCCACAGAGAGAGGCTCCTTCAAATTTGAAATTTGGCTCCCGTTTCCCAATTAATTAGGGCTTCCGGTTCATTTCTCTTCAGTGGAGTTCCCCCAAAGCAAGATTTTGATGGAAACTGGAATTTTTTTTTTTTAATTGTAGGAGGTAAAGAAAAACAATAAAAAAATTGTGATTAAGGGGTGACCGCTTCCTCTCTGCCAGGGCGCATTGGGAGCTGGCCTCAAAATCACCCCAGCCGATGGGCGCTTGCCCACCTCCTCCATCCTGTCTGCTGGACCAGAGCTGGAGGGGCACACAGCCATCCTGTGGCATTTCCAGTCTGCCAGGGGTCAGACCCAGAGAGCTCTTGTGGCCAGGGAGGACCTCGGAGAATCACGCGTACTTGGGGTTGAAAAGCAGCCCAGGGCTGATGACTGCTTGGAGAGTATGGTGGTCCTGCCACGGTGCCCCCTCACGGTGCCAGGCTGAGGCTTCTCGAATGCACATTCCTGGCACCCCATCACCCCTCACTGTCCTCTTGACACCTGTTTCTGGGCCCTGGCAGGAAGGCAGGAAAGGGTGCTGCGAGGGTAGGTTCCGAACTCCGAGTCGGAGCTACGAGGAGGGCAGGAGGGCGGAGCTGAAAGGAATCCAGGGTGGTGGCTGACATCAGGCTCTGCGCTGGTGGCGGAGACAAGAAAGGCAGGGGGCCGGGCACCGGACAGAGGAGCAGGAGGCAGGAGAGAAGCCTGACACGTCGTGCCAGCGAAACCCGACATGCTCTGTGCCCAGCCTGCAGAAGCGCGCCCATCCAGCCTGCTGCTGGGTCCTTGCCCCGCCGAGCCAGGCCTGAGGGCTGGGTCCGTTGGCACATCGTGTTTGCTGCCCGGCTGGAGAGAACAGAGGAGGAGCCGGAGTTTTGCACCCGACTGAAATCATGCTCAGCACAGTTCCGACCGGTCCACGGTTAAAAGGGTGAATTGGAGGCACTGGGGAGGATCACAGAGATGCTTGAGGGGTACTTGCTGGCCAGCTGCCTTTTTCCCTAGTGTACCCATCTTTTTTTTTATTTTTTTAGTATTCTAATTGTTTTATACAGGAAGAGAATCGTTTTCATACTAACTTGTTTTCTTGGCTCCAATATTTTGAAACAGTGAAGTTTCCCAGGGCGTTGCAGCAATGGCCGCTGGAGGTCCTTTATTCTGCTCATTTCACCTGGTTTCTGTGCGTGGTGATGTACCACATAGCCCTAGTGCAGACTCGAAACTGGGAAGTTGGTCATGGTGTAACCACACAGACCTGACTCACATCTCACAGCAGGTGTGTCGGTGCGTGTGCGTGCAGCTCTGTGCGCTTTCTTCACACATGGGCTTGTGTCACCAACACAGTCAAGATGCAGCCCGGTCGTACGGTCACCGGACTCCCCCTCAAATTCTGCAAATTCTCTCCTCCTATTCTGCAAATCTTTGAATTTCTCATTTGCCACAAAGGAAAGTTGGCAGCCTGGACCATTCCCCTTCTCGCAGGAAGAAGGGGCCGTGGCCCACCAGCCTGCTGGGGCTCAACACCACAGGGACAGTGCAGGGGACAGGGACAGTGCAAGGGCCCCAGAGAAACCGTTTTCTGAGAGGCAGGAGCCCAGAGGCAGGAGGATTAAGGCAGAAAAACTTCAGCCTTTCTGCCTCGCCCTTTGGATGCGAGAGTATTTTTACCCAGGGCCGCTGTTCTGACTTTTACTTCCCAAGCTGCAGAATCAGTGGGTGCTTGAGCAGAGGTGAGACATGGGGCGCACCTGCTCCTCACAGCCTGGCTCATTGACCGAGCTAAGTCATTTGACCCCTCTGCGCCCTGGTGGCCTTTCCTGCACAGCCAAGAGATTTATCTGGAGGATCGGGCGCTTGCCGCTGGGTCCTGACCTGCCGCTTATGGCCCTTGCCCTCCTGGCCTCGGCTTCCCTTGGCACAGTCAGGAGAGCCCACAGACTGAGTTTGTTGACCCCCATGCCAGCTGCACTCAGTCACGCTGCTGGGAGCAAAGAAGAGACGTTTTGGAGGTTTGGGGTTTATTCTTCAGTTTTGATGAGAGCCGGCCTGTTGTTTGCGACCATCCAAGAGCATCCTTGAGATGCTGGTGCAAGCGCATGCATGCCAGTGCATGGACACGCGCCCACACGCACACAGACACACCGAGAAAAACAGATCTCTGTTGATGTATGGGTCGCGTTGCCGTGAGTCCTGCACTTCCTCCAGCCTTAACGTACACTCCGTCCACGCCAGGTCTCGGTGCTCAAGCACTGGGTTCTGCAAAAGGTAGAACTTTAGAAGCCACGTTCTATTCTTCGGTTAACACTGGGGCTGAGAAGCCCGACCTTGGATCCCTGACCTCTCACCAGGGATACAGTTTCCCCCCACCCCTTGATTCAGGCATGCGTTATTCGCTCAAGCCCTGGCTCCATGGTCCACTGAGCACCGTTGGATGTGGGCCGACATGCCTCTCCCTGCCCCCCTCCCACACACAAATGAAAAACTAAAGAGAAGCAAGAGGATGAGAGCATGTCACTGGGGTGACTCTGAGCGGCCAGGGGGCGGGGCCCTGGAGGCTCCCCGTGCTGGCCCTGCTGTCTCGCCCAGTGTCGTGTCCCAGACTGAGTGTCGGATTGGGGGGTGAGTCATTTATCATTATTGTCAATCTCAATCGTAGCATTATAAAAGCTGCTTTTTGAAACTTCAAAGGAAATAGCTCACTCTGTTAAAGAGGAAAGAGTATAGTTGCTGGGGATAGACACAGGGCCGACCAGAGCACGTTGGCCCGGGAACGTAGCGGCGAGACCTCTGCAGACAGAGTTGGAGAAATGCTGTAGGAGAGATGCTGGGCGTCTGCTGGGAAGCCGTGCTCCTTTCCTCTGCAGGCAAAAATCTCAGATCCAAACATGTCTACTTGAGGGGCTGGAGTGATAGCACAGCGGGTAGGGCATTTGCCTTGCACACAGTCGACCCGGGTTCTATTCCCAGCATCCCATATGGTCCCCTGAGCACTGCCGGGGTAATTCCTGAGTGCAGAGCCAGGAGTAGCCCCTGTGCATTGCCAGGCGTGACCCAAAAAGGAAAAAAAAAAAAGAAACAAAAACATGTCTGCTTGAACTGGACTGGAGTTCAGTACAGGGGTTAAAGCATTTGTCTTGCATTAACTGACCCTGGTTGGATCTTTAGCACCACATATGGTACCGTGACAACCACCAGGAGTGACCGCAGAACACAGCCAGAAGCAGCCCCTGAGTGTCCGCCGGTGTGGCCAAATACCCCCTGCCTCCCCAACAAAAGTATGTCTAGAGCCAGAGCGATAGTACAGCGGGTAGGGCCTTTGCCTTTCACGCAGCCGACCCGGGTTCGATTCCCAGCATTCCATATGGTCCCCAAAGCACTGCCAGGAGTAATTCCTGAGTGCAGAGCCAGGAGTAACCCCTGAGCATCACTGGGTATGACCAAAAAAGCAAAATAAATAAATAAATAAATAAATGTGTCTAAACCAAGCTAGTTGAGGTGCAGCCACTTGCAGAGCAGTCCCTGCTCGGTGTTTACTGAGCCCACCCAGTGCTCAGTACCTGCTGGGAATGCCGGTGGGAGCTACAGGAGCTCCAGAGGTGTGGATATGATCCCAGAGGGCCAGAGGAGCAGGGGCCATCCTGGGTCACAGCTGTGTGAGTGCCTTTGCGTTGGGGTGGTACCACCATGGGCTCTGATTCAGGGTATCTAACAAAAGGATAGCAGTGCGTATCGAGTGCTCGCTGGGTGCCGCCACTCCCTCTGTTACCCCTTTCAGGCCCCTGTGGCATTGGAAGCAGCTCCATCCCCCTGAGCTTCAAGCGTGTTGTGTATTGTGCCAAAGGGACAAGTCAAGGGAAACTTCTTCTGTTAGATCACTCCTGGAAGAGGGTAGATGACTAGAAGGGTCCTGGAAGGCATGCGAGGCTGAGGATCCGGGGGCTCGAGGAGGACAGAGTGTGCTGGTCTCAGACCAGGGCCGTTGGGGACAGCGGGGGAGGCATCAGGCTTCAGGCATCACCGCCGTCACCACTCCTCAGCTGGGAAAGTAGTAAATGGACTTATCCTTCCCACGTGCATTGTCTGCCTTGCGTATACTGGGGGCCAGGGGGGCCCATCGACATGATGTCTGTGCTCCCCAGTGGGAGTGGGGCTGGGCAGAGTGGGGCACAGCTCAGCCTTTTTGGAGGGGGTGCTCTCGAGCTTCAGATGTCATTGCTGAGAGGTGGAGGTTTCTGGCCCTGGTCTGCCCAGGGGAGGTGTCCCTCTGCTTCTGTGCCTGAGATCTGGTGGGTTCCTGACCACCTTCTGCTCGGGGCAGTGGGTGGTAGCTGGAAGCCTCTGAGGTGATAGGCTGAGAGCCCAGGACTCACTGATGCCTTTGTTCAGTGACCAGGAGATGACTTGGGTAGCAGGCATCAGTGAAAATGGAACAGCAGAGGGAATCTCGTGGGGGCTAGAGTGATAGCATGGCAGACAAGGTGCTTGCCTTGCACACGGTCGCCCCCAGGTTCAATCCCCAACACCCGATGTGGTCCCCAAGCCCAACAGGTGTGAACCCTGAGTACAGAGCCAGGAGTCAATCCTGAGCATCACTGGGTGTGGCCCAAAAACCAAATAAATAAACAAAAAAACCCTTCCAAGTTTCTTAAAAGTATAACAAGAATTGGGGCTAAAGCAATAGCACAGCGGGTAGGGCGTTTGCCTTGCACGCGGCCGACCCGGGTTTGATTCCCAGCATCCCTTATGGTCCCCTGAGCACTGCCAGGGGTGATTCCTGAGTGCAGAGCCAGGAATAACCCCTGTGCATCGCCGGGTGTGACCCAAAAAGAAAAAAAATAAAAAGTATAACAAGAATTTAGCCGCTCATGAAGTGATATGTGTAAAGAGTATACCATTTATTTCTTCAACAGCACTTAATTCGAGAGCGCATATATACATATATATGTATATAAACTCTCTTGGTGATCTCCTCAGAGCATCTACTTGGTTATCATGAAGCAGCTCTCTTTTGTTCTTGTCTCATCATTTATGTAATGTTTAATTAAGTTTTCTCAACAAGTAGAACCATCTGAAACAGTTTGGGAAATGATCCCAACTGATTTCTGGCTTAGTAGGCAGAACACAGGGGCTGGGGGGAGTGTGCTGCCAGCTCCCGGGGGTGGCCCCTCCCACTGCTCCTCCCGGGCTCGAGGGACCCTGCAGTGATGGGCACCAAACCCGGGTTTTCAGCCTGCAAAACATAATTCAGGCCGGCTTCCCAGCAGGTGTGGTTTTCTGGGGAAATAGGTCGCCCACAACGAAGGGTCGGTCAGCTAAGCAGAGGGCTGAGGGGCGGAGCAGTACTACATGGAAGGCACTTACTTGCCTTGCACGTGGCTGACCCAGGTTCAGTCACCAGCTCCCCGTCTGGTTCCCCAAACTTATGTGGCCCGAGCTCAAAGCCAGGAGTAGGAACTGAACACACGTATGGCCCCCAAAACAAAAAACGCAGAAGTCTGCATAGCCTCGCAGGGCAGGTGCCATTACTGCAACCCAGGGGAGCCTGTGGGAGCAGCTTCCTAGCCCTCCCCCACACTCCTGCCCCCCTCTCCCGTCCCATCGTATTCCCTCTCCCGTTGGTGTGTCTCCATCCTCCCTGCACTTGCCTCCCTAGGCGTTGCCTCCTCCACATGAAACGTTTTGTCCTCAGTGCAGGAGCAGCTTCCAGCTGAGTGTCCAGGAAGTGAGCTATTGTTCCCAAGGCACGTTCTGAACATTTCTGCCAGAAGGAAGCCCTTTCCCTTCAGTTGGTGCTTTAAAAAAAAAAAAAAAGGAACCGGAGTTGTGACTAACTTGTGTGTGTTTGTTTTGTTTTGTTTTGTTTTGCGTAGAAGTCTGTTTATTCTGGAACCAGATGAATGTGAATCTCAAGTGCAAACGCTTTGTAATCTTCCTAAACCAAGTGAGCCGGGGAGGACTGTGGGACTGGATGTTTCTCAGCATAAGACTCACATTTGGTGACGTGGGTTAGACTTATAGGCTCAACCGTGACTTGCACATACTTCATTTGAGAGGTACCATAGTACCTGCCACTATAGTCCCGACCTGTGGCGAAGACCAGAATCACACATCCCCTCCCCCCCCCCCCCCCCCCCCCCCCCCCCCGGGACTGGCATTGCCTTTGGAAAAGGAGTAAATCTTGCAGGCTGCGCTTACAGCAGCAAGAACCTTGGTTTTCCTGCTAGAATGATGTCACTCGGGGATGAATGGATTCCAGGAAGACCCCTGTCGTGTATGCAGTGCTGAGCATAAATTCACTCCTCATTAGTACTCCATCTGGAACCCAGCTGACTGCAGAGACTTCTCCTATCCTTCCAGTGGCGATGCTGGTGTCTCCCTAGCCTGCCTTTGAAGAAACTGAGGCTTTAAGAAAAGAGAGAAAGAAACTGAGGCTTAACAAAAGAGTGATTGGGTAGTTTGCCATAACATTGGTTTCCCCAGGCAGGGAGCCTCTTCACATTGCACAAAGAGGATGTTTGAGATTGAAATTGTCCAAGATTCTACAGCTTATTAAATGAATTTTGAACTTGAGGGTTCCCCCCCCCTTCCTATCTTGGTTTACACCTGGCAGTGCTCAGGGCTTACTCCTGGCTCTGTGCTCAGATCACTCTTGGCAGGACTTAGGGGACCATAGAGGTGCCAGGGATGGAACCTGGGTCGCCTGAACCCAGACACAGCCCTCTGACCATTGTACTGTCTCTCTGGCCCTTCAATTAATTTTGTTTTTGTTTCGGGCCACACCCAGTGAAGCGTAGGGCTTCCTCCCGGCGCTACACTCAGGAATGACGCTGACCAGCTCAGGGAGCCGTAGGGAAGCGAGGGATTCAACCCAGGTCAGCGATTGTGCAAGGCAGGTACTCTTCCCACTGCACTATCTCTCCAGCCCCTCAACTAACTTTTTTAAACTTCCAAGCCTTCCTTCTTTTCATTTCTCCCTCCCTATATACTGCCTTTCCAGGTTCTCCATCCCTCATATTTAAAATTCTACTTGGAGCCGTGGGCTGGAGTGGCTAGGGCGTTTGCCTTGCACGAGGCGGACCTGGATTCGATTTCTCCGCCCCTCTTGGAAAGCCCGGCAAGCTACCGGGAGTATCTCGCCCGCACGGCAGAGCCTGGCAAGCTACCCGTGGCATATTCAATATGCCAAATAGAGTAACAAGTCTCACAATGGAGATGTTACTGGTGCCCGCTCGAGCAAATCGATGAGCGACAGGATGACAGTGACTTGGAGCTGTAGTAGAATAGAAGCAAGGCCCTAAGGAAATGAGTTCCACGAGTGAGACTCGTGCGGCCATTAGCAGGCACGCACCTTCTCGTGCTGTGGCCCTGGACATGAGTTAGCAGCTCCCCCTCCCCTTCGGTGATGCTCCCGTGATGAGCTCATTGACGGCGGCATTCTAAGTCTCGGTGCTCACACACTTGCTAGCTGGACGGTTGGAGTCCTGGCTGTGGCGCCCCCGCCTCGTCAGTCGCAGTGTTTGCAGGGCCCCTGGCTGGGGGGGTGGCAGTGTTGGGGGTCAGAGGGCGCAGAGCTGCCGTGACTGCTCTTGGCACACGTGGGCAGCCCCAGAACTTCCTCGGCCTCGTGTGTGGGGCAGCTGCTCTGGCCACTGAACTGTTTCACGGCCCCTTCCTGTGTCTGACGTTTGGGTTCTTCTCTCGTACTTCCCCACTCCTGTGGTTGTAACGATGGAAAGAATCACTGGGAGCGGTTGGGGGGTGGGCAGGGAGCGGTGATTGGGGCGGTCAGCCAGTGCCCCGTGGAGAGGACCCCACTAAAGAGCCACAGAGACCCCCGCAGGCCTGCAGGTTCGCACTAATCAGCGGGCAGAGAGATAGTACAGAGGGGAGGGCACTCTCCCTGCCTGCGGCTGCCCAGGTTCAATCCCTAGCACCCCGTGCGGTCCCCCAAGACTGCCAGGAGTGACCCTTACACGCCAACCATACCATTGGCCCAGAAAGAGACAAAAACCAAAGAAACGTGGTGGTCAGAGGTACTTAAGAAGGGTGCCTGCCTTGCTGTGAGCTCGGAAAATCAGGATTTCAGGAAGGATGGCCCTGGCAGTAGGGACGGGGTGCTTGGGGCCAGGCTAGACCCCCCGGCTCCACCTCTTACCCTTACTCCTCTCGCTCCTCTGTGGATGGGTCTGTCTTGGTGTATTCATCTCAGACCCCAGGGGACACAGACCCAGCCGCGACACGGGCTGTGCTCTCCACACTGAAGTCCCTCCGTGAGGGAGGGATGTGTTTTCTGAGGGTGAGGAGCAGGAGGCTGTTTTCCCAGGTCTTCTCTGGGAGCACGGATAATCGAGCCTACAAACTGTCGGGCTCCGGGCTGAGCGTCGGCCCCACGGCTCTGCGGGCCGGGTGACAGTGTCGCAGCGTCCTCTCCCCCACGCTCTTGCTCTTTTGTTTCCTTTGTTGACTGGACCTGTGTCTGCTCCTCCGCGCCAGGCAGGCTCCATTACAGATGCTGACATGCAAACCACAGTCGATCTGGCAGTTTTTTTGACTCTCGATTTGATCCTGAGATTTTATTCAGAAAATCTTCCAGCACATCAAGAATTTGAGAGGGAGAGGAATAGTGAAAGCCTCCGTGTCTACCGCCTCACGCAAGGTTCCAGACTTAATTTAGCCTAACACCCCTTTCCAGGGGCGTAGGAAATTCCTCATCATCCCCCTGGAAATCTGCCTTCTTTAAGCATAGAGAAAGTTCCCCCACCTCCTCTTGCATCTTTTTGTTTGTTTGTTTTTATTTCTGGGCCACAGCTCCTGGCTCTGTGCTCAGGGGTGAGCCCTGGCAGGACCTGGGGACCGTATGTGGTACCCAGGATCAAACCTGGGTTGCTGTGTGCAAGAGAAGTGCCCTACCCTACCCTCTGTCCTACCACCAGTCCCCCAGTCGCACCTCTTAATTGCACCACGCCCCTTTCTGTGTCCAGCTGCCTGGGAGAACAGTTTCCCCCACTTTGGGAAACACCTAGAAACTAGATTCTGTAATTAGCCTTATCTTATCTATCCATCCTTCACTCCACTTAAAAATTCACGTTATTTAGGGGGAGTGTTTTGAAATCAGATTCAGGCATCAGTACATTTCCTCCTGAAACATCTCAACATGCTTATCATTAACTAGAATTCAATATTTGTTTATAGTTCCTTGGGGAGGGGAGGATATGAAGTATAATGTATAAATCAAATATCTGCCATTCCCAAGTTTTGATAAGACATACATTTATCCAATACAAATTCCTTATCAGGAGACAATTCCTTTCCATCACCACAGAAAGCTTGCAAGCTTCCTCCTGCCCCTCCCTGGCCAATGCGTACCTCCCCCTGCCCCCAGCAATCGCTCTCGGACATTTTTTCTGTCACTGTAGATTCCTTTCCCTGTCCTATAAACAGAATCGATGTATTTATTGCGTGTTCCTTTGTGTACTATTTCTCTGTGAGAATATTTGTGGGGGGAGGGAGTCTGGCCACACCCGGCGATACTCGGGGTTAACTTCCTGGCTCTGCACTCAGGAATTACTCCTGGCACTGCTGGGGTGGGGTGGGGGGTGCCTCGGAGTGCTGGGGAGCAAACCCAGCTCCGCATGCAAGGGAAGCCCCTCACCTGCCCTACATCGTAGGCTCTTTCTGTGAAAATTTTTTTTTGGCTTTTTGGGTCACACCCAGCGATGCTCAGGGGTTACTCCTGGCTTTGCACTCAGGAATTACTCCTGGCAGTGCTCGGGGGACCATATGGGATGCCGGGGATCGAACCCAGGTCGGCCTCGTGCAAGGCAAACACCCTACCCGCTGTGCTATCACTCCGGCCCCTCTTTCTGTGAAATTTTAACAAGTGCTTCAAAGTAAACTTTGGGGTCTCTGTCTATTTCATTTGCCAAATTCACAAGTTCTGAGATAACTGGGAGTGGCGGAAGCCCCAGGTACTGCCCGTTACCCTCAAGTCTGTGGCCCTTGGCCCCTAAGGTAGACCGTGTGCTACTCCGACAGTGCACCAGCCTCTCCTCGTACAGGGCAGCTGTTGGCCTGCAGGGTCCCTGCGGGAAGAGCAGCTTTCTCAGGCCACGTGGCCGAGGAGCTGGGTTCTGAGTGGAGGTGTGTTGGGCTAGCCCCACGTGTGGCCGGACTACCAGTCTGTGGCTAAAGAACGTTCCGTTGCCCCAGAGCAGAACCAGGGGACGGGACTCGGAGGGGGCAGTGGCGAGTGTAGGGCCCCGAGGAGCACGTCCCGTGTGTGTCCTGAGCGTCTGCGCCTTTCTGAGGCGGGTGTGCCGCCCACCCGCCCGCCACAGCCGAACCCTGTCCTCCAGAGAGAGCAGATTTTGTCACTGGACTCAGACCCAAACACATTGTCCTCATTCATCTTCCAGACTCGGCCTGCTTCCTCAGGCCCGTCCTGGGTACATCTCCCAGAGCTCTGTGGCAAACCGTCACGAAGTTTGCTGGTACCCCCCAGCGAGCCTTTTTTACTTCTCCATGGCGCTGACCAGGAGAAGCTGTCTCCCTTCCTGGCGTTGCATGGCCGGCCTTGAGCGCTGTCCGGGAGTTGCGGGGTGGGGGACGTTTCAGGGAGCACGGTCCAGGATCAGTCCAGGAGGTATGGGAAAGTGGAAAGGAAGAGGGTTCCCCGAGCACAGAGCCAGGAGCCAGCCCTGAGCATCACGGGGCGTGGCCTAAGGAAGAGGAATGTCAGAAGGAGGCGAAAGGGGATGGACACTTCCCTGCCCGCCAGCGGGGGCCCTGCAGACTGAGCACAAGGGGCTCCAAGGCAAGCCCGCCCTGTTGCCTCTCTGCCTAGGAGAGAGGGGGGCTTGTGGGAGAAGGTGGCCAGGGACAGGGGCTTCAGGGCAGGGTGACCCCCGCCGGGTTACAAAGCCCAGCGGGCAGGTGGTGATGGCGCAGATGTCCACGGCCGGGAGCACCGCCGAGGGCTGAAGCTGCTCATCGTTTGCGGGGGAGCGGAGGGGTCTGGCGGAGGCCGGCCCGGAGCCTGCCAGCGCAGCCATTCATCCCCGTCACCCTCCCCCACCCGGGCCCGCCTCCCTCTTCTAAAAGCGGTTGACAAGGTTAGAAAATCAGGACAAATAATTTGCTCCAATCCATCTTTGTCTTTCCCGAGGCCTTGTGCAGTTTGGTCTGGGGGGGGGGGAGGCAGAAGTGGGGAAGAATAACTCAGCCTCTGGCCGGTGACCCTCTTTCAAAGGTGGCCTCAGCCCACTCGGTGGAGAGAGAGCCTGTCTGCGCTCAGCCATGAATTCCTATGTGGCTGTGCGGAGTGCGGCCGTCAGCATCTTCGGGTTCCTCCTCTGAGGCGCCAGCCTGGCCGTCAGCAGTCACCTGAGGGCAGGGCCAGCCCCGTCCCTCTGCCTTGTGCGGGGGGCGGGGGGGAATGGGAGGCAGAGGGTGTGTCCCTGCCCCCCCCCCTCGTGCTGGAAGCTGGAGCTTCCTGGGGAGCAAGCACAGCACCCACGGTCAGTGGCGCTGACCGCAGTGAGAACGGTGTCGTAAGCGGGGGGCCGGCTCTGCGGTTAGGTGGGCTTCCGTTTTCCCACCCGAGAAACGGGATCAAACACTGAGCCAGTCAGTCTTTCCCAAACTGGGCCGTACTCCCACCCACAGGGCTGGGACCACCGGGACTATGGCTGGGGTGGTCGTTGCAGGGTGCTTTCTGTTTGTTTGAAGAAGGTAGATTTCAGGGGAGGGAGGTAAGGAAAATTGGGAGTGGGGGATACACATGGCTGTGCTCAGAGCTTACTTCTGGTGGTGCTCAGGGGGTCATGTGGGATGCCAGGAACCGAACCCAGGGCAGCCTCGGGCAAGACAAGCGCCGCTCTAGCCACTATACTATGGCTTTGCCCCCGAGGGATTCGTTTTTCTGGAAAGGGGGCAATCGGCCCCTCAGTTTGGGAGCGTCTGCAGAATTGTTGGCGAAGGATGACTCCAAGCTGTGGGGTGTGAGGTCGCAGTGGCGGCACCCCCGGAAGGGCAGACAAAGACGAAGCCGAGGAGGAAGAGTGAGAGTCCAGCCCGGGGGGTCCAAGTGTGGTGGCTTTTCCCCTCTGACATCCTGGCGAGGCAGCTCGCCTGGGTGGCAGCTGCTGTTTGTCACCGAGCACCTCGGGGCACGGCGAGAGCCCCGACGGAAACAGCATGACGCAGGGTCCTTACCCCGGATGGTCCTCCGGGACCCACCGTAAAACACACCCTCAGGAAGGAACCGTGCAGGGCCGAGTGGCTTCCGGGCCTGAGCCCTGGGCACAGGGAGACGTGCAGGTCGTCTTCAGTGCTCGGTGTCGGCCCCTGGAGACTGTGTGTCCCCCAGCAGAGAGAGGCCCGCCAGGGCGTGCGTGACATCAGGCACCAGCTCAGTTGCTGCTGCATCATAAAACCTCACTTCCTGTTCCCCTTCGCATTGAAAGCATCTTAGAAGGGAGATAGGGGCCAGGGTGATAGTCCAGTGGGGAGGGCGTTTGCCTTGCGCGTGGCCAACCCAGGTTCAATCGCTAGGAGTATTTCCTGAGTACAGAGCTGGGAGTATCCCCTGAGCATAGCCAGGTAGGACCCAGAAAGCCAAAAATAAATAAATAGATTTTTTTTTAGAAGAAAAAAAAAGAAGGAAAACAGTTATACTTGTCAGGATAGTGGGGTCCTCCCTGGCTTGTAGGCTGGGCCAGAGGATACAGTATTGCTCACGCCAGCAGTGCTCAGGGCCACAGGGCCTCTGGGGGTGCCCACAGGTCTCCAGGGCCACACCCAGCAGTGTTGGCTTGGGGTGCCCGGGGTGCTACCAAGGTCGAGGCATACAAGACATGTGAGACATGTGCCTTAGCCTCCCCCTGTACCATCTCTCCTTCCCTCATTTTTCTTTTTCTTTTTCTTTTTTTTTTTTTTTTGGTGGTTGGGTGCTTAAATTTTAATTTCTGAAGTTATTAGTATTATCTGAAAAGTGATGTTATCTGTTCGTTTTTATTTTTCACTGAGGTACCATGGATTTGCAAGTGTAAACTGTTTTCATGTTGGGCGCACCGTGTTACCACTCCACACCCAGTGGTTTTTGACCAACTGGGCCAGAGGTTCAATGCAAGGGCTGAGAAAGTGGTGCAGCTCAGATTATCCAGGGATTACCCGGGGCACCCCAGCAGTGCTCGGGAGCCTCCAGGAAACCACCTAGCACCTCAGGGGACCAAGTAGTGCCGGGGACTGAAGCAGAATCAAATACAAGCCATGCGCTTCAACTGTGCTCTCGCCTTGAAAATGTTTTGCTTTGAGGCCAGGCCTGGCGACGCTCAGGGTTACTTCTGGCTCTGCGCTCAGGAATGACTTCTGGTTGGACTGGGGCGACCATATGGGGTGCCGGGGACGGGACCAGGGCGGGCCACATGAAAGGTGAGTGTCCTGCTCACTGCCCTATCTCTCCAGCGGTTCCGGTGGGCTGGGCACTTGCCTTGCACACAGCTGATCCAGGTTTGATCCACCCACCCGCCACCCCATGGTTTTCTCACCCCATGTGAGTCCACCGGGAGGGACCCCTGAGCAGAAAGTCAGGAGTAAGCTCTGAGCACCACGAGGTGTACCCCCATAAGCCCAAACCACGCAGAAATGTGGTGGCGAGAACTTGTAGGCCTTTCCCAACCAAGCACTGAACTCGATAGATTGCAGAGGTGCAGCCCGGCCGCCGTGTCCAGCTGTCCAGACAGCAAGAGGAGAGCCGTGTGCTTGCGTTCCTCCCAGCTCTTCCTCCCGCCGAGATGCTCGGCGTTTCTGTGAAAGCAGTCTGATGAGAACATTTTCTTTTCGTTGTTATTGAGTTGTTTTTTTCCCCCCGTTTTGTTTTTATTTGGGAGCCACATCCAGTGGTGCTCAGGGCTGACTCCTGGCTCTGCACTCAGGGATCACTCCTCGTGGGCTGGGGAGACCATATGGGTTGCCAGAGGTCGAACCCAGGTTGACCGCAAACAAGGCAAGCGCCCTTCCTGCTGTTCTGTTGCTCTGGTCCAGAAATAAGAAATTCCCCCGGGGCTGGAGTGATAGCACAGCGGGTAGGGCGTTTGCTTTGCACTCGGCCAACCCGGGTTCGAATCCCAGCATCCCATATGGTCCCCTGAGCACCGCCAGGGAAAATTCCTGCGTGCATGAGCAAGGAGTGACCCCTGTGCATCGCCGGGTGTGACCCAAAAAGCAAAAAAAAAAAAAAAGAAATTCCCTACCTAACCCACGTCAAACCTGCACGAGGTGCATAGGTCAGAATCTTCTCTGACCACGCCTTTGTCTAGACTGCAGTGACCACGTGCCCGCACTGCTGTTCTGGGCCGTGGCAGGGTGGCCAGGACTCCTCCCTGCCCCCACAGTCCTGGCAGCACTGATCCTGGGTGCTGGTGTGCCAGGCTGGGTCCTGCCAAATCCCACCCCTCCACTGCCCTCCCAGCTTTCACCAAGGCAGGAAATGGTAGCCTCGGTAAACAGTGAGTACTCCAAGTTCCTCCACAGACCAGAGCCTTCGGAGCTGGACTCACTACCGCAATTCATGAAAGTGGAACCTGCTCTCTTAGCTAGGTTTGAATGGGTGTGTTGTGAGGGGTCGTGCGCATTTCCTAGCTGGCCTGCGTCTGTCTGACGGAAGGCAGCCTGTACGAACCTGGGCTTTCCCGGCCCTTTGTAGTTGGCCTGATGGTGCGTCCTGGGGCGCCGGGCAGAAAAGAACAGAACTCAGAATCAGCAGGACGCTCAACTCCGGTCACCCTGATTTCAAAGGGCCTTTTGGCAGAATCTCATGAATTGCTCAGCCCTGGGGTGTTGATTGGGCAAACCCAGCTGGAGCTTAGGGTCTGGGGTGATTATAATGAAAATGAAATATGTAACAGACATGGCTTTATTTCCAAAGGTACCTTGAAGTCACCTTGAATTTTTTTTCCCCCACTCTTTTTGTAAGGGGTGGGAGGGCGCACCCAGCACTGGTCAGGGCTTACTCCTGGGTCTGTCTCGAGGACGGGCACCCCTGGCTCTGCACTCAGGAATTACTCCTGGTGGTGCTCGGGGGACCAGAAGTGGTGACGGGTTTGCCACATTCGGTGCAAGAGCCTTACCCGGTGTATTGTCTCTGCAGCGCCCCCTTTTGTTTCAGAGCAGGGGTGGGGGTGGGGACGGGGGGGGGGCAACCCTGGACCTGGACTGGGCAGGACCAAGGAAAGCCGGGAACTGGGGAGCAGGGATGCTGGGGAGCAGGCAGTGAGGGGCTGCCTGAAAGTGGGTTCCACCCTTCTCTTGGCTCCTGCGGGGGGTGCGTAGGAGGCACTCCCAGGGCGTTTCGGCAGGGTCCCGGGTGGCGGGGGGGGCTGCCCGGCGCGGTCATTTCCCTGAGTGGAGAGAACCCCTCCTGCTGCGCCCAGCGCCAGGGCAGGCGCCTGCCTGTGCGTTCCTCCGCTGGGTGTCAGATGTGCTTCTTTGTCTGCCAGCTGGAGCCTGGCTGGAGAGTTGTTGACTCTCTGATGGTCAGACTCAGGCTCCTTACTTGCACTTAAGGGGAAAATTGTCCAAGCCCGGGTACAAAAGGTTCTCTCTTCATTTCTTTGGAAAAAGAGCAGTGAATGAGCTCATTATCACTGCAGCCTGAAGGAGGCGCAGGGAGGGCGGGGCAGCTGCTTCCTCCTCGCCGCCCCTGGCCACTGTGTCCTGCAGTGGGGGCTTGGGTCTGGCCTGGGGTGACCTAGCCAGATGGCTGGGACAGGTGGTCCATGGGGGAAGAGAGGGGGAAACGGAGGCATTTGGATGCTTTGAGTCCGGCTCGCTCTGCTCCGGTCAGGAGCACGACTGAGAGGCCCGGGAGGTGGCAAGAGCTTAATGAGCTGTGCTGAGACTTTGTGTGCAGGAGGCCCGGGTTCAATCCCCGGCTCCCCGTGGTCCCCGAGCACTACTGTGTGTGTCCCCACACCTAACAGCCCACAAAACCAGGAGTAACAAGGTGCATGCCCAGCCTTTCTCTCCCCCTGACTGTGGGCCTGCTAGCCTGCAGGGAGCGGACAGTCCTCCACTTGGGGTGATGTCCCTTCCTCACCGTGGCATCCAGGAGGGTCCTAGGCCTGGCGCTGTGCCCCTCTCAACCAGAGCCAGAGGCCACGCAGTGTCCTGTCCTTGCCGGGCGCTGGGGATTTGCCCGGGACTGTTCTCGGCGCTTGGGAGACGGCATGGCTCGAAGCTGGCGAAGCGTGCTCTGCTAGTTAAAATCTGGCCTGGACAGAGCATGTGCCGGGGGGTCCTCCTGGAGCCCCTGGCCTGTGTCTGCCGGGGCGGGGCAGCAGACTGCAGCCGTGGAAGGGGGGCTCCAGCTGAGGGCAGGGCGCAGCCCAGTTCATTCGGAGCAGGTGTGCACACTCGCTGGTCCTATGTCCAGAGAGGGTCTCTCACAGATCCAGAGTGGCACCGGCTTCCCGTACCTCGTGGGTTGGTGCGAAACCTGGGAACGATCGGAAAGACCCTAACGGCCCGCCCTGGGCGTGTTGGCGATTAGCTGGCAGAGTTTAACCCAACCTCACGGCCTCTCCTCCTTGTTCCTCTTTCGTTACAGATCGAGAAAATCATGAGCTCCATTGGAGAGGGGATCGACTTCTCCCAGGAGCAGCAGCGGATCTCAGGTATGGTGCCAGGCCACTGCTTCCCCCCACACCCCGGCCTCCGGCTCCTTTGTGGCTCGGGCCTCCTCTCTGATCCGCACGAGAGACACGCAGGGGACGAGGGGGCTGGGCCCAGACGGGTCCTGCTCTCAGTATGCAGGGTCTCGTGCGTCTCGACAGCCCATCAGCTGTTATTCGTAGGGTCGTGATTCTTTTTCCATATAGTAGAGGCAAAAGTCTGTGAGTTAAATTTCAGGCGACTGATTAGGAAGCTTTTTAAAATGTCACTTGTTCCGCAGTTAGTCGTGTAAATGTAGGCTTTGTCGGACTGGCTTTAATTGGTGTTGGTCGGCCTGATCCCCGGTGGTGGCAAGGCGGTGAGTCCTCGTGTCTGTGTCTCCAGCTTCCTCTCCGTCCCTTTGCTTCAGGTCGCTGCTGCTTTGGGCGTTCTTGACCGTTCTGAGGCGTTTCCTTTGGAGCAGGGAAGAACTGGGGGCAGTTCTGTGCCATTTTCCTCCATGACAGAGTTGTGAGCGTGGTGAGGTGGCATTCTAGGTGTCCTGCCCCTCTCGCCTGGTGATGGTCCTGCCCCAGCAGTGACAGGGAGCCCGTTTTTGCGCTGGGTGCAGGGCGCTTGCCTGCACCGAGGGATGGCGTGTCTGGTTTGCTTGGAGTACAGACCCCTCGGCTTCCTCTCGGAGCCTGGCTGGCAGGAGGGCAGGTGCCCAGGGCTTCTGTGTGCTGGGGGGTTCAGCCCAGGGGGTCTCCACGGAAAATGTGAGCTCTGGAGCCAGCCTCGCTTATTCAAGGCCTGTGCCAGGCACATGTATGTCTTGGGCGAATCCTTAGTCTCTCTGAGCCTCCAATTCCTTCTGTTAGAACATCTCCTTGGTGTTCTTTCTCATTGGGAAATGAGTAGAATACTCAAGAGCCTGCGCCCAAAAGGTCCTTGAGATATACAGTAGCGAGGCTCATGAGTCATGTTTCGGGTCCGTACCTAGTGGCGTGCCCATCTGGGAGCCATGCCCAGTGATGCTTGGCCCAGCAGAGCAGACCTGGTGGTTTGGGGTGACCGGCCACCAAGGCCACGCAGTTCTTGGGGACACCGTGGAGTGCCAGGCATTGAACTTGGCACTGAGCGTCACACACAGCAGGCGTTGTGTGCCTTGTCTTGCCCCTTGTGCTCGCTTGCTTTGTTGTTGTTACTGTTGAGGGTTTACTCCTGGCTCTGTGCTCAGGAATCAGTCCTGGTGGGGCGGGGGGCTATGTGGTGACTCAGTCGAGACACCTCTCGAACAGGGCGTCAGCCCCCGCTGGCTTGTCCTCCTCCATTCTCCAGACTGAGTTCCAAGAGTTCCAAGAGCTGCTGTGGAAAATGCCTCGTTTCTCTCCGTACTCTGGGAGAGAAGACGAACTGGCTTTGGTCACTTCGGGGTCTTACTGCCGCCCACTCAGGCGGCTTTTTTGGCCAAGTCGGTGGCCGTTTCCAGGTGGGAGCCACCTCAGACCAGCCTCACCAGGGTCAGCTGCCAGCGGTGCCTGGGGGGACCCAGAGGGGGGTAGTGGCGGTTCATCCGGCGGTTTCCCTGCGCCTCCCTGCCTTGAGCAGCTGGAGTTACTTGCACGTGCTTGGGAGTCGTGCGGCCCGTGGGCCCTGATGCCTCAGGGCGCGGAGCCCCCCTGAAAGGTCCTCCCGGGAGAGGGGTGCTGCGTGTCCCCCTCGCCTGCCGGTCCCTGCCGCCAGCTCTCCCAGGACGTGACTTATTCGGAAAGCTGGCTGCGTGCACAAGTTTCACCGAAACTCAGGAACGCCGAGGGGGACGCGTGGTCTCCCCTGTCACACCCCTCCCCCCATTCCCACCGTCCTGCCTGCGAACTCTTGTCTTCTGTCTCCTGAGCATGAGGGGACTTTGGCCGGGACCCGGGGCCAGCCACCTTCCGCCCCCACCGAGCAGGACTCCTGTCTGGTCTGAGTGGGCCATGTGAGGGCTGCAGTTGTCCTCGGGGTTGAGCTGTGGGGCAGAGACCTGGGCTTGGAGGTCCCCAGCCGGGAGGGGACCGGGCCATCCCCTGGGCACCCATAGCCGGCCACCCCATGGCCTGGCGGGATTAGGTTTTCCAGAGCACCGTGTCCTGGTAGCCTGGGTGTCACCTTCCTGTGGCCCAGGTGGCCCTCTGAGCTGGAGGCCCTCGAGCTGGCCACGGGCCCCCAGCCCTCGCGTGTCCCACACCGCCGCTGCTCTGAGACGCCCGGGGAGGGTCGCCATCCGATAGCCTCAGGCGCTCCGGCTTCTGTTCCCCGTGGCCTGTGGACACAGCGGAAGGGGCCATCTCTCAGCCAGCCTGTGTCCACCCCTTCAAGGGCAGCTCCCCGGGGGCTTCCCTCTGCCCACTCCAGCCAGCGACAGCCAGCTGGACTCCAGGGGCCTCCCAGTGTGTCCAGAGGGTGACCGTGGCCCCTGCGTCTTTGTCTCGGTCCGCCTGCGACCCCCTTTGTCTGGGAGGCGGTACAGTGGCTTCCAGTCCCTTTGTCTGCTCGCTCCCTCCCTCCCCCACCTTCTCCCCGGCGCCTGCTCTGAGCTCGGCTGGACCCTGAAGTCTGGCCCCCGAGGCTGCACGCCCACCTGAGGAGCAGCCGGTGACTTCGCAGTGGTGTGTCTCCCCCAGCCACCCCTTGGGCGTCAGGGGCCAAGGGGGCACCGGGAAACCTGTGGCTGAGTCCCCAGCAGCGTCCTTCCTCTGTGCCCTCTCCTGGCCGTCCTAGAAACTGTAGGTCAGAACCCATGGCTGTTCTGCTCTTGGCCGCCCGCCGGCTCCAGCCCCCGAGCTGGACGTAAAGTTTGTTTCCACCTTGGATGCGCGCGTGCCTCGGCCGGCACCCTGGGAAGTGTCCTGAACGACTGTTTCATTGTTTTTATTTATTTTTTTGGCGCTGCTAGGAGCGCACGCTGCTCTCGCTCGCTCTTTCGCTCTCTCGCTCTCTCCTCTCTCCCTCTCTGTCTCTTTCTCCCTCTCTCTCAGCCTCTCTTTCCCTCTCTGTCTCTTTCTCTCTCTCTCTCCCTCTCTCTCTCCCTATCTCTCTCTCCCTCTCTTCTCTCTCCTCTCTCTCCCTCTCTCTCTCCCTCTCCTCTCTCTCTCCTCTCTCTCTCTCCTCTCTATCTCTCCTCTCTCCTCTCTCTCTCTCTCTCTCTCTCTCTCTCTCTCTCTCTCTCTCTCTCTCGGCAGCGGCAGCATCTGCTCCAATGTCCAATCTCTGATGCATTTTCCTGAGCGTGGCGGGGAGGAGGGCGGGGAGGGCGGGGAGGGGAGGACCAGACATTACGAGGGGGAGCAAGGACGGTGGGGCTGGCGGCGGGCAGCGTGGAGCCCAGGAGCCCGAGACAAAGCCCTCCGCTGCGGCTCTGCGAGCGCGCACATCTCATCTCCAGCGGCAGGCGGGACCACAGACGCCCGGCGGGGGGGACGGCAGGCAGGAATGAATCAGCAGCCGGGGCCACCGCACTTCCTGGGCGCCCGGGAGCCCGCCGCTTAGGCTGGGGGAGCAAGCGGAGAGCCCCTCTCAAGGGCAGGGGGACACGCGCCTCCCCAGACTCCCCGCTCGGAGTGCCGCTGCAGCGTGCGTCCCTGAGCACGTCAGCCCTGCAGAGGACAGGAAAGCGGCAGCCTGGGACAGTGGGTCAGTCAGCCGTGAGGGGCAGAGACCGCCCGGAGCAGCAGGACGACTCCCGTCGTGCTAGGAGTTGTCTGGTGATGCCGCAGCCGCTTGCTCCCGCCGCGAGTCTCTCCGCCACCCTTTCTCTGCGCTCCTTCTTCCGTCTGTTCTTTGCCGGTGAGGACCGAGGCAGTCGCGGGGGCTCGGCCGTTCCCCGGCTGGTCCCTGGGGACGGACTGAACTTTGCTCCTCCATCCTCCCCTCGGAGCCCAGCCGGTCTCTGTGCCCCCTCCCCTGCTCCGCTGTAGAGGGGCGTCAGGACCCGACACTTCGGGGAAGACGGTGGCTGCCCTCAGCCCGTGCCAGAGCGAGAACTGGACCTCGCCGGACAACGTGAACAGACTTAGCCGCCACAGCTCGGCGGGCAGAGGACCGCTTCCTGCCTTCCTCCCTTTCCTGCCTTCTTTCTTTGAATCTCGTCGGGTCTTGCCACCGCCCGCCGAGAACTGGGTCTGCCCGCCTCCTTTCCTTCCACCTGCGCAAGCAGCGGCACCCGGGGACAGCCCCTGTCCGGAGAGGAACATGAGTGCCCGGCCCCTGACGCCCAGCCTGGCCCGGGAAGCCAGCCCGGTGGCCAGGGCGAGGGTCCGGCCGGCGCCCCGCTCGCCAGCGGCCCGAGTGTAGCCGTCGCCAGGGCGCCTGGCCCCCTGGCATGCCATGTGGTCGTCCCAGCCCAGCCGCCCCTGAGCCGGTGCCCGAGCCCCGGCCCCGGCCAGCCCCTCTCCGCCTCGAGCCTCTGAGCGCGCAGGGCCGGCGGCCATGGTTTGCTTATTCCGGGACTGCTGGGGGAAAACAAGTAAAAGTCCCCCTTCTCCCCTGTGCTGCGGGCCCCGCTGCTTGGCTTGCATGTCCCCGCGGACGGCCGCCGCCGCTTCCCTCCCGGAGCCCTCGCTGCGTGCCTGCGCCCCGCCGCTGCATGAAGAGGTGTGCCCTCTCCTGACCGGTGCCCGCTGCAAGGTCGCAGGACGCGCCCCTCGCCCACGGCCCTCCGGGGGGCTCCGGAAGTTGCATGGATGAGAGGAGTGCCCCCCGCCCCTCCTAGAGCCCGCGGGGGCCAGACTTGCTGAGACACCGCCTCCGTGGAAGGCTGCCGCGGAGTTCGCCCGGACGCCTTGGCGGCCCCCCCACCTGTGGGCCGGGCCCGTGCATGAGCCGCCGCGGCGGGAGCCGCACAGACCGAGGGGGGCTGTGAGCGGGCGGCAGCCCGAGCTGGGGGCTGCCCTGGGCCTGGGCGCGGAAGAGGAGCCGCGGCCCCCTCCCACCCCCGCCACCCCCCTCGCGCTCGTTCTCTTGTTCATAGTTTGGCTGCTTGATGGTAATGACGATGATGTGGCAGTGCCATCTGTCTTCCTCTGAGTGCCGCTGCTACCGCCTTAACGGTTTTTCCCTTTTCAAGCGTCTGCCGATTCCTCTCTCGTCAGGTTCGCGGTCGCTGGAGCAGAGCGTCGGGGAGTGGCTGGAGGCGGTGGGGCTGCAGCAGTATGAGAGCAAGTTGCTGCTGAATGGCTTTGACGATGTCCGCTTCCTGGTGAGTGCTCCCCGGCCGCGCCCCTGCCGGAGTCGCAAACTGTACGTAGTCCGGGGCGTCCTGGGGCAGAGCTGCTCCCGGAGCCCAACAGCGGCGCGGGGGCCGGTGGGCGTCCTGGGGGCAGGCCGGCCAGCTCTCCCGGGGGTAACCGGTCAGGAGTCCGTCTGAGGGGGACTCGGGCCGGGCATGGGGCTGCACGAGCCCTGTCCCGAGCCAGGGGCGAGGCTGAGGTGAGGAAGTGTTGGTTGCTGTCCTGGGGGGCCACACTAGTACCGCCTTCCAGCACGGGGGGCAGGAAAAGAGGAGGAAGGGGAAGAAGAGGAGAGAAACCTTGGTGCCCTTCCTCGGGCTCCCTCAGAGGAAGGGCCTGGCCTGCACCCTGAGCTTCTGTCAGCAAGTCACCCACCCGGCAGGGCTGGGAGCAGCCCTCGGGGGCAGGGCGGGGCGGGGCGCCGTGGCCCGGGCTCCCTCAGACTGTGCTGGCACTCTCAGGCGGGCACTTAACGCCGTGCTGACGGTAATGCTTCTCGTTACTGCTCCGAGGTGCCGGGTGCTTGCTTCGTGTGTGCACACTTTCGCCCGCCGCATTCCCTCTCTCAGTAGCTGGCGGAGTCCGAGCAGGTGTCCCTGGCGCAAGCCCCCTTCTTCCCGTGGCCGTGGGAACGTCACCACTCACGCGCCCGGTTGCCCCTGCCCGCCCCTGCCCGCCCTCACCTCCACCGGCCTGTTCCCGCTCTTACGCCTCCTGGGTGCGCAGCGAGGGCTGCTTCCTCCGAGGCGGCCCCGAAGCTTCCCGTCGCCCTGCTCTCTGGGGGGGTGGCGGCTCGCCCAGTGACCCCGGCAAGGTCAGCCCACCTCCGTGGCTAAGGCCGGGGCAGGCCGTGGGGTCCGCAGCAAATCTCCTCCCAGAGCCAGCTGGGGACCAGTTATTTCTCAGCTTTAAAAAAAAAAAAAAAAAAGGCTGTTTAAAAATAGCGATTTATTTTTCCTTTCAAAAGTTAAACTGAGTATATTTATGGTTTCATCTGGCCTGACCCCTGACTCACACGTTCCTTGGGGAAGTTCAACAAGCCCGGTACAGAGGTGGGGTTCGGCCGGTGAGGGGAGGGTGCGTCCTGTTTCAGGGCTCCCCTCTCCGAGCACCCCTGTTCCTCAGACTGGCTATGGGACGGAGGCACTGGACGTCACAGCGTCCCCTCCTGGACTGCCGAGCTCTTGATTTGTCGCCCTCGGACCCCTTCCCTGCGCCCTCTGGGCTCCTGGACAGGTCTGGCCCGGGACCAGGTGCCCAGCACGGGCCAGGCCCCTGGTGGAGGGAGTCTGCTTCTATTTGGGACACTGGCGAGGGGAGGGAACGCACAGCCACTGCAGCCTGGCCCTTCCTATTGCCCTGGGTACAGTGTCCTTTGTCACTCCGCTTCCTGGCGGGCGCTGCCAGCTGCCCCTCAGGTACCCACAGGGGCCAGTGTCGCCAGGCAGCGCACCCCGGGTAATCACATGTAAATTGCCAGATGGGCTGGAAGGCTAATTAAGTTTTAGCAGCCCAGGAAAGCGAGGGAGAAAACACGCACGCCCGAGGTGGGGGGCGTTTTTGTTTTGAAACAGTCTCTTGGCGTCTGGTCCAACTTGTCTCCCACGGGCTGCTGTGTTGCACCACGGCGCGCGCTGGTGTTCCTGGGCTGTGCCCGGAGACTGTGTGACAGGAGTCAGCGGCATCTTCCGGAGGGAGCAGCATCTGGGAGGAGCTGCTCTGAGTCAGTCTCCCGGGGCCGGGGCGAGAGTGGCTGGGGGAGGAATGAGGGTGTTGCGGGGCCCGTTGCTCCCTCTTTTTTTTTTTTTTTTTTTTTTGCTTTTTGGGTCACACCCAGCGATGCTCAGGGGTTACTCCTGGCTCTGCACTCAGGAATTGCTCCTGGCAGTGCTTGGGGGACCATATGGGATGCTGGGGATCGAACCCAGGTCGGCCGCGTGCAAGGCAAATGCCCCACCCGCTGTGCTATCGCTCCGGCCCCCCGTTGCTCCCTCTTGGCGTGGGCAGCGTGTGGTCCGGCCGCCATCTCCGTGCCCGGCAGCCGCTGCTCCCCCTGGACACTGTGAATGTTGTTTGTGGTCCCCAAACCTGTTTCCTCGCGGCTCCTTGGTCCCAGGTTCACCCTGTGTGTCCACACAGCCCGGTCAGGGTGAGAAGCCGGGTGCCCCGGGGCCCCTCCCGGGTGCTGTGGCCGAGGCTCTGCCTGATGTGCCGGCTGAGGGAGAGGCAGGCCCTGCAGTGAGCTTCGTCCATGCCCCCTTGCCTGTGATGGGGCTGACAGGAGACCCTCAGCGACCAGGCGGGGAGTTGCCCGCCAGCTGCCGGCCACCCTCCTGCTCCTCAGGCAGCAGCTCCTCCCCCCACAGTGCTCGCCCACAGGAAACAGGCTTGCTCGGGGGAAGGGAGGAAGCACACTCCATTAGCGGGGAAGGAAGGTAATTGGCAGCTGGCAAGGATGTGGGTCCGGGCATGCTGGTGCCAGCCTCTGTGCCCAGGCGCTTGCTGAGCGGGTGCCAACACGGCACCATGCGCACATTCAGACAAAAGTCCCAGGGCTCAGGAGCGAGCAGGCTGGAGCACAGCACAGGTGGGCACTCTGGATTGGCTCCCTGAGCTGGCCAGCACAGGTATGCCCCCAGCCCGCTTGAGCTGAGTGGCTCCCGGGCCCCTGAGCACTGCCTGGGGAGCAAAAAGCATTTTTCTAAGACTGGTGCGGGGAAGCGCTCACTGTGGAGCATTGAGCGGAAAACTGAGATGCAGAAATCCATATGGCACCTGACGATTCATTCTCAAACAGCATCTTTGCAGGGGAGGAGCGGGGAGTTGGGGGGGGGGGGGCTCCGTGGCGGTCACCCCAGTGATATCCCTTTCCTGGGGCCTTGTGTCCTTCCTGGGGGTGGCAGAGCGGTTCTGTGTTCCCTACAGCGAATGGGTCTGAGCCCAGAGCGCAGAGCACAGACACGAGTGTCTTCAAGGCGCCTGACGTCCCGCCGGGAAGGACCCGCCCTCGGAGCAGGATAAACCACAGACAGGCCAGGGGCAGGGGCAGATCTGGGGGCCCTGCTGCAAGTCCACCACGGGTCACTGAGGCCCAGAGGGAGAGGGTGAACTTGGGGGCCCGGGAGCAGGAGAGGCCGTACGAGCCGGGGAGACCCCGTAAGTGCAGTGGCAGCTCCCTGGGGGGGTCCATGCCGACTGAGGGGGGCTGCGGGGCCTGTGTGGGCTCCCCAGGGTCAGTGGGGCTGTCGGACGGGAGCGCTCTGCCCGCCTCAGCCCGCTGGCACTGCTGCGAGGGTCAGGCCCGCTGTGGGGCCCCTTTCACGTGCTCTTCCTCTGCTTCTTTCATTACTGGAGTTTGGGGGGTGACTGACCTGGAATTTTCAGGGGTTCTCTCCCTGTGCCCCACTGCTGCCCTGGCCTCTCCAGCCCCATACGGAATCTGGAAATCTGGGGGCTCTTGTTCGTGTCTGAGTCCAACCAGCTGCCCTCAAGATGGGCTTGGGCCGGGGTTGGAGCCATAGCACCGCGGGGAAGGCACTTGCCGTGCACGTGGCCGACCGGGGTTCAAGCCCTGGCATCTCGTGAGGTCCCACAGGCACAGCCAGGAGGAACTCCTGAGCACTGCCGGCTGTGACCCCAAAAAAGCATTAAGAAAAAGGGGGGAAAGGACTTGGACTGCGATACGGGCCCTTTCGTAGCTTCTGGCCGCCGTCGTTTCAGCAGAGGATCTGCCCTGAAGCCCCCGAGTGCACCTCCACATCCCCTGCCCCATCGTCATCAGCGGGAAGTGAGGCCCAGGGGGCGGGACCTGTGCCTGTGGCATCAGCTGGACAGTGCAGGGGAGCCCGGGAGCCCGTGTGGGCCCCTAGGTCCCGGGCCACGGGACTGGGGACTCTGATTAGTCAGTCAGCAGAGATGCCCAGTGCCAGGCGCCGCCTGCCCTCCCCCTGTGCCCCCCAGGGAGGTCTGGGCGTGCGGTCATGCCCGGGGCAGAGCTCAGCGAGCGACTGGCTGGGACTGACTCAGGGCCCCGGCCAGGGGCTCGGGAGCCCGGGAACCCGGTGACACTTCAGGACAGCACCGCTTGCTTAGGCCTCGGCTCGAGAAAGTGGGTGGGGAAAAGGGCAGGACTCTCTCGAAAGTTCTCTTCCTCACCCAGAGAGCTGGGCCGGAAGTGAGGCGGCGGGGCTCCTCCAGCCCCGTCTGACCTGGGGCGGAGGCTCCCTCTCCCCAGCCCTGGCGTCCCCCTGACAGCTGCTCTCCAGGGGCTCACGGTTGCCTGTGGTGACTCAGTGTGGCGGCTGATGAGGGTACGGCTGTCGGGCCCGTGTCCCGGCTGTGTGCTGCCCCGCATGGCCCTGTCCCTGCACCCATGGGCCAGGGTGGCTTTCTCCTCAGATGCATGAGGTGGGGGAGGCCTGGGCCTCCCTCAGGGACCTGCCGGCTCACGGGGGCCCCAGCAGGCACCTGGCCTGTCGTCCACGCGGCCGTTCTCTCCCCCACTCAGTCACTTGCCGTTCAGAGAGCAGAGGCTGAAGCCCCCTCTCAGGAGCAACGTTCCTGGCCCTGCCCCGGGGCCCCTCTCAGGTGCGAGGCTGGGGAGAAGAGGCGTGAACCAGGAGGGGAGGGCGGTCGGGAAACTGGGAGCATGTAGATGCAGACCTTCAGCGGGGGCTGTCCAGCCCTGGGAGGGGAGGGCGGCCCCTCTGCCCCCACGCCTGGGGCGCTGTTGACCTTGGCGTCTGCCAGCTGGGCAGCTCACGGACACCATGGCCCTGACAGGGGCAGTGTCACATCCCGTCTCCCCCAGGGCTCGGTGGGCTGAGGCTCTGCCTCAGCTTCCCCAGGTGACAAAGTGATTCAAGGTGACAAAGGTCACCCCAGGCTTGACCCCAGGCTCGCTCGCTCTCTGGCCCTAAGCCTGTATTTCTACCCTACTAGGTGCCCTGCCAGGCAGTGCTTGGGGCTCCGGGGCCATCCCACACGAGGGGCGAGGGCCCGCCACCTGCTCACTGCTGTCCACTGTTAGCGTGTGTCCAGGCCTGCCCTGGACAGGGGGTCTGCCCTGCCGCTCTGGGTTGCTCCACCAGAGGCTGAGTTCAGGCAGCGGGTGTCAGGGAGTCGGACTCTGGGGCCTGAGCAAATACAGGGGCTGCCCGCTGGGGGACCAAGGGGACAGACTGCCGGGTGGCACGACAGCCGAGTGACAGTGGGACGGGGTGCGGTGGCGCCGCTTTGCCTTCCTTGCCGGCGGGCGGGAGTCTGGCTCTGCCCTTCCCCGGGTGCTGGCAGGGCCCGCCAGGCTGCTCGACACACGTGCCTTGTCGCCAGGCCACAGGGATGCTCACTGGCACTGCCGTCCCTCCATGGGACCGGCGTCGGGGGGCCAGGCCAGGGCCAGGAGGGCCTTGCAGGCCCCGGGCCCCGAGTCTGCTCCTGGCACTTGACGCTTCTCCTGTCACTGCCGGGAATGACGTCTGCCTCACTGCCAGGAGGGGCCTCCCGCGCCCCCACCTCCGCCAGAGCGCCCTCTGCGTGGACAGGAACGGGCTGCATAAATCCCCCTCTGCGTACACGGTGCTTTTTACAAAGCACCTTTCTCTCTTCAGCCCCCTCCTCCTCCATTCTCAAAACCTCACCGAGAAATTAAGCAGAAGGAAGCGCACAGCGCCAGGCAGGCCCGCCCAGTCCGACGGCTCAGTGATGGCGGGTGCGTGTGGGTCAGCGCCCCAGAGGCTGCAGCGACCAGCCCAGAGTGGACGGCTCGGTCCTGCGGGTGTGCGCGGGACAGCGGCTCTTGCGGCGGTGACCCAGCTGCGGGCTTTCTGCACGGGCGGCCCCTGTTGGTGGGCTCGGACAAAGCTCCTTCACCAGGCCTCAGGGAACAGAGGGCCGGCCCGCTGGGGGGAGGCCAGCCAGGGCCGCAGGTGGCACCGGCCCCGGGTGTGGACAGTCAGGACATGTGAGGCTGTGTGCACTCAGGCGTGTGCCTGGCGGGGCCTTGGAGCGAGGCCAGAGCAGAAGCCGAACCTCCACACTCGTGCTCTGGACGTGCTTGTCCCGACACGGCTGTAAGGGCCGGAGGTGGGATTGGCCAGACCGTCTCCACGCGCCTCAGCTCCTTCCCTTGTACTTCAGGGGCCGGTCTGTTGTTTACCTGGGGGTCCTGTTGCGTAAAGCAGGGATTGAAGCCCAGGGTTGGGCGTGTGGAACGGAACTGCCCTGTAAAGTCTTCCCGTCTCAGTCCTTCGTCCGCCACGGGCGGCACCCCCAGCCCTGCCCCCTGGGGCTCCTCGGGCCAGCAGAAGAACCCACCCCGCATAGCGGGCACACGGGGCTCAGCACAGGCGGCCTTTCCCCTCTCCTCGCCCGGCCTGCCCCACCGACCCGGCTGACACAGCATGGCAGCATGCCGGGGGCACCGTGGGGTGAGCCTCTGTTCTTCCCTAAAGTGCTCCCCCGTGGGGCGAGCACAGGCCAGCACCCTCCGGCCCCTGTGTCGGCCCAGAGCACAGCACCCGCTTGGCGATCGGTCCTGCCCACATTCCCGTCCTGGAGCCCCGGCGCTGCCCGCTGGCCCGGGAGCCGTGCTGGGCGCTGGGCAGGCCCTCGGGGCCCTCACCGCCTCCCTCCCCTCTCAGGGCTCCAACGTGATGGAGGAGCAGGACCTGCGGGACATCGGCATCAGCGACCCCCAGCACCGGCGGAAGCTGCTGCAGGCAGCGCGGGCCCTGCCCAAGGTAAGCCCCGGGACGGCCGTACCCCTGGTGGCCGCCTCCCGGCCTCTCCCCTGGGACACTGTGGCCCTGGTCCAGAGCTTAGTCCCCGCCAGGAAGTGCCACCCGCTGAGTCGTGTCCTTCCCCACCACCCAGGTCCACGGGGCAGGACCTTCCCCCACACCGGGGGCTGCCGGGACCCAGAGCGTGATAGGAAGGGCTGTGTGGAGAGGGGTGGGATGCCAGGACACCCGCTGGCCAGCTCCCCACCGCCCGGGGCCCTGGCCGGGCAGCGTGCTGAGAGGTCCTCCCCCCCCACCATGTCTCGCAGGTGAAGGCTCTGGGCTACGACGGGAGCAGCCCCCCCTCGGTGCCCTCCTGGCTGGACTCCCTGGGGCTGCAGGACTACGTCCACTCCTTCCTGTCCAGCGGCTACAGCTCCATCGACACTGTGAAGAACCTCTGGGAGCTGGAGCTGGTCAATGTGAGTCTGGCCTGCGTGGGGCGGGCGGGGGCGGGGCAAGCGGGAGCGGGCGGGGGGCGGGCCCCCTCACCGCAGCCGCTGTCGCCCGCCAGGTGCTGAAGGTTCACCTGCTCGGCCACCGCAAGCGCATCATCGCCTCCCTCGCAGAGAGGCCCTACGAGGAGCCGCCCCAGAAGCCGCCACGCTTCTCCCAGCTGCGGGTGAGTGCGGACCCCCCTCCCTCTCCCGCGGGGCCGCTGGGGGGCTGGCAGCCATGGTCGCTGATTGCTTATTGATCGGCTGCTCGTTCAGCTGCAGTTGGAGGAGGAAGCTGGACCAGCTCGGGAGCAGGCAAGGGCAGGGCCCAGCGGGCAGGGGTGCGGGATAGGCAGCAGGCGCCGATGCAGCCGGGCCTCGGCTTTGTGGACGCCAGAGGCTGGGGCATCCCGGGTCCCCGAGCTCTCGCTCCTGGGGAGATCGGGGCACAGACCCCGAGGTTTCCCCTGCCCCGTAGAGGAGCACTGGAGACTCACAGCAGGGAATGCGCTTGCCTCGTGCAGCCGAGCTGGTGTGGCCCCAGGACACACAAAATAAAACCCCTCGTAGATGAAACATTGTCAAACCAGGTGATTCTGGCCACGCTGGGGTGCGCACGCACGCGCGCGCGCACACACACACACACACACGCGTAGAGAGAGACACACACAAACGCAGGTAGAGAGACACACACGTGCGGCAGCATTTTCCCCGTGAATCACGGTGCAAGTGCTCCTGTTTCACGTGGGGTCCAGGCGCAGGGCTTGCACGTGGACGGGGGCACCGTGGTCGCCGCACACCCTCAGCCTGGGGCGGGCTCAGGAGGACTCGGGCACTCACGGCCCCTGGGGGGGGCTCAGCGCCTGGGCCCTGCCTCCCACTCGGGCCTGACAGGCTCAGGGGGTCCCTTCCTCCTCCCCCTGCAGTGCCAAGACCTGATCTCCCAGACGTCATCACCCCTGAGCCAGAACGACTCGTGCACGGCCCGGTCTGCGGACCTGCTGCTGCCCCCCGGGGACACAGGCCGGAGGCGGCACGACAGTCTCCACGACAGTCTCCACGGGCCCACAGGGACCTCCCGCCTGGAGCGCCCCAGAGTACAGGTGGGCCGGACTCCACTGTCCTGCTGCCTTCTGTTCCTGCATGTCCCCCTGTCCCCACACTGTTCCCTCCTGTCCTCAGTGCCCCACTGTACCCTCACTGTCCCTCCTCTGCCCCAGTATCCTCCACTGTCCCCACTGTCCCCACTGTCTCCCACTGTTCCCACTGTCTCCCACTGTCTCCCACTGTCTCCCACTGTCCCCACTGTCCCCAGACCTCATACTGTCCCCCACACTGCATTGTCCACTGCCTGAGCTCAGTCAGGCTGGCCTGGGCTGGGTGGGGCAGAGCCCCCCCCCCCCATTCCCTCTGGCTGGGACCTCAGGGCTCACCTGAGCTGTCAGGTGCTCGGCCCCCTTCCTGGCCCCTTCCTTCCTGTGCGGGCTGTGGTCCCCAGCTCGTCCCTGGGCCCCCTCTCCTTGGGCCTGGGGTGTTGTTGGCAGGGCTCCCACATTTCAAGACCCGCCCGGCCAGACTGAGGCTGGTCACCAGCCGGCCACGGGACCCCCCTTCCCTGGGTCAGTTCTGGTTCCCCTCCTTTCTCCAGACTCGGCCTCTGTGTTCCTGGCCTGGCGGGGGGCAGTTCTCTCTCTCCAGACAGCCTTGAGTCTTGCCGGATTTTAAACCCATCTCGTCCAGCCGGGACAGAGATTAGACTCCTGCCCTGCAGTCCCTTGACCTAGATTTGCTCCCCAGCACCGCCTGGTCACCTAAGCGTCACTGGGTGCAGCCTGGCACCCCCACAGCACCACATCCTTGGACCCTCCACTGAATCCCTGGCCTGACCAGCTGAGAACTGCTGGGGGGACCCCGGGTCTCCTGGGACTCTCTTGGGCACCCCCTTGCCCCCCAATAAAACAAAACCCAATGTCCGTCAGCTTCAGTCGCTCCCTGCCGGGGGAGTTGGCTCACGGCTGGGAAAGGGAGTGGCAGACCTCCCGAGTCTTCACCCTCCCTCCTCTGCATCCCTCCTCTGCGTCCCTCCCGGTGTCCCAGAGAGGACCCAGATCTCACTACAGGACCGCAAGAGAGTGGCCCGTGGCCTGGAGGGCAGCCATGCCCCGCTCCTGCCCGCACATCCTCACGCCCACAGCTCGCACACATTGTCTCCCGTTTTCCTGCTCCTGGTCTTGTCCCTCACCACTGAGGCTCAGCACCCACACCCCCCGCCCCCAGGCTGAGCCTTGCTTGTGGCGGGGCTGGCTTGTCTGTCCCCTGGGGCCCTGTGGTCTCCCGGGGTGGCCCTGGGCAGGCCCACCTGTGACCCCCGCGGTTGTGCAGGAGGAGCCCCGCGAGGGGAAGCTGACGCTCCGGCCGCCCCGTCTTGCCGCGCCCTACGCGCCCGTGCCCAGCTGGCAGCACCAGCCCGAGAAGCTCATCTTCGAGTCCTGTGGCTACGAAGCCAATGTGAGTTCCCCCAGCCCGCCGCCCCGAGGGCACCGGGGAGGGAGCCCCTGGAGGCGGGGCGCCCCGCGAGCCGCGGCCGCCCTCAACGCCGCCCTGTTCACTCCGCAGTACCTGGGCTCCATGTTGATCAAGGACCTGCGAGGGACGGAGTCCACGCAGGACGCCTGTGCCAAGATGCGGGTAAGTGGGGGCAGGGCCGGGGTGCCGGGTAAGTGGGGGCAGGGCCGGGGTGCGGGGGGTCGCGGGCCCCGTCCAAGCCCAGAGGGGGTGCTCACAGTGCCACCCCGCATTCCCCGCAGAAATCCACCGAGCACATGAAGAAGACCCCCACCATCGTCCTGTCCATCACCTACAAAGGGGTCAAGTTCATTGATGCCTCCAACAAGGTGCGTGGAGGGCGAGGTCCAGCCCCAGCCCTGGCCCTGGCCAGCTGCATGTTGTCCCTGGACCCCGCCCCCTCCCCTGGCCCCGCCCCTCCTTCCTCAGGTCCTGGCCCCGCCCCCTTCTCTGGCCCCACCCCTCCTTCCTAAGTCCCTGGCCCCACCCTCTCATCTGGCCCCGCCCCTCCATCCTATGTCCCTGGCCCCGCCCCCTCCTCTGGCCCCGCCCCTCCATCCTAAGTCCCTGGCCCTACCCCTCCTCTGGCCCCGCCCCTCCTTCCTCAGATCCTGGCCCCGCCCCCTCCTCTGGCCCCCCCCCCACGCCGGGCTCTCAGGAGCCTCCTCATGCCTTCCCTCCCCGCCCTCCTTGCGAGCACTGTGACCAGAGACACCGCCCCAGAGGCCCTCCGCAGTGGTTCCACCGGTGCCCGGGCTGGGCAGAGGAGGGCGGTGTGGGGGAGCCCAGAAGCCCACGCTCTCGTCTCCCCCAGAACGTCATCGCGGAGCACGAGATCCGTAACATCTCGTGCGCAGCCCAGGACCCCGAGGACCTGTGCACCTTCGCCTACATCACCAAGGACCTGCAGACCAGCCACCACTATTGCCACGTGTTCAGCACAGTGGACGTGGTAGGTGGGCCGCGGGAGGGCCTCGTGGCCAGCCGCCGCCCCGCCCTCCCCCTTTCTGCAGCAGGAGGCGCGCGCGGGCGGGAGTGTCTCCGTCAGCCCCGCCAGGGTCTCCTTGGGCCCCTTGCCAGCCCTTGCCAGCCCACCGCCCTGACTTGCCCGACCCTTCCCGGGCAGCCCTGCTTGGACTCCCCAGATTCCTGCTGGGGGCTGAGCAGGGGCTCCCTGTGCCCTGAGACTCAGCACAGGCGTCCCTGGGGCCCCAGACCTGGGAGCCCCCCGCATCTCTGAGGCTCCTAGAGCCCAGGTCCCCGCTCACCGGTCCGTGGCCCCAGACTCTGCGCCTCTCCTCACCCACTCACGGAGGCGCCCCTCGTAGGTGGGGGTGGGGTGTCGTGCCGTGAGGCAGCTTCTGTCGCCTGAGGTTACCATGACACACCCCGCTGTGGACGGGGTGGGGGCCTGCCAGGGGCCACTTTGTCAGTGAGGCACTGGGAAGACGGGGGAAGGGGAGGTGGGGCGAGGCGCAGTAAGTGGCCCGGGGGTGTGCCCCATTGCACCCAGTCCAGGTTGGCATCCTGCCACCTCGTGGTTCCCCCAGGCACCACGGGATGGCTGGGTGTCCCCGCACCACTGACCGCTGACCGCTGGCCTTGAGAATCACCTATGCCAGAGAAACAACACAGCAGGGAACGCACTTTCCTTGCACAGGCCAAGCTACCTGGGTTCAGTCTCCAGCCCCCCGTTATGGTCCCCTGAGCCCCGCCAGGAGTGATCCCTGAGTGCAGAGCCAGGAGTAAGCCCTGAGCACCGCCGGGGGTGACCCCAAAATTGAAAGCCTTAAACTCAAATTGAGCAAAGACAGAGACCAAGTCACAGCTGCTTCCTTTGTGCCGGGTGGGGAGAAATCCCTGCCACCCTCAGGCCCAGCCCTCCCCTAGGGACCACCCTGCCGGTCTGCGCAGGAAGTGCCCGTGAGAGCCGGGCGAGGGAAGGAGTGCCCGCTGAGGGGCCTGGCAGCTCGGGGGTGGGGCCGCCCTGTGTGTCTCGTCTGCGGGCTGAGCTTCCTGCCCTCCTGGGCCTCTTCCCAACGCAGCGGGGCGCGAGGCCGGGCACGCCCTTTCTCTCGGCGAGTCCCCAGAGTGGCCGTCAGGCAGCCTTTGTGGACACGAGTGCCCCGCCCAGCTGACCGTGCGGTGGCGCGGGCCCACTCTGCCCTCTCCCCCCCAGAACCTGACCTACGAGATCATCCTGACGCTGGGGCAGGCGTTCGAGGTGGCCTACCAGCTGGCCCTGCAGGCCCAGAAGTCCAGGCCGCTGGGCGCCTCCGCGGCCGACACCATCGAGACGAAATCTTCCAGACCGGTGCCTAAGCCTCGGGTGGCCACGAGGAAGTCCGCGGTACGCGGGCCCGGGGGGCGCGGGCGGGACTCCTCTCTCCAGGGGCCGGGGGCCCTGGCCGGCGGGGGTGCGGCCAGCCCCCGTAATGCCGCCCTGTGTCTGTCTGCTTTGCTCTGCGCCCCAGGTGCCGCCCCCCGACACTCGCTGTTGTTACTGTCACACGTGCACCACCCATCGTCCTTCCTACCTACCGCTGCCGTCTGTTAGTCCCGGAGTCAAGGTCTTTACCCCCGCTGTGTGTCTGTCCGCTCCGCCGCGCGCCTCCTCCCCCTGCTCCCTCCCGCCATCGTGTCTGTGCTTCAGCCCCTTTCTCGGCTGTGTCCTTTCTCCGAGAGGGTCCCAGGCCCCTGTCCGCCCGGCCCCCCGCGGCCGCGCAGCTCCGAGAAGGCCCGGCAGAGGCCGAGGGGACTGTCCCCCAAGGCGGCCGGGCACGTGTGTGGGGCTGAGGCGAGCAGGGCCCGCCCCCGTGGGAGACGGGTGCCAGGAAAGCCGGTGGGGGGCCTGTTGCCCCCCCCAGCACAGGGCCGCCCCCCCTCACGCATCCCCTCTTGCCCGGCAGCTGGAACCGCCCGATGTGGACCAAGACGCCCAGTCCCACGCCAGTGTCTCCTGGGTGGTGGACCCCAAGGCCGACTCCGTGCGGAGCCTGAGCACCAAGTACGAGACCACTATCTTCTAACGCGCCCCTGTCTCTGCTCGCCTCACTGTGCCTTCCGGTCTCTGCTCTCCTCAACTCTCCTGCCAGCTGCTGACGCCTCGGCCCCACCCCTGGGACCCACCCTCACAGCTTGTACCTAACACCACCGGACACTGTGAACCCCCCTTGGGTGAGGACAGCCTGGGGGGTGAGTTGCCTTCGAGGTGGGCACCCCCGTGCCCAGGAAGCCTCGGCAGGAAGGCGCTGTGAACCCGGGGGGGCGTCCTGCCAGCAGTCGGGGCAGCCCCGTGTCGGCCCGAAGGAGCCTGGCTCTGCCGCCTCCCCTCCCCTGGCCGCCCCTCGCCCCTCTCCTCCCTGTCCTCTCCCCTCTCTCCTCCTCTCCTTCCCTTCTCTCCTCTCCCACGCTGAGCCCTGCTGGGCGGCCCTGTAGCTCACTGTCTGCACCTTCCTGACACAACCAGCCACTGTGACCACCAGCCGGGCCCCTCACTGCTCCCAGGCGACCCGTGGCCCGGCCCCTCCCCCCACTCCAAGGTGCTGCTTCCGTGGGCCCCATCCGGGCCCGACCCTTGAAACGGGCTCTGCCTCTCTCCCACGGCGCCGAGCTTCTGCCGGCCCCTGGGCCTGGCAGGGCGGCCCCGCTGGGGACACAGGAGGGCGTTTATGGGATGCCCCTCTCGACCCCCAGGGCGTCCAGGCCCGGCCCGTGTCTGGCCCACGGGCTCTCCAGCAGCCCCCTGCCCTGATCTCTGCAGGGTGGGGGCCGGGGTCAGCATCCCCCTCACACCCCTACCCCGTGAGGCTGCCTCTTGCCTCCGGGGCACCTCCGCGCAGCTCCCCGCTGGGCAGGACGGGCGTCTCGGGTCGGGTCTGCGCAAGAGGCTGAAGGCAGCAGCTCCGGGCTCGGGCTCGGGCGGGCGGCGTCTGCTCCCGCGCCCCCTCCCCGCCCCCGCGTGGCCTGTGTTAACTCTTTCCTCCCTCCCCGTGTGTTTGCTTCTGCCAAGCTGAGCCACGAGGAGCCACTGTGCCGTGGAGACACAGTCGTGGGAGCGCAGCTCCTGCCGCCGCCACCGCCGCCGCGCCTGCAGCCCGACACCGGCCGGGCCTGGCCCCCGCCCGGAGGCAGCGCCGCGCCGAGACCGGAGCTCCAGAGGGTCAAGAAGGGACTGGCCTGAACACTTTTTTTTTTTTAATAGAATTTTATAAAACGAACTTTTAACACTTGGCTCACACCTCTGGGTTAGAACTGCCACGTGGCCGGGGCGGAAGGGGGCTGGGCGTGGGCCGGCGGGGGGCGGGCGGCACTGCAGGGCGCATGTCCCCCCACCCACCGGGCGGGGACCGGGCGGGGGTCCCAGAGGCGGAGGGGCTGGCGCTGCAGGAAGGTGGCCCTGCACCGTCTGAGCCGAGCAGGCCCAGCCCCCGGTGGGGCCCCGGTGGGCAGGTCCGTGCGCGGGGCCCCAGGCCCGGGACCCTGCATTATCCGTCTGACTGGGATGCTGGGCCCCTGGCCCCGCCGTGGCCCGAGGGTGGCCGTCCCAGTGCTGAGCCCCTCCCTGCTGCTGCTTTGCTCACGAGCCGCGTGGTCGGGGCAGCTGCCGGCCTGCCCCGCGTCTGGGGCCCCGGGTCTGAGCTCGAGCTCTGCCAGCCCAGGCTCCCCGGGGCCTGCCAAGGTCGGCCGAGAAGCTCGTCGGGTGCGTGTGTGCACCCCGGCTGGGCACGGTGACCCGCTCGCAGGCCGCCCTCTCCACTGCCGCCAGCTCCCCAAGAGAGTGGACTCCGGTCCACTCCAGTCCCGGGAGCCGGGCTGCCCCTCCTGCACTGCTCCCCGCGCCCCGCCCTTGCCAGCAGGCAGAGGCCAGCAGGACCCCCACAGACACTAGGAGCCCGCGCCGCCCTCGTCTCTGCCGCTCACGCCCGCGTGCCCGCACCCCCCTTGAAGCTGCTATCTCTCCTTTATTTATTCAGGGTGACCACTTGGGGCACTTCGGCTCGTCCGCTCGGGGCTCTGGTGGACAGGGCTTCGTTTCTATCATGGCTCTCGGCTCCCCCAAGGCAGGGCGCCCCGTTCCCAGACGGGCCCCTCGCATGTGGCCAGCACCTGCCAGGAGGGCTCCCCTGGGGCAGGCCCAGCCCACAGTGCTCCCCCATCAGGCCAGATGGGCAGCTCCGTGGCCAGCCTGGGGCTGGTGGGCAGCAAGGGGGCTGCTGCCCTCAGGGTGGGAGCGCCCGCGCGCCCTGGGTGCCAGCAGCGGCCACCACAGAGCGACTGCCGGGAGGCACCCCCCGAGTGACGCGGATGGTGTGGCCAGGGGACTGGATTGTAATAAAATGTTATTTAATCATTGTCTCTGTATTTTGATACTTGAATGATTCCCGTTTGTTTTACTGTACATATCATTGTCAATCTGTCCGGGTTTTGTCTGAATCGCCAAGACCGCGTGGTACCAAGCATCACGGCCCTGTGCAAAACAGAGACTGACCTCACTGCGAGCGAGAGTGCGACTCTTCCCGGGTTCCGACTTGGCTTGGTTATTTTTCATAACTGTACAACTTAGAACAGACTGAATAAACGAGAAAGCAACATGAAACCAGCCTTGCCTCTCTGGAGTCTTTGAGTTGGAAAGTTTCTTGTTTCCCAGAGCAAACCTCGGCACGGACCCGACACTGGCTCTGAGGCCGTGGGTTTCCTTTTGGGGGAAGGCGGGGAGTGGGGGTCTCCCTAGGAATTTGGGGGTGCTCGGGAGGCCTTGCGGATGGGCCGGGCCCTGTGCCTGGGAACCGTGCTCCAACCTGAGGGCCTGGTCATTGCCAGCTTTGCACTCTGGCTAAGCCTGTTTTCCTGCAGGGCCTCTGAGCCCCCTCCCTCCTCTCCTCTCCTTAGAAACAGCTTGTGTGGGGGCCGGAGAGATAGGACATCGGGCCGGTGCTTGCTGGCACGTGCCTGACCCAAGTTCAATCCCCGGCACCCCATATGGTGTCCCTGGGCCCGCCAGGAGTGATCTCTGAGCACAGAGCCAGGTATAAGTCCTGAGCCACACCGCAGGTGCGACCCCCCCCCCAAAAAAAAGAAATAGCTTGTTTGGGGGGGGCTCGGGGGCCACCTGTGGGCTATTGCTAGACTCTGCTTCCTGGCTGTGCGGGCTGTGTGGGTGGGGTGGGGTGCAGATAGACCCGGGGAGGATGTCTCCCCTCAGGAACTTCGTCCCATTGTGAAGGTTAAGCTTCAGACAGTGCGACCCAGCAATACCACTTCTGGGAATATATCCCGGAGTTGCAAAAAAGCACAGTAGGAATGACATCTGCACTTGTATGCTCATTGCAGCCAGAATCTGGGAAAAACCCGAGTACCTGAGAACAGATGACTGGTTGAAACTTTGGTATATCTACACAATGGAATACTATACAGCTCTTAGAAAAGATTAAGTGAAATTTGCATATAAGTGGATCAACATGGAGTGTTATCATGTTAAGTGAAATGAGTCAGAAAGAGAGGGACAGACATAGGATTGCACTCATTTGTGGAATATAAAGTAACAGAATGGGAGACTAACACCCAAGGATACTAAAGATAAGGACCAGGAGTATTACTCCACGGCTTCCAAAGCCGGCCTCAGGCTGGGGGAAAAGACAGCTCAGAGGGGCCCACCAAGGTCCAAGGGTGCTTGGAGGACCCGCTCAGGATGGGAGATGTGTGCTACAAGTAGACTATAGACCGAACATGGTGGCCACTTAATACCTGTATTGCAAACCACAACACCCAAAAGGAGAGAGTAAAAGGGAATGTGTCTGCCACAGAGGCGGGGTGGGGTGGGGTTGGGGGTGAGGGGGATACTGGGAACATCAGTGGTGCTGAATGGGCACTGGTGGAGGGCACTGGATCATTATATGACTGAAACGTAGGCACGAAAGTTTGTAATTCTGTAACTACCTCACAGTGATTCACTAAAAAATAATTAAAAAAAAAAAAAAGAGCTTCAGACAGTGCTGCCAGCTGAGCCATCTGGGAGGCCACCCCGGGGGTGAGTTTGAGGACTGAGGGGGCCTCAGGAGACAGCTGGACTCGGGCTGGGAGGGGGCAGGAGGGGAGGGTTGGAAAGGCACCAGCACCCTGGAATCGCCTCCATTCACCCCCACACCCAGCACCTGTGAGAGACCTTCTGGGCAACCCAGACGTGTTGCCTTGCAGGAATGAAGCCCCCAGTTTGGGCCCCAGCCCCGCCCCACACTGCCCTGCGCGTCCCCAGCAGCCCCGGAGGCAGGGGGAGGGAGGAGCCCCCCAGAGCAGCTCGCCCAGCAGCTTCCCGATGTCCTCCCAGCCCCGGTCCCATTTGTTTCAACCCCAACTGCTGGCACAGAACATTACGTCCAGTTTGTGTGAAATATTCTCTCTGTTAAAGAACCTCCATAAAGGAATCCCCTGGGGACAGGAGCTTCCATGGCTGAGCACTTGCTTGGCTCTCAGAAGCCCCTCTCGCAACACCCCCCGCCATGAGCATCCTTGGAAATGGCCCAAAAAGACAAAAAAAAAAAAATAAAGGAAAGAATGGCTTGATTTAATCCAATACTTGACTATGTGTGAAGAGCTCAAACCCCAGGACTGGGCTGACGGCTCAGAAGCAAAGCCAAGTGCTTGCTTAGTTGCAGAGAAGACGTCTGGGCAGGACTCAGGGGGCTGAGGGCGAGGCCCGGGTTCGATCTCCTGCCCTACCTGGTGCCCTGAGCACCGCCCGGTGTAACCCCAAATGCCTACCCTCTGCCAGAAAATAAATAAATAAATGATAGGCTAACCTGCACTGAGGGGAGGGGGACCCGGGCCAGCCGTGTGGCCCTCGTGTTCCAGCCCCAGAGCCTGGCCGTGGCTCCCTGACTCGGAGGGAGACTTGGCGCCAGAAAAGGGTCCGGACCTTAGTGTGTGTCACTGCACCCTGGGGCGAGGCCCACCAGCACCCCGCTGCTGACTGCCTGTTTCACTGGGGTGGGCGGTGTGGACTCGGGAAACAGCCTGGCGCAGAGGGGACGAAGGGAGGACGAGGACCACGCTGGACGGGCCCCCCCGAACACGCTTCGAACATCCCCGTCCTGACCCCATCCCTGGCTTTTTCTTTGTCTGTTTTTAGGGAGACACCCCTCACTGACCAGGCCCAGCAGTGCTCTGGAGTAACTTCTGGCGGGCTCAGGACCATATGAGATGCCGGGGATCAAACCTGTCGGCAAGGCAAGTGCCTCCCCTCTGTCCTATCGCTCCAGCCCGAGAATTACTTCTTAAACTGGATCACCACCCTGTCTGGTCTCAACCATGGGTGGGGTGTCACAAAAATTGTTTTCAAGCCTATGATTGTCAGTAATTGTTTTAGTTTGCTGGCAGTGGGCAGGAACACCTCGCAGAGTTTGGGGGCTGCGTCCAGCAGTGTCCAGCAGGATCTTAACCCCTGCATTGTCTCTGGCCCATAAATGTTTGATCTGTCTACCTTCCTATGCTAGGAGTATCACGTCTCACTCAAGTGAGAGAGGGAACCCAGAGTTCCGACCTCCGTCGACGGTCAAGAATCAGGGACGTTGTCTCGTTTGCCAAGACATCAAACATCAGATGGGCCGGTCGTGTAATGCGATTCAGAGACGACCGCTGGACTAGAGCTATTACCGACTGGATTCCATGGGACGTCAGAAGACCGCGTGGCCGCCCACCAACGAGTTGATCAGACTTCTTCATCAGAACCCTGAATGAATGGTTTGAGGCTCTTCCTGTTCCTGGAGCGAGCAGATACCATTGGGCTTCACTAGCACACGACAGGGACGAACGGAGACATTACTGGTGCCCACTTGAGCAAATCGAAGATCAACGGGAAGACAAGTGATACAAGTGAAGTGATACCTTTGTATACCAGGATGATTTCTGAGCCTTGGAAAGTGGAAGCATTATGATGACCACCTTCATTTTTTTTTTTTTTTACTTTTTGCGTAGGGGCAAAACAAAAAGTAGGGGTGGTCAGGGTTTAACTCTTGGCAGGCTCGGGGTAACATATGGTGTTGGGGAACGAACCCAGGTCATCAGCATACAAGGCAAGCCTCTTATCACTGTATTGTCGTTCTGACCCCTCTAAGAAAAGAGCTCTTGCAAGTATGGCCTAACTCAATATTTTTAAAATATCAAGGCATGAGGACAGTAATATTTCTATCCCCAACATTTCATATGGTCCCGAGCACTGCCAGAATTCCTGAGCACAGAACCAGGAGTAATCCCTGAGCATTACTAGCATTACTGGGTGTGGCCCAAAATTTTATTTTATTTTATTTTTGCTTTTTAGGCCACACCGGCGATGCTCAGGGGTTACTCCTGGCTCTGCACTCAGGAACTACTCCTGGTGGTGCATGGGAGACCATATGGGATGTCGGGGATGGAACCCGGATCAGCCACGTGCAAGGCAAATGCCCTACCCACTGTACTAACACTCCGGCCCCATGGCCCAAAATTTTTAAAAATACATAGTATCAAGGTAGCACTGTAGCACTGTCATTCCGTTGTTCATCGATTTGCTCGAGTGGGCACGAGTAACATCTCCATTGTGAGACTTGTTGTTACTGTTTTTGCCATATTAAATACTCCATGGATAGCTTGCCAGTCTCTGCCGTGTGGGCGGGATACTCTCGGTAGCTTGCCGGGTTCTCTAGGAGGGATAGAGGAATTGAACCCGGGTCGGCCGCGTGCAAAGCTCTACCCAATGAGCTATCGCTCCAGTCCAGTATCAAGGTATTATACAAAAAATATTTTTGCATAACAAAATTCATTATTCAAGATGTTGAAACAGCAGGCCAGAGATCTAGTATGGTGGATAGGGCACTTGGCGGAAGGAAGGTGACAGTGGAGGCGGGATATAGGGACACTGGGGTTGGAATATCGAAAGCCTGAACAACTTTCTAAACTGGCCTGTTTGTGTTTGGGCCACAGCCGGCAGTGCTCAGGCTCCAAGTCTGAAGGGGATTTTCCACAATTCTGCCCCTGGTTCTGGCTGGTCCCAGCAGGCAGCCGAGGGCGGGGTGGATCTCGGCACACCCAGACCATCCCTGGCAGCACCCGTGGGACCCACCACCACACAGCCTCGAGGTGAGAACCACAGACCACATTGGAGCCAGTCAGGGGCGCCTGAAGGCAACACAGAGCATCTCATTGTTGGGAAGAGCAGAGCGCCCTGAAGAACAGAACCGAGGGTGAACCCAGGGGTCCCCAAGGGCGCGCCCTGAGGCCCGGCTTGGTGCTCAGGGCACTGCACACAGGCCCTGCCAGACGCCGCTGCGAGGCTCTTGCAATTTTTTTTCTCTTTTCCCTTTTTTGGTTTTGCTTTGCTTTGGGGTCACACCTGGTGCTCAGGGCTTACTCATGGCTCTGCTCCAGAGTCACTCCTGGCAGTGCTCACAAAACCATGCGGGGTGCCGGGGATTGAACCTGGGTCAGCCCTCCCTGCTGTGCTCCGGCTCCGACCCCGCCCTTGTGATTCCTCAGCCTCTTCCTTCGGGATCCGACGTCTCTGGCGGTGGGTGGGACTCCAGCCCAGGTATGAGCTTTCTTAACTTCCATCTGGGGGCCGCACCCGGCGATGCTCAGGGCTCACTCCTGGCCCTGCACTCAGGAATCAGTCACTCCTGGGGGGATCATATGGGATGCCGGGGGTCGAACCCAGGTCAACCACGTGCGAGAGAGGCGCCCTCCCTGCTGTGTTCTGGCTCGGGCCTGGGAACGAGCTTTCTAATGCTTTCCTTCACCCTGGCCCTTCCGGAGCTGAGCTGGACCAAAGAAGCTTCTGGTTTCCAGGGAAACCCCAGGACTCACGTTCAGGTCCAGGTTCCTCCGCCCCCTGGGAGGAGTGATTTTACCCTGGGAGCAAACAGCACCCGGGGCTGGAGGGACGCTGACCTCTGAGCTCTGTATATAGGAGAGAGCACCGTTAGGCCGGCTCTGGGGCTCTGGAGCAGCCCGGGAGCCACCACCCAGGGGGTTCTGGTTCCCTGGAAGCAGCCGGCCCCTAACCCCGCCTTCCTGTCCTGGAAGGCAGACGGGGCGCGACTTCACTGGGTCTCTTGAGTGACACTCGCCCCGGAGCACTGCAATAAACCCACTCCCGCCTGAGTCTTCTCCTGGTCTGCTGTTTTCTGCTGGGGGAGCCCGTTCCCAGATCTCACAAGCACCCACGCTAGCGGGGTGTGGGTGCCAGGAGTGGAGCCGGGGGGAAGGGTGCTGACTTCACGCGGACCACCTGACAGGAAGGCGGAAGCTGCTTTGCACGTCAGAGGTTTATTAGTGGAGGGTCGGGGCTGGGGCTGGGTGTTCAATCAAGGGCCGGCAAACCGCTGCCCAGGTGTGCAGGGCCCAGGAGGGGGGAGGTCCGTGGCTCCGCTGGCCGCTAGGGGTGTCGCCCCTGCGGGGACCCCCCGGGTGCAGAGGCAGCCGTGCCCGCTCAGCACGACTCCACCTTGGTTTCCTGGGCCGGGGCGTCAGGGAGGAGGGTCTTGATGATGCTGGTGTAGTAGGGGCCGAACACCTGCTGGTTGTGGTGTGTCAGGTTGACGAACTTCTGGCCCAGCTCGGCCAGCTCGGCCTCGATGAGCGCGAGCCCCCCGGGGAGGTCCAGCAGCGAGCGCTGCACGCCCAGCACCAGGCAGCACTTGAGGAACAGGTGGATCCGCTGGTCTGTGTGCAAGAGGGCGCGGGCCGTGAGGAGGACGCAACCCCCACCCCCCACAGGGCACCACTCATGGGCCCGCCCCAGGACATCTGCTGGCTGCGGTGATGGAGGACGTTCCAGTCCCAGCAGAATGAGGATCTGACCTACGGGGCGTCTTAGCTAGAGCTAGGCCGAGATCAGCGCCTCCTTCCCACGCGGGTGCCGGGGGCGCCCCTGCTGGGGGCCCCCTCTAGTCTGACTCAGCCTGGGGTTCTCGCTGGCTGGAGAGCGTGTTCTCAGACTCGGGCAGGAATGTCCACAAGAGCCGGGCAGGGTGGAGGAGCCTGGGCCCGCTTGAGCGGACAGAGCCAGCCTCGGCAGGAACCCCTGTTCACCTGGGTCTCTCTGGGAGCCTGAGTCCTTTTTTTTTTTTCTTTATGGGTCACACCTGGCAATGCACTGGAGTTACTCCTGGCTCTGCACTCAGGAATTACCCCTGGCGGTGCTCAGAGGACCCTATAGGATGCTGGGAATCGAACCCGGGTCAGCCACGTGCAAGGCAAACGCCCTACCCGCTGTGCTATCGCTCCAGTCCCTTATATATTTGTTTGTTTTTTCAGAGTCTATCTTTTAACTGAGATACTTGTACCCTCGTTTGGAAAAAAAAAAAAAAACACCTAAAGCCCAGCAACGACTTGCCCAATCATCAAGGCTTTGGGGTGGGGGGCAGGGGGTGGATCACAGCCAGCAGTGCTCAGGGCTTACTCCTGACTCTGTGCTCAGGGAGCATCCTGGTGGGGCTGAGGGACCGTCTGGGGTCACGAGCATCCGACCCCGCCCGCCCTGGGGGACCGAGTCTTTGCTGGTTCGACCCTCGTGTGCCTGGCCTCCAGGGCTGGGGTCTGTTTCTCCCCCGCCCGTTCTCTCCCTGCCCCCCTGCCCAGCCCGGCGCCAGCTCACCGATGACGCTGCGGACACAGTTCTCCTTCTTGGCGATGTTCTGGAGCTGCCCCACCAGGGACTCCGCGTTGTCACTGCTCAGAGCGGCCAGGCCCATGGCCTTGAGGCTCTGGTGGACCTCCTGGGACACCTGCTCACTCACGGTCGCCATGGCCTCCTCAGGCCTAGTCAGCATGGAGGGCCCGCCGTCACCACACAGTGACCCGCCGACACCGGCTGCTCCCCCGAGATCAGGACAGGGGCAAACAGCAAACGTCTGCCCCACTATTCCTCCACCCCTTTGTTTTTGTTTCCCCTTTTTGGGTCACACCTGGTGATGCTCAGGGGTTGCTCCTGGCTCTGCACTCAGGAATTACTCCTGGAGGTGCTCAGGGGACCATATGGAATGCTGGGAATCGAACCCGGGTCGGCCGTGTACAAGGCAAACGCCCTCCCCATTGTGCTATCATCTTCCACCCGACTTGATGTGCTTCCCTGAGGCATCTTGGAACATCCTCCACGGCCAGCCAGGGTCCGACCCTCGCCGGACCTGCCCTCGAGTCTCCCTGCAGACGTGGGTCAGCCCTGCTACTGCCCAGTTCCAGAGGCCCTGCGGTCGCCCCTCCTAGGAAGAACATTTCCCTTCTCTCTGTTGGGACGTGACTCTTCTGCTCCCCGCTGTCTCTGAATGACCCCCCGGAGGGCCAGCCCACGGGGTCACAGGCCTCCCAGCCGTGCGGTCACTCACACCCGCCCGCGGCCACTCGCCTGGCGCTAAACTCCTCCATCAGGGACTTGGCGACGCGTTTCAGCTTGTCCACGAACTGCGGCGAGCCGAAGAGGACGCTGCCCGAGAAGCTGCTGGCCACCAGCAGGACGGAGGCCAGCAGGGTAAGCTGCTGGGCCTGGGCCTTCAGCTCCTGCAGCCGCGCCCTGTCGGTCATCAGGGTCTGGGGAGCAGGACCGGGACGGGCTGTCAGGAGGGGGGCGGGGCGGACAGTGGGGGGGGTCCCCGAGGCAAAGCGCGGCTCTGACCCTGGTGAGGGGGGCGGGGCGGACAGTCGGGGGTCCCCCAGGCAAAGCGCGGCTCTGACCCCGGTCGGTCGCTACCTCGGGGAACTCCTCGTTCTCAGGGTCCCAGAGCAGGAGGTTCAGGAAGCCCTGGGACAGCACCATGGTGGGGCTCAGGGGCTCCGCGGGGCTGGGCTCCTCGCTGGGGGCCGAGGCCGCCCCGCCGGACGCTTCCGAGGGGTCGGAGCCCGCGGCGGGCGGCGAGGAGAGGTCGGCGGCCGCGCGGCTCAGCCACTTGGTGGTGTGGTCCAGGAGGCCTGGCGGGGACGGCAGGACGGGCCCTGCTCAGAGCCGCTCCGGCGGGGCATCCCCGCCCCGGGCCTGCCCCCGAACCCCCCTCCAGTGGGCATCCCTGCCCCCCACACCTGACCCCGGACCCGCCCCCGACCCGCCCTCCCGTGGGCGTCTCTGGCCCTGGACCCGCCCTCCGCAGGCATACCTGCCCCCCACCTGCCCTCCAGTGGGCATCCCTGCCCCCCCCCACCTGACCCCGGACCCGCCCTCCCGCGGGCGTCTCTGCCCCCAGACCGGCCCTTCGCGGGGATCTCCGCCCCGGACCTGCCCCCCACCCGCCCTCCCGCGGGCATCCCTGCCCCAGACCTGCCCCCACCCACCTGCCCCGGACCCGCCCTCTCGCCAGCATCTCTGCCCCTGGATTCCCCTCCGTGGGCGTCTCTGCCCCCCGACCCTCCTCCCACAGGCATCTCTGCCCCTGGACCCCCTCCCGCGGGCATCTCTGCCCCAGACCTGCCCCCCCGACCCGCCCTCCCGGGGTCTCTGCCCCCCCACCTGCCCCTCTCCCGCCCGGCCTCCCTCGGCACACACCGGGCTCCTTGTTGAGGCGCTCCTGGAAGGACGCGCGCTCGTGCTGGATGGAGTGCTCCTGCAGGTGCGGCTGCAGGCTCTGGATGGTGTAGTTGACCCTGTCCATCTTCATCAGGCCCAGGACCTGGAAGATCCCCCTGCCACGGGAGGAGACCAGCAGTGGGCGACCCAGGGAGGGCCGCCGGGCTCAGTCCATCCTGGCAAGGGGGGCCCACGGCCCAGACCCCAAGGCCAGGCATGCGCAGAGGCAGGAAGAGGGGCAGGTTGGAAGCCGGGCTGACGCCGCCCTGCACGGCCACCAGCCTGTCCCCAGGACACGGCCAAGAGCCAAGGCACCTCGGGGTGGGGGAGAGGCGAGGCTCTTCTTGACTCGTCAGCGGGCTCCTTTCCTCCCTCCCTCGCCCCGTCTCTCTCTCCCGCTCTCTTTCTCTCCCTCTCTTCCTCTCTTTCTCTCCCGCTCTCTCCCTGTCTCTCTCCCCATCTCTCTCTCCCTCTCTCTTCTTCTCTCTTCCTCTCCTCCTCACCCTTCCTCTCCCCCTCTCTCCCTCTCTCTTTCTCTCCCTCTTCCTCTCTCTCTCCCTCTCTCTTCTTCTCTCTTCCTCTCCTCTCTCCCTCCCTCTCTCCCCCTCTCTCTTTCTCTCCCTCTCTTCCTCTCTCTCCCTCTCGTTCCCTCTCCCTCTCTCTTCTTCTCTTCCTCTCCTTTCCTTCCCTCTCTCTCCCTCTCTTTTTCTCCTTCTCTCTTCCTCTCTCTTCCTCTCCCCTCTCTGCCCCCTCTCTCCCTCACTCTCTCTCCCACTCTCTCTTCCTCTCCCTCTCCTCTCTCTCTCTCTCCCTCTCCTTCTCTCTCCCCTTCTCCCTCCCCCACCCCCTCCCATGAAGCAAGATAGTATTATTGACACTTATCCGGGAAGGTGTGCGAGGAGAGGCGGGAGAGGTGTTTAAGGGAGAACACAGGCTTGTCCTGGGTGGGGGTCGGGGGACCGAGAGCAAAGCAACATCGAGACGAGCGAGCGGGCCCCATGTGCGGGGCTGACCCGGCCTGAAGAGCGGGCCCGTGCCCGCTGCTCTTTGAATCTCCGCGCTTCTGGGGCTGGAGTGATAGCACAGCGGGTAGGGCGTTTGCCTTGCACGCGACCGACCCGGGTTCAAATCCCAGCATCCCATATGGTCCCCTGAGCACCGCCAGGGGTAATTCCTGAGTGCAGAGCCAGGAGTAACCCCTGTGCATCGCCGGGTGTGACCCAAAAAGCAATAAATAAATAAATAAATAAATAAATAAATCTCCTCGCTTCCTATGGCTTCAGGGCAGGGTGGCGGCTGGCCCTGTCCGTTCGCCCTGTGGGAGGCTGATGGGGAGGTCTGGGGCCGGACGCCTGCAGGCCTCGGAGTAGAGGACGGGCCCTTCGGACTGTCACAGGCCCGCACAGCCCCCTCCGGAGCAGACACGCAGCGGGCGGGAGTGACGGGAGGGGCCCGCTCTAGCTTGGCTGGGCCGGGCCGGAGGCACCCTTGGGGCCGAGTGGGCGCGTCCCCCCTCCCGTCCCCCACCTCAGCATCTGCACAGGGTCCGTCACGTCCTCGAGCCTCTGCACGGCCTCGTCCCGGACTGGCGCGCACAGCAGCGTGATCAGGTTGAGGATGTACTTGGAGAGGTGCGGCACGTTCAGGATGCCCTCGTCCGCCTCCTTCCGCAGGAGGTCCATGTCCAGGGCCTCCTCGATCTCGTTCTTCAGGCGGTTCTGGCGTGGCGACAGCAGCGACAGCAAGATCTGTTCCGGGGAGCAAAGCCATCGCGGGGCTGGAGACTGTGGCCCTGCTCCTCCTGTCCCCAGGATAGCCCCTGAGCACTGCCAGGTGTGGCCCCAACCCCCCCTCCCGCCCCCCCAGAAAGCCAACATGCGACAGTGAAAGCCAAAGGCACCAGACTAGGCAAACTGGAACTCACTAAAATGAATTTTTTTTTTTTTTTTTTTGCTTTTTGGGTCACACCCGACGATGCACAGGGGTTACTCCTGGCTCTGCACTCAGGAATCACTCCTCCTGGCGGTGCTCAGGGGACCATATGGGATGCTGGGAACTGAACCCAGGTCAGCTGCATGCAAGGCAAAGTCCTACCCGCTGTGCTATCGCTCCAGCTCTAAAATGAAAACTTTTGGGAGGTGGGGCTGTTACACTCAATGGTGCTCAGGGGTCACTCATGGCAGGGCTCAGAGGACCATATTTTGGGGAATGGGATCGAACCCAGGTCAGGCAGGTGCAAGGCAAGTGCCCTACCCATATATTATTGTAGCACGAAGCACTGTCTTCCCGTTGTTCATCGATTTGCTCAAGTGGGCACCAGTAACGTCTCCATTGTGAGACTTGTTGTTACTGTTTTTGGCATATCGAATACACCATGGAGAGCTTGCCAGGCTCTGCCGTGCGGGCGGGATACTCTCGGTAGCTTGCCGGGCTCTCCAAGAGGGACAAAGGAATCGAACCCAGGTCGGCTGTGTGCAAGGCAAACGCCCTACCCACTGTGCTATCACTCCAGTCTATTACACAGGCTAAAATGGACACATGTGTGAACTGAAGTGATCCTATAACGGGTAGGAAGTTTGCCCTGATATGACAGACCAGGGTTCAATCCCCAGCATCCCACACGGACCACTGAGCACAGAGCATGGAGGAGTAAGCCCCGAGCACCGCTGAGGGTAGCCTAAAAAGGGAAAGGAAAAAAAAAATGTCAAATGCACAGTAAAAAGCATCACAGCCTCTGGGCAATTGCAGACAGGCTGAGTCTCTCCCTGCAGGGCTGGTGGCTGGGCCCTGCACCCACTCCCAGTCAGGCAGGGGACAGTGGTCAGCGGCACATGTTGGCCAGCAGCGTCCCTGGCTCAGCTGGACTCTCCAGGGAGTCCTGGGCATTCTGCCGTCGCCCGCCGTGGGCTTCCGAGCTGACGAGCCGGCATCTTTAGAGTCCTCTGCTTCTTCCTTTCTCCAACTCCCTGTCCTGGGGTTTTTCTTTGTCATTGCTTTGTTGTTGTTGCTGCTGTTTGGGGCGGCACCTAACTGTTCTCAGGGATCACTCCTGGCAGGGCTTGGGGGGCCATAGGGGTTGGTGGGAATAGAACCTGGGTCAGCTGCATGCAAGGCTCTACCCACTGTACTATCTCTCCGGCCCTCGTCGTAACTTTCATGCAAGAACTCCCTTCCTGGAATGATCAGATTTCTTTTTGTTTGTTTGCTGATTTTTTTGGTTGTTATTGTTACATCACACTTGGTGATGCTCAGGGGTCACTCCTGGCTCTGCACTCAGGAATCACTCCTGGCGGTGCTCAGGGGACCATGCAGGATGCTGGGAATCGAACCCCGGGTCGGCCGCGTGCAAGGCAAATGCCCTCCCAGCTGTGCGATATTGCTCTGGCCCCTGGTTTGTGATTTCCAGCACCTGCTCCGTCTCGGTGGGTGCCGGGGCCCACGCAGCCGGGGTCCGAGCTCCAGCGTGCTGGGGTCTTCGAGGAACTTCCCGCCCGTGTGTGGGCGTCAGGGGCGGCCACTCACCTCCTTAATTTCCTTCAGAAGTTCCAGAGCACAGCTGAAGTCTGGGGGCGTCATGGACAGCTGCTCCTTCAGATGGTCCCAGAAGGCATTGCGTGTGGTTGACTCTTTGGCCTTGCCGTCCAGACTGCAAGAGGGTTCGGAGAGAAAGTCAGTTTCCCCGCCCCCATGATAATGAGGCCAGCGTCGCCTAAGCCCCAGGCAAACAGCATCTGCTGCAACAATGCTGAAAGGGAAGGCTGAGGCGGTGTCTGGACTCCGGGAGAGGTGGTCAGGCCGCAGTTTACTCTTGGCCACGAACGGGGTCCGAGGCGCCTCGAAGCTCCAGTAGCCGACCCCCCCCTCAACCCCAAGCAGAGAGTGTCAGCACTGGCTCTGCATCTGGGGTAGATGTCTTGCCTCCGTTCACTTCTATACACATACAGCAACTGCGTTATCGTTCATTTTTCTACAGGCCAAAATCTAGGAGAGGATTTCTATTTTTGGAAAGTGCCTAAGTATCCAGCGTTACTTCCAAATCAGTAAGCCGAAAATTTGATTCACGATTCTTCCCCTTCCAAGCTGCCTCATTGGCACTGCCAGGTAGCTTGTTGGAGAAACCAGAAAATTTGGACAGTTCCCCGTTCCCCGCACCCCCCGCGCCAGCCTTAACAGAAACAGCAGAGGCAATTGGATTTAATTAAATAATTTTGTGTTGTTGTTATTTGGAGCTACACCCAGCGATGCTCAGAGATTACTCCCAGCTCTGCACTCAGGAATTACTCCTGGGGGTGCTCAGGGGACCATCTAGGGTTCTGGGGACAGAACCCAGGTTGGCCACGGGCCAGGCAAGCCCCCCCAGGGCAACTCAATTTAAAAGGAACTTTTTGCAATAGTGGCACCTGGAACAACTGGGCACCCACATGCAAAAAGGGAAAATCTAAGCACAGACCTGCCACCTTCCACAAACATAGAAAATGAGAAAAACTCCTACAGGAGACCCCAGTGCCCCTGCAAAGACCTTCCAGATGCAACACCAAAGGGAAAATCCACAAGACAAAATCTATAACCTGAAAAATTTCAGGGCTGGAGGCAGCTCAACCCACTGGGACAGGCTTTGCGTGCAGGAGACCCAGGTCCAACCCTTGGCACTCACTGTCCCCTGAGCACTGAGCCCAGAGTAGCCTGAACATAGCCAGGTGTGGCCCTCAAACCAAGAAAAAATTAAAATTTAAAACCTCAAACATGGGAGGCAGTTAAGGAATGAAAGAAAAAAAAAACAAGCTTGGCTGGAGCAATAGCACAGCGGGGAGGGCGTTTGCCTTGCACGCAGCCGACCCGGGTTCGATTCCCAGCATCCCATATGGTCCCCTGAGCACCACCAGGAGTGATTCCTGAGTGCAGAGCCAGGAGTAACCCCTGAGCATCGCCGGGTGTGACCCCCCCCCAAAAAAAAACACAAGCCATCCTCTTTGCAAAACACATATCTGAGAAAAAATGAGTATCACACAAAGAACTCCGAAAACCCAACAATAAGACTTTGTGTGTATGTGTGTGGGGGGAGGTCACACCCAGCAATGCTCAGGGCTAACTCCTGGCTCTGCACTCCTGGCCGTGCTCAGGGGAGACAGGAGATGCCGAGTGGGACCATACGGGGATTCCACCCGGTCGGCCAGGTGCAAAGAGACCACTTTAAAGCAAAAGCTATGAACAAATTCGCCCAAGTAGACCTACAGGTGCCAGCACATGCAGACACGCTCAGCATCATATGTCATCATGGCATTTCAAATTGAAATAACGAGGAGAAACAGCCTTATCAGAACGGCTAAAGCCCAAACACTGACAATGCCGAAGTCTGGCATTCAGAGCCGTGGGCACACTTAGTCCCTGCTGCCAGGGACCTACACACACACACACACCACACACAGACACACACACACACACACACACACACACACACACCCCTGCATAGGGAGGTTCACAGCAATTTCATTTATAACTGCCATACCGTGACGGCACCCATGGTGTCCTCCCGTAGGTGAGGGGGTAAACTGAGGGGTGAACATCCAGACGGGAATATTAGTCCTCAATACAGGCAGCGAGCGGGTGGGGATGCCTCAGTGGGCCGGAGCACAGGCTTTGGGTGCAAGAGTTGGGGTGAGCTAGGAAGCCCCCCAAAGACAGGGAGCAACTTTAAATGTACATTGCTAAAAAAAAAAAAAAAGGTGGTGTGATGCAGGAGTCTAACTCTGGAAACCTAGAGGGACAGTATAGAGTCAGGAGTCGCCGTGGCTTTGGGGTTTGCAGGAAGGTGAAAGAGAACAGAAGGGAAGTGTGGGCCAGTGGAGTCACTCTGCACACTACAGGCATGGAATGACGCAACGGCTGCCACGTGGCTTTTACACAGGCTCCAGCGTCCGTAGACTAGGCAACACAAAGAGTGAACCGTAACCCAAACTATGGGCTTGCTTGAAACAAGGCACTAACACCGGCCGATCATGAGGGCAGGAGCGACAGCACAGCGGGGAGGGCACTTGCCTTGCTTGCAGCTGGCCCAGGTCTGATCCTGGCATCCCGTGTGGGTCCCTGAGCACCACTAGGAGAGATTCCTGAGTTCGGAGCCAGGAATAACCCCTGAGCAGCACCGGGTGTGACCCCAAAACCAAACCAAACCGAACAAAAAAACCTGGACAATAATTGGAACAAATGGGGCTGGAGCGATAGCACAGTGGGTTTGCCTTGCATCCAGCCAACCCAGGTTCGAATTCCAGCATCCTATATGGTCCCCTGAGCACTGCCTGGAATGATTCCTGAGTGCAGAGCCAGGAGTAACCCTTGAGCATTGCCAGGTGTGACCCAAAAAGTAAAAACAAAAACAAAAACAAATAATTGGAACAAATGCCTCACACCGATACAAGATATAATAAGTGAAAATAGTGAGAAGCCCCCTAACTCCCTTCCCACCTCCCCACCCTCCAAGAGAAGTGCCGCACGGCTGGAAGGCCCAGCTGGGCACGGTCCGAGTCCCCGGATTCATCCTTCCCTCTCTCCCGACTCCCCTTTCCAGCCCCTTCCCGGCCGTGGCTCCAACAGCCCGACCCTCGCCACTGGGTTTCATCCATATCCAGTTTGGGTGCAAACCTGTCCCCTGGGAAACTGTCCTGGGCATGGCCGCCAGTTGGCACCTACCGAGGGCAAATCAGAACATGAGGACGGAGGGGAAGCGTGTGACAGAGAACTGCCACTTTCAGTATCAGAGTCCCCGAGAGTGCCAGGGGACAGGAGCAGTTTTTGGAAACTGACTAGTCACGAGCGGCCGTTGTTTATCTGTGATGGGGAATCAGGACCCTTTAGACAGAGTCGGGGGCTGGAGACATGGTGCCAGGGTCAAGCTCAACATGAGGCTGACCCTGGTTGGGTCCCAGGCACAAAGCCAGGAGTAGCCCATGAGCACTGCTGGGGTGACCGACCCCCCGCAACAGATAAACAAATAAATCAAACCTGCCATTCATTGGATTTACCCAGTTAATGGCTAATAGAGCTGTTTGGTTCATACTTCTTGAGTGGTTAATATTTACCGCCATGCCAATAGAAGAACCAGAATAAAGTTTGCTGGGGGTGGGGGGCGTTATTCAGCCGCAGGCCTGGTTAGGCTGCCTGAGCGATGCTGCGCTTTGAAGCTGGAATTGAAAGGAGTTTATTTATTTATTTATTTATTTATTTATTGTTTATTTGAGTCACACCTGGCAATGCACAGGGGTCACTCCTGGCTCTGCACTCAGGAATGCTGGGAATTGAACCCGGGTCGGCCGCGTGCAAGGCAAACGCCCTCCCCACTGTTCTATTTCTCCAGCCCCAGGAACTGAAAGTTTAAACACCGCTGCTCATCTCTGTCTCTGGGTCTGTTTAATCTGCGGTGAGCTAAAAAGTCATTGACAGGTTCCGTGCTTGAGAAACCTGTCCCTGTAGAGTCCCAGCACACACCCCCGCCGACACACACACACCAGAGAAGCTCACCCTGGAGACAGGGGACACCCGCAGCAGGACACAACACGGCACAGCAAAGTTAGGGAGCAAGTGGGTCCATCTTGGGCCCCGTCCTCTCACCCCTGCTGTGTGCCGATATCAGCAAAGACACCCTGAACCACCACGGGAGGCCCGGGAGCAATGGGCAGGAGGGACGGGTCTCCCATGGGAGGGGAGGAGAGGGGAGAGGTGGAAGGGAGGAAAGGAAGGAAGGAAGGAAGGAAGGAAGGAAGGAAGGAAGGAAGGAAGGAAGGAAGGAAGGAAGGAAGGAAGGAAGGAAGGAAGGAAGGAAGGAAGGGAGGGAGGGAGGGAGGAAGGGAGGGGGGAGGGAGGGAGGGAGGGAGAGAGAGAGAGAGAGGGAAAGGAAGAAGAAAGAAAGAAAGAAAGAAAGAAAGAAAGAAAGAAAGAAAGAAAGAAAGAAAGAAAGAAAGAAAGAAAGAAAGAAAGAAAGAAAGAAAGAAAGAAAGAAAGAAAGAAAGAAAGGGGCTGGAGTGATAGCACAGCGGGTAGGGCATTTGCCTTCCACTCGGCCAACCTGGGTTCAATTCCCAGCATCCCATACGGTCCCCTGAGCACCGCCAGGGGTAATTCCTGAGTTCAGAACCAGGAGTGACCCTTATGTATCACCAGGTGTGACCCAAAAAGCAAGAGAAAGAAAGAAATGAAAGAGAGGGGCTGGAGCGATAGCACAGCGGGGAGGGCGTTTGCCTTGCACCTGGCCGACCCGGGTTCAATCCCCGGCATCCCATATGGTCCCCTGAGCATCGCCAGGAGTAATTCCTGAGTGAAGAGCCAGGAGTAACCTCTGTGCATCGCCAGGTGTGACCCAAAAAGCAAAAAAAAAAAAATGAGAGAGAGAGGGAGGGAGGGAGGGAGGGAGGGAGGGAGGGAGGGAGAGGGAGGAGAGGAGGGTGGGTTTATTTTACTGACTGGGACCCCAATATGAACATTCCAACAAAAACATCTGGGGTGCAGGGTACCCAGAGCTCAGTTGGCGGGCACACCCCACACCCTGTCCCTTTCCTCAGTGAGACCCCGGGCTTGGTCCCCGACACAGCGCCCCTCCCCCATTCTCTGGATTCTTCCGTTAAATACTTGCTTCGTGTCCCTGCTAGTAGGAACTACACCCTGTGGCTCTTCTGTGACACGCGCTGGTCGTAAGGCTGTGGCCAAACAATCCCGTCATTACGTGGCAGCTCAGGCCGGCCAGGGGCACCGCGCAGGGGCGCGCGGGGCAGCGGGGGGGCCTCACCTGTTCTGAGGGGCGCCCTTCTCTTCCAGGTGCAGATGGTCGCTCAGCCCCAGCTTGTGGCCCAGCATGGGACTTTTGGCCGTTTCTTTCGAACCTGCGGCAGGAGCAGACTTGTGGGAGACCATCGCGCGCCCCCAGGCCTCCGCGCGTCCTTCTAGAAGCCCCAGAATCAGACTCATCACAGGGCCCTACACAGACACTTCCAGCCACCCGCGTCCTCGGTCTCCTGAACTCAAAGGTGCCATGACAGCTTGTGACCAAGGGGGGGCGGGGGGAGAAGAGGCTTGTTTTGTGTTAAGGGGCCACACCCAGCCAGTGCAATCAGGGATCACTCCTGGCAGGGAGCAGGGGATCATGTGTGGTGCCGGGGATCAAACGGGGTCACATGCACGCCAGGGTAGTGCCTTACCCGCTGCACCATCTCTCTGGACCCTACGGTTGCTACTATTATTTGTTGGGGGCCACATCTGACGGAGTTTAGAAGTTACTCCGGTGATACTCAGGGGACCACATGCCAGGGATCAAACCCGGGTCAATCACGTGCAAGGTAAGCATCTTACCTGCTGTATTATCTCTCCACCCCCGAAATACAGGTTTGCATACACATGTATGTATGTATGTATGTATGTATTTTTCTGGTTTGGGCCAAAAGCAATGCTCAGGAGTTACTCCTGGTTCTATACTCGGTAATTACTCCTAGCCACACAGGGAGATGATATAGGATGCCTGGGATCGAACCCAGGTCACCACCTGCAAAGCAAAGAGCCCTACCCACTGTACTATCTCTCTGGTCCCTATTATTTTTTTTTTTAAGTAAAATTGACTCAAAAACTTTCTGCTAAAACATAAAGTAGCATAAAGTAACCGGGGTAGCAAAAATCTCTTCATGCATGTTTTTGTAAAATAGTGTTGGGGTCAGAGCGATAGCGCCGTTGGCTAAGGCATTTGCCTCACACGCGTTTGACTAGGGTTCAATCTCCTGCACCCCGTATGGTCCCCCAAGCCTGCCGGAAGTGAGTCCTGAGCGCAGAGTCGGGAAGGAGCCCTGAGCAGCAGCGGGTGTGGCCCCCAACAGATACACCAGTGTTGACTGTAGGCTGCTGGGATTCTCTCCTCTTGCTCCCTTCTCATCAACTCTTCAGAGAAACGGTCTGGGCAATGCCAGGGTCAGTTGCTCTTCAGAAGCAGCAGGTCACGGATTTCAGGACCGCGCAGACGCGAACAATTTCTATAAAGATTCCAAGCAGGGCCAGACGGGAGTGCAGCAGGGAAGATTCAGAACTTGCCTGCAGCCGAGGTCAATCTCCGGCACCCCATCCAAACACCACCATCAGGCCTGCCAGCCAGGAGCACAGCAGGACTGAGCCCTGAGCACTCTCGGGCACGTGCCACACCCCATCCAAAAAAAAAAAAGATTTTGATCAACTGACAACAATCTGGTAACGTTTGTTTGATGCAGATAGTTGAAACAAGCACAATTAAAAGTCACCATCATTTCATCAGAGCTTCCTAAAGAAAGAGAAAAACTCTGGGTCAAGCACAGTGCCTGAAATGGAATCAGCCTTTTGTTTGTTTGCTCGTGGACCACACCCAGCAGTGCTCTGGGTTGACTCTTGGCTCTGTGCTCGGGAATCGCTCCTGGTGGTGCTTGGGGGACCATGATACAGGATGCCGGGGATGGAACCCAGGTCAGCTTACTTGCTACATACGATTGCTTCGGCCCTCTACAATGTCTTGTTTTAATTTAACTTCACTAAATAATGCTAAGAGTTTGTCACGGAGCGTTTGGGAACCACTAAGAGTCGATCTAGCAGCTCCCAGCAAGCCTCAGAGTGGTTCTGGGGAGGAGGCGGCACATGAGGAGACAGCGTCCGACTCAATCATCTTCACATTCTCTTCCAATCAAGTTGCGTAATTATCTCACAGAAAAGTATTTGGCTCCAGATGTGGAGGGGATAAAAATGAACTGATATGAGTCATAAGTTGGCAACTGGTTGAGCTGGGTGATGAGAAAATGAGGGTTCATTACACCAGTCTCTCGACTTTGGTAAATGCTTACGTTTTCCATAAATAAAAAGAGTTTAGGGGGCTAGGGAAATGGCTCAGAGATTAGCATCCCCGCTCTGCCTGGCTTTAGTGCCCAGCACCCCAGAGTGCTTCAAACGTGGCTGAGAGCCCCTCCTCCTTGGGCCCCTCAACTCAACTGAGCTGAGGGGTCCCTGAGATGCATCTGAGCGTGACCACAGAGCAGAGCCCAGCCAAAAGGGGACTTTAAAAAGGGGGAAAGGAGAACCGGAGAGACAGCACAGCGGGGAGGGCGTTTGCCTTGCATGCAAACGATTCTGCCACCCGGTATGGTACCCTGAGCACCTCCAGGAGTGATCCCTGAGCACAGTGCCTGGAGTAAGCCCTGAGTACTGCTGGGGGTGGCCCCCAAAAATGTAGATGGGAGCAGGGAGCACATGCATGCGTGAGCCCTGGCACCACATGGCCCCTCGTCCCCCGGCACTTCCAGGTGTAGCCCTGGGCGTCCGCAGACAGCCCCACATTGCTGGTCCAAGTTTGAAAACCGTCAGGCCCATCCCACCAGGCCAAGTCCTGTTGGGAGTGACCCCAAACTCCCTAGAAGTGCTGGGGATGCCCCCCAAAGTAATAGCAAAAATAAATGGAAAAGTGAAAGCTTATTATAGTTACACAAGGGGATGCCTTTGTGTTTGGAAGATACGTGAAGTATTTCAAGTCAGGACTAAGACTAATTTTCAATAAGAAAACACTCCCCATAGGAAGAGCGATACTGGCAGGATGTCACAATGCACGTGCTACTATTTACTTTGCAACAGCTTTGTTGCTGTTGTGTGTTAGGGGCCACACGCAGCAACACTTCGGACTTACTCTTGGCTCTGTGCTCATGGCCCAGTCTTGGCATTTCTGGGGCACCAAATGTGGGGCCAGGGATTGAACCTGGATCAGACACATGCAAGGCAAACCCGTCTCACCACGACAGTGCTATCACGATAGCGATAGTGCTCCAGTCAACGTGGCAAAAATAGTCAAACATAAATAGGCTCATGCAAACAAGAGCAAAGAACCTTCCAGACTGGGCTAGAGCAGCTGACTGGACTGACACAGACCAACAACCAAGGTCACGTCTGCTTTGGTAAAATTGTTCTGGTGCTCGAAAGTCCCGTAGCCCTCCTCAACTGCACCCACTGCACGTTTCAGGAAAAGTTAGAGATAAAACGCAATTTACACGCAAACTTGAGTTTAGAGTTTAGTTTTAAATGGAGGCATTGGGCTATGCATTTTGCAGGTGGTTGATTTACCTAAGCACTCATTTAAATAGTCCCTCCAAGGCGCAGAGAGATGATGCAGGGCTGAAGCACGAGGCCAGCACACACTGATTTCTGCACTATGTATGGCTCCCTGAGCACTGAGTCAGGAGTAGCCCAGAGGCACCTCAGGGTGTGGCCCTTGAAAGCAAATCAACAAACAAATGTCGTGAACATTTAAAATGCCACTGGGCTGGGGACGGAGTGGAACAGGAGTCTCACTTGTGTGAGGCCCTGAGGCGATCATGGCAACCCCAAAAGGTTGTTTCAAAAACTTCAATCGCTTCCATTGTATTTACAAAATCTTGACTTTCTCTTCTGGGCACAGCTACAGCGTAAATCCAAAAATCCAAAGCACCCAATTGGCCCCTCGAGTGCTAGTCTGTTAACCAGCAGCGACCCCTTGTGGCCATCTGGACTATTTTCTGTTTCTGCTCTGGTCCTCGCTACTGATGATGGACAGCTACTTCTTTCTGTAGTTATAAGGGGAATGAAAGCTGAGAGCTGAGTGAAGTGACTGTGACCATCCCAGACCCCCCCGGCCTTGAAAAAGTTCGAGGTCAGGGGTCAGAGCATAGTACAGCGGAAAGGGCACTTGCCTTGCACGTGGCCAACACAGGTTCATCCCTGGCATCCCATATGGTCCCCCTGAGTACCGCCAGGAGTAATTCCTGGGTGCAGAGCCAGGAGCAACCCTTGAGCATCACCGGGTGTGACCCAAACAAAACAAAACAAAATATAAAAGGAAAACCCAGAGAGAGAAAGAGAGAGGAAGAAAGAGGAGGGGGGAGAGGGAGAGGGAGACAAAGAGGGAGGGAGGGAGGAGGGAGGAGGCAGGGAGGGAGAGAGAGAAAGAGAAGGGGGAGAGAGGGGAGAGGGAGACAAGGAGGGAGAGAGGGAGGGAGAGAGAGAGGGAGGGAGAGAGAGAAAGAGAGAGAGAGAGAGAGAGAGAGAGAGAGAGAGAGAGAGAGAGAGAGAGAGAGCGCTCAGTGGATACTGACCTCGCCTTGCACATAGCTAAGCCTGAGTCCATCCCTGGCACCCCATATAGTCCCCAGAGCCACCCTGAGTGATCCCTGAGTCCGAAGGCAGTGGGTGTCAATGGGGCACATGAGGTCACAATTGCCCTGTGGGGTGCCTTAGGCTCTTCCTCCTTCCTCTTTTCTTTTTTTCTTTTCTTTTCTTTTCTTTTCTTTTCTTTTCTTTTCTTTTCTTCTCTCTCTCTCTTTTTTTTTTTTGCAGCGTTGCTCAGGAATTACTCCTGGCGGTGCTTGGGAGACCATACGGGATGCCGAAGATCGAACCCGGGTTGGTCACGTGCAAGGCAAACGTCCTACCTCCTGTACCATCTCTCCGGCCCCTCCTCCTCTTTCTTGAGGGCTGGGTTGGGGCCACGCTCAGAGGTGCTCAGGGGTCCCTGCTGGCAAGGCTCGCGGGACCTTAGGGGTGCGGGATGAAGCCGTCTTACCCCCCACCCCGCACTAGTTCTCCGCCCCTCATTGGGTTTTGCTTTAAAACAGCAAACAGAAACACCCCAGCTGTCGCGGCTCGCGGTCCAAATACACGGACACAACCGGGGCTTCTAACTGGGGTCTCAGAACGCATCCGAGCACCGGGCGGGGCCGCAAAGTCCCCCCGGGCTGGGGTCCGCCCGCGCTGGCGCGGAGGGGGCGCGGGTCCCGCCCGCGGGCGCCCCCCTGCCCGCCCCCCGGGCTCGCCTACACGGAGCGTGGCCCTCGGGGCCGCTCTTGTCCTCCTGCGACGGGGCGGACGTCTCGGCCTTGGAGCCGGCGCTCTCCGTGTCGCCCGTGTCCTTCAGGGCCACTTTGGTCTCCACGTCGGTCATTTTCCTGATGGAATCGGGCTGCGGGGGCGGAAACAACGGTGCGCGGTCGGGGGGCGTCGGGACAGGGGCGCCCCGCGCCAAGGGGCCCGTCGTGGGCAGACCCCGAAGAAATGGGGTCCTGGGGGAGGGCCTCTTGGGGGAGCAGAACAGGGCAAAGTGGCCCGGCGGGGTGGGGAGAGGGAAACTGAGGCCAGAGGGGACCCCCCCTCTGCTCTCTGCTGCCGCGGGGTGGGCCCCTTCCGCCAAGACGGGACGCCCACCCGCAGCCGCACCTGCGCTTCCGTGGAGGGGACCACCCTGTGTGCGGAGGGCTGGGTGGGCGCGGCTCCTGGGGGCCCCTGGGCGCTACCACCGCGGGGGGCTGCGGGGGCGCAGGGCGGGGGGCGGCCCGGGGGCGGCGCTCAGTGGACGCGGCCGCTACCGCGCGCACCCCCCTGCCCGGGGCGGCTGGGGCCCGCGGTGGGACAGTCCGCGCTTGGCCAACAAAGCCCCCCGCTGGCTCCTAGGCAACGGGGGTGGGGGCGGGGCGGCGCGAGCGGGGGTCCAGGGCTCGACGCCTCTCGGGCCTCTGGGCCTGGGCCTCGTCCCCGACTATTTTCTCCCCTGCCCACAGCTCAAAGACGGGGAAGACCAGCTGGGACTCCTCTCTGTAGCCCCCCAAACATGAACCCCAACCCTGGCGGGGGGGGGGGGGGGGGTTGGGAGCGGCAGTGGTCCAGGCCGGTTTAGGGCTGCGCTGCCGGGAAGGGCCACTGGGGGGCAGTGTCGGCGCCGCTCTCGGGGTCCCGGGACCAGGCAGGGGAGGATGCGGGCGATGGGACCCGATTTCTCCCACCAAGCTTGTTTTAAGAGGAGAAAACAGAAGGAGGGCCAGGAGGAGGCCGAGTGCTCCTCTCGCCTTGTTAGTTAGTGTGGACTGTGTCGTGCACGACCCGCATGCGGGGGGGATGGAGACGAGGCCCAAGCACGGGGCGCCCGGCAGACAGGATGGGGCGGGGGCGGGGGGTGCTGGCGACACAGTGAGGCTTCAGCGGGAGCATCTCTCACCCAAGCCCGGATCCCGCACCGTTCTTGGTCCTTCCTCCAGGGGTGTGGGCTGTTCCTCAGCCTGGCATCAGCAGGGTCCGGCAGGCACAGAAACCAGAAGTGGGAAGAGGTTGTGTGACTTCAGCCAGTGTTTGGCATTAAAAAAAAAAAAAAAAAAAAAGATTTTTCATGATCAATTAGGGAAATATTTAGACTGACTGTAGCTTTCTTTCTCTTTTTGAAAAATCCAGAATTCTGTCCGGGCATTCTATTTTGTGTGTTTTTTGAGCCACACCCAGCAGCACTCAGGGCTTACTCCTGGTTCAGTGCTCAGGAATCACTTCTGGCAGGACTTGGGGGACCATCTGGGGTGCTGGGGGGTTGAACTCGGGTAAGCTGTGTGCAAGGCCAGGCCAGATGGTACCTTCCCCTCGCCAGTGTTTGGAAATCCTTGTTATGAGGAAGAAGTTCTGAGAGTGATGCTGGGGTTTCAGAGTCCAATGCTTTTTGTACACCGGGTGTCTGAGAAACAAACCCTAGGACCACGAGGTCCCCTGAAAACCTCTGGGAGCAGCCCCTGAGCCCTGTTAGATGCGGCTCGATAAAGAAGGTGCATTGGGTCATTTCCCCACAATAAGGCAAGGACCCCGGCAGACCATTCCCGTGCATCAATGTCTTTGTTCTGTGAAAGGAAACTTAAGTGTGCTTTGATCCTAATTTCCTAGGAGGGGGGTGGAGGGAGGGATCTGGTGGTGGGAGCGGAGTGGGGTGTGGGGTGAGGGGTTTGAAGTCAGGAAAGGAGGCCAGGGGGTAGGGGCGCGCGACAGATTGCCGGCCATGCACAGCCCCTATCGCAAATAGTTATCAGGACCGGCTCAGGGAGGCGGAGTCGAGGAGAAAGATGATGGCAGCGATAGAGCTGCGACCCCTCAGGGGACTTAGTTAATAACTGATTCGGGTTGAATGATTTACAGAATTCTTTCACTGCAGGAACACATGCTCTGCGCAGGACCCTGCCTGTTCAGATGGCAAAACAAGGGCTACACGGACCCATTTCATAGATGTGCAAACTGGGCATCTGTGATCTGGGGGCGCCGTTACCCAAAGTCTCACACTGTGCAGGGTCAGCACCAGCTGACCCTGCACAGTGTGTGACTAAAATCTAAAACAAAATCAGATTTTGTTTACTTATTTTGTTTGTTTTGTTTGGGCCTTACCTGACCATGCTCAGGGCTCTGGGGACCAGATGGGGTGCCGGGCATTGAACCCAGGTCTGCCGCATGCAAGGCAAGAACCCTCCCCACTGTGGTATCACTGGGTCCCTGAATCATATATATATATGTTTTTGCTTTTTGGGTCACACCCGGCGATGCACAGGGGTTACTCCTGGCTCTGCACTCCGGAATTACTCCTGGCGGTGCTCAGGGGACCATATGGGATGCTGGGAATAGAACCCAAATCGGCTGCGTGCAAGGCAAACGCCCTACCCTCTGTGCTATCGCTCCAGCCCCCTGAATCATATTTTTAATGATTAGCAATTAACAAGTCCCGGGGTTGGAGTGCCAGGACAGGGGTAGATGCTTACCTTGCACACGGCTGACCCAGGTTTGATCCCCGGCACCCCATAGGGTCCCCTGAGCCCCCACCAGGAGTGATCCCCGAGCACAGAGCCAGGAATAAGCCCTGAGTGTGACCTGGTGGAGCCCCCAAATAAAAACAGACAAAAATGAAGACAATCATTTTTAAAAATTCATACGACCTCGGCTCCAGCTGAGCAGCTGTCTAAAGAAGAAAACAGCCTATTAATGTTACGCCAAGTCAAGCTGAGGGTAAGGCGGAGGCCTTCCTGGAGGTGGGGTCAGAAGGCACAGGGAGTCCTGCATGTCCATATGAGCTCCAGCCACATCCAGAACCCTAAGTGCGTTTGTAGAACGGAGTTGGTTTTGGGAGACGGGTCTCTGAAACGCTCCTGCTGGCGAAATCAAGTTTTTTCCACATGTTCATTACTTCACAGGGACGTCCCTCCTTCACCCTATTAAAGTGCACCTAACTCAAAAGACCCAGAAGGCAAATATTTCTCAAACAACCCAAGGGCAGAAGGGGAAAAATATTTCTATTTCCTCTCACATCGGAATGTGTCAAAGCTGTTCACTCCTTTTATTTAAAAATCACTGTATCACTGTCAGCCCGTTGCTCATCGATTTGCTCAAGCGGGCACCAGTAACGTCTCCATTGTAAGACTTGTTGTTACTGGTTTTGGCATATCAAATACTCCACAGGTAGCTTGCCAGGCTCTGCCGTGCGGGCTCGATACTCTCGGTAGCTTGCCAGGCTCTCCGAGAGGGGCGGAGGAATTGAACAGGGGTCGGCCGCATGAAAGGCAAATGCCCTACCACTGTGCTATCATTCCAGCACATTTAAAAATGAATTATTTTTTTTTTTTTGCAGGGCGGGGGCACATCCAGTGATCTTTGAGGGTTATTCCTGGCTCTGCACTCAAGAGTCACTCCTGGTGGTGCTCAGGGGACCATACGGGATGCTGGGGATTGAACTTGGGTCAGCTCTGTGCAAGGCAAATGCCCTCCCCACTGTCCTATTGTTCCACCCCAGGGATCCCCCCCTTTTTTTTTTTTTTTTTTTTTGCTTTTTGGGTCACACCCAGCGATGCACAGCGGTTACTCCTGGCCCTGCACTCAGGGATCACTCCCAGCGGTGCTCGAGGAACCACATGGGATGCTGGGGATCAAATCCAGGTCTGCCGTGGGCAAGGCAAGTGCTCTACCCGCTGTGCTCTCACCCCAGCAGTCTGAAGGGAATTTTAGGCTGCAGCTAACATTTTCCTATTGTTCCACCACTTTCCCACAGATGTGTGTTTTATCCGAAGCCAAAAGTCTGGTCTGTTTTCACTGTTTAGTACTATCGAGGGCACATAAAAGCAAGTTATACAGGGGCTGGAGAGATAGCACGGCGGGTAGGGCGTTTGCCTTGCACTCGGCCGACCCGGGTTCAAATCCCAGCATCCCATAGGGTCCCCTGAGCACGGCCAGGGGTAATTCCTGAGTGCAGAGCCAGGAGTAACCCCTGTGCATCGCCAGGTGTGACCCCCCCCCAAAAAAAAAGCAAGTTATACAGCAGTGGTCCTACCCACAGTCTTGGGAAGGAGTGTGGACAAGATAGCGATAAAGGAGGCAGAGTGATAGGACAGCGGTTACAGCGTTTGCCTCGCAATGCGTCCGCCCGGATTCGGTTCCTGGCACCCCATATGGCCCCAGAGCCTAGACAGGAGTGGTGCCTGATCCTGGTGTGAAGGGGTTGAGATCTGAGTTCAGGTAAACTGTACACATGGAATTTGATCATGGCTGATTGTAAAGTTGGGCACTATGAATAACTTTGTAAATTACAGTATCTCAATTAAAAAAATATATATAGGGGCTGGAGCGATAGCACAGCGGGTAGGGCGTTTGCCTTGCACTCGGCCGACCCGGGTTCGATTCCCAGCATCCCATATGGTCCCCCGAGCACCACCAGGGGTGATTTCTGAGTGCAGAGCCAGGAGTAACCCCTGTGCATCGCCAGGTGTGACCCTAAAAGCAAAAAAAGAAAAAATATATATATAAAAGACATTGATGAGAATGTCTTGGGGATTGTAAGAACATGGAACTGCAGGGGCGTCCTGCTAGGGACCTGCCAGGGATGACAAGGCGTAAGAAAAACAAAAGGCAGTTTCCAAAGCCATGTCGCAGGCGGCCTGAGGTTAAGTGACTTGGCTAAGGTCACCACAGGTTTATGGAAAATTCTAGAACCCACGTCACAGTCTGTTTACTCCATAACCTATAGAACCAAGCCAGAGTACAAGTTCATACCGTAAATAAATATTTACATTTCCTCAAGAAAAATTTAAATGATAGGCCCCGGAGTGGAAAAAGGCAGAGCTGGAGCTAAAGGGAAGCCAAGACGACAAGTCAAGTTGCACATATGGGAAGATAAACAAGTCAGCTTAAGTGGTAGGGACACGTAAATACAGGGTGGGACCTTTAAATGGAACCATTTGGACTCATGTAAACCGGGATTGTCTTCATTACCGCCTCCCCTATGGTACAGAACCGCACGTCAAAACTATTTGCTTTAGTCTTTTGACAAATACGTTTCTCCACAGAACCGGAGAGGAGTGTGTGAGGGTTGAGGTAAGCGGGGGCCGTCTGCACGGAGCCCTTTGAAGCTCCAAGTGCAGAGTGATGGATGGGGGAAAAGGGAGGGGGGCTCAGAGAAGCTTCTGGAAGCAGCATGAGTCTCCAACGCAACTCCAGACCTTGCCCCTTCCTGACTCAGGGCCTTTGCACATCCCTTCCACCTAGGACGCGCCTCCTCCTCTCTGCCTGCCTCTCTTGAACTTCCTCAGAGAGCTTTCCTCCGCCTCCTCCATCGCTTCTCTCAACATTTTATCTCCCCCCCCCCCACAGCCCTCCCTCTAGCTATGATACCAAACATTTGCAGAATGAACCTTCGTGGGACATCTGAGTCCCAGGGAAACAGACATTTTCTGAGGACAGGGAAGTGACCAGATGGCAGAAGTTTCTCAGAGGCCCAGGGTCCATGGCCGAGAAATGAGCAAATGGGCACAAACGGGCGGGGGGCGGGGTGGGGTGGGGGGTGGGGGTGGGGGCAGGGGTGAAGGGGAGGCGGGTGGGAAACGGGAGAGGACGGGCCCGGACATGCTGTGCCGGTGGCTTGTCGCTGGGTCTTCGTTCCTCATTTGACCTCAGACTTATCTCCTTCTTTCGCTCTCTCCTCTCTCCTCAGCGCCCCCTGAGTCTCAGACCAGCCAAGGCAGCCCGTGCACGGGAAAGAGGTGTTCAGGGCGCAGTGACAGGCGCGGTCCTGAGCCCCAAGGTGACAGCAGGGGGCAGTGGTCCCCCGGAGTAACTTACAGCGTGTTCCCCCCTCCCCCTCCTCCCCTGCATCCCCCTCCTCCCCCTGCCGGAGCACCCCCCTGAGGCAGCAGCAACCCAAAGCCACAAAAACTGACTTTCAAAGTCCTCCTAAGAGCTGCATCTTTCGGAGCCTCTAAACAATCCCTCCTTGTACCTCGGGACATGGCAAGGCCTATACACTTTAGAGCAGTTTCCACAGAACCGCATTCAGTTGGTTTGAAACTGGGGAAAGCTGGCAGCTTCTTTGTGGGTTTTCTTTTTTTTTTTTTTTTAAACTAGTTAGAGGAACAATTAAACCTTTATGGGTCCCAGAATGTACCTACACAGACATAAATAAGGATCATTCTTCCTCACAGGCCTTCTCCAGCACCAGAGATGTGTGTCTGCCTTTCCGGACGGAGCGCTCCCGTCTGACAGCCTCTGGGATTAGGGCAGGTGACAAGGGACGGACAGGAAGGGTCAGACTGAGAACCTGACCCTCAAGCTTGCCCCGAACCCTTTCCTCTAGGCCCTGGGTCTCGTGGGTCTGGAATAAATCCCATATTCCCAAACCCTTTCCAGAAAGCACCAACTCTTTCTTCCACACAAGCCCATCTGCCCCCCCCCCCCCACTTGTGTTTCTCTGGGCCAAACGGGTCCATTCGTCAGAACCTCGACTCCTGTATTCTGTGTCTTACAACACAGGACAATGCTTTCAATATTTACAGTGCAATGTCTTTGAATGGAGGTTTGTTTGTCTTTAATCCAATAATATCATCAAATGCACCAGGGTCTCTCCGTCTCTCTTCTGAAAGGAATCTTTGAGTAAATGCTTTTGTTCGGTGCATCAATCTTTTGTAAGGCAAATCATCAGCCATCAATTTGTGTTCTGCTGTGCCGCATCGGAGTTTGTCTTGACACAAGCCTTTTCAAAGTGGCCTGTGTATTTTATTTTTTTCTGCCTTGGGTCAAGACAAGCTTCTCCTGAGTAGACATTGTGGGGTAGGGACCGAAGGAATCTCAAACACTCTAGCCATAAATCCATTTTAATCATTTGTGTCATCCATAATTCTCGAGACCCTTCAGCCTAAAGCAAAGCACAATGATTCTCTTGACAAAGGAGCCGGCCACAGAGATTTGCGGGCGCCTGCATTTGAAGTCAGTTTCAAAGGGAACACAAGAGTTGCTTTTTGAATTGTTGCTGTTGTTTTATTGTGGTAAAATGCAGCACAATATTTATCATCTGAGCCATTTGCTCAATGTATAATTCCGCGGCATTAAGTAAATTCGATTCACCATGTTGTGTAACCACGTGCAACTATCTATACCCAGAAACTTTCATCATCCCCAACAAGAACTTGGTACCCGTTGGGCAATGTCCCCCCACGCCCCTCCCACCAGCCCCCTGCAAGCCCTCCGAGCTGCTTCTCTCTCTGTGACCCCAACAGTCATGAACTCCACTTTTTTTGTGCATGGGGCTGGGCGGGCGGCGGGGGGAGAAGGTGGGTCTCCCCATTTCACCTGCCCCAGTGCTCTCCAGGGCTGTACCCCGCGCCCCCACCCTCTTCCTCCACCTTCAGTGTCTGAGCCTCCGCTGCCGGGGGCTCATCTGAATGGCTGACACTCGCTGAGGGGCTGCGGTCCCCAGCGGGAACAAAAAGAGGTCACTGGGCCCGGGTCTCGGGGCGGGCTCAGGAATGGCAGGAATTTTCTGACTTGCAGCGTCTGAGGAACTTGGGAGCTGGCTGCTCAGGGGGAGGCTGAGATCTGCCTCCACGCCTGGTTCGGGGCAGGGCAGGTCTGCAGAATCACGGGGTCGTGGGGTCCCGGGGCTCCCCCGGAGACCTGTCAGTGCTGAGAGAGGGAGAGAATTGCCAAGAGACACTTGTGCTCCCTCGAATTCCCGGGGGGAGTTTCTCACCGCGGGACACACTGGTGGGGTGTGTGTGTGTGTGTGTGTGGGGTGGGATTCGTGGTACTTTCTCTACCCCCCCCCCCGCCCTCCCCAAGGCCGACAGAGGCCTCTGGGCACGGCTGTCGCCCTTCTCGTTTCGTTTGCCTTTGACGGGACGCACGCCATGCGGACGCCAAGGGACCGGCCTCTCTCCTCTGTCACCCCTTCCGGGTGCACAGCTCGGTTGGCGGGGGGACAAGGCGTTGAGATCGGCTGTTTCACTGCTTCAATAACTAGCTGGGGGGCTGGAGCGATAGCACAGCGGGGAGGGCATTTGCCTTGCACGCGGCCGAACTGAGTTTGATTCCCAGCATCCCATATGGTCCCCTGAGCACCGCCAGGGGCGATTCCTGAGTGCAGAGCCAGGAGTAACCCTTGTGCACTGCCAGGTGTGACCCAAAAAGAAAAAAAAAAAACTAGCTGGGAGACCCCCAGCCTCACCTCTTGCAGCCAGACCCGGAGGAGGCCAGGGGCCCTTAGGACGTCTGTGGCCCCGTGGTGCAAAAAGGCCCTGAGCCCAGGCCGAGGAGGAGAGCCTGGCCCCACAGGCCGTGCAGGCGGCGCCCGGGAAAGGCTTCGGGACCCGGCTTCATTCTGTGAACACAGCGTGGGCCTCCCTCTCGGAGCCGGTCGGAGAGGGGAGAGGAGGAAGTCAGGCTTTGGGCCCTGGGGCCGCGCTGAGTGCAGTGCTCAGGGCTCACTCCTGGTGGGCTCAAGGGACCACGTAGGGTGCCGGGATAGAACCCGGATTCATCTGGCAGAGAGTAAGCGCCCTGCCCACTGTCCTTGCTCTGCAGCCCCCGACTTTGGGGTCTGGGCTCTCTGTGGGAGGAAGGGGCAGCCCAAGAGCCGGGGAGTAGGAGTGGGTGTAGTGTCAGCCGGGGAGAGGGCGCCCCGCTCAGAGCAACAGCAGCGGGGAGGAACAGCTGGAGCGGAAAGAGGGTCGCTGAGGCCGAGGGCCGGGAGAGGACCAGAGCCGGGAGCTGCCCCTGAGAGAAGGTGAACGCTAGGTGGCACTTCCACAGGTCCTTGTCACCTGCCCGGCCGACATCCTCACGCCAACCCCATGCTTCTCCCGGGCAGAGGGGTAGCTCGGGGGGCCGGGGGAGTCACCTGTCTCCCATGCAGCCGACTCCAGTTCAATCCCCAACGCTGGGTGGTGGTGCCCCAGGCCCGCCAGGAGTGACCCCCGAGCACAGAGCCAGGGGTGAGCCCTGAGCACAGGCAGATGCGGCCCAAGAAACCTCTCAACTCCCTAAAAAAAAAAAAATCAAACATGATTTTTTTTGTGTTTTGACATTTGAACAATAGTTCTTTTAGCATTATAAGAAATTCAAGTCACGGGGCTGGAGCAATAGCACAGCGGGTAGGGCGTTTGCCTTGCACGCGGCCGACCCGGGTTCGATTCCCAGCATCCCATATGGTCCCCTGAGCACCGCCAGGAGTAATTCCTGAGTGCAGAGCCAGGAGTAACCCCTGTGCATCGCCGGGTGTGACCCAAAAAGAAAAAAAAAAAGAAATGTAAGTTATTGGGGGAATTAATGGCTTAAACCAATAATTTGTGATCTCAACTTCAGAAGTCGCACAGAGTTCAGAGTATGATGGTTAGGGGCCATCGCCGGTGGTTACTCCCGGCTCTGTGCTCATCCCAAGGGCCCCTTGCCAGGAGAGCCTGCACCGTTGAATGATCTCTCTGACTGCAGAAGCATCTTTGATTTCAGTTTTTATGTTTTGGGAACTCAATATCTTATAACCTACTTCTCCCTCTGGGAGAACCTGGCAAGCTACTGAGAGTTTCCTGCCCACATGGGACAGCCTTGCAAACTCCCCATGGTGTATTCATACGCCAAAGCCAGTAACAAGCCTGATCTCATTCCTGACCCTGAAAGAGCCTCCAATGCGGCATCGTTGGGAAGGCCGAGTAGAGAGAGGCTTCTAAAATCTCAGGGATAGGACGAATGGAGACACTACTGAGCCCGCTCGAGAAATCGACGGCCAACGGGGTTTCATGATTGTGAATCGTGATCGTGATGTTTTGGGCCATACCCAGTGGTGCTTGGGGTGGACTCCTGGCTCTGTGCTCAGGAGTCACTCCTGGCGGGCTCGGGGGTCCCTATGCAGTGTCGGGGATTGAACCCAGGTCAGCTGCGTGTAAGGCAAATGCCCTCCCCATTGGACACTTGCTCCAGCCCCTGATTTTGATTTTTTTAAAATTGTTTTTGAACCGAACTTGGCAGTATTTGGGGGGGGGGGGTCGTCGCTCCTGTCGAGATGCTGTCGAGACCACACAGTGCCAGGATCGAACTCGGGCCTCCAGCAGGCAGAGCACGAAGGCCAGTCATCCGAGGCCCTCCCTGCCTCCAGCAGGGAGTATTTTTAAGTTGACGAAGTCACAGGTAACGTGATTTGTTTTGCGTGGCTCAACTTCCTTCAATTTTATTGTGTTTTATTTCAAGTTGATTTTGCAGTGGCTGCTGTTGGTTGGCCAGGGGCTGTACCTAGTGGTGCTGGGGGTTCTTCTAACTTTGTGCTTAGGGGTTGCTCCTCTGGGGGTGCTCAGGGGACCGTGTGTGGCCAGGTGTTGAACTTGGGCCTCTTGCCTAGACAGCATGTGCTCAACCCACTAAACTATTTTGTGGGCCCTCAAGCATGTGTTTTTGGTTTGGTTTGGGGGCCACACCTGGTAGTGCTGAGGAGTCACTCCTGGCTCTGCATTCAGGGGGTCTCTCCTGGTGGGCTTGGGGGACCATATGGGGTTGCCGAGAATCAAACCCAGGTCGGCAGCATGCAAGGCAAGCACACCTACCTACTGGTCTATCACTCCAGCCCTCAAATTTATTTTTTATTGAAGCTTATCATACATGCAGAAACAAAATAAGGCTTATAAAAGAACATTACTAAAATCTTAACGGTAATGGTAGAGCATATTAAATAAATGGATAGAGTCTTAAATTAAATAGAAATAACATTTCTAAGAAGAATAAAAATGTCACCATGGCAAACCAGGTACTATTTAGCTACCTATTCTCTTTCAGACTCAGAACAGAATATATAAAATATCTGGGATACAACTCGAAATTACTCAACAAATGAATTAGGACAACATGACCCATTTACAAAAGAAAAAAAATTCAATATAGACCAGCCCTGATTTGAGCCAAATGTTGAATTGAGCAACATAAAATCAAACATCTGTTATAAGTACATCCAATGATGAATGGAAACAAGCTAATAATACATATGAAATTTCAACAGAGAAAGAATATCTACTTAAAGAGGACCAAATATAAATTTTAGAACAGGGGGGCCATACCCAGTGGTGCTCAGGGCTTACTTCCGGCCCAATATCTGCACTCAGGGGGCTCAAGGGCCCATACGGGGTGACAGGGATTGAACCTGGGCCAGCCCCAGGCAAGGTAAGTGCCTGCCCTCCTGTACTACCCCTCTGGTCAGGTTTCCAGGACTCTCTCTTCAAGCTCACTGATTCTATTTCCAACATCTTACTTTCTGCTGTTGAATGTCTTCACTGTACTGTCAGTTCAGCTGCTGGATTCTTTAGATCTATGATTTCTGCTTGAACTTTTCTCAGACCTTCTCCGTCTTTGTTGAAATTCTCTCTCATCAATCTCATTGTTACATAAATCTGACTAAGAAATAGGTGGTATTTGGAGAAGTATGGAGGAGTTGATTTATGCTTGTGGACTCAACCGGGCTATTGCCAAAAAGGATTGAGAGCCCCAAGTGCAGTTCATTTAGGGTTTTGTTTTGTTTTTTTTGAAACTTTTTAATTAAACCACTGTGAGATAGACCCTTACAAAGCTGTTCATGATTAGGTTACAGTATTCTAACACCCATCCCTCCATCAACGTACATTTCCCAGCACCAGAGTCCCCAGGTTCCCTCCCAAAACCCCCCGCCCCCACCCTATATAGGGATTTTTATACCCTAGTCACAGACTATGGTTTCTTGGGGGAACATTTTTCATTTAACGCCTACGACACTTGCTAACATATACAAGGTGGGTACCATCAGTGATTAAAACCATTTGTTTCAACAGACGTGTACTCACTGTTTCTGAGGCCCAGTTTCTGTTCACATAAGCTGTTTGCTTGTTTTGTTTTGTCCTAACTTCGTGATTTGAGATCCTGCTCCTAATTTTCGCTGCATTATTTCCACAAAGCTCCTTCGACCTGGGGTCGTGACACCTTCCTTGACTCTCTCGTACTAGTTCTTTCTAGGTTGTAGTCTTCGTCCATCGGTGCTGATGAGTTCTCCAGCTCCCTATCCTGTCTGGTGCTCTGTGTGGGCCATGGTGGGGGCGGGGCCTAGCTTTGAAAGATCCTTGGAAGTAACTGGGGATTCATAGTCGCAGCCAGCCCCAGCCCAGCTCTGAGTTTTAGCTGGGATGGCTGTTTGAGAGTTTATGTTTATGATCATGATTGTTATTCTTAGGCCTTTTTTTTTGTTTTGCCACACCCAGTGATGCTCGGGGCTTTCTCTCTCCTGGCTCTGTGCTCAGAAGTCACTTGCAGTGCTCAGGGGACCCTACGGACACTGGGCATGGCAGCCGGATCAACCACATCAAGGCAAATGCTCTCCCTGCTGTGCTATCACTCTGGCGTGAGTTTACCTTTCAAAGCACCGAAACTGAGCAGGCCTGGCGGTGAGAAGGGTGTGAACGGTCCTGAGCATCAACCACGTCCAAGGGGTCCAGGTCGTGACCAAGAATGTGCAGTCAGGAGTGCCCGGGAGCAGTGTTGTGCACAGCCAGGGTGTCAGGATGTCCAGTATCACCTATGTGTTGGTTTAAGGAGACCTGGGGCATGACCCAGCGTCACTAGTGCTCAGTGGCCAGCCTACCCCCATGGCCACACCGTTCCTCCCCCGGGTGGGAGCTGGAAAACGGGTGCTGGACGGAGAGGAAGCAGGGGCTAGAGCAGACACTGGGGCTGGCAGGGAGACAGGCTCGCTGGCTGTAGAGTGGCAAGGAAGCGCAGTGGGCAGTGGACCCCTGGGCTCACCGGCTCTGTTTGGGGAGCTCCATAAAATGCTTTCTCTCTCTGGGGGGTGCAGCTGCAGGATATGGCACTGCAGGGGCGACTCTCTGTGTCAGCTGGCGTGAGGGTTTGTTCTTGACAGATGACGAATCAGCCCCTGCTCACGCCGTGGTTTGCCAGGGTGGGCGTAGCTCCCGGGGACCCTGCGCTCAGAGTCCGTCACGGTGGAGCATGGATCCACAGCCAGGTGAGGGAGGTCGCCAAGCTGCCACCTGCCGCCACTCAGACCCCATTTCGCTCTTCTAGTTTCTGGCCTCTGTTGTCTGAAAACGCACAAGGAACAACTGAAGTGGGAAGGGCGGCGTTAAGAGCAGGAAGACAACTGGAGCCAGGACTGGGGAATGGAAATGACCCAATGACTGGAAATGGGAGAGCGGGGCTGGGAGTCTGATTTTAGACCCATCAGCGACCAGGTGACCTTGCATCTCGTGATTCCTCAGGAAGCTGGCGCACCTTCGTGAGGGGACACGGTGAGTGTGTGCCACTGAAGAAATCACAGTGAACATACGTTGGGTGCATTGAAAATGGGAGGCAAGGGGACGCGGGTGGAACCCCTCACGCTCTCCTGGACCCGACTCTGGACGACGCGCCACTCAGCATGCCAGGCGTGGAATTCCACGTGCGATCCTTGCAGGGACTCTGCACGTGACTCCTGCCGGACACTGCCTGCGGGATTAAGACAGAATGGCGTCGGCAGGGCGAGGAAAAATGGTGGTGACGACTGCAGCATCACCGCCTCCCTGACTGGGCCGAATCACAAAGCCATCAAGCATGGAACCGTGACAGTGGCGCGCGCAATGGCTTATCCACTGCGGGACAGTGTCAGCCACCACCGAGTGACTCGGGACTCGGCACAGGAGTTCCACCTGGCACAGACCCTCTGCGATGGGGTCTTGCTCTGCCAGCTGTTCAACGACCTCGGGGCGCGCTCCGTCCACCTCAAGGAGATGGACCTGAGGCTGCAGATGCCCCGGGCGCCGCCCGAAGACGCAGGTGGGTGCGTGTTGTCAGGGTGCAGATTGTCCCAGCGGGCCGGTCGCCAGGAGCTAACATTCGGTAGATGGGGAACACCCGCAGGGACGGTTAGAGACCGCCCCACAAGAAGCCTCCATTCCCCCTGCCCCAAACCCCACCCCGGAGCCCGGGAAGCTACCGAGGGTATCCCGCCTGCACGGCAGAGCCTGGCAAGCTACCCGTAGCATACTTGATAGGCCAAAAACAGTAACAAGTCTCACAATGGAGACATTACTGGTGCCCGCTCGAGCAAATGGATGAGCAATGGGATGACAGTGGTACAGACAGTGATGGGGCTGGAGCGATAGCACAGAGGGTAGGGCATTTGCCTTGCATGCAGCTGACCCGGGTTCGATTCCCAGCATCCCATATGGTCCCCTGAGCACTGCCCAGGGCTAATTCCTAAGTGCAGAGCCAGGAGTAACCCCTGTGCATCGCTGGGAGTGACCCAAAAGGAAAATAAATAAATACATAAATAAATAAATAAATAAATAAAGTGTGTCCACTTTAAGTGGGCATTTTGATGAGTTTTGACATATTGCCTATAGATCTTTAGATCTTAGATCACCAGGATATAGGTAAATATGAATATATACATTTTGGTGAATATGCATGTATTCATCAAATCAAACAGGACATTCAGTACACACCCCAGAGTTTCCTCATACCCATTTGAAGTCAATACCATCTCCTTGCCCCAGCCCCAGGCCACTGCGGGTCTGTTTCTGTCACTATAGTTTCATATGCTCTAAACATCATACAAATGTAGTTATGCAATATGTGGATATATATTTTTAAAAGTTGGGGTTTTCCATAAAGCACTGCAGACTGGGAGGCTTAAATAACAGAAATCCATTTTCTCACATTTCCTGGAGGCCCAAGGACCAGGATGATAGTGTCAGAAGACTTGGCTTGTGTGGAGATCTCTCTCTAGGTTGCAGGTGACAGGCTTCTTTTTTTAAAAAAAATTATTTTATTTTATTTTGCTTTTTGGATCACACCCGGCGATGCACAGGGGTTACTCCTAGCTCTGCACTCAGGAATTACTCCTGGCAGTGCTCAGGGGACCATATGGGATGCTGGGATTCAAACCCGGGTTGGCCGCGTGCAAGGCAAATGCCCTACCCGCTGTGCTATCGCTCCAACCCCCCCCCAATTTATTTTATTTTTATAAAGCAGTTCACAATGTTTGATTACATTTAATATTCTAACACCAGTCCCACTACCATTACACCTTCCCTCCGCCATTTTTCGGATGTGTCCTTCCGGAACACTGTGTCCCTGTATGGCCTTTGTGTGGGGCCCCTCCCATCCTCCCCTCTTTTCATGGGGACAAGAGTCCTATGACCTCACTTCCCTTTAATTACTTCCTTTAAGATTGTCTCACATCAATCATGGCTACAATACGTGGGTTTGGGAGGGGGGCCCATTCCACAGGCTTTTGTGTCTAAATTCTATGACTGCGGTAATACCTGCGTGACTCATTTGTTTTTGCGGCCTGTGTCAGCAGCTTTTCCCTTTTTTGTTACAGAGCAGTAGCCATTGTACCACAGTTTGTTTATCCATTTACCTACTGATGGACACTTGGGTTATTTCTAGTTCTTTGACTCTTATGACTAAAGCACCTATAATTACTCGAGTGTGTCTTTTGTGGACAAATGTTTTCCTTTCTCTTGGTAAATATCTGGGAATGGAATTGTTGAATTATGTGGCATGGTTTATTGGTATAAGAAGTGGCCAAACATTTCTCCGAAGTTGCTGTCTCATTTTCTGTTGTTCCACATCCTTACCAACACTTGGTATTGTCAGTCTTTTTTTGTGTTGTTGGTTTTGTTTCATTTTGGGGGCCACACAGTAGTCTGGGGTTTGCTCCCCATGGTGCTCCAGGGACCACGTGGTGCCAGGGGTAGACTTGGGGTTCCTACATGTGCCCCAGCCCTAGGACCCGGCTCCCCTGCCCTGTCAATCTTTGTTAAAAGGCCATTTTAGTGAGGGTCTAATGGTTTTTCATTGTGGTTTTAACTTGCTTTCCTTGGTGACTAAAGTACACCATTAGTCACGTCTCCGTGCACTTAATTGCCATCCAGATGCCTCCTTGGGTAAATTTAACATGAAAATTTTTGGCTCATTTTAAAAATTGTGTTTTTAAAATGAGTTGTATTTGGAATTTACATATTTCAAATTCAATTTCTGATCACTATAAAACAAATGTTTTCCTACAGTCTGCAGCTGTACGTTCTCTTAATAGTGTCTTTTACAGATCACAAATTTTTCCATTTTAATTCAAGCCAGTTTATCAGTTTTTCTTCATGAATCAAAGTTTTACCTCTTTTCTAATCTGGATACTTTATTTTTTCTTGCCTTATTGCACTGGCTAAAATCTTTATTACAATGTACAATAAAGGTGATGAGGGGCCAGAGATAGCTTCATGGGCTTAGTACTTGCTTGCTTTACTTGTAAAAGGCCTGGATTCAGCTCCTGGCACCTCCTGGTACCCCAATACCACCAGGAGTAACTACCAAGCACCGAGCTGAAATAGTCCCTGAGTTCTTTCAGATACGGCCTCAAGCAAAAGTAAAAAGAGCTTATGAGAGCAAATATCACTTTCTCTTGCCCCCCATCTTAGGAGGAAAGTATTTCGTCTCATTTCCAAGAGTGATAGTTGGCTGTAGGTTTTTCAGTTCCTTTCTGGTATTAGTTATCTTAGAAGTAAATTTCACATGGTATTTTTGTCAAACTTGGTAGCTTGCCCGGTTCTCCCAGAGGGAGCTTGGTTTTATAGTCTCTGGATGTTGGCTGTTGGTGAAATTACATGGCGCCAGGGGCAGTCCCTGGGTGTGACCGCTGAGCTACTGGAAAATGGGGAATCTGGGCAGAAGAGGCCCAGTCCCGATCCAAGCAGGCTTGGAGGTCTCTGCCCCGGGTCCCACACACCTGGATTTCTGAAGGAAATGTTCTGAAGGAACACATGCCAGTTCCTTCATGCATGAGGCTCATCTGAACGTGTGGAGAGGGGCCATGAGCATGGCTGTGGCTAGGCTCCGGAGGTCTTTGACCCTGGGAGCTCTGCTTGGGGCAGGGAGGGAAACTGAAACCCACCCCCTCCAAGGGGTCCCGGGGAAGACAGCCAGGCTTGGTGGCATGAGACGCTCTGCCTCTGGGAGAGCCTGGCAAGCTACCTAGAGTTTCCTGTATACATGGGAGAGCCTCGCAAACTCCCCATGGCGTATTCACATGCCAAAACCAGTAACAATGATGGGTCTCATTCCCCTGACCCTGAAAGAGCCTCCAATGCAGCACCATTGGAAAGGATGAGTAAGGAGAGGCTTCAAAAATCTCAGGGCTAGGATGAATGAAGACATTACTGAGACTGCTTGAGAAATTTGACGATCAGTGGGATGATGATGATGATAATGATGATTTTTGTCAAAAGGTTGTTTGGGGTTTTTGCGCTAAGATAACCACAATATTTTTTTCTTTCTGATTTTGTTAGTATTGTGATTCTCTAATGTTAAGCTAACCTTATCATAGAATACAATGTATTTCATATTTTTATATATTGTTAGATTTGTTTTTACAAATATTTTGTGGAGGTTTTGCATCCATGTTCAAGAAGGATATCAGTCTGCCATGCTCCCTTCTTATAAATAGGTATATTTAGTTTTAGTTCTGGATGATGCTGGCTTAAAAAATGTTGGGGGAGGGGGAGATGGGATCGGGGAGGGTGGGAGGGATGCTGGGTTTACTGGTGGTGGAGAATGGGCACTGGTGAAGGGATGGGTTCCCGAACTTTGTATGAGGGAAGCATAAGCACAAAAGTGTATAAATCTGTAAATGTGCCCTCAGGGTGATTCACGAATTAAAAATAAATAAATTAATTTTAAAAAATAAATTAAATTCAATTTACCAAAATATAAGGGTCTAAAAAATCACTGCTTAATAGGAAATTAATAACATTAAAGCATAATGTAACTTCAATATCATTAATGATAGGGTTTTTGGCATACATATCCCAACACCACATCCTTCATTAAATTGTTCTTTCTATTCCCTCTAAAAAAAATGTTGGGGGAACTAACAGGGTAACAGTACTTTGCACCTGGCTGACTTGGGTTCAATATCCAGTACCACTCATGGTCCCCTGAGCACTGTCAGGAGTGGTCCATGAGCATAGAGCCAGGAGTAAGCCCTTAGTACAGCCAGGTATGGCTCAAAAACCAAGAAGGAAAGAATAAAAAGAATGAATTAGGAAGAGTTTATCTTCAGCTTTTTAAAAAAGTTATTTTGGTGAGGGAGATTTAGGCTTGCTCCTGACTCTAAGCTCAGGGATCACCCCTGACAGTGCTCCAGGGACCCTACATACTGCCAAGCATCTAACCCAGGTCAGCCACATGTCTTTGCTTTTCTGAATTTGTATAGAATTGGTATTATTTGTCCTTTAAAGATTTATAGAACTAACCAGTCATCTAAACCTGGAGTTTTCTTTGGGAGAGGATTTTAGGTGGCAAATTTAATTTCCATAGCAGACGCTGGTCTGCTCATGTATCTGTTCTGATTGCTGATATTCTGGGTTTGATAATTTGTCTTTCAAGAAGTTTCTCTGCATCTAAGTCACATAATGTAGAGCAACGTGGAACACTTTCAAGAGCATCAAAGAAGTTGTTAAGAGGGTGAAGAACCTCTGGCTCTGGGCACATCTTTTCGACTCCACCATTCTTTCTGCACTAACATACGCCAGAGACCTGGGCCCTATGAAAACAGGATAAGAACAGTATTCGGGTCATCCAAAGAGGAATCGAAAGACCTATGCTTGGAGTATCATGTTTCACTCAAGTGAGAGAAGAAATCCGGAGTTTGAATGACCGATTGAAGATCGAGAATCAGGGATGCTGTCTTCTTTGCCAAGGCGTCGAAAATCAGATGGGCCATAATGTGATTTGGAGGTGACTGCTGGACTAGAGCCGATACCGACTGGATTCCATGGGACATCAAAAGAATGCCTGGCCGCCCGCCCACCTGTCAAGACCCTGAACGAATGGTTTGAGGCTCTTCCTGTTCCTGGAGCTAGCAGATGCCATTGGGCTACACCAGCACTCAACAGGAACGAATGGAGACGTTATTGGTGCCCGCTCGAGCAAATTGTTGAACAATGGGATGACAGTGCTACAGTGCTATTTGTTTCTCTAATTTCTGCTCTGATCTTTATTTTTCCTCTGCCTTTTTGTGTTTTATTGGTGGCTGTTCATGCACATTTGAAAAGATTATATATAGACTTATTATTAGTTAAGTCAGTTGGTGTTCAAGTCTTTGATAACCCTTGTTATTTCCCACTTACTTGAATATAATTTCTTTACTAGGAGGGAGCATTCAAGTCTACCACTGTAATTTTGTTTGTTTGCTTGTTTATTTTGGGGCCATACCTGGTGATGCTCAGGGGTCACTCCTGGCTCAGCACTCAGGAATTACTCCTGGTGGAGCTCAGGGGACCATATGGGATGCTGGGGATCAAATTTAGGTTGACTGTGGGCAAGGCAAATACCTGACCCACTGTGCTATCACTCTGGCTCCACCTACTATAATTCTGACTTGTCTGTTAGTCCTTGTATATCTATCTTTTTTTTTTTCTGTATGTACTTTGAAACTTTGTGCATAACATTTTTTTTCTTTTTTGGTCACACCCAGCGATGTTCAGGGGTTACTCCTAGCTCTGCACTCAGGAATTACTCCTGGCGGTGCTTAGGGGACCATATGGGATGCCGGGGATAGAACCCAGGTCGGCCGAGCGCAAGGCAAATGCCCTACCCACTGTGCTATCACTCTGGCCCTAGTGCATTACATTTTATACTTGATCCATCTTGATGGATTGACCTCTTTATAACTATGAAATCATCTTATATGTTCTTTGCTCTGAAATATACTTTGATAGTCGGTAAGCACTCTAGTTTTCTTTTTATTATTTATTTTACAGCTGTGTTAGGTCTAATCATGGACATCTTTCCAAGTCAGAAACATCATCCTTTTTTTTTTTTTTTTTTGGCTTGGGGTCTGCACCCAGCAGAACTCTGGGCTTACTCTTAGCTCTATGTTCAGGGATCATTCCTGGACCTTAAGGGACCGTATGCAGTGCTGGGGATTGAACCAGGATCAGCCACATGCAACATGAATGCCTGAATCCTTCCTCTATTTCTCTAGGATCCAAGTAATAAACATCTTTTTTGAAAAACATCGTGGCCAGAGGGAGGGCTCTTGCCTTACATATGACAGAACAGGGTCCATCCACAGCACCACACATGGTCCCCTGAGCCCTGCAGGCGTGACCCCTGGCACACAGCCAGGAGTAAGCCCTGACCACCCGAGTGTGGCGCAATAACCAAAATAAAATTATATATATAAGTATATACATAGACACACACTTATATAATTGACATTAAACCTAATAGTAATTTCAATTCTAAAACATTGATTCAATATAGGTAGTATAAAATTATCACTACAATAAATTTGATCAATGTCTGCCATCATCACACATTATAATCATCATTGTAAATTTTTCCTGTGATTAAAAACTTTTGAAGTTTTGGGGCTGGAGCGATAGCATAGTGGGTAGGGCGTTTGCCTTGCACTCGGCCGACCCAGGTTCGATTCTCAGCATCCCATATGGTCCCCTGAGCACCGCCAGGAGTGATTCCTGAGTGCATGAGCTATGAGTGACCCCTGTGCATTTTGGGGTGTGACCCAAAGAGCAAAAAAAAAAAAGCTTTTGAAGTTTTAAGATTAAAAGCTTAAAAGTTAAGAGATTAAAAATCTTATCATAGGAAATATACAATGTAAAAAATACATAACATAGTAATATCACATTCATCATGTTTCTTATCACAGGTCCGTCTCTATCTTTACTAGGGTTCTGATATACAGTAACAAGTCTCACAATGGAGACATTACTGGTGCCCGCTCGAGCAAATCGATGAACAATGGGACGACAGTGCTACAGATGCACACACACACACATGCACACACACACACACACACACACTTTTCCTCAGTTCTTCTACTCTTTTACTTTTACTTTATCTATGTCTTTTTTTTTTAATTTACTTTTTTTTTTTTGCTTTTTGGGTCACACCCGGCGATGCTCAGGGGTTACTCCTGGCTCTGCACTCAGGAATTACCCCTGGTGGTGCTCAGGGGACCATATGGGATGCTGGGATTCGAACTCAGGTTGGCCGAGTGCAAGGCAAACGCCCTACCCTCTGTGCTATCGCTCCAGCCTCTATTTTTAAATTTACTTTTGCTTTGGGGCAATGCCCAGCAGTGCTCAGGGCTTTCTCCTGGCACTGTGCTCAGGGATCACTGCTGGCAGGCCTCAAGGGAGCATATGGGAGGCCAGGGATCGAACCAGGGTCAGTTTCGTGCAGGGAAAGTGCCTTAACCCCCATACCACGTCTTGTCTGGGGCCACAGCCAGCAGTGCCCAGGACTGTCTCCTGGCTCTGCACTCAGAGTCACAACTAGCTGGGCTTGGGCACCCGATGTGGTGCCAGGGATTGAGCTGGGTCAGCCGCACGCAAGGCAGGCATTTTCCCTGCCCGCTGGACTCTCACTCGGGCCCTTCTGGGTCTTTATTTATTCAGTTGTGTTTCTCACAAATACCATACAATATGGCTTCGTTATTGTTGCTTGTTTTATTTACATAATCCGATGTGCTGACTTAAAAAAAATTAATTCCCTTTTCTTTCCCCTGTTTGCCGCTGTTGCAGCAAGTTGGGGATCACACACAAAGTTGGCTGTGGCACAGCCATGGTGCTTGCCCGGGGTCACGCATCTTATCGGGGTGCTTGAACATCGGCCGAGGTGCACCCCAGGGGTCATGCTCCCCAGCTGCTGTGCTCACCATATCGGCTGCAGTGCTCAGACCTGAGCGTGCAGGGGTCAAACATTTTAGCTGGGGCGCACTTCAAGGGCCCTACTTACAGTGGTGCTTGCACACACTTCACTGCAGTGCTCCAGAGATGGAGTCTCTAAGAGCAGAGATCTCAGGACCGTCTATGGCACATGGAGGGCCCCCAGAGATTGAACTCGAGACCTCATGTTGTCAAGGCAGCCGTTTTCCCAAGGCCCTTCTCTGCTTTTTATTTTCTCTTTTTGGGTCACACTTGGCGATGCTCAGGGGTTACTCCTGGCGGTGCTCAGGGGACCCTATGGGATGCTGGGAATCGAACCCGGGTCGGCCACGTGCAAGGCAAATGCCCTACCCGCTGTGCTATTGCTCCAGCCCCGGCCCTTCTCTGCTTTTAACTCGGAGCTGGTTTTAGACCATTTGCTGTTTTTTTTCCACCTCTAGGAACTACACAAGTGAGGGTTTGGGTTGGCCGGTCCGGGTTTGTTCGGGTTTCCAGGTTTAGCTTTTGTGCTATTGAATTCTTTTCACTGAGAATGCTAAGAAGTGGATCCCTTATTCCTTAAGATAAATTTTATTGAGGTCGGGCTGGTTTATGACATCATTTGGTTTGGGGTGGACAATTAAATACAATAGTGGCAAAACACATAACATAAAATTCACCGTCGTAACCAATGCAAGTGTACAGCTCGGTAGTGTTAAGTCGACTTCTAGTGTTGTGCAATCACAGTCCAGGACTGTTTCATCTCGCAAAACCGAAACTCTCCGCCCTAAACGATGACTCCTACTTCCCTTCCCCTCCTTCCTGCCCACCACCATCCTACTGCTGTTTCTTTGAGTTTGGCTATTCTACATACCTCGCATAAGGTCAATAAAAAAGAATAGAACTTTTACTTGTTCTGTTTGGGGCTCATAGTTGGAAGAGCTGAGGGGACCTTGTGGTGCTGGGGATGGAACATCGGGCCAGCTGCCCGTAAGGCCCGTACAAGCCTCCACTCAGCCCTTTGAACTGGCTTCAGGTCTGATTTACCTTTTCTTTTGTGGGGAGGGGGCAGTTTGGGCCACACCCGCTGTTCCCAGTTCTATTCTTTCTTTTTTTGTTTGTTTGTTTTGCTTTTTAGGTCACACCCAGTGATGCACAGGGGTTACTCCTGGCTCATGGACTCAGGAATTACTCCTGGCGGTGCTCAGGGAACCATATGGGACTGGGAATCGAACCCGGGTCGGCCGTGTGCAAGGCAAATATCCTATCCGCTGTGCTATCACTCTAGTCCCCTCCCCTTTTTAAAAAAATATATACAGAAGACCTACAGCTCTTGGCGGTGTCTAGAGATCTACAGAGTCACTCCTGGTAGTGCCCGGGGAACGATGTGGTTCCAGGGATGAAACTCAGAGCCCTGCACGTGTCAAGCCCCTGCCCCGCCCCCTCGAGTCACAGGCCCAGCCTCAAAGCACGCTGCCTTCCACCCATACTACGGCACTTTCATCTGCAGCTTTAAGGCCTTACTAGAATATTTTCGTCTCTCCCTTCTCCCTTTATGATTTTGTTTCTATACTTTAATTCATGGGTGTGATGAATTGGTCACACGCGTAAGCCACCTCCTGCCGGCGCCAGATAACCTCCTCATCGGCCACCCTCCAGAGCTCACGGCTGCTTCTCCCGGGAGGAGCATAAAATGAGGCCCCCTGTAACCGTGCCACCGGACTCCGCGTCAGGCTGTTTCCAGAGAGGGCGGGGGAGAGCCCTCCCTGCCCCCAGGGACCCAGCCTTGGCAGCCGACCTCCACTACCCAACCGCCACCACGCTCCAGGCCGTTTTCCACATGCTCAGGCCGAGACTCACACATGAGTGAACATATTCCTGGACTGCGCCACCACAAAGCGGCTGTGTGACACATCATCATAAAGGGGGAAAATATATATATATATATATATATATATATATATATATATGCCTCTCAGAGAGCCCGGCAAGCTACGGAGAGTATCCCGCCCACACAGGAGTTTGGCAAGCTCCCAGTGGCGTATTCGATATGCCAAATATAGTAACAATAATATGTCTCATCCCCCTAACCCTGAAAGAGCCTCCAATCACTGGGAAAGACGAGTAAGGAGAGGCTGCTAAAATCTCAGGACTGGGAGACGTTACTGGCGCCCGCTCGAGCAAATCAATGAACAACGGACAACAGTGCAGTGCTATAAAGTAGTTCACAATATTTGATTACATTTAATATTCAAACACCAGCCCCACCACCATTACACCTTCCCACCACCATATTTCGGGTGTTTCCATCCCTGCCCCAAAGCAGAAACAAAATAATATAGTTCCCCCTAAGGTTGTTTGCCTCCTACTTTGAATCCCATCAAACGTGGCGCGGTACTCTTGGAGTATGGGTAGGGTATGTCCAATGAAGAGTCTCAGGTCCAGGAAAAGGTTCACTTGTGGGTGAGGCTCGGTCCAAGCACCTGGAGAGATGCCATGAGCAGGACCGTGGTTGAGTCCTGGAGGTTTTCGGCTACCAGGGCTGGGTCCCTTGGGCAGGGAGGAGTCTCACCTCCCTCCAGGCACCCTGAATGAAACAGCCTGGTGCAGGGTTCTTTGTATTTCTTGCATTTGAGCTCCATGAGCTTCTTAGAGTAGTGACTTTATTGCTTTCATCAAGCATTGGGGAAGAATTGAGCCATTATTTCTTCAAATAATTTTTCTGAACTCCTACCTTTTAAAAGGTACTGAATTATATATATATATATATATATATATATATATATACATATATATATATGTATTGCTTTTTGGGTCACATCCGGCAATGCACAGGGGTTACTCCTGGCTCTGCACTCAGAAATTACTCCTGGCGGTGCTCAGGGGACCGTATGGGATGCTGAGAATCGAATCCGGGTCAGCTGTGTGCAAGGCAAATTCCCTACCCGCTGTGCTATCGCTCCAGCCCCCTGAATTACATGTATATTCGACTTGCTTGAAGTTGTCCCTTAGGTTACTAATGCTTTAAGGAGGGTGGTTTTTTTTTTTTTTGACCACACCTGGCAATGCTCTGAGTTTACTCCTGCCTCTGTGCTCAAGAATCACTCCTAATGGGGCACAGGGTATGCCAGGGATCAGAGCTGGGGTCAGCCATGCACAGGGCAAGTGACTTAACCCTTGTATTATCTCTCTGGCTTCTGCTCTTTTCACATTTTTTTCTTTTTGGGTCACACCCAGTGATGCTCAGGGGTGACTCCTGGCTCTGCACTCAGGAATTACTCCTGGCGGTGCTCAGGGGACCATATGGGATGCTGGGAATTGAACCGGGTCGGCCGCATGCAAGGCAAATGCCCTACGCGCTGTGCTATCGTTCCAGCCCCTCTTTTCACACTTTAAGCTTCTTTTTCCTGTGTGCTTCCCGTTGAATAGCTTGTTTCCGTACCTTCCTGTTCATTAACGTTTTCTTCTGCAATGTCTAATCAGCTACTAATCTTAGCCAGTATAATTTTATCTCAATCATTTTCATTTATGTCTCTAAAAGTCTGTTTCTCTTAAGAGTGTTTTTGAACATATGGGAATTGTTCTAACTTCCTTCCTAACTAATTATAATGTTGGTGTCAGTTCTAGCCCCCTTTTTATTCTTCATTTTTCCTCTCCTTTATGAGTCATATTATATCTGTCCGGTAATCTTGCTTACAGAACAAACTATCCTTCTTGATTGCTAGATGTTTTGGCATTTCTGTGTCCTTGAGCTTTGCTGTATGGAACAGTTAGATTACTTGGAGACAGTTTTTTTTGGGGGGACGGTGCCTTTAATTATTTTTATTTAGGGGAGAGAGGCAGACAGAGCTTCCAGGCAGTTCTTTGGGCACCTGGGGGCCACTTCCAGAGAAACTCAGCCAACTGGGCTGGATGCTTCATGCCAGGGCCTGGCAATGTGGCACAGCCCACCCAGAGGTACCAGGGTCTAACAGGGCACCGATGGCTGTGGTCAGGGTCCTTCTGGGCTCTGCCCAGCTGTACTCAGGGGGGTGTGCAGCACTGGGATCGAACTCAGGCCTTCAGCAAGCAAGTGCTCCTGACCCCTGAGTGGCCTCCTTGGCCCCCTTATCTTCCTTCAGAGCCGTTGTGTGTTGGGGTGGGGGTGAGGGCAGGGCTACGGCTCACGTTGTAGAGCACATGCCTAGCATATTTGAGGCCCTAAGTCCAACCCCCAGCTCTGCATGGTCCCCAAGCACCACTGGGCATGACTCCGGTGGTCCCTGAGCACCCCTGGGGTGGCCCTGGTGGTCCTCAAGCATTGAGCCACTGGATTCAAGCACCAACCCTTGGCCTGCACCATCACATGCATCACTGGGAGTGGCCCCGTCCCAGCCCCTATAATAGGCTCAGAGCAGCGTGCAGGGCAGGGCTAATTATTCACTGAGGCTATTGCATTTTGATATTTCGGCCAATGCCTGTGACTACAGTCTTTCAGCCCGACTAGACGCTGTTCCCAGGTCTGTGTGAGCATGTGCATTGTCCTCTAACCCTCTACTTTGAGGGTGATAGTTGGGGCCATCCCCAGCCCTGCTCAGGGCTTAGTCCTAGCTCTGTGCTCAGGGGTCCCTCCTGGCAGGGCTGGGGACCTAGCTGGGGTGTCGGAGATTGAACCCGAGTCAGCCACATGCAAGGCAGAGCCTTACCCACTGTTCTCTCTTTCCCGTCCCCCCTGAGGCCTCCTCCCCATCTCCTCGCCTTTGCGGATGACTCATGCTTGAGAGAGGTTCTCCAGAGATTGCTAGGTTTCTCTGAAGCTGTGCTCTCCGGTGTGGGCTGCCCTGGTCTCTTCAGACTTGTTAGCTTGATTGCCATGTAGAGAATTCTCAGCTCTGAGAAGTTACTGAGATCTCTCTGGGCTTTTCTTCTCTCCAGAAAGAGCAGCAGCCTCGGGGCAGAGCGACAGCACAGCAGGGAGGGCGTGTGCCTTGCACGTGGCCCACCCAGGTTTGATTCCCGGCAGCCCATGTGGTCCCCCAAGCATCACCAGGAGGGATCCCTGAGTGAAGAGCGAGGAGTAACCCCTGAGCACCACTGGGTGTGGCCCCAAGACAAAAACAAAACCCCCCAACTGCCTAGAGCCCTCCAGAACAGCGAGCTTGGGCAGTTGTGGGGTTTCCCTGGTGTTTCCCATCTCTCCGTAACTGTTCTTCATCACTAATAGAAATAGTACAGTTCACATACCAAGTGTAGTGTATGTAGTATATACATAGTATGCATACTATACACTAGGTATAGTTTATATACAGTATACATAGCATGTAGAGTATATAATATATAGTATACAATATATAGATTATAGTATATATAGTATGTATACACAGTGACTATACACTATATAGGGTATATAGCATATAGTATATACTATATATGTATTATAATACTATATTGGTATATATAGTATACTATGTATGTATATATAATATACTACATATAGATATAGTGTATAGTATATATAGTAAGTATACATATTGGTATATATGTATATGAATATAGTATACATAGCATATATATACTATGTACAGTATACATAGTATATATAATATAGAGTATATACTATATACTATGTAGAGTATATAGTAGATATACTATATAGTGTTATAGTATAAATATAAGTATAAAGTATATACTATATACTATGTAGAGTATATAGTAGATATACTATATAGTGTTATAGTATAAACGTAAGTATAAGGTATATAAAAATATAGTATAAAGTATATATATACTTTATAGTTCATATACTATAGTTTATAAACTATGCTATAGTGTAGTTTATACTGTATAGTATAGTTTATCTGGATTTGGGGCCTTTGTTTCAGGCTTATGAGTAAATTTGTTTCCTGTGGTCACTCCACCTTGGCGGAAAGTGAAAGTCCTCCATTCTCTTCAAATTATCTTTTTTTTTTTTGAAAAGAGAGGGGAAGCTGCTTGGTGTTTCTGGATGTCACCAGGGCTGGGTGTCACGAAGGTGTTCAGGAAGTTGTGCAGTTCCGGGGCTGAATCCAAGATCCTGTGTCTGCCTGGGCGGGCTTCAGCCCCTGAGCTCGGTCCCCCACCCTCAGCTCTCTTCTCTTGGTGCAGTGTGGCACGGTGGCCGGCTCGTTCGCCCGGTGCTTTAGAATCAGCTCATCTTCATCAGTAGAGAATAAGAACAAGAACTGAAGGGATCGGCTTCCTGTTACACACTTAATAACAAATTGCTGTCATTCTTACTCAGCTGAAGAAAAAAATCCACTTGTGAAATTGCATAGAGGCACCTTAAAGGGTACAGACTCACTTGATCAGTTTTGTTTTTTTTCTTTTTGGGTCACACCCAGCATTGCACAGGGGTTACTCCTGGCTCTGCACTCAGGAATTACTCCTGGCATTGCTCGGGGGACCATAAGGGATGCTGGGAATCAAACCCAGGTCAGTTGCGTGCAAGGCAAACGCCCTCCTCCTGTGCTATCGCTCCAGCTCCTGGGTTTGTCTTTGGGCCCTGCTGCTCAGGGGTCACTCCTGGTGGGGCTCAGGAAACTAACTGGGGTGCAGGGGTTGGAAGCCGGGTGGACACGTGCAAGGGCAGCGCCTTACCTGCTGTACTATCCCTCCGGCCACTGCAGACTTTCCTCCCTTTAGAGAGAAGTTTTTGAAATTCTGATTTCTTGTGGGCCTGACTCGAGTTCTTGAAGTTGTTCTCAAACTTAGAGAAAATGGGATGCACACACCGGTGGCAGGCGCCATGTTCGTTTCACCATCAGAGTCGTCATCCCTGGCGCACAGTAAGATGTTCAGTGCTTTTTTCTGTTGGGGTGGGGGGTTGGGATTGGGTTGGGCCACACTCAGGGCTCACTGCAGGCTCTGTGCTCAGGGGTCACTCCCGGCAGTGCTTCAAACACCACATGCAGTTCTGGGGGTCCAACCTGGGTCAACCGTGTCACAGCCATCACCTTAACTCCTGTATCACCTCTCAGCCTTCGGCGCGTACTTCAGGAATGACGAATGAGAATCCTCGGGGGCCAGACGAGACACTTCTTCCTTGGGCAGCAACATTATTTCATTTCAGCGCACATTTTTCTCGAACGTACCCGTTTGATAAGTCAGGGCCCTGTGTGTAACCGCCCTGCCTTCTGTGGTCTCGTCCTAATGTGCTCTGTCGCCCTTGTTTCAAAACGCCCTTTGTCAGAGGGAGCGGGGAGGGGGCACGGTTCCTTTCTTGGTTCTCGAGGTCAGCATTCTGATTTGGAAATCTTCCTTGAAGAGGTTTGGGCTCTGGGGTGGCGGCGTCCGAGTTGCATCAGACGCCGACTTCCAGCTGATTTCTCGTGGATCCCCGGGGGCTGGCGCCCTCCGCTTCCAGCGGGGCCCGTCCACTCGGCTCTGCTGCCACGGAACCCGAGTCCAGCATGTCCTTCAGCCGCCTCATACCTCAGCGGTCTTGTCCCCTCCCTGCTTCCGAGACCCTGACGCTCTCCCAGCCCCTGGGAATCCAAGCAGCCGCGCCTGGGAGAGCCTCCACCCACCCGGCACGGCGCAGCCGCAGAACCAGAGCGCGGCAATCAGTGCTCGCTCTCGGGGGGGCCCTGGGCCCCGGCTCCACGCAGGCCTCGTTCACAGCTCTGTGAGCGATTTCCGTTATTCTTCCTCTTTCGGAGGCGAGTGGGGCTCCCCCCAGCCTCCTCTCCGCCCAGGGCAGAGCCAGCACTGCTGGCACTCCGTCAGCATTCCGGCTCCAGTTTCTGAGCCCTCAGCCACCGCGCTGCGTCCTGCCACGGTGCCACGGGAGGCAGGACTTGCTCAATCCCTCTTCCCTCGGTCCCTTTGTTGTTGTTATTGTTGCTGCGCTCGCAGCAAGGGCCGGGGCCTTGAACTTAGCCGCAGGCCTGAACCCTTAGGTCGCGGTGCTGAGATTGCACTTGTGGTGGCTCCTGACAGCCCACGGGCAGTGCTGGTGGCAGGTGGGACGGTGCCGGGGACTGAACTCATGAACTGGCCCCTGTCTGGGGGGGGGAGGGGGGTAGACACTCTACCTCTGAGTCTTGCCGGGGGGCTCCGTGACGCACCTGCTGTGCATGAGTGGGAGCTGATGTTTGGTCCGTGCAGGAGAGAGAGACCTTCAGGGTGAAGTCTGCAGAGTCGGGAGGGATGGGAAAGGTGTGGAGAAAAGGTGTCTCACCCCAATACACACACACACACACACACACATGCACACACACGCACACACACACACATGCACATGCACATGCACACACATACACACACACACACACACACACACATGCCCGCGCGCGCACACGTGCACGCGCCTCTCTTCCTTCCAGGTTAGGCAAAGAGCAAGTTGGGACGGTGCCTCCTGCACCCCCTTGCTCTCCCGCCAGCCTGCAGACTGGAGCCGGGAGAAGACGCCTCCTTCGGACCCCTGATTTCCGGGGCTGAGGCCTCCAAGGCTCAGGCAGCCGGATGGGCCTTTCCCTTGCCGGAATCTGGCCGGATTTACAGAGATAAAATCACTCTGACCCTTAATTCCCCAGATGTAATTGACGGGCTCTGCCTTCCGTGTGCCGCGACACGCCTGGCCGTCCGAGTCGGGTAATTATGTATGTAAACACAGCAGCCTGCCTCTGCGGACGCTAATTGGCCTCTGCAGTCGAGCAGAGACAAGCCGCTGGGCCCGGCTGGAACCCTCCTTTTGAAAACCCTCACCTGAGTCTTTGAAATCCTCCCTGTGGCTCAGCGAGGCTTTAACCAGACCGAAAATACAAAACAACACACTTCTTCTTCTTCTTCTTTTTTTTTTTTGCTTCTGTCTCCAGCAGGCCTAAGCAAATGAATTCCCAGATGTCACTGGGGTTTTGCAAGGCTTCTCTGAGGTGGGATCAAGACACCGCGACCATCTTGGCTGGACCCACACTGCGAGGACACGAACCCTGGGTGGAGGGGCCACCACCGAGCCCATTGTTGTGGGAACAAGAATCCCCCCTCCTCGGAGATTCAACAGGATTAGGAGTTCACACTCTTTGGAAAAGAGGAGAGGTGGATGGCAGGAGAGAAAGTTCTTCGCTCTTTATTCACGCTGTGAGTCCCCCCAGGAGCCTTCCCAGACAGCACACACACACACACACACACACACACACACACACACACACACACACATGCACACACATATGTACACACACATGCACACGCACATGCACACATGCACATGCACACACGTACATGCATACATGTGCACACACACATGCACGAACACATGCACACACACGCACACATTCATGCATGAGAGCCATTGTAATGCACATGCTCACAGACACACATATTCACACTCACATATGAGTGTGTATGCAGGGCCTAAAAGGAAAATAGAAAGAGAAAGAGAGAGGAAGAGAGAGAGAAGAAAAGAGGCAGCAGTCTGTGGGGGCTGGTGGGAGCGAAACTGGGTAGTGTGAAATGTGCTCTGGTGAAGAGGCCGGTGCTGGAGCACTGTATGACTGAAACCCAATCATGAACAACTTTGTAACTGTGTATCTCACAGTGATTCAATTAAGAAAAATTTTAAATGAGTATATGTATAATACACACAAACTTTTTTGGGGGGAGGTCATACCCGATGATGCTCAGGGGTCACTCCTGGCTCTGCACTCAGGAATTACCCCTGGCGGTGCTCAGGGGACCATATGGGATGCTGGGGATCGAACCCAGGTCAGCACATGCAAGGTGAATGCCCTCCCCACAGTACTCTTCACACTGGCCCCATACACACGCTCTTGTGTGTATCCATTGCAGCACACATACACATAGATACATACTCATTCACATGAGCTGTTGCAGCAACACACACTCACACATGAGCGCGCGCACACACTCATACACATACTCACAGATGAGCCATCACAAAACACACACATGTATCCTCATATAACACACACAGATGGTCGGTCACACACACATGTACGCACACGCACACACAGGAGTCATTGCAGTGCACACACACATACATGGACTCACACACAAACTATCACAGCTCACACACACTCACATGCATGCACTCACACACACAAACACACACAGGCCATTGCAGCATACACACTTGCATGCACTTGAGCCTCTGCAGCACACACATGCGTGGACGGACACTCCCCCCACACACACACACGTGGTGCCACAAGGATTAGGGGTAAGAAAACTTGCTGATTGAACCAGATGGTGGGGAAACAGTCCTCCCCGCCCCCAGGAGACTGCTGGAGTAGATGAAGCTGCATCTTTAAATAACCGTTTCTGAAAGGCCCAAATTACTTTCTCAATTGCTCCTCTGCACGCTTAGCTTTCATCTATTTTTATGGCACCTCTCCTGGTGGAAGGCGGGAGCTGCACTTTCGGGCCAGCTTGCTCCGCAGCCAGTCCGAGGAAACCAGCAATCAGCATCCCGAGGAAAGAGAAGCCTCCGCACGGAGGGGCTCTGAAGAACAGACCTGAGCCAAACCACCACCCCTGGGTGATCTGAACCAACCGTCTAGTTCTAACCAGCTGAGACACTTACTTCCTCAGAGGCCTGGGGGCAAACCAATTAACCTCAGCTTCCCCATCTGTAAAATGGGGTTAATAATGCTTACCTGCTGCAGGATTACTGTGAGGTTTTAATTGGGTAATGGTTGGCGAGCCCTTTGATGTAGTAAGTTTTATTAACTTCCAAGGGATTCCCCGAGGCCAGAAAAAGCAGTTAAAACCCCGAGAGAGAAGAAAGGCCCCTGGACTGTGGAGCTTGGCTGAGCACCACGCCTGCCTCCAGCTCTGATTTCAGAGGCTGGGGGGCTGAGGGTCGTGTTTGTAGAAACCCAGATCTTGGACTGGGGGTTGTTTGAATGGCTTTGGGGAGGGGGGGAGCCTAGTGTTGTCTCAGGAGCGGGCGAGGGGAACGGGAAGCAAATCGCTGAGCTGGATCAAGCCGAGATCCTTCACCAGGCCCGCACAAGACCCTCTTTAAGAGCAAATCCCAGGAAGGGAATTAGGTTGGTGTTAATCCAAGGCCCTTGGAAGTGAAGTCAGAAGCCCCTGGCTTCCTGCTTCCCGACAATTAAACTGAGCGCTCGAGGGAGGAGGTGGGGGCCATCTCCACCCAGGGGGAGAGAACGGGGTGGCGGGAGTGTGGGGGTGCTGCTGCAGGGGCTCTCTGGCTCACCCCAGGGCGGACGCCAGCCCTGGCCGCAGGGGCAGCGGCATGCCTCTGTTTCCCCGCTTTGTAAAAATGACATTACACTTCCTTGGCTCCAGGGTCCCGTAGCTGAGACTTTGCGATGAGAACCTGCACCCCGGTGAGAGAGGAAGCTCACGGGGCAGTTATGACTGGCCACAGGGCCCTTGCTTCTCCTCCAGGAACTTGGCGGGTTGCCGTCCAAGTCCGTTCGGTGCCACAAACCCATCGTCTCTGACTTAGGGCAACAACCCTCCAGAGACCAGGCTGATGGCTAATCAGATGGATGCAGTGATGGGGGACACAGCCCGGCAGGGGGGCCACCCAGCTGGGTCTGCCTCGGACCGTCCCAGCTTAGTGCTAAAAATGCCCCAAGACTCCTCCCTCCACCCAGGCGAACAGTGACGGCTGCCCCCAGGACCCCAGGGCCGAACCGGCGAATTCCACACGGCTGCATCCTCTCGACAAGACGGCCCCGACGCCGTGTCTCACAGGTGCAGGACCCTCCTGCTTCCAGCTGGGGGCAGGCCTGAGCCGCAGGGATCCGGCTGACGAGACTCCTTCCCGCTCTTGCTCCGTGAAAAGTGGACACAGACTTGCTCCCCTGGGGCGGGGAGGTGGGTGTGCTGTGGGTTGGTTGGTTGGTTGGTGTGGGGCTCACCCAGAAGTGCTCTGGGCTTACTCCTGGCTCTGTGCTCATGCTCCGGGGACACTCCTGGTGACGCTTGGGGGAGCATTTGTGGGTCAAACTGGGTTGAGCCACGTGAGAGGCGAGTGCCTAGATCCCTGTAGTATCGAGCTCTCCAGGCCCTGCTCTGGGGAAGGTGCCTGTGACGGGAACACAGTGGGGATTCAGCGTCATCTCTGCCTGCAGGACTCCAGGCCCTGCGGCCCACTCAGTCCCTTCACCGCCTTCCCCTGAGAGCAGGTTGGCCGCTGGCAGCCCTGTGTCAGTGCGGGAGAGCTGGCTGTGGGCCTCTAAGCCACTGTCCTCCTTAACACTGACACCGGAGACTCCTGAAATACAACAGTTTTCTTTTCCAGGGCTGGAAAGATAGTACAGTGGGAAGGCACTAGCCTTGCACACGGCTGACCCGGGTTCGAGGCCTGGCACCCCATATGGTCCCCGGAGCCCCTTCAGGAGTGATCCCTGAGCACAGAACCAGGAGTAAGCCCTTGGTACAGCTGGGTGTGTGCCAAACCCCCGCCCACCCACTACCCCCGCACCTCCAAAAAGTTTTTCCAAGTTTGAACTACATTCAAGTTTGACAAACGGAGACGTGAAACAGTGAACATGAAAATGATGGAAAGACCCCCTTGCCATTTCCCTGATCAGAGTTTACTGCATTTGTATTGTTTCGAGCAATCCAAAGGGAAGGGAAAGACCTGCTGGACCCAAAGGAATAAACAGCATAGTGGTTTAGAGCACTTGTCTTGCAAGCATGTGGTCATGAGTTCAAATCCCCGGTGTCTCCCATATGCCAAGCACAACCCTGGCAGCTCTGCTGCTTGCAGTTCTAGGCAGTGCAAGTGACCACCAGGTTTTTGTGACCACAAAAGGTGAACAATCTCCTCAGGGAGCACCGATGGTCAGTCAGGAGCACCCAAGCCAGACACAAGTGCAACCCCTGATCCCTGCTAAAACAATCATAAAGGCAGGCTGGAGCGATAGCACAGCGGGGAGGGCGTTTGCTTTGCACGCGGCCAACCCGGGTTCGATTCCCAGCATCCCAGATGGTCCCCTGAGCACCGCCAGGAGTAATTCCTGAGTGCGTGAGCCAGGAGTAACCCCGGTGCATCACCAGGTGTGACCTAAAAAGAAAGAAAGAGAAAAACAATCATAAAGGGAGGAGGATGGAACAAAACTAAGTCATCATCATCATCATCATCATCATCATATTAATTATGCATGTTTGGTCTTCCCAGCCCTGTCTCTCTCTCTGACCCAAGTAAGCAGGGGCGGTAATCAGAGTCGGATTGTTTTGGGGGTGATACTTTCTTTGGGGGGATTCTTCTAAAGAACGTTTGACAGGAGCTTATGCTAATGAAAGCCGGCTTCTCTCCACAGATCTGAATCGGATCTGCACAGCCCTTTGAAAAAAAAACCCCTTTTACACTGAGCAGGAACGGGGAGCCATCACCGAACCCGAGCCACCCACCCTCGGCGGCCCCCGCCCCCGCCCCGCACGCCCGGCCAGGCCAGCGGCCCTGTTTCAATTTCTTGTTGAAGCCAGCCCGCCCGCTCCAGACAGCCAGGCCTCGCACCCTATAAATCGTCTCTGCCCTTGCCCCAGAGTTGCTGACGATATGTATTTTGGGGCCCGGCATTCATTCCCCCGTCCTTGACTGGTGACATGAAGATTTGTAACTGATAGAATGTGTTTTTAATGTGTTTCCTGCAGGTTACTATGAAAGAAATCGACTTCTTCTGAACTCGCAGAGGGTTCTGTTTTCATTAAAGAGAGAAAGAGGAGGAAAAAAATAAGTATTACGGGAAAAATTTCCCCATCGCTTTCCAGATGAACGGGGCAGCCCGCAGGGGGTCTCTGGGGCTGCGGGATTCTCTGCCGAGAGCGCTCAGCCACACTCTCTCTCCCTGGCTTCTAAGTCTATTCTCTTCCTCGCCGCCGCCGCTGTGCCTTGGCTTTCCTGGGTAGGAACAGAGGATAAATATTTGTCTACGAGATGAGGGTGTTGTAAGGATTAATTGGTTGGGGCTCCGGGAAGCCTTTGAAGATGAAAGGCGCTCCCTGCAGATGCTAAGTCAATTCCTAATGTGTCTGGCTTTAATGAACCAGGTGAAGCCAGCAGGAGGGGCTGAAGATTAGCTGTGCCCAGTCAGAGTCTGCGCCAGGGCTGCTCGGAGAACTGGAGTGGGAGTGGGGGGTGGGGGAGGGGTGGAGGCGTGGGGTGGGGTGGGGGGAGGTCCCCACAGGCTCCTGGCCAGGGGGCAGCGGGGGGGGGGGGTCAATTCCGTCATTGTTCTCCCTGGCTCCTGACACAGGCCCCCCCACGACAGTATCCGTGAATGAGGGTGAACCAAAGGGCCCTTCACTCTGCCTCCCAGGCCAATCCCAGGAGCAGCCACCGTGTCCCCAGACTAGCTGGTCTCTGACCACTCTGGGGGGAGATTTTCTTTTCTTTTCTTTTCTTTTCTTTTCTTTTCTTTTCTTTTCTTTTCTTTTCTTTTCTTTTCTTTTCTTTTCTTTTTTCTTTTCTTTTCTTTTCTTTTCTTCCGGCTTTTTGGGTCACACCCAGCGATGCACAGGGATTATTCCTGGCTCATGCACTCAGGAATTGCTCCTGGCAGTGCTCGGGGGACCATATGGGATGCTGGGAATCGAACCCGGCTCGGCCGCGTGTAAGGCAAACGCCCTCCCCGCTGTGCTGTCGATCTCTGACCACTCTGGCACCCAGCAGGCATGTGACTTCCCTTTTCCTATTCCCACTTCCTGGACTTTCAACTCATGCAAATAAGGGGGGGTCCCCGTAGACTAAGGGTGTGGTGTGGTTTTGTGGGGAGCACACCCAGCTGTGCTCAGGGCTTACTCCCGGCTCTGTGCTCAGGGATCAACCCTGGCAGGCTCGAGGGGCCGTATGTAGTACCAGGGACAGAACCCGGGTAGGCTGTGCCCGCCCCATGGAACTGTCTCTCTGGCCCCGGTAGTGAGGATTTATGTATAAAAACCGAGCCAGAGGCCAGAAGAAAATTTACATCTTAAAAGGGCACAGAAAAAAAATTGCAATTACAAATTTTCTAATGTAGAAATTTCTTGAGCAAATGAATGCCAAATTTACAGGAAGAATTTACAGGAATTCTTGTAAAGTTTAGTCAAACCAAGAAAACGTTCAGGTTACTTCTGAGTAGCAAAGTCCTTGCACTATTAGGGAAGGAGAATTCCCATTTCTACATGTTTTCTCAATTTTTGCCACTTCACTATGCAGAGTAAAACATTTGCTTCCGTTTTAAGGATGATTTGCAGTTCTCAGATGCTGCCACTTTGTCTAATGTTTCTCTATCTTCTGTCGCTTTTCTTTCTTACGTAAAATTATCTATTAAGTACCTCTATTTTAAGACCAAAAAATGCTGGAGAAGCCCATTTCTCTCTTGAGCACTATTTTACCTACTTGCTCTTCTTCTCTACATTTATTTCCCCGATAAACTTGTTTATTTCACTATTAAAAAAAATCCTAGAGCTGGAGGGGTTAGAGCCACAGTCCAGTGGGTCAGGTGTTTGCTTTGCATGCAACTGACCCAGGTTCAATCCCTGGCATCCCTAACTCTTGAGCACTTCCAGGAGTGATTCCAGAGTGCAGAGCCAGGAGTAACCCTTGAGTATTGCTGGGTGGGGTCCCAAAACAAAACAAAACAAAATATTCAATAGGCAGAGACCCAGTGGGCTGCTCCACACAAAGCATGTAGGAGACCCAGATTCAATCCCTGGCACCTCATGGACTCCTGAGCACCTCTGGAAGAGCTTCCGAGCACAGAGTTTGGAGTAATACCCAAGCACTATTGCGTGTGTGTGTGTGTGTGTGTGTGTGTGTGTATCCCTCCCCTAAAAGTGACCAGTAGCAATTGAACACAGGCCCTGTTCCTGTCACTCACTCATTCATTGAACTTTCCCACCAATTCAGCGAGTGAGGAACTACTGTTGGCCCCATTCCCGTCCCTCAAGTGACAGCATCCAGGCCCGGAAGGGTTACCTGGAAGCTTCCACGAGGCCCACATTCTTGTGCAGGCGCAGACGAGGCTGTGGCTGGCCGTTCTCCAGCGCTCTCAGTCATCCCTTTGGCCCACGTGCCCAGCATCTCCCGTGAAGCATCTCCCCCCAGACGCGATCGACACACATGGGCACCAACCAATGAGCCGTGTGAGTGGGGTCAGGGAGGGGGGCGGCTCGGGCAGGGCTTCAGAGTGGCGGAGGGAGGCCAGAACTTTCTGCCCGGAGCCAATTTGCTAAGGTTTTGCTCAGGTTAAGTCTGGGTCTTCTGCGGGTGACCAGATTTGGGAACTCCTGGGATCGGACGGTGGCTGTCGGGCCGGGTTTCTTGGATAAAGTGTCGGCATCGCGTCTGTTCCAGGCAAAATAAGACTGGTTCCAAAAGTGCTTTGAGGGCTGGAGTGACAGGACAGCGGGGAGGGTGTTTGCCTAGTGTGCGGCTGACCCGGGTTCGAGTTTAATGCCCGGCACCCTTATGTTCCCCCTGGGTACTGGCAGGAGTAACCCCTAAGCATTACCGGGTGTGACCCAAAAAGCCAAAAATCAAAAAGTGCTTTGAGTTCAAGTAAGGAGCCAGAGGGGGAAACCGAGGCCCATGGAAAAAATGCTGTCACCCCCCCCCGCCCCCCAGTACGTGACATCACTGGCCAGGCTTGGCTACTCAGGGAAGCAGCTCAAACACGGTTGGGGAAACCTCTGGTCAGCCCAGAAATAGCTTCAGGCAGTGCGGCTGGTGATGGGGAGGCAGAGACGGAATTTTGTTGAGGTTGTTTTGAGAAGCCTGAGTGCCGTGAAAGTCCCCGTTTCAACAGGAGCTGACTTCACGCTGGGGTCGGCCGGTGTTTCCGCAGCCGCATGTTGACGAAGGCCTTGGAAAACAAACTTCCTGGCCTACCCGGACTGGACGCACTTGGGAGGGCGTGTGTCGAGGGGCACCCCCGAGCTGTGAGCTGAGGGGCCTTGCCAAGAAAAACCCCCACGTCTGTGTTTGTGAAAAAGCAAACAGATCCCAAAGGGAGCCCGGGTCCAAGCCGCCTTTGGGCACGAGCCCTCCAGGAAAGAGCTGAGACTCCAAGGGGGCCCCGGCTCCTGGGGACCCCACCTAGCCCCACTTCAGAGTCCTTCCCAGAGACAGCGACACTGTTTCCTCAGTGGGGAGGAGAAGGGCCTGGGCGGGAAGGGAGGGGAGAAGGCCATACAGTGACTCCCCCTCCCTCCCTCCCCCTCCGCCTTCCCTCCCTCCCTCTCCTCTCTCCTCCCTCCCTCCCTCCTCTCTCTCCTTCTCTCTCCCGCTCTCTCCTCTCCCCACTCCCCGCCCCTCCTCCTCTCTTTCTCTCTCCCTCTCTCTCTCTCCTCTCCCCCTCTCTCCCCTTCTCTTCTTTCTCTCTCCCTCTCTCTCTCCTCTCCCCCCTCTCTCCCCTTCTCTTCTTTCTCTCTCCCTCTCTCTCTCTCCTCTCCCCCCTCTCCCCTTCTCTTCTTTCTCTCTCCCTCTCTCTCCCCTCCTCCTCCTCTCCTCTCCTCTCTCTCTCCTCTCCTCTCCTCTCCTCTCCTCTCCTCTCCTCTCCTCTCCTCTCTCTTTATCCCTCCCTCTCTCCTCTCTCTCTGTCTCCCCTCCCCTCTCCTCTCCTCCTCCCTCCTCTCCTTTGTTTTGCTTTACGGCCACCCGGGCAGCGTGGGTGCCTTGTACGCCAGCCCTTGGAGCCATCCCTGCCTCAGTGTCATCTCCTAGCACCAGGCTCTGTCTTCAGCACAGCTCTGGGACGCGTGTGCATCCCCTCCGCCCACCTTCCGTCTCCTCGATGTGGAACTAGGGTTCAGGGAGGTGAAACAGGGCGGCCTCAGTCCCAAACTGCCTCTGCCGGTGCCATTGTCCCAACATCGTACTGCTGTCCCTTCATTCTCTCCAAAGGGCCCCGGGTGGCCGGGAAGCACAGTGGGCGGCCGTGTTTATGTGAATGGTCGGGATTCCATCGGTTAGCGTTGGAGACAGAGCTGGGACTCGAGCTCACGTTTGCCCCAGTTCCAAAGCGGATCCTGGGGGGGAATCTTCCTTCTCCTTCATTATTGCAAAGGCCGTTACTTCGGGGGTCCGACAGCCCTCGGGAGCTGCCTGCGTGCCCCGTTCTCTTCACCTCAGGTGCCCCCCAAGCCTGTCTGCTGTCTGTGGGCCGGGAGGAGCCCACGAGAGTCAGCAGACAAAACGCACACGCCTCCCCGCTGCCCGTGCTGTGCGTCTGTTTCCCATCAGCTCTTCCGTGAGCAAAACATCCCCCCTGGCCCGTCCCCTGAGCCGGGGCCTGCACGGCCCTCCGGCCCAGCCTACCACGGGCCTCGCTTCCCCAGACGGCTGCCCCGGGCCACCGACCCCGCCTTCCTTTCGCCGCCTTTGGTATCCATTATTATTCTTGTTTTTAACAAAATTTTATTTATTTAGGTTTGGAGGCCATATCCAGCTCAGGACTTACTCCTAGCTTCAGTGCTCCAGGGCTTGGGGGGGGGGGGCCACATAGGATCTGGAGGGGGGGTTGAACCTGGGTTGGCCCGTGCAAGGCAAGTGCCGACCCCTCTATACCATGGCTCCCGTGCTATTTTCTTTCTCTTTTTTTTGCTTTTTGGGTCCCACCCAGCGATGCTCAGGGGTCACTCCTGGCTCTGCACTCAGGAATTTCCCCTGGTGGTGCTCAGGAGACCATATGGGATGCTGGGAATCGAACCTGGGTCGGCCACGTGCAAGGTAAACGCCCTACCCGCTGTGCTATCGCTCCAGCTCCCTCCCGCGCTGTTTTCTTTTCCAGGAGGGGGTCCTGAGAGGTGACTGGGCCACAGACGCTTTGCTGAGAGCCGAACCCAGACATCAGGCTCAGGCCCCTGAGCTCGTGCAGCCAGTCACAGGCGAGGCACGTTCTTGAGTGGCCCGAGGCTGCCCAGGCATGGCTCGGCCCTTTAGGTGAGGAGAGCTGCCAGGCGCCAGGCGCCAAGATGCCTCTGCTGACCTGATCCCTTGGCTCACAAACCTGCCCAAATCTCTGGTTTAGGAGCAGGACGCTTCCTTCATGCTCTCCAGACCCCGTGCCAGCCTCGCCGGGAGGGCGGGTCACGTGACACACACGGACCGTGGGATGGCCTGGCACCCCTTACTGCTGGTGGTTAGAGACGTCTTTTCTCGAGGCTGGAGAGATAGCACCATAGGTAGGACACTGACCTTGCACAGGGCTGGCCTGGGTTCAATCCCCAGCATGCTCTGTGGCCTCTGAGCACTGCCAGGAGTGATTCCTGCATGCAGAGCCAGGAGTATCCCCTGGGCACTGCCGGGTGTGGCCCAAAAACAAAGAAGAAGAGAGAGAGGAAGAGAGATAGAGAAAGAGACAGAGCTAGATGGGGGGTGGAGAGAGAGAGAAAAGAGAGACAGAGAAAAGAGAGACAGAGAGAGAGACAGAGCAAAATAGAGGGGAGGGGAGAGAAAGAGAAAAGAGAGAGAGAGAAGGAGAGAGACAGAGAGAGAGACAGAGCAAAATAGAGGGGAGGGGAGAGAAAGAGAAAAGAGAGAGAGGAAGAGAGAGTGAGAGAGCATTGCTTTATACATGACCAAACTGGGTTCTATCCCCAGCACCATATATTGTCCCCTGAACACCCACAGGAGTGACCCCTGTGATTGTCGGGTGTGGCCCTACACACTCAGCCACCCCCAAAAAATAGGTTAAAATAACCAGGGTTTTTTTTGGGGGGGGGCAGACACACCCAGCGATGCTCAGGGCTTACATCTGACTCTGCACTCAGGGATCTCTCCTGGCTCAGAGGAACTTTTGAGGCACCAGGGAGTGAATCCACATTGGCTGTGCACAAGACAAATACCCTACACACTGTACAATCTCTCCATACCCAGGATTGAAGCTCTCTTTTTTTTTTTTTCCTTTTGGGTCACACCTGACGATGCTCAGAGGTTACTCTTGGCTTGGCACTCAGGAAATATTTTCTTAAAAAAATGGACTGGAGCGATAGCACAGCGGGTAGGGCATTTGCCTTGCACATGGCTGACACGGGTTTGATTCCTCCGCTCCTCTCGGAGAGCCCGGCAAGCTACCAAGAGTATCCCGCCCCCATGACAGAGCCTGGCAAGCTACCCATGTCGTATTCGATATGCCAAAAACAGTAACAAGTCTCACGATGGAGACGTTACTGGTGCCCACTCAAGCAAATCAATGAACAACGAGACGACAGTGCAACAGTGCTATTTTTAAAAAATCAATTGGATGAGGGAATGCAATGGTATAAAGGTGCAGATGCGTGGACCACCCTGAGGCCCAGAATAAAGGGAGGAGAAGGAGAAGGAAAAGTAATTTAGTGGAAGGGAAGGGGGAGAAGAGGCAGATGAGAGGCAACGAGGGGCAGGGTTCAAGGGCGTTCAGGTACATGGGTGGGGTAAGGAGTGGTTGAGGGGCTGGCGCAGTAGGGCGTTTGCCTTGCACGCAGCTGACCTGAGTTCGAATCCCCAGCATCCCATATGGTCCCCCGAGCACCTCCAGGAGTAATTATTGAGTGCAGAGCCAGGAGTAACCCCTGTGCAGTGCCAGGTGTGACCCAAAAAGAAAAAAATTAAAATAAAGGAGTGGTTGAGTGAAATATCCAAACCACAGTGTCAGCAACACCAAAATCATGAGACCCAAACCTTAACAGTCGAACCTCAAAAGGTGCTTGTCAAGATGGCAGGCTGGTGGGAGAGCAGGTGGGCGGGGGTCTGGGGGAGCCTGGGAACACCAAGGGGGGCGTGGGGGAAAAGGTTAACACCGGTGGCGGGATGGGTGATGGAACCCTGGATGTCAAAACTCAACTATGAATAACTTGGTAAACCACAGTGCTTCCCTTTTAAAAATCAATTTTAAAAAATCGATTGGCTAATGAATCGGGAGACAGCAGAATCAGTCTCAGGAGGAGGTTCTGAAGATTCAGCCGATGCTTAGAATAAACGGTGCCTGATTCGACTCTGCAGAGAGGGGTCAGCCAGCAGCACCCGGCAGGGCATCCAGTGACCCAGATTCCCCCCTGCTCCCCCCACCCCCAGGAGAAAGGGAAGCTTTTCCCACAACGGACGGACTCATATCTCGGCTTGCGTTCTTTGTGTGTGGGGGGGGGAAGAATTCCGGGCTGCACCTGTGCTCAGGGCTTACTCCTGGCTCTGTGCTCTGGGATCACTCTGGGAAGTGGTGGTAAGTGTTGCCAGGGGTCAGAAGAGAGGTCAGCACGTGCAAAGCAAGTGCCTCCGCCCTTAGCAGCGGCCACCCTTCATCTTGTCTATGTGTGACCTTGACCTCTTTTCTTGCTTCCTCTCAGCGTCTTTGCTCTTGAAAACCAAACCCAGGCCGTTTCCTCCACGTGAGACGCTCCCAGCGGCCAGCGGTGGGTTTCCATGGAGACACAGACAAGAGTGAGAGACGTGTGCTGGGGGTCTCTCGCCTAGCAGAGACCTTTTGGAGGGGGGCTCTGTTCCAACATCCTGGGATCTGGGAGGAGAGACAAGGACAGAGCTGTCCTCGGCGACACCACAACTCACCCAGCAGTTCAGTGCCATCATGCCAGGGCACGAGAGTGGAAGGGGCACGGTCAGAGGCGAGGGCCGGAGCCAGGACGCAGCGGGCAGCGCTCTTGCCCTGCACACGGCTGACCCGGCTTCAGCCCCTGGCACCCGAATGTCCCTTGAGGCCTGCAGCAGAGATCCTGGAGCACAGTTGGGAATGAGCCCTGGGAACCACTGGGTGTGGCCTCCCCCTCCCCCCCAAAAAAGAGGCAACTCAAGGCCAGAGCGATAGGACAGCGATAGGGCGCTTGCCTTCAATGCAGTCAACCCAGGTTCGATCCCCAGCATCCCATGTAGTGTCCCGAGCCTGCCAGGAGTAAGTATTGAGTAATTACTGAGTGTAGAAGCAGAAGCAAGCCCTGAGCAGCACTGGGTGTGACCCGACCACCTCCACCACCCCCATCCCTCCCGCCAAAAAAATAACGACATCTCATTGGACAGCAGCACATACGATTGGGGAGGGGGCACTTTGCAGAAGAGGTAGACGTCTGAGCGGAGTGTTTTTGTTGTTGTTGTTGTTCGGAGGCCACACCTGGGGGTGCTCAGGGCTTCCTCCTGGCTCCGTGCTCAGGGATCACTCCTGGAAGGGCTTGCGGTGACTCTCTGCGGTGCTGGCGAGAGAACCTGGGTCGGGGTCAGTCATTGCATGGCAAATGCCTCACCTGCTGTCTCATCTCTCTGGCCCAGAGTGGCGTTCCCTTAGAGGGACACTAGCAGGGACAGGGGGCAGGCGTTGGGGAGGGAGTGGAGGCACCCCAGCCTTGGCGGGAGACAGCAGGCAAGCCTGGAAAGAGCCGGAAGACAAGCGAGGGTGGACGGGGATGGGCAGGGAGCAGAGGGAGGGAGGTGGGAGCAGGGCTTTGAGTGACAGGTCGGAAGTGGAGCCCAGACTCTCCGGTTCCTCAGCTAAAGGAGCCCCAGGGGCTGCGGGAAGCTCCATCAGTGCGTAAGCTTTGCACAGAGCCGACTCTGGTTGGAATCCCCTGGCATCCCATAAGTTCCTCCAAGCACTGCCAGGAGTAATTCCTGAGCACAGAGCCGGGAGCAACACTGGGCATCACTTGGTGTGACCCCAAAGCAAAAAATAACAAACAAAAATACCCAAATGGGGCAGGAGTGATACTACAGCGGGTCGGGTGCTTGCTTTGCATGCGGCTGACCGAGGCTTGATCCCTGGCATCCCATGTGGTCCCCCGAGCCCCTCCAGGAGTAAGCCCTGAGTCAGAGCCAAGAATAAACCCTCAGCAACACTGGCTGTGGCCCCCAGGAAAAAACAAAAACAAAAGCAGGAAGTTGCTTCTCCCTCGAACGGCAGGTTAAGTGTAAGAGGGATTTGATGAGGGTGCAGGGCTGGGAGCTCAGGCTCCTTCTGTTGCATCTTATTCTGCCACATTAATTAATTAATTAGTTTTCCATCTGCCAACTCCTGCCAACTCTGTCCATGTCACTGTGCAGACAGGTAACGAGGGAGGCTGGGAAAGGTAGTCTTCAGTAGTTCTCAACAGTGGGCTTGTAGGGCACTTTGGAAGGGTGGGGAGTGGGACGGAAGCCAGCGGCGCTGCTAAGTGCCTTGCAGTGCACCGGACCGTCCCCACCAGAAAGAAGTATCCAGCTCCAGATGCTTTAAAGGGCTCAGGTTGAGAAACTTGGCTCTGGCCAGGCAGCCTGCCCTGGGGGAGGTGGCGGGGGTGGAGGATTCTATTCCAAAATGGAGATGAAGAGAAATTATCCAGGGGGCGGGACAACCTGCAACATGTGGTGTGGTGGTCACCGCCCTGGGGATTAGGTGATGCATATTCCCAGGGGGACCTCCTTCCTTCCGCCAAGGGGGTCAAAGCTGAGAGTCAACGGGCTCCGAGGACAATCAAGAACCAGCCTTCAACTCCCGCTTTGTTGAGAGTTGTTATCATGAATGTGTGTTGGATCTTGTCAGATGTTTCCTCTGCATGTATTAACGTAATCACGTGGTTTTTAGCTTTCCTTGTATTGATAGGATGTGTTGTGTTGATTGACTTGTGAAGGACCTGTATTGTGAACTGTAATGCCCCAAAGGGAAGAGAGAGAGTGAGAGAGAGAGAGAGAGAGAGAGAGAAAGAGAAAGAGAGAGAGAGATGCCCCCTGTAGAGGCAGGCTGGGGAGAGGGGCCATGGGATGGGAGGGAAACCCGGGACATTGGTGGTGCGCAATGTACACTGGTGACGGGACAGGTATTGGAGCACTGTATGGCTGAAACCCAATCACAAACACAGCTTTGTAACTGTGTATCTCACGGTGATTTAAAAGCTTGCAAGGCAAGGAGGGTTTACAGGCGGCTAGGGAGAACCAACCCACAACCTCCTAGGGGGTAGTAGGGCCCCCTACGGGTGTGGGGGTTCACAGCCTCCCCCTGCATCATTTCCCCCCAGAGGTTTCCCTGGACATGGGCCCTTCTGAGCCCCACTTCTGATCAGCTGGGTCTCCCAAGAAGGTTAAGATTGAAGCTGAGGAACTGTTTACAAAAGCCAGAATCTGGAAAAAACCCGAGTGCCCTAGAACAGATGACTGGTTGAAGAAACTCTGGTACATCTATACAATGGAATACTATGCAGCTGTTAGAAAAAATGAGGTCATGACGTTTGCATATAAGTGGATCAACATGGAAAGTATCATGCTAAGTGAAATGAGTCAGAAAGAGAGAGACAGACATAGAAAGATTGCACTCATCTGTGGAATATAGAATAATAGACTATAAGACTAACACCCAAGAATAGTAGAAATAAGTACCAGGAGGTTGTCACCATGGCTTGGAGGCTGTTCTCTCATTCTGGGCAACTCAGAGAAGGGAACACCAAGTAAAATGTGGTTGTTGGTCATGTGGGGGAAAGATGATGCGGGCCGAATATAGACTAGAGACAACACAATGGCCACTCAACACCTTTATTGCAAACCACAACACCTAATCAGAGAGAGAGAATAAAAGGGAATACCCTGCCATAGTGGCAGTGTGGGGTGGGGGGAGACGGGACTGGGGAGGGGGGGAGGGATGTTGGGTTTACTGGTGGTGGAGAATGGGCACTGGTGAAGGGAGGGGTTATCAAACTTTGTAAGGGAGAAACATGAGCACAAAAATGTATAAATCTGTAACTGTACCCTCACGTTGACTCACTAATTAAAAATAAACTATTAATTAAAAAAAAAAAAGATTGAAGCTGAGGAAACAGGAAGGGAAACGGTAAGGGACTTTGCTTTCCAGGAGAGCAGTGTGAGGGGTTCACCCATCCACAGGAACCCGCTGTGTGCAAAGGCTGAGCTGGAGGGAGCAGAGCGGGTAGGGCACCTGCCGTGCTCGTAGCTAACCCAGGTTTTGTCCCCGGCACCCCAGGTGGTCCCCGAGCCCTGTCAGGAATGACCCCTGCATACAGATCCAGGAGTAAGCCCCCAGCACCACCCGGTGCAGCCCCCAAACAAAACAACAACGCAAAAACCTAGCATGAGAAATAGGCTTACAAATAGGGCGAAAGATTTGCATCAATTCTACAGAACTCTCCTACCATGCCCCTGGCCGATGTCAAATGTTTCCTCCGCATTTATTAATATAATCATGTGGTTTTTTATCTCTCCTTTTATTGATAGGATTATTGATTGACTTGTGAAGTACCTGCATTACAAACTGTAATGCTGAGAGAGAAAGAGAGAGAGAGAGAGAGAGAGAGAGAGAGAGAGAGAGAGAGAAGAGCCCCCTGTAGGGGCAGGCTGGGGAGAGGGGGCCACGGGATGGGAGGGAAACATTTGACAACCATCTTGATGGTTTATCGGGCACCGACCACATTCCGGAAACTGTCCTGAGCCCCCTAACAGCCATTACTTCCGTTAGCTCTTGATCAAGTCCAGCCAAAGCTTCTATTCTCTTCCTCATCCCCAGGGTCAGAGGGCTCAGGCTGCCCGAGGCCACAGAGCTAATAAGGTGCAGAGAAAGTTGGGGCCTCGGGAATGTCTGGGTCCCGGGGCCAGCCGCTTCCACAACCGCGTCTTTATTTGCCAGGGGAGAGCAGCGGGGACTCTGACCTATTGTCGCATGTCTGCACCCAAGGCAGAGGCTCACCCCGTCTCCATCACTCGCCCCACTGTCCCCTCCCCTCAGAGACCTCGGTCTGTGCGTCAAGCCCGCACGCCTGGCGTCAGCCCTTCTCTCCGCTGGGGCTGGGAACGGGGAGTGCGCAGAGGTCAAGTGCCTGGTTCAAAGCCACAGTTCGAGTCAGAAAGTGACTCATCGCCTTGCCTCACTCCGCTCCCGCAAATAAGCAAACAGCGCCGGAGCCGCGGCCACCCGTCCCCCCACCCCCGGTGCCATCGGCCCAGGAAAGAAGTTGAGCGGTTGCTCATCTGATGAGGAGGCCGGGGAGGAAAAGTTTCGGGATTCTCCTGGGGACCGGGCAGAGGGGGACCAGCGGTGGGAGAGACGCTGTCAGGGTAACGCTGGTGCGGAGGAAGCAGCCGTGACTCCAGGGCACACGTGCTCCGAGTCCGTTGAGCAGAAAGGACCCATTTTTAGGCAGAAGCTCTTTCGAGTCGGACCCACACCCAGTACCGCAAGCTGGCATTTGTCAACAGGAAACCCATCCCACTGGTGATGCCCGTCCCGCTCCCTGGCGCTGGATGCCAGGGGTGGGGTACCTGCTGGGGGTGGGCGTCAGAGGCGAGGGGCGGGGCCACCCGACCCACGGAGCCACGCCCAGGCAGCGACCTTCACGGCTCTGAGGAAGACAGTTGTGTCCAGGAGACGCTCCCGGGGCAGGGCTACCGCGGAGGGGTCTGAAATAGCTCTGAGGTTCTGTGCCCACAGGGCAGGGAGGAGAGTGGCAGGGACTGCGGGCACATGGGAGTGAGCATAGAGCCGGATTGTTGGGGCCAGTCGTCCGTTCTCCCTCCCCGGCGCTGTTCCACCTGCCCAGGGCGTCGCTGGGCAGGGCTGCTGGCCCACGGGGTGGCGGGGGTGGGGGGTGGGGTGGAGGGGGCTCAGCAGAGAAAAAAGAAAGTCAATCTGTTTGGTTCTGCAGCAGCCTGGCACGAATGACAAAGGATTGTCTTGATCAGAGAGCCAACAGGGAGGGGCATTTTACAAACTACAGCCGGGGACCAACACCCTCTCCCTCCCCCCGCCCCCCCCCCAAACATCGGTGTCATAGCAGCGCTGTTGTTCGCAACGGTCAGCAGGGAAAGGGAAAATAACCCACGTCCAAGCCAGGAATGGGTCTGGGAGTGTGGTAGCCCTGTCGGGACTGTGACTCAGGCACCAAGAGGAACCGTCTGGGCCGCCCCAGAGCCTGGACGAATCTGGAACACAGTATACTAAAGGAAGAAGCCAGACACGAAGAGCCCCATAGTGTATGGTTCTGTCTGTGTGAAGCACGCAGAGCAGGAAAACCCACAGACACAGAAAAGAGCCTCGTGGTTGCCCGGAGCTGGGATGGGAAGGACTGAAAATAGGTATGGGGTGTCTTGGGGGGTAAGATGAAAATGTTCTGGTATTAGGAAGTAGGGATAATTGTAAAAGTTGGAGAAAATTCTATCGAACTGAAAAAAATATATACTAAATGATACACATTAGGAAATATGTTCATCTTTAATAATAATTTCCAGTATTATTCAGTATGGGCTGGAGCAATAGCACAGGGCATTCACCTTTCACGCGGCTGACCCGTGTTCAACTCCTCCGCCCCTCTCGGAGAGCCCGGCAAGCTACCGAGAGTATTGAGCCCCCACGGCAGAGCCTGGCAAGCTACCCGTGGCATATTGGATATGCCAAAGACAGTAACAGTAAGTCTCTCGATGAGAGACATTACTGGTGCCCGCTCGAACAAATCGATGAATTATTCAATATAGTCTATCTTGCGATCTGTGAGCTCCAATTCAGTGGATTCCTTTCGATTGTTTGTTTTTGGGTCATTTCCAGGTCTGCCCAGGGCTTACCTCTGGCTCTGTGCTCAGGGGGTCACTCCTGGGGGCTTCAGGGAATCCTATGTGAATAGGGTTCAAACCAGATTGGTCTGTGTGCGAGGCAGTGCCTTCCCCGCTGCACTAGTGCTCCCTGCCCGCCCACCACCCCCTACCACCCCACCGCCCCCACTATGGGCATCATAACTGCTGTAGTCTGGAAGTTGGGTTCCCCAGGAACTGTTTTGGAATTGGTTGTTGTTTGGACACTGCCCACTTCCGATTCTTCATTGAGCAAGGACGTGGCCCCACAAGCCTCCGTGGTGGACGCCGGGGATGTGCGTGTTCCTGCTGAAGGGCCTGACCTGTCACCAGGCAACACCAGGCAAAAGCCTGAGCAGAGGGGGAATGTCTGTTAAAGTGTGATTCCCAGAGGCCAGAGCGGTAGTACAGCAGGCTGGGCTCATGCCTTGCGAGTGGGCAACCCGGGTTCCACCCCCAGCATCCCACATGGTCCCCTAGCACCACCAGGAGTAATTCCTGAGCACGGATGGGTGTGGCCCCCAAACCAAATAGAAGTCTGAATCCCAGAGCCTCTGAGACTGTCCAAACGAAATATTACACTTTATGGACCATTGGGGCTGGAGCCATAGCACAGCGGGTAGGGCGTTTGCTTTGCATGTGGCTGACCTGGGTTCGATTCCTTCATCCCTCTTGGAGAGCCTGGCAAGCTACTGAGAGTATCCCACCCTCACGGCAGAGCCTGGCAAGCTACCTGCGGTGTATTCGATATGCCCAAAACAGTAACAACAAGTCTCACGATGGAGACATTACTGGTGCCGGCTCGAGCAAATCAATGGACCATTGGCCTGTTGCTGATAATATTTAGAGGAAAGTATTTTTTATTTCCTTTAATTGATTATTAAATTATTAATTGATTATTTTAAAATTGATTATTTTTTAAAATGGAATCACCGTGAGGTAGAGCATCACAAAGCTATTCATGATTGGGTTTCAGTCATACTATGTTCCAACACTCATCCCTCTACCAGTGTATATTTCCCAACACCAGTGTCCCCAGTCCCTCCTTCTGCCCATCATCCCACCCCAATCTACCTCTAGGTCAGGCACCTCTCTCCCCTCCCTCTCTCTCTCCTTTTGGCCATTATGGTTTGCCATACAGATGTTATCCCTTTACTTACTTTCAACACTCAGTTCTTGTCCAGAGTGATCATCTCCAAGTTGTCAGTAAGTATTTCAAAGAATCTTAGGAGAATGCTTTCTGTTTCTGCTGGGTTTAAGGGGATTGTGGGGAGGCTGGGACTGATGGGACCGTACCTGGAAGTACTCAAGGCTTACTCTTGGCTTCACGCTCAGGGATCAGCCCTGTTGAGGCTCAGTGGACCAAATATGGGGCCTAGGATTAAAACAGGTTGAGCCAATGTGCAAGGGTCAGCCTTAATCTCTGCACCATCTCTCTGACCCAGGTTTAAAGATTTTTAATAGCAAGAAAGGGGGGGTTCCTTGGATCCTGGGAGAGAATGGTATTCCAAAGACCTTTTACTTTTTTGGGGGGGGGGTCACACCCGGCGATGCACAGGGGACACTCCTGGCTCTGCACGCAGGAATTACCCCTGGCAGTGCTCAGGGGACCAAAAGGGATGTTGGGAATCAAACCCGGATCGGCCGCGTGCAAGGCAAATGCCCTACCCCCTGTGCTATCACTCCAGCCCCTCCAAAGACCTTTTAAAGGCCAAGCTCTTCCCTAAACAAGAATCTGGTCTAAGGAAGAAAGCAGAAACATTTCAGGAATTCAGAAGGTGCTTGGGCTGTGCAGTTGCTGTAACTGTCGAGCTGAGTCTACTGGAGACTACAGAGGAATTATAAGTTGTTGATAGCACTTTAGTTAGTTAGTTTGTTTGTTTTGCTTTTTTTTTGAGGAGGGTCACATGCAGCGATGCTCAGGGGTTACCCCTGGCTCTGCACTCAAGAATTACTCCTAGCGGTGCTTGGAGAACCATATAGGATACCGGGGATCGAACCTGGGTCAGCCAAATGCAAGGCATGCCCTACCCACTGTACAATCACGTCGGCCCCAATGACATTTTTGAATCAACTTGAATTCCTAAAAGTTGGAAATGGGGGGCTGGAGTGATAGTACTGCGGGTAGGGTGTTCACCTTGCAAGTGGCCGACCCGGGTTCTATTCCCAGCGTCCCATATAGTCCTCTGAGCACCACCAGGAGTAATTCCTGAGTGCAAAGCTAGGAGTAACCCCTGTGCATCTCCGAGTGTGATCCAAAAAGAAAAAAAAAAGTTGGAAACGGGAAAGGAGGTAGAACAACTTGCCTGTTTATATTTAGTCCCAAGACTAAATTTATTTAGTATCCAGGCTCTGGGGGCTACTTAATTTTTACAATTCCTAAGTGACTGCATCAAAGAAGGTGGGTCAGTTCTCACCTTCTACGGTGCATGTATATAGAATGACCATCTGCACCACGGTAGGTATTTGAGGGGTGTAAGATGTAGGTGTTTCTTGTGCTATAGAAATTCTGGCTCTTTTCTTTAAAAACATGCAAATTATTATTTGTTTGGGGCTGCGAGGATGAGATTAATGCCATGACAGGCTGCAGCGAATATTAAGTCTCAACTAGGCCTCAGTTTCTGTTTCCCCCAAGCGGGACTTGTAGTTTCTGGTAAACTCCCAGTTGAGTAAGTTCCCTAGATAAGGAACTGGACAGTTGGGTCTGGCCAGTCATGAGGGGTCACTGTCCCCTCCTTAGAAACTGTTACTCTTAATGGAAAACTATCATCTAATTGTTGACCGCTGTTGTAATAGGAACAATGTTAAAAATAGACCAGCATATAAACCACTCTTAACTTTGAAACCTATATAAACCGCTTGTGACTTGGAGTTGGGGTCCTTGTCAAGACTCCGCTGTGTTGGATGAGACGTGGACCCCAGCTCGAGCTGGCAATAACGTTCCTTTGCTTTTGCATTATTGTGTGTGGATTTGGTCTCTCTGCAACTGGGGATCCGAAGCTCATGCACAACGGAGCCACACCCAGCAGTGCTCAGGGCTTACTCCTGGCTCTGTGTTCAGAGATCACTCCTGGCAGTGCTCAGGAGACCATATATGATGCCGAAGGTCTAAAGGATACCACTGGACTTGCTCTATGACTTCAATACACACTAATTTTTTTTTTTTTTTTTTTTTGCTTTTTGGGTCACACCTGGCAATGCACAGGGGTCATTCCTGGCTCATGCACTCAGGAATTACCCCTGGCGGTGCTCAGGGGACCATATGGGATGCTGGGATTCGAACTCGGGTCGGCCGCGTGCAAGGCAAACACCCTACCCGCTGTGCTATCACTCCAGCCCCCACACTAATTATTTTTCTTAGAAAATATTATTAAGATCAGGGATATTTGAAAATAAACTGTATTAGATTGTAGCTGTATCAAAATTCCTTTTCTGTTTTGTTTTGTTTTGTTTTGTTTGTTTTGAGGCCACACCGGGGTTGCATTCAGGGCTTACTCCTGGCTCTGCACTCAGGGGTCATCCCTGGCAGTGCTCACGGGACCATATGGGATGCCAGGGACTGAACCCAGGTCGGACGCATGCAAGGCAAGCACCGTACCCGCTGTACTGTCTCTCCAGCCCTGTCTCTCTGGCCCTGCAGTATAAAACTTCCTGAGTTGATGGCGGTGCTGAAACAGGGCAATATCCATCTTGGTAAAAACATACTTAACTATTAGCGTGAGGTGTCCATATTTTTTTATTTCATGTGGCACATGGTGACGGGCACTGGTGCAGGTGAGACCCGACCTTGCAAAGCAGCCCAGAAGCGAAGCCTCACAAGAGGGAGTGTCTGGGCAAAGTTGGCAAGAACAGGGTGTCAGCCAGCACCGGGTGTTCGGCCTTGAGCCTCCCTCGACCTCCTAGTCACGGGAGCCCTAGACACAGAAACTGTCACGTGTGCTTAGCAAGTCATCCTAACTGCAGCGTCTAGCCTTGATTGGGATTGGACCAGGACTGGAGAGGTGACAGTTCGATAATGCTTAACCTTCTGTGATTGGACCATCCCCTTAAGCTGAGACTCCCTATAAAATACGTGTGTATTTGGCAATAAAGTGAACAGCCATCAGCTGCTCCCGGAGGGTGTTTCTCCTCGCACCCGTCATCCTTCCCCCACGGCTGCCCGGACCCGGTGCACAATGTGTCTGGGCACCGTTGGGAGAAAACTATTCCCCAACAATTTCATACATTTGAAATCCCTATTTTCTGGGCTGGAGCGATAGCACAGTGGTTGGGCGTTCACCTTTCACTCGGCCAACCTGAGTTTGATTCCTCTGCCCCTCAAGAGCCCGGCAAGCTACCGAGAGTATCGAGCCCTCGTGGCAGAGCCTGGCAAGCTACCCGTGCGTATTGGATATGCCAAAAACAGTAACAACAAGTCTCTCAATGAGAGATGTTACTGGTGCCCACTCGAACAAATCAATGAGCAATGGGATGACAGTGACAGTGACAGATTTTCTGGGTAGTTAAAATGTACCTAATTGTTGGCTCGGTACAGGGTAGACAGCATGGAGCGCCACCCAAACGTTATTCCATTTCTACCTCCATTGTCCATTGTTGCCTCTTCAATTCCCAGACTCCTTTGCAGCCCATGAAGCCATGTGACCCAGTCCTGGCCAACAAGGCAGAAAGAGACATTCTCCAGAACTTTCTGGACAAGACATCCTTGCCTCTTAAAAGAGAATGAGTAAGATGCCCCAACCCCCTTTTTCTTGCAGAAAAAGGCAGATACGATTTCATGAGGATTTTTGTTTTGTTTTGTTTTTCTGGTGCTAGGGGTTGAACCTGGAGGCTCATGCTTGTGAAATGCATGTTCAACCACTGAGCCGTATCCCTGGCCCCTGTCACCGTCACTGTCATCCCGTTGCTTATAGATTTGCTCGAGCGGGCACCAGTAACGTCTCCATTGTGAGACTTGTTGTTACTGTTTTTGGCATATCGAATACACCACGAGGAGCTTGCCAGGCTCTGCTGTGCCCTGGCCCCTAAAGACAACTTTAACATGGAACCTTAAAGGGATTTTTTGACACAAAAATGTTGGGACTTCAGGATGCCAGGAGGGCCTGGCCTGAGAAGCCACACTCTCTCCCAACACAAAAGGCCATTGAGTCAGCCAGGGTCACCTGGGGCATTCCTCACAGCCAGTTCAACACTACTGAGCATTGGCAGTGAGCAATGCCTCAGTCAAGAAATGTACATTGGGGCCAGAGAGATAGCACAGTGGGTAGGGAACTTGCCTGGCATGTGGTTGACCCGAGTTTGAACCCTGGCACCCCATATGATCCCTCAAGCCCCACTGAGAGCAATCCCTGAGGGCAGAACTATAAGTAAGCCCTGCACACAGCCAGGTGAGGGGCCCGACAACAAAAATCAAAAGAAATGTGGATCCCCCAGGCGCATCTGCCCCCAGGTTTACCCTGGGAGGAGCCTTAAGGGTCTGGACACTCAGCTGATCCATGAGGCAGGTGTTCAGATGTGGAGAAAGCTCCTAACGCTGAAAATCTCCACCCACTCTCTTGAAGGTAGGGGAGACACTCAAGAACCAGAAGTATGTGTGTTCATAAACTGACACTCAGGAGAATCCAATCTATTCAAATTACCGCTTGTTTGGTATTCTGCTGTTTTTGTGGGGTTTAGGTTGTTTGGGTTTTTTTTTTCAGAGGTCAGTGAGGGGAAGAGCATTTTTGGGGATTGAACCCAGGGCCTCACACACACAAGGTGAATGCTCTACCTTCATGCCATCTCCCCTGCCTAGCGCTCGGAATTCTCCTGTGTTCTTCTCCCGTGGTGGTTTCCTTCGGCTCTGAAAGCAAACGGGAGAAACTGTGTCCTCAGGCAATCAATCATTCTCTAAGGCAACTGGCATATTTGAAGGACTCAGAACCTATTACTGGGGGCAGGGATTGAACGGGGTCCTGTCTTGCATACGGCTGACCGGGGTTCAATCCCTGGTACTTCAAGAAGAAGAAAGAGAAATAGAAGAAGAGAGGGAAGAGAAGGAGAAGAAGTTGGAGAAAAAGAAGGAGAAATAAGAGAAGGAGAAGGAGGAGAAAGAGAAGGAGGAGAAGGAGGAGAAGGAGGAGAAGGAGGAGAGCACAGTAGAACCTGGTATCCCAGCTGTGACACAGGTCCAGCGGTCTCTGAAGCAAGCTCTGAGAGTAACAGCTTGTGCATGCCAGTGAGTGTGCAGGGAGATGCACCAAAAATGCTGCCCTTGAACCTGGAGGGAAACAGAAAAGTGTTTAACAGCAACCTAAAGGAGGCAAAAGTATAGTTCTCGCTCAAGTACAAGTCTAGGCAAGGAAATCTGATGGTAAGACTGCTTCAGGCCTCCAGACTTCTGTTTTTCTACACCACTTTCCTTTTTTTTCAGGAGGGGTGTCACACCTGGCGATGCTCAGGGGTTACTCCTGGCTCTGCACTCAGGAATCATTCCTGGCGGGCTCAGGGAACCATGTGGGATGCTGGGGAGCAAGCCCAGGTCAGCAGCATGCAAGGCAAACGCCCTCCCCGCTGTGCCATCACTCTGACCCCTCTACACCTCTGCCTGGGACCAGTTTTCTCCCCAATATTGCCTTATTGTCCCAGGAGGATGTCAAGTTCCAGCTGTTGCATCTGATTCCCAAATAGTGAGAAAAGGCAGAAAGGGCATCTCCCACTTTAAGGAATTTCCCTAATGTTTCTTTGTACATATCCAGAGCTGTGAATGAGACTGGGGCATTTCTTTCTTCTTCTTCTTTTCTTCTTTCTCTTTGCGGAGGCCGGGGTGCACACCCAACTGTGCTCAGGGGGTATTCCTGGCTCTGTGCTCAGAGATCACTCTTGGTGGGGTTCAAGAACCATACGTGGTGTTGGAGACTGAACCCAGGTCAGCTCCAGACAAGGCAAATGCCCTGCCCACTGTCCTTTCTCTCTGGCTTAAGTAATTTTCTTTTTTGTTAGTTTTTTTTTAATTGAATCACCATGTGGAAAATTACAAAGCTTTCAGGCTTAAGTCTCAGTTATACAATGCTCAAACAACCAGCCCTTCACCAGTGCACATATTCCACCACTAAAAATACCCCAGTATACCTCCCACCCCCATTCCCCCCACCCCCGCCTTTGTAACCGATAAATTTCACTTTACTTTCTCTTTACTTTGGTTACACTCAACATTTCAACAAAAAACTCACTATTATTGTTTGGAGTTTCCCCACTAGACTCAGCCTGCTGTGAAAAGATATGAGATCTATCGCAGCCGCGCAGTTTTGGATTTCTGTATTTTAGTAACTAAGTCCAGGGGAATTTATGGCAGAAATTGGATCATTGCAAGCTTGTATCTCTCATTAGTGGTCCTCATAATATGGCGGTCGCCACGCCCTTTCTCCCCTCCCCCCCGCCCAGGGCAAGGAAAAGGCGAGAGAGAAAAACCTTTCTCCTCCTGGGCAGGCATGGGGCAGAGGCTTAGTTCACAGTCTAGAGACATTTCTGCAAGAAACTGCCGGTACCAAAAGTAGTTTAGCTGGCCTCTGGAGTCATGCTCGTGCAGCTGCGGAGAGGCCGCACACGTGCGGCCACCGGGGTCACTTCCTAGTTTGTTTTTAAACGTAGGCAAAAGCCACAACTGTTTCTATAGTTCTGGGGTTGAAATTGATTAGATAACAAAGTTTCTATATTAAAATCAATAAGTTTCAAAACACCAATCTTTAACTTAACATTGTCCTATCTCATGATGGGGTTGTCTAAGAATTTGCTGAGCTATTTGCTGCTAGTTGAGCCTTCAGTGTTACTGTTTTGTTTGTTGAGTTTAGTACCTTCTCTGGACTGGAGCGACAGCACAGCGGGTAGGGCGTTTGCCTCGCACGCGGCTGACCCGAGTTCGATTCCTCTGTCCCTCTCAGAGAGCCCGGCAAGCTACCGAGAGTATCCCGCCCGCACAGCAGAGCCTGGCAAGCTCCCCGTGGCATATTCCATATGCCAAAAATAGTAACAAGTCTCACAATGGAGACGTGACTGGTGCCCGCTCGAGCAAATCGATGAGCAATGGGATGACAGTGCTACCGTGCCACAGTACCTTCTCCATTACTTTCCCCCTGACTGGGTGTGGTCCTACTGGAATTTCAGTTTTGAGGACACAGGTGGTGTCCTGCTCCAGAGACTTCCCTGGTGGATCGATGGATCTGTGGCCCCTGAGTCTATGTTCTGGGCCAATGGGCTAACATCCTGGTGGCTGTGGCAGGTGGGCGTGGCTGCTGGGGTTTCCAGAAGAGGGGGGCCGAGGGGAGATGCTGCCCACCCCACGGAGAAGTGCCAGTGTTCTCAGCCTGAGCACTGGGCATCTGACATGTTTAGCGGTTTGTGTCTCTGAAGAGAAATTAGTGAACTGGTGGAGCTGTGCGTTGGCAGGGCGGCAGTGGTGGGTGCAGGTGCAGCTGCCGGGGCTTTGGCGGGGTGGATGTGCAACCCACCCCCCTCCGGAGGGCACCCCAGAGTTCTCAGCCAGGGGGTGCTTGGCCTGCATCTCCCCTGAGCTTTGGCTGGGAATCGGTAGAGTCAGCAGGTGGCAGCTGTGGGCAGCGGGCCGGGTCGTTTCTTTTTGCTTGGGTTCAATGTGGCCTCAAAGAAAACGGAGATTCTGGAGAGCAAGTAGAGGGCTATGGTGTCTGCCGCCCACAGGGCCAGCCCCGGCTCTATCTGTGGCACCACAGGTGCCCCCCCCTCCAGCACCACCCCCGCATAGCCAGGAGTGATCCCTAAGCACAGAGCCAAGAGTAATGGGGGCGGGGGCGTGGAGCGATAGTACAGTGGGTAGAGCGTTTGCCTTGCACCTGGACAACCCGGGTTCAATCCCCGGCATCCCATAAGGTCCCCCAAGCACCACCAGGAGTAATTCCTGAGTGCAGAGCCAGGAGCAACCCTTGAGCATAGCTGGGTGTGACCCAAAAAGTGAAAAAAAGAAAAAGTAATCCATGAGCACAGCTTGGTGTGTGTCTCCCCCCCGACACCGAAATAATTTTTGCTTAAATTTTTATTTTTTTAAAAATTTTATCACCATGTGGAAAGTTACAAAGTTCTCAGGTTTATGTCTCAGTTATACCGTATTCAAACACCATCCCTTCACCAGTGCCCATATTCCACCACCAAAATCCCGGGTATACTCCCCGCCCCCCACCCCAACTGTATAACTGATGAATTTCAATTTATTTTCTCTTCACCTTGATTACGTTCCATATTTCAACACAAAACTCACTATTGTTGTGGGAGTTATATCCCCAAACAAGATAACCCTATTAAGGAAGCATTTGATAATTAGTTTTCATTAAAAGATTGTATGTTTTCAGGTTTTAGAAAAGGTTTCAGGTTTAGAAAAGCTGCGGCCGCGCAGCTTGGATGTGTCCCAATCCCGAATCCTGGAGCCGTGTTAGTTGCTGCTCAGTGTCGCCAGGGCTCCATCTGGAGAAGGTGTGCTGGCGGCACCTCCTCCTTCCAGCCCCCACAGTGTTGCTGGCCCCAATTCGGTCCGGAGCATTGTCCGGGCCGTGTTGCTCACCAGAAGCCGCTTCTCTGTGGATTGTGGCATCAAGATGGCGCCGAGGGTGGGTCGAGGGCGTGACTTCCGGCGGCCGGGACCACTTGGAGTTTTGGGCTGGCACCGCCCCACTCCAGTGCCCCCCCCCCCCCCCCCGCGGCTCAGATGTGTCCCAGTCCCGAATCCTGGAGCCGTGTTAGTTGCTGCTCAGTGTCACCAAAATAATTTTTAAAAATTAAAACATAATAAAATTGAGGTTCTGTCACTAAGAAACAAGGGGGTGTGGGTGTAGGGAGGTAACTAGCAGTTCTGATCCAGTCTCCAAAGCCAGACGGGGATCAGAGGACGGAAGAGAGGAACAGAGACGCACTCTGACACCGTGAATCCTTCGCCCTGAGCTAAGCCCAGCCCTGGGTCCCGAGCAGACGCACCAGGAGGGACGCCCTGGCCTGCTGGGGTCCGGGTGCACACGGCAAGCAGGGCTTCTTCCACACACAGCGTTAGGCCGCTGCCACTGCTCTCACGGACGCCAACAGTGGTTGGCAATTGGGGGCCAGAGCAACGGGACAGAGGGTCAGGTGTTTGCCTTGCACGTGGCCAACCCAGGTTCGATCTCCAGCATCCTCGATGCTTCCCCAAGCATCGCCAGGAGTGATCCCTGGGCGTCGCTGGATGTGACCCCCAAAACCGAACCCAGAAAAGTGGCTGCTAGCTGACTTCCGGGAGATAAGTGGGGAGGGCCTGGCGGGTCCGGCCCCATGAACCCAGGTCTCCAAAACCCCAGAACCTGGCAGGGGCCCACGCTGCCCCAGGGAGCCCGCAGGGCCCAGACAGGCAAGCAAACAAACAGCACAACTGGGGGAGCGTCAAGCTCAGGGGAGCCAGGGGAAGCCTCCTCCCGGAACAGCAACCAAGGTCTGGGTCCCCGCAGGGGCCAAAATAACTTGAGTCAACAAGCCATATGCGCCGGGCAGGCCGCGGGGCGGTGGCAGGCCAAAGCTCAACCAGATCTATTATTTAGCATTTGTCACCAAACACAAATAGCAATTCTCCGCTCCCCAGGGCACCGACCGCAGGACTGTTTGGCATCAGAAGCCACCTTGGGTCTGCCAAGGCCAAGTTCAAAGCTTTGGCCCGGAGTCACAGCAGCCAGTAGGGCAGCTGGGAAGGCTCAAGGCAGGAAGCTACAGCTGCCACCTAAGCCCTCGCAAGGAGGGAGGGGACCCCTGGGAGTTCTAGAAACATCTGCGGGACCCAGCCCACCTAGACATAGTTGCGGGGGCCTCTGCTCACCGGGCAATGGTCGGTGCAGGGGGACCTTAGGGGTCAGGCCTCCTCTTGGTGCCGGGGGCCACCCCGTGCCCCCCAGGCTCCTGGCGCTGTGAGCCTCAGGAAGTTGACCGTTTAGAGTCAAAACTAATTGGTTCCAGCTCTTGGAGGGGTGTGTGTGTGTGTGTGTGTGTGTGTGTGTGTGTGTGTGTGTGTGTGTGTGTGTGTAGGGTAGGGGGAGGTAAGCAGTACAGACCCTGCATGCAGAGACTCAGAAGGCTTGTTCCTCAGCTGGGCTCACAGAAAGTGCGTGAAAATCAGGTTTCTTCAGCTCTGTTTTCTAGTTTGCTCTTTCTCTGCTCGAGACTTGGCCCAGAACATCTCCACTCCCCGAAACAGACTGGGCTGAAGTAAACATGTATGTAAATACACACACACACACTCACACACACTCATACACATCACACACACATACACACATACACACTCACACATACTCACACACACTCACACACTCACACACACATGCACACTCATACACATACACGCACTCACACACATACACACATACACACACATATACTCACACACACATACTCACACATACTCACACACACATGCACACACACATACACTCACACACATATACTCACAACATACACACTCACACATACTCACACACATGCACACACACACATATTCACTCACACACATATACTCACGACATACACACACTCACACACATACACACACTCACACACATATACTCACAACATACACACTCACACACACTCACACACATACACACACTCACACACATATACTCACAACATACACACTCATACACACTCACACACATACACACACTCACACACACATATACTCACACCATACATACTCACACACACTCACACACATACACACACTCACACAAACACAAGCTCTCTCTCTCTCTCACACACACACATACACACACACACACACACACAGTGATCGGAAAGTAGCTTCGAGACCCCCCTCCGCCCCCACTCCTTGGGTGAGAAGCCGCAGGTCACAGCCTCTAGCGCCAGCCCTGCCCTCCCTCCCTCCCGCACGCAGCCTGGGGCCCAGGAGGAGCAGCCGTGCGGGCTCCACTGTGAGAACAGGCAAGTCTGCACAGATCCACATCTGACTTTTTAATTTTTCCAGTTGGGAACTATGACCCAAAATTGTGGCTAGAAACCAGACATTCTTTCTGCCACCAGGTCCCACTGTCTTTGTAGTTCTTAAAAAAAATTTTTTTTTCCTGTGGGGTAGTATGAGAAGAATACACAGAGGCAGTAGAAACACAGGCCGGGAAGCTTGCCACAGGCCTGGGGAGGGAGGCTGGGACACGGAAGGGGCCACGGTGACAGTGGTGACTGGAAACGATCACTCTGGACAAGGGCTGAGTGCTGAAAGGAGGTAACAGGATAAGCATCCTTCCAGTAACGGGATCTCGAACCACAGTGCCTAGAAGAAAAGAGAGGAGGAGGAGGAGGAGGAGGAGGAGGAGGAGGAGGAGGAGGAGGAGGAGGAAAGAGTGTTTGCCCAAGAGGCAGGCTGGGGGCAGGGGTTTCCTGGAAGGAAACTGAGGAAATTGGCAGGGGGTAGCATACACTGGTGAAGGGATGGGTTTTGGAATTATATGACGCAAATCATGAACAACTTTGTAACTATGTATCTAATAATGATTCAATTTTAAAAAATTGTTTCCCTATGGAGACAGGAGTCATAGTACAGCAGGTAGGGCGCTTGCCTTGACCCAGGTTGGATCCCCAGCACCCCATATGGTCCCCGAGATCACCAGGAGTAATTCCCCAGTGCAGAATCAGGAGTAACCCCTGGACACACCGGTGTGCCTCCCCCCTCCCCGCCATTTTTTTTTTCTGGTAAGAGCTGAAAAGGCTGCTGTTTGAGTAAGGGTCACTCTCGGCGGTGTGAGGGACCTCTCCAGGGCTGTATCTTGTGCTGAGGCCTTGGCACATGCTCCCCCACCCCAGCTATCTCCCTGGGCCCCCAATCTTGGCATTTGAATCCTTTTTTAAGTGCCGTGTTCATTGGCGTTAATTTCAGCCACGCTGCTGTGTGTCGCCACGACCTAGTTTCCAATTTTTTTTCTGTTTTGAGGTTTTTGGCTGGGGATCACACCCAAAAGTGCTCACCTGCCTTGTACATGTCTGACCTGGGTTCCGTCTCCAGCACCCCACAAGGTCCCCTGGGCACTGCCAGGAGTGATCCCTGAGTCAGAGTCAGGAGTAAGTCCTGGGACCACTGGGTGTGACCCCAAACAAACCAACCAGTGACACACACCCCTTTCTGCTTCCCCTGTTTCTGACAACTTCTATGCTTAGTGCTTCTTGTGTCAAATTTGCCTTTTCCAAAGGCCAGAGCTATAGTATGTATGGTGGGTAGGGCCTTGCCTTGCAGGAAGTTGACCCGGGTTTGATCTCCGGCACTTTATATGGCCTCCCGAGCCCAGTCCTGAGCACTGCTGGGTGTAACCCAAGAGAGTTTTTTACCTCTTCTAGGTACCACATGTAAGTGGAATCTGACAGGCTGTCTTTCACTTAACAGAATGTTTTCAGGCTTCACCCATGAGACTGTTGTTTCTTTTGACGGCTGTATAGTAGTCCACATCCTAGATAGACTCCATCTGATTTAATGTAGCACAGCGGGTAGGGTGTTTGCCTTGCACACAGCCAACCCGGGTTTGATTCCTCCGTTCCCTCTCGGAGAGCCCGGCAAGCTACCGAGAGTATCTCTCCCGCACGGCAGAGCCTGGCAAGCTCCCTGTGGTGTATTCGATATGCCAAAACCAGTAACAAGTCTCACAATGGAGACGTTACTGGTGCCCGCTCGAGCAAATCGATGAACAACTGGACGACAGTGCTACAGTGCTACAGACATGTGGGATGGCTTTTGCCCGCTGGGAGTATGTGTGGTTGTGTTTAGCGACAGCATGTAACTGAGAAGAGTGTGGATGACGCTGAACAAGGGGTCAGCAAAGTAGGATTGCTACCTCCAGGCTACAGATGAGCAAACCAAGGGTCAGAGAAGTCCGGGAACTTTCCCAGGGCCAAGGGGCCAGCCAGTCTGTGTGGCTTGAGGACACATCTTTTACCCCGACCATTGACCCCCCCCCCAAGTCCTGTTTCTTTCCCTCCCTCCTCTCTTACCCCATCCCTCTCGCCATGCTTTGGTCAGGTTTGCGTTTGCTGTCCAGTTCTTGCTTTCCTTCCAGGTAGACACGTTTTTTCCCCCCAGGAGCCTCTAAACCCTGAATTGGATTTCCTGTGAGCCTTTTCCTCTCGCCTGGCAAACAGCCCAGAGCAAGCGAACAAGAGAGGCTTCTAGGTTCCCTCCCCGCAACCCTGAAACTGTGCTCTGCTTGTGAGATTTTTATTTTTATAAGCCCGAGATGTTGTCACTCTCAGTCCCACCACCTTGCCTCCAGAGTGACCCGAGGCTCAGGTTACACTTCTTTGTTCTTTTAAGAGCAGCACAACCTCTAATGCCGCCCTCCCATTTAGCTTTGAGGGGGGGTTGTTTGGGTTTCTATTTTTCGTTTTGGGGCGGTGCTCAGGACTTACTACTGGCTCTCTACTCAGGGATCACTCCTGGTGAGGTTTGGGGGTATCCAGGTTCCAACCCTGGGGGGCCACTTGCAAGGCAAGCCCTCACCCCGTCTCTGCGCTATCTCTCCGGCCCCATCAACACTTCTGCTAGGTCCCTGTCCTTATTGGGGCAGGGATTGGGGGGTGGCGGGGGCAGGACAATGTCCAGGGTCCTGGCAGGGGGATTTGTCTGTCTGTGGAGCTCTGGAAAGGGGCAAGGCCAACGATTGCCCGAGAAGACCCAGGTCATCTGCTTCAGGGTCTGAGGGGACTTAGAGGAACACTCACGACCCTCGAACCCCCCACACCCTCTGCTCTGCTGCCCCATGCTCCCAGCCCCCTGGCACGCACGGGATCTGCTCCTGATGCTGAAGGGGTACCCGGGACTGGTCTAGGCAGCCAACACTGGGACCAAGGCACAGCTCAGGGGTGCTGTGCACACACACACACACACACACACATATGCACACACACACACACACACGTAGCTGTCTCCAGATCCCGTGGGCTCACCACCTCCCGCCATCAATGCACCTTTCAGCAGCTTCCGCCCGCACTGGAAAGTCCCCCGTCCCACCCCACCCTCCCGCCGACAGTCTCCCTCCCTGGCTCCCCAGGCTCGGGGTTCAGTGCCCCCTAAGGTTTAGCCGCAGGGATTCCCCCACCCCACCAGGGGCTGGGAAACCAGTGCCCGCTTCCAGCTCTGCGCCGCCTCGAAGAACTTTTTTCTTTTCCCTCCCCCGCCCCTCTGTCTTTTTCATCTTTGCATCATTAGTTTACACTTATTATAGAATTTCTGGGGTATAATTTAGCACTTCTATGTTGGGACTAGGATTCGGGCAGCCGCCCCCACAAAGGGAAGCCTCTACCGGTTCCTCGCCCACCACTCCCCTGCGGCCGCCAGCCCCGCTCTCACCGGCATGAGTCTGGCTTTGGGGCTTTTGTTCTGCCATTTCCATTGCTTTTGTTTAATTACATATACATGTTCTCTTAACATAAACATAGACCCACACATTTACACATGAGATGCTGCTTACAGACACACATTTGGTCATTTGGCACATACTTGCCAAGTCCCTTTTTTTAACCCCCTTTTGTTTCTCCTGGCGTCCTTGGTCCCACCCCAGCGCCATCTCCATGCCCAGAAAACCTAATAGCAAGGTAACTAAGGGCCGGAAGGTCGCATGGAGAGGTCGCATAGGGGCCCGTGGCTTGTCTAGCCGCACCCAGTCCAGGCCTGTCCCTGCCGTCACCATCACCATCCGCCCCCACCAGGAGCAAGCCCTGAGTACCACTGAAACAAACAAACAAAAAAAACCGAATCTTTCCCTGGGCAAGAGTGACAGTAGGGCATTGGCCTTGGACGGAGCTGACCCGGGTTCTATCCCGGGCATCCCAGGTGGTCCCCCTGACCACTGCCAGGAGTAATTCCTGAGTGCAGAGCCAGGAGTAACCCCTGAGGGTTGCCAAATGCAATACCCCTCACCTCCCCCCCCCAAAAAAAGGAATAAAACCAAATCTCTCCTTATCTCCATCTAAGCCTTACAAACATCGCTCTGTCTTGACATATACACCAAGAGAAACGGGGTGTCTTTGAACACAATTTTCTCTATCATTGGTTTGCTGTGGTCACATGTGGCGGTCCTTTTCCAGGGGAACCACTTCCAGCAGTGCTGGGGGGTGGGGACCAACCCAGTGCAGGGGACCAATCCAGGGCCTCACACATATCAGGCATGTGCTCTGTCACTAGAGTCAAATCTCCAGCCCCTCTAGCCTTTGGGGGGTGCAGGGAAATCTCCCAAGCAGTGCCCAAGGGCCCTGGGGGCCAGTCCCAGCATTGGTACCAGAAATCAAAGGCAGTCCCTCCCGGGCCAAGCCCGCCTCCAGCCTACACAGCCACCTTTGAAAACCGTTATCGTGCATGATTCGACTAAGGTCACCTTTATTCCTGGATTAAACCTCTTTTGACACGCTTATAAGCCATGTCTAGAGTGTTTGCTGCCATGAGCAGGGTGGGGTCAGAGCCTTGCTCCATAGCCACCGACGCCCGGAAGTTGGATCACACATGGTGGGCACGTCCCTGGTTTAATTTGAGAAGATACTGCAGATTGGTTTTGCAAAGGATCCACCTCACACACACTCCCCGCCTCAGCAAAGACAGAGACTACCTCGCACCACCCGCCCCCCTGGACCCCAGAAGCACCACGGGGCTCAGTGCCTCCCGAACACTTATCACCGGAACCAGGAGCACGCAGAGCTGCCACCTTTTCCTCTTACCCCTGCGTGGACTGGAGCACCTTCTCTGCTCTGCTCTGCTCTGCTCTGCTCTGCTCTGCTCTGCTCTGCTCTGCTCTCCTCTCCTCTCCTCTGCTTGACAAAGGCACATGGCTTTCCCAGGAATAGATTCTTCCCATACATGCTTCAAGCATAGAAAATCCCACTGGATGGACTGGAGAGATCCTACAGTGGATAAGGTGTTTCCTGGCACTTGGCCCATCTAGGCTCAATCCAGAGCATCCCATATGGTCCCCCAAGTACTGCAAGGAGTGAAGAAGGAGGAGGAGGAGGATGGAAAGGAGAAAAAGGAGGAGGGGAGGAAGAGGAAAAAGAAGAGGAGGAGGAGGAGGAAGAAGAAGAAGAAGAAGAAGAAGAAGAAGAAGAAGAAGAAGAAGAAGAAGAAGAAGAAGAAGAAGAAGAAGAAGAGGAGGAGGAGGAGGAGGAGGAAGATGAGAAGGTGAGAAGGGGTTAAGGAAGAGGAGAAGAAGGAGGAATAGGAAGAGGAGGAGGAGGAAGAAGAGGAGGAGGAAGAGGAGGATGGATGGATTCCCGCTTGCTCGGTGCAGCTGAGTGAGGTGGCAGGACTGATGATGAGCTCTCAGTTCCTTCACCTGCTAAGGCCAGTGACGAACTGTCGAGAGTGGGGCCCTAGGACGTGAATAGCAGTGGGCCAGAGGGGAGGGCACAGGGGACTGCAAAGGGAGGAGGCCTTGCGGTCACTTTTTAGCTGGCGTGCCATTGGGCCAGGCCCCAACTGTGCTGAGTGGCGGTCGCGCTGCCCGCTTGCGGCTGCTGGGGAGCTGGGGCGGGACGGAGGCACGTGTGGAGCCTGGGACCCGGCGGCCAGCCGGCACCAGACGCTCCCCACCCGCGGGTCTCAGGCCCAGCCGCACACAGGCCCCTCGTGCCTAAGGCTGACGGTCTCTCAGCAGGGCATGGGACAGGGCCGTGTCCTGCAAGCCGGGTGGCTAGGCCCGCAGGAACAGGGCAGTGATGCAGTTTGCTGCCTCCTGGTTGGGCCTGGAAGGTATGTGGGTGGAGTGGCCGGAAGGACAGACAGGCCGGTCTCACTTCTCTGTCGTGCCCAGAATAACTGAATGGCGGAAGGCAGGTAGCAAAGGGAGCGGGGCCACGCCTAGGTCACCGTGACTCCACAGTACAGGGAGGAGAAGGACAGGGAGGAAAGACATCAGGGGAGGAAGGAAGATGAGGAAGGGATGTACCAGGCAGCCGCGGTCAGGGCCTCGGGTGCAGCGGCAACGTGGGGCAGGGGACGGCTGTTCGCGCAAACCAGAACCCACAACACGGGAGCCTGAGAGCCGCACTGCAACCACCAAACTTTAAAGTGTGCCTGTCAAGGAGGCAGGCTGGGGTAGGGGTGGGGGCGACTTATTAATGATTTTGTAAATCACAGTTTTTTGGTAATTTTTTTTAAACAAGAAAGAAGGAATGAGGGGCTGAAGCAATAGCACAGAAGGTAGGGCGTTTGCCTTGCACGCGGCCGACCCGGGTTTGAATCCCTGCATCCCATATGGTCCCCCGAGCACCGCCAGGAGTAATTCCTGAGTGCATGAGCCAGGAGTAACCCCCTGTGCATTGCCAGGTGTGACCCAAAATCCCGAAAAATAAAAAAAAGAAGGAATGAAAGAAAAAAGAAAGAAGAAAGGAGGAAGGAAGGAAGGAAGGAAGGAAGGAAGGAAGGAAGGAAGGAAGGAAGGAAGGAAGGAAGGAAGGAAGGAAGGAAGGAAGGAAGGAAGGAAGGAAGGAAGGAAGGAAGGAAGGAAGGAAGGAAGGAAGGCTGAAGCAGATGTGCCCGACCTCAGCCCTATTTTTGACCAATATTTTGGGGGCGTGTGGGGGTCTCTGTCCTGTGCTCTGTGCGATGCTGAGCAGCGTCTCTGCCATAATGGTGGGGTTTCTATTTCTAGACCGGGTGAGGGGAAGCACCACCCCAAGTTGAGAAGCCCCTGTGCAAACCCTCTGGGAGAAACTTCTGGAGGGTTGCATAGCTGCGGAGAGCTTCCCAGAGCCCCTCTTCCCTCCCCCCAGGATAAACACACAGCCCCCTCCCACCCACCCTTCACTATTCTCAGCCCCGGTGAAGGGTCTCGGGTCTGACCAGACTCACCCGCGTAGAGAGAAGCCAATGGCAGAGGGAGGCAGTTCGCCCTGGGCGTCTGTGAAACGCCCGTCTGGGCACAGGGAACAGCAGGCCAGGCAGCCCCTAACAGGTGCCCTTCAAACTGCCCACGTGGGTCCTGCCGCGTGCCGGATACTCACCCAGCGAAGTCCCAGGGGGAATAGGACGGGCCGGACCTGGTGCTGCCCGAAGCCGTATTTTCCAGTCTTCCGCCACGGTTCATTCTGATCTCTCCGGGGCTGCCCGCTGCATTCAGCCCTCCCCGCGGCTGGGTTTCACTCTGCTGGTTAAGGCAAGATGTCCCAAAGTTTCGAGCGCATGCTTTGTATGAGGGAGCCCCGGGTTCAGGCATCAGTACCAGGTGGTACCCCAAGGACTGCAGGAATCCTACAGCTCCAGCAGGATGCTTCCTCCTCCCTGCAAACTCTCGGATCCCCAGACAGAATTCCTTCTGGCTCCCCTGCACCCGAGGCCACGGCAGAAGCCTGCTGTTTGTGTCCCCATGTCACGCCGTCCCTTCCTCACTCTAACAAGGCCCTGCGCTTCCTGCACAGCCAGGAAGCTCCTCTCCTGGGCCAGGGGGCACGACAGCGAGTAAGGCACTTTCCTCGCCAGCGGTCGACATGGGTTCGACTCCCAGATCCCACAGAGGATCCCCAGAGGACCACGAGAAATGATCCCTGAGCACATCAGATGACGCCCCCAAACCAGAGGTGGGGGGAAAAGGCTCTTTGCAGATTCCCAAGGCCCAAGCAGCGGCCCGAAGCCTTTCGCCAGGTTCCTCGAGGGGATGGGAGCCTCATATCCTTGTTGCGTTTCTTGTCTTTCCTTCTCCCATCCAGGAGGCCAGATGTAATGAGCGAAAGGAATTCTAGGAGCTAGTGTGGGCAGGGGGCTGGAGCAATAGCACAGTGGTTGGGCGTTCGCCTTTCACGCGGCCGACCTGTGTTCGATTCCTCCTCCCCTCTCGGAGAGCCCGGCAAGCTACCGAGAGTATCGAGCCCGCACGGCAGAGCCTGGCAAGCTACCCGTGCGTATTGGATATGCCAAAGACAGTAACAATAAGTCTCTCAATGAGAGACGTTACTGGTGCCCGCTCGAACAAATCGATGAGCAACGGGATGACAGTGACAGTGACAGTGTGGGCAGGAGAGTCTGGGCCGATGGGGCAGCAGGAGAGGGGGCTGGCCCCGTGGTGGATTCGAGCAGCACCCCCGGCCAGAGCCCCTGCTGCAGGCTTCAAGTGGGAGAAGAACTCGGTGTGTGTGTGATGGAACCCAGCACACACAATTCCCAACTGGGGTGGCGGGGGCGTGGGGGGACCCTGCCCTAACCCCCGCTCCAGTCTCTGTCATTCTCTGCCCCCCCCCCCCCGCCTGTCTCCAAGCTTAGCTACCTTCAGATGTCCTGGATACACTGTGGATACACTATGGATTCTTATTTATTGTTTTCTTGCTTTGTTTTGTTTTGTTTTGTTTTGTTTTGTTTTGTTTTGGGGTCACTCCCGGCATCGCTCAGCCAGGCTCACTCCTGGCTCTGCACTCCGAGGGGCCATATGGGGCGCTGGGGCTCAGCGCTGGGCCGGCCGCGTATGAGGCAAGAGCCTCACCCGCTGGACTGTGGCTCCGTCCCTGGATTCTCATTTCTCCAGCCGGGCAGCTCCCGGGGCCCACCCAGCCGAGTGCTCGGGGGAGCATGTGCCCACCTTTCCCTCCCCCTCATCCTCGGGGTGTAATGCCGGTTGGGGACTTGGGAAAGGGGAGGCAGGACGCAGACTATGGGGCTTTGGGCAGGGGGCCCCGAACGAGCCAGGAGATGCCTCGTCTGGAGGGCAACGATGCTTAACTCGGCAAGGACTCGCCGTGTACCCGAGCTCGCACGGTGCCTGAAAACAAGCTGCTCAGCAAAAATGTGGTGGTCGGCGGTGCTCTGAAACAGTGGGAACCGGGCATCCCCCAATTCTTTTAACCTCTCTCTCTCTCCACACCTCCCTCCTGAGCACAGCGCAGGATCCGCGGTTTTCCTGAGCGCAAAATGGAGACGCTGAGCCTCTCTCTAGGCTTCTCCATCTTATGAGCACCATAAAAGGGTAAAAGTTTGTAGTGATGTTATTTCTGGTTGTACTTTCCCTGGACTTTATACAGAAACCCAAAACCGCGCGGCCGCTGCTGCGGCCGCGCGACCTAATATCATCTTAGCATCAGCAATATGTAATATGTCCCTTTTTAATGGGTCGGACTTTTGTGGGAGATCCTAACAAGAATAGTAAGTCTGTTGCTGAAATATTGAAGGCAATCAAAGTGGTAACCATCTCTCTAGACTGAACTAAGCTATATCCCCACGCCGGCTGAGAAGAAATACCCTTCTTTCTCGGGAAGAAACGCGGCGTGGCGTCAACCATAGTGTGATGTCCATTAAGCAAACAGACCTGGTGGAGTGGGAATGGGATATAAGGGGAAAAATTATGTACATGGAACAGTGGGACGCTGGTGGAATCTCGAGCCGGAGCCGATACCAGCGCAAGACCTTCGGTTCCAGAAACTGCTTGCAGACACTCTACTAATCTATCAACTAAGCCAGAGCCCCACGCCTGCCGATGACGGGAAATAACCATCCTTTTCGGTTTTTTTTTTCCCTTGTCAGGCAGCGTGGCGATTACCAAACAGGCGTGAACTCGGTGGCGCGGGGCAAGGGGGAAAAAGAAAAGTTATGTAACAAACAGCGGGACTTAATATCTCTATATTCTTAGCAGTGGAGAACTATCAAATGCCTCCTTGGCAATAGGACTGCTTTTCTTTTTTGGGGGAAACCCCAACAACGGTAGTGAGTTGTGTGTTGAAACATGGAATGTAATCGAGATAAGCGTAAACGAAGTGGAACTTATCATGTACAAGGGTGGGGACTGGGGAGGTGGGAGGGGGCGGCAGGTATACTGGGGGGGTTGGTGATGGGAGATGGGCACTGGTGAAGGGAAGGGTGTTTGAGAATTGTATAACCGACATAATCCTGAGAACTATGTAACCCTCCACATGGTGATTCAATAAAATTATTAAAAAAAAAAAAAGTGGTGGTCGGGAGATAGCCCCGTGGCTATAGCACATGGGCGCAGGGGGAGGCTTGGTTCAATCCCCAGAACGCCCGAATCCCTCAAGAACCGCAGGGAGCAGCCCCGACCCCCGCTCCACACCCCTGAGCGTGCCCTCCTAAAACACTCGGGCCTGGTTCATTGACCCACAGGCACATGCTGTGTGTAGGTCTGGCCTTGACCTGGGCTGTCCACTCTCTGGCGTCCTCCGGGAGAGGGGCCCCAGGTCAGCCACGAAAACCCGCAGGGGTTCGCTGTTGACACGGCCGCGGCACTTGCGAGGGCAAGATCTGCATGTGGCCGGCGTGAGACCGAGGCGAGCTCGCAGGCATGAACCAGCCCCTTGTTGAAGTCGCACCAGAGCGCTGCGGGGAGGCGGGGGCGACGGCGGCCGGCAACGTGCCTGGGAACTTAGACAACTTACGCAAACACAGTGCCGGCTGCCGGCCCCGAGTCAGGAATTAATAGTCCCGCAGGGCTCCAGGGCTCCGGAGATGGAGCTATTTAAAGCCAAGAAATGTCATTTCCACCCACAGTGGCGGCCCCAGGTGCATTATCTGGACCCTCTTCTGCGCCGGTGTTCTGGCAGCTCCCCTGGCCCGACCTCCCGGTGCTGAACCACGAGGCTCGTGGCCAATCTGTCGTCATCGTCACCCAGCGCTGACCTTTGCCTCTCCCAGTCCCCCCCCCTCCTCCTCCTCCTCATCATCATCATCATCTTCCTCCTCCTCCCCTTCCTCCTTCTGCTCTCCCTCCTGAATTGAATGTTCCTCAGGTGCATGCAAGACCAGCGTCCCCCTCCCCTCCTCCTCCTATCCCCCTTCCTCCTCCTCCCCTTCCTTCTCCTCCTCCTTGTCTCCCTCCTCCCCTTCCTCCTCCTTCTCCTCCTTGTCCTCCCCTTCCTCCTCCTTCTCCTCCTTGTCCTCCCCTCCCTCCTCCTCCTCCTTGTCTTCTTCCTCTTCCATCTTCCTCAGCTTCCATCTCCCTCCTCCTCCATCTTCCTCCTCCTCTTCTCCTCCTCTTCCTTCTCCTTTCCTCCTCCTCCTCCTCCTCATCCTCCTCTTCCTTTTCTACCTCCTCCTCCCTCTCTGCGTTCAGGCCCCAGGACAGACTAGGTGGAGACCCAGGACCCTTTTCACCTCTTTGCAAGGGCTCCATTACCCCAAGGCTGCTTGCTGGACTCTTGGGGTGTGTCTGGGTTCCAAGGGAGGGAACTGAAGTCACAAAACAGAGAATCACGTCCTGGCCCTGCTCTGTGACCCCAGGACATTTGCTTGCCTTCTCAGGGCCTCTACTTTTCCACCTGGGCAGGAAAGCAAGAGGGTCTTCCTCCTCTGGTACTGATTTGGGGGAAGAGGGTGGCGGCGGCCCCTGGAGATGACAGGAAGGGAGATCTTTTGAAGCTTTAGCAGAAAAACACCCAAGAAATCCCGGTATTACCTTCTCCCCTCCCCTGCCATCAAGGTAATCCAGGATCACTTCCTCCGAGGAGAGGAGGCAGGAAGCTGGTGTTTGAAGTGTCTGCAGGCGGCCAGGGAGCCTCCCCCTGCTCTAGCCCAGACTCAGGTTCCTGCAGGCGGCTCAGGGGGACGCGGGCATCCTGTCTGCTCTGATCTCCTGTGTGCGCTCTGGCAGGGGTCCCTGCCGCTTTGGGGCAGGGGGGGACCCGGAGCCTGAAGAACGTGCCAAGCCAGTCCACCTGGGCCCGTGAGGAGAGGAAGGGGGTGGGGGGCACAGGATGGGCTCCTAAGGAAAGGGGGAAAGAGATCCCAGGGCAGTCCAGCTGCAGTTCCCCGATTCATGGCCTATCTCGGCCACTGACACAGTTCCAGAGGGCAGCAGTGAAGGAAATGAAGCTGTTTGTGCCTTTTTACCTTTTACTTCCTCCAACCTCTTCTCTCTTACCAGATCTTTTATTTTTTTAATTGAATCCTTTTTTTTTTTTTTTTGGCAGGGGGCAGGAGGGACATTTGGCGGTGCCCAGGGCTCACTTCTGGCTCAGTGCTCAGGGATCACTCCTGGTGGTGTTCAAGGACGATATGGGATGCTGGGGATTGAATGTTCCTCAGGTGCGTGCAAGGCCAGCGTCCTACCTGCCCTGCTTTCTCTCCAGCCCCTCTTGTCATTCCTCTTGTGAAAGGCACACATGTCCATCACATGACTTACTTGCCTTGGAGAGGTTGGTCACACCCAGCTGGGTACCGGGTGACTGCTGGCTTAGAGTTCAAGGGTCATTCCTGGCGGTGCTCTAGGGACCATGTGGTTCTGGGGATGGACCGAGGGCTCCCACACGCAGAGCAGGCGGCCCAGCCTTTGCCGCTGACGCTGACTCTCACTCTCCTCCTGGGATTTTTTTTTTTCAGTTGAAATATTCTAGGTGCACTGACGGATATTTCTCAACACCCGTCTCTTCTCCTTTTAGAACTAGGAAGAGTGGCAGGTGGCTGGTGACCCAGTCATGAGGGTCCTAGAATAAAGCATGATGCTCCCTGCCCCACCCAGAGAGGTGCCACTGCCCCTAGTGCCAAGACGCTTGTACCCGCCTCGTTGCTGTTCTCTGCTCCCCGCTCAGCTGAGTTCTGCCTCTTTCACTGCATTTACTCAGGATGGCTCCTGGCAATATACAGACATCCCCTTTGCAGGGGGCTAACCAGACCTGAGTCTCTTCTGGGCCTTGTGTGGGGGCCAATCGAGGCATGTTGGGGGCCAGAGTGGGTAGAATAGTGGGGAGGGCGCTTGCCTTGCACACGGCCAACCCGGGTTCAGTCCCCAACATCTCATATGATCCGCTAAGTACTGCCAGGAGTGATCCCTGAGTGCAGAGCCAGGAGTAAGGCCTAAGCACTGCCAGATGTGCCCCCCCCTAAAAAAAAACCACCAATATAGGTATGTGTGTTTGATATATATAGTTAAAAATATGTGATAAATGTTTGTATTCATTGATGGTGTAGGTGATGCCATACTGTGAATAGTGATCCACAACTTTATTTTGTGGGGGGACCTCCTGTGTCATGTTTCGAGGTGGGGTGCTAAGGGTCAACCCAGAATCCCCAGGTGGCCCACGCCATGCTCGGTGACATGCAGGAGGCCCATGGGTGCTGGGTATTGAGACTGGGTGTCACCCCACCACTATCTCTCTAGCCTCACAACTTGATAGTTTAATCTACTTTACCCTTCTCGCTTCCACTCTCTCTCCTTTCTTTCTTATTTTCCTCTTCCTCACTTTTTCTTTCTCTGTCTTTTCTTTGTTTTCTTTCTTTCCTTTTTTTCCTGTCTTCCTTCGTTTTTTATTTCCTTCCTTATTTCCTTCCTTTCTCTTTCGTCCCTTCTTTCTCTCTCTTCCTTCCTTCCCTTCTTTCCTTCCTTCCTTTTACTCTCCCAAGCAGTAGTCCAGAGGCCATTTCTAATGACTCTGGGCTTGGTGTCACTTGGGTCCAGCTGTGCCGGGGACCTCCAGGGCCAGCCCGACAGCCTCAGTCAAACCCAGGGCCTGTGCCTGTGAGCATGCGCTCCAGCCCTCCCAACTACTTCCCAGCCCGGCTTTGTGTCTCAGAGGCCACCGACATCAATAAGGGTTGCTTGGCTGGTTCAGTGCTGCCTGAAGTCCATTATGTGGCAACTGTGGAGGGACACGGAGTTTACTCCTCACTTCTTGTCACTCTTACGGACTACTACATGTGTGACATTCTTTTTTCTTCTTCTTCTTCTTCTTCTTCTTTTTTGGTCTCACCCAGCGATGCTCAGAAGTTATCCTGGCTAGTGCAGTGCCAGGGAGTAACCCCTGTGCATTACCCAGTGTGACCCAAAAGGAAAAACAAAACAAACAAACGAATCAGAAGTTATCCTGGCTCTGCACCCAGGAATTACTCCTGGCGGTGCTCAGGGGACCATATGGGATGCTGGGAACCGAACCCAGGTCGGCTACGTGCAAGCAAATGCCCTACGCGCTGTGTTGTCGCTCCAGCCCCACACATAACATTCTTGTGCCCATACAAGAGACATTTTCTCCAGAACAGACATCAGAGCAACACCCAGACAACGCCCCCCAGAGGCTGAGCATGTAGGCGTCCAGCAGCCACATTGAGACAGCCGGGGCACTCGGTATTTTCAACTCCTGGTACTACTGCCTGCGCGTGCGAGCACACACACACACACACATTGCTTTCATGAACTGGCCTGGAATCACTTACCAAGTAAGCCACTATGCGCCAGGGATACAGGTAGCCATTGGAGATTATAAACTGGAGTAGAAGCTGGTTCCTGACCCCAGGGAGCGTGTAATTGAACGGCAAGACAAACACACACAAACACACTCACTCATGAATTATTAGAATAGACTGCAGTGCAAAATGATGCCAAGGTCTGCTACTCACAGATAATTACTATTTTCGTGCGTGTGTGTGTGTGTGTGTGAGAGTGTGTGTGTGTGTGTGTGTGTGTGTGTTTGTGTGTGTTTGACCCACACCTGAGTCAGTCCTCAGGGGTTATTCCTGGCTACTCCAGTGCTTGGGAATAATAATACATCCTGGGGGGGGGGGATGCCTGGGGGTTAAACTGAGGTCAGCCACAGGCAACACAGGCACCTTAACCCCTATACTGCTATATTGTGTCTTCTTTTCTTCCCCGCCCCCACCCCGTTTTGTCTGGGGAGGGGGTCACATCTGGCAGTGCCCAGGGCTTACTCCTGGCAGAGCTCAGGGCACCACCGACCCCAGTAATGGCAATGACCCCTCCCCAAGCGCAGGAGTCAGGCAGGAGCAGAATCATGTCCCTTACAGACTCTGACTCTGTAAGGGACATGAAAACGTTCCCAGGCTTCTCTGCATCCAAGTAGGATTCGCACGCCCTCACGCCCAGCCTCCGCAGCGTGCTGTTGAGTGGGTTCCCTTAAACGTGGACGTGTGGAGAGGACCAGCATGCTCACAACTGAGAGGGTGAGGAGAGGACTAAGGTTCCCACCCTTTGCCCCTGCCCGAGCCCCTGTCCCTGCCCATCATGTCCCCCCAGGAGCAAGATGCAGAGATTTAGACACCGTATTTGCCACACCGCAGGGAGCTGGGGTCGTCCGTCGGGGCCAGCCCCCTCCTCTCCTGGTCCTCAGGCAAATGCACCGGGTGCTGGACGCCTCCCATCATCCACGCAGGGTCGGGAAGGGGCAGCCGGGCCCACGGGACTCCCTTGTCCGGAAATACCTCGCTGGCTGGAGCCGCCGTGAGTCACCCTGTCGGTCTAAAACATTTAAAACGGATCCCTGGGGACTGCCCATGTGAACACGCACAGGTGACCAGGGGGGGCAGCCTGGGGGTGTTGCAAAGCCCCTCCCATGACAGGCTGTGGATCCACCTGGGGGCCTTGGACCACCTCAGGAGAGGGGGCTGCTATGTGTGTGCAGGGTGAGTGTACATGATTGTATGTGCGCAGTGTGTGTGTGCATATGTGTGTGCAGGATGAGTGTGTATGTGCGCGCAGGGTGAGTTTGCATGAGTGTGTGTGTGCACGGTGAGTGTGTGTGCAGGGTGAGTTTGCATGAGTGTGTGTGTGCACGGTGAGTGTGTGTGCAGGGTGAGTTTGCATGAGTGTGTGTGCGCAGGATGAGTGTGTATGTGCGCGCAGGGTGAGTTTGCATGAGTGTGTGTGTGCAGGGTGAGTGTGTGTGCAGGGTGAGTGTGCATGAGTGTGTGTGCAGGGTGTGTGTGTGTGCACACAGGGTTGGTATACATGAGCGTGTGTATGCAGGGTGAGTGTGTGTGTGCAGTCACTGTGCATGAATGTGTGTGTGCAGGGCGAGTGTGTGTTGTGCAGGGTGAGTGTGCATGAGTGCCCATGTGCAGGGTGAGTGTGTGTGAGTGTGTGCATGTGTGCAGGGCTTGAGTGTGTGCAGGCCATGTCTGTGTGTGCAGGACATGAGCATGGGTGTGTCTGTGTGCAGACTGTGTGTGTGTGCATGTTGTAAGCCCTGTGTGTGTGTGTGTGTGTGTGTGTGTGTGTGTGCGGGGTGTGAGCATGAGTGCGTGCGTGCATATGCAGGCTTGCAAGGTACACGTGCGTGTGAGGGTGTGGGAGTGTGTGTGTGTTTGGCCTTTCCTCTGTTTCTCTGCTCTGTGAGGAGAAGCCACCGTAGGCCATGCGTGTCCCTCTGTGGGGTGTGGCAGCGGCAGTGAGGCCCTGCCGAGGCCCCTGGCTCTGCGCTGGGTCCCTGGGCCAGGCTCCAAGTCCATGGCCCGCCCTGGGAGCCGTCCAAGAAGCGCTTGCTCTGTCCAGGGGCCCTGGGGGCAGCACTGGTCCCCGGCTGGGGCAGCTGGAGGAGAGCGAGGTGACTGGGATCCCACGGGGGCACGAAGCATCCTGCCGGGGTCAGTAAGGCGATGCTGCCAAGGGCTGGTGCGTCTGGGCCAGGGAGGCGGTGAGGTGGGACGGCCCTGAGGGAGGCGGGGGTGGGAGGTGAGGCAGGGAAGAGGGTGACAGACCGTGATGGAGTCGGGAAGGAGAGTCATCCGCGCTGGGAGAAGACGGAGACGGGCCAGCGGGAAGAGCTTGGTCTCAGAGTCCAGGTGGGGCCCCGGCCCGGGACTCATCCTGGGCACGGAGAGCGTTGGGGGGAGCGGACCGCTCCCCCAGTTCCAACTGTGCACAGGGTGCCCCAAGAACGTCTCTCGCCCCCTCCCTCCGCCCCGCTCCGGCCTCCGTCCCCAGGGCAGTCAGCGCTGCAGAGAGGCCGGGAAACCCACAAAAATCTTTCAAATAAGACAAATATGTGGCCCAGACAAAGGCCTTGCTGGGTGGGACGAGGTTTCAGTTGCTCCCCGATGGGGCGGGCCCCTCAAAAGTGGCTTGTGGCTGCGGAAAAATGCGTCATCTCCCGCTCTCCGTGGGGCTCATTGTCTCCGCTACCCCCCAAAGCCCAAAAGCGCCCCAGTGGGGGTTCCCGCCGGGAGGGACTTGGGACTCGGGACTCGGTCCCTGGCTGAGGAGGTCGAGCAGCCCCCGGCCTCTGGAGGGCGTCGGTGGGGCTGGTTCCCCAGGGTGCCGGGTCCTGCTGGGCTGCGCTGGCTCCTGAGGGCACCCCTGGGGAAGTGGGCAGGTGCCCCCCGCTGCCCCCCAGAGAGCCTGGGAGGTCAAGTCCCCTCTGGAGGACCGAGCATCACAAAATCAGCTCCCTCCGAGTTCAGAGGGCCAGGCCGGGGGGATGCAAGGGCGCAGGCAGGGAGGAGGGGCCGGGGAGAGCGTCTCCCCACTCTCCGGCCCCCCATCTCCTTCCCACGCCCACAGCCCTCGAGCTCCCGGGCAGGCCCCTGGGGTTCACGTTCCATTTCTGCTCCAGTTCCAAGGCTTGTTAGCGGCCATTGTTCCGAGGAGAAAGACTGGACATGTTTTCAGTTTACTACCATTGTTCCCCACTTTCTCTCCACGGGCCGGGGTGGGGGGGGGCGGGGGGGCCCAGGCGAGGAGGGCTCCCCCTGGCTGGGGGAGGGACAACCGGGAGAGAGCGATCGTGGACGCCGTAGCCCTGTCTGTCTGTCTGTCTGTCTGTCTGTCTGTCCGGGCACAGGGAGGACCCCACTGGGCCAGAGGGCAGGACCCTGCAGCGCCGGCTGGTGCCTCCTGCTTTCCTGCCCCTCCCAGCCCGGCCCCAGCCCAATTCTGAGTCTCTGCTCCTGTCCATTTCCGCCGAGGGCCCCCCACCCCCGCCCGCTCTCTCCGGCTGGACCTCAGTTTTCCTGCCTGCAAAGGGAGAGGCTGAATTCAGGGCCCTGCCTGGTGGGTCCCGACACAGCTCTATGCTCTTCCTCTTGTCACTCCTCCCCGACTCAGGGAGGCCAGAGCTTCCCTGAAATTCAGCTCAGCTGCTGGCTACCTGCGCCTGGGCCTGGAGGAGGCACGTACCCCCCCCTCGGTCTCCCTCCCCCCACCACACACCCCCCTCTCCCTCAACAGATGCACATCCATTCTGGCTGTGGGGTCGTCTGGAATTAGAGACTATCTTCTGGGTGCCGTCTGTTCGCTGTTTTGTTTTGTTTGGGGGCTGCACTGGCCCTGCTCAGGACTTATTCCTGGCTCTGCACTTAGGGATCATTCCTGGCGGGTGGCGGAGGGGGAGGGGGGCGGGGGCCTGGGGCTGAAACCCGGGTCAACAGTAAGGCCGAACTCTTGGCTCTTAAAGGTCCATCTAGCTATTTCTCTTGGCCACGCTGAAATCAAAGCACTCCCTCTTGTCTGGGGAGTGCCGCTGCCCAGGAATGAGTAGGTTTAAGGCCCCACCCCCACCCACCCCCCAGTCTCCGGCTCCAGATAAGAACCTGGACACAGGTCATCTCCTCCTCGGAATTACCTGCATTTCAGCAGAATGTCCTCGGGGAAGAGTAATCACAGAGGAATGCCTTTCTCAGGAATGTCCAGGCCTGGGACAGCAGGCTGAGGAAGCTGCCCGAGGGCCTGGGAGCAGGCCGGCTTCTCTGCAGTGACCCTCAGCCGGGAGCTGGGCGGCAGCTCTGCCCACCAGGCCACCCGCCCTGGGGTCACTGGACCCGTGAGGGGCAGACCACACAGCCCACCCGTGTGTGGGCAGAGATCTGGGGTCACTGGGAGCATCTCTGTCTTTTTGGGGAGCTGAGGGGCTCCTGGGGGCTGCAAGGTCAGGGCGGGGAGACCCAAGGTGCAACCTGGGGGACTTGGGGGGGGAGGATGTGGCAGGAGAAGCTCTCGGTGAACCCGGCCCAAAACCGCACCTAAAACTGGCCTGCCAGGGCCGGAGGGACAGTACAGTAAGCAGGGCACGCGGCTGAGCCTCGCATGCAGCCGACCCAGGTTCAATCCCCAGCACCCCAGATGGTCCCCCTGAGGTCTCCAGAAGTCGATCCCTGGGCCTCAGGCCAGGAGTAAGCTCTCAGCACTGCTGGGCCTGGCCCAAAAACAAAAGCGGAAAAACTGTCGTGTAGTCATTGGAGACCAACCTGAAAACCAACTCTGTGTCCCCAGTGGGGCAAAAATATCTGAGGTTCCGGGCCTTCAGACGCCAGAAAGTGTCTGTGCATTATCTGGGTGCAACTGGAGTCAATCCACAGCTCTACAGACAAGCAAGCCGTGGCAGAGAAGCCGAGAAGCGGCCACTGACAAGTGGCAGGGCTGGGAGCCGAACCCAAGTCAGCCCAGAGGCTGCGTCCTGCCCCGCCTGGCCCCCCCTTCTGCTGGGGCCACAGCCCTCTTTCCCAGGGAGACGGGGCTGACATAAGAACGCCCATGGGGGCTGGCCCACCAGTACGGCGGGTCAGGCACAAGCCTTGCACCCCCAGCACTGCATGTGGTCCCCCAAAGAACCCCCAAGGGTCACTCCTGAGCACAGAGCCAGGAAGTGCCTCCGAGCATCGCTGAATGGTACCCCAAAACCAAAAGAAAAAGAAAAATCCTTGAAATGACCTGCATACGTCACTCTTGACCTGGGCCAGAACTATAGACAGCAGGGAGGGAACTTGCCTTGCATGTGGCCGACCCAGGTTTGATCTCCGGCATCCCATATGGTCCTCCTGAGCACTGCCAGGAGTGATCGCTGAGTGCAAGAGAAAAGCTGTGAGCATTGCCAGATGTGGCCCCCAAACCAAAACAAACAAGCAAAAAGCAAACAAGTTGTTCTTTTTTTTTTAAATAGCCTTCATTATTATTTTTTTATTTTTTAATCAATCACCGTGAGGTACAGTTACAGACTTACAAACTTTCATGCTTATGTTCCAGTCATACAATGATCGAGCGCCCATCCCTCCACCAGTGCCTATTTTCCACCACCAATGATCCCAGTATCCCTTCCACCCCCCCCCATCCCACCTCTGTGGCAGGGTATTCCCTTTTGTTCTCTCTCTCTTTTTGGGTGTTGTGGTTTGCAATAGAGGTATTGTGTGGCCATCGTGTTCAATCTAAAGTCTACTTTCAGCACGCATCTCCCCTCCCGAGTGAGCCCTCTCAGTATCCTTTACTTGGTTGTCCCTTCTCTATCTAAATTCCCCAGCATGTGAGGCCAGCTTCCAAGCCATGGAGCAACCCTCCTGGTCCTTATCTCTACTATCTTTGGGTGTTAGTCTCCCATTCTGTTACTTTATATTGCACAAATGAGTGCAATCCTTCTGTGTCTGTTCCTCTCTTTCTGATTCATTTCACTTGCATGATACTCTCCATGTCGATGCACTTATATGCAAATTTCATGACTTCATCTTTTCTAACAGCTGCATAGTATTTCATTGTGTAGATGACCAAAGTTTCTTTATCCAGTCATTCATTCTCAGGCACTCGGGTTTTTTCCAGATTCCTGCTATTGTAAACAGTGCTGCAATAAACATACAAGTGCAGATGTCATTTCTACTATCAAACAAGTCATTCTTGACCATCCATTTTTCATGCCATAAGGAATGAGGGATTGAGGAGCCTTATAATCTCTCTTGTAACAACTCAGCTGTGGGAAGCAGCCTCAGTGCTTCCGTATAGACCAGGGTGGGAAGTGTTATCGATAAAGCTTTATTGGGACTTTGCTGGAATAAAACAGCAATAGGAACCGGGCCAATTTGTACCATGAGTCATGGATCACTTGTGGGAGAGCATGCCCCTGTAGAGGAGGTGAGATTGTCTTGACAGGTATCAAGCGACTGGGCATGACAAAGTGTGGTGGACCCAGGTAGTGAACCCCAAGAAGATGTATGTAACAGGCGTCCAGGTGCCGAGAGCTGGGGCACGGACAAGTGGGGGACACAGGGTGGGCAGCAGACTGGGCTGGGATTGATTCGGGCGGGTTTCAAATCTCAAACTGAATCGATGTAGATTTTCCTCCCAGGAGCAGTTCACAATCGTGTCCCCAACACGGGGCTACTCTGGCAGATGAAATCTCGTGAGACTTGCCCGCATGAACGAACACACACTCAAGGGGATTCCTACAGCCTCGACCTAGCTCAGGGGTCGCAGAAATGAGCCAGAATTCCTAGGAATTCTTGGGAATGAGCTGATTTTTCGTAGCAGATAGAGTCCCACCCCATCATTTTTATGTTAATTTTTCATTTTCATCCTTTGTGGAGAGGGGCGAATGACTGGAACACTCTGCTTTTTCCCTTCTGGGAGTGCTAAAAATGCTTTTGGAAAAAAAAAAACTTGTTGATGGTGACATTCAGATCCTCTACTACTATTCTGATTTTTGTATACGTGATTCGTGGATGTCGGGGCCTCTGATTACACCTTGGGTTTGCTCATTTCTCTTTAGGTTCTATCCGCGTTTGTTTCTTACATCTTGAAACCAAGTTGTTAAAGATTCCCAGAAATTATGTGTATTTGCAAGGTTATAGTTTTTATCAGTGTATTCCCCCCACCTTTTTTTTTTTAAGTGTTTTTGCCTTGCATTTTATTTTCTTAGGGGACATCCCAAGTATAACCGCCAGCCCTCTGAGCTATCTCCCTGGCTCTGCGATGCTCAGGGCTTCTGCCTTTTCACTAAGGAGTCACTCCTGGCAGTGCTTGGGAGACCATATGGGATGCTGGGAATAAACCCAGGTTGGCTGTGTGCAAGGCAAGCACCCTACCCACTGTACTATCTCTCTGGCCCCTGGGTTTCATTTTCTCTGATGCTACTTACTTCATTGCTGAGTTTTTTGGTGTTTGTGATGTTTTGTTTTCAGCAGATGTTTTTTTGTTTGTTTGTTTGTTTGTTTGTTTGGAGTAGGGGAGGTTTGGAGCCACATCCTACAGTATTCCGGGGTCCCTGCTGGCTCTGTGCTTGGGGATTGCTTCTAGCAGTGCTTGGGGAGCTATATGGTGCTGGGTGTGAACCGGGGTCTCCTGCTGGCTAAGATGAGTACCAGTCCATTACCTTTCTCTCTGAACTGGCCTTTCTTTCTTTCTTTCTTTTTTTTTTTTTCTTTTTGGGTCACACCCAGCAATGCACAGGGGTCATTCCTGGCTCATGCACTCAGGAATTACCCCTGGCGGTGCTCAGGGGACCATATGGGGTGCTGGGATTTGAACCCGGGTTGGCCTTGTGCAAGGCAAATGCCTTACCTGCTGTGCTATCACTCCAGCCCCTGAACTGGCCTTTCTGTTTGTTTCTTTTCTTTCATTATTGTTACCATTTGCCCCATATATTTGTATTCAAAATGCTCTGATCCTTTGGGTCAAAATACATCTGGTATACAACAAAAGAGAGGACAGGAGAGATAGTCCAGGGTTTAAGTCACTTGCCTTGCATGTGGCTAACTCTGATTTGATCCCTGAAACCACATTTGTCCCAGAGCCCCACCGGGATGGTCCTTGCCTGAGCACAGAGCCAGGAGTAAGCCCTGAGCACCGCCAGCTATGCCCCGCCCCCCCAAACAAAAAACAAACCAGCAAGCAGTAGAAAATTTTCTCTGTTTTATATAATAATGCTATTTTTAGGTGTAGCCTGTCATTTTATTTTGTGCTTTCACTTTATCTTGCTTTTTTTCCCAGTCAAACTCACTAAGTTTACTTTTAATTTGGCCAAACTTTAAAAATTCACTCTAAGCTTGAAGTTGACTTTCTAATTCTCTGGATTTGGCTGATTATTCTTACATTTAACTCCCCAACTTTTTACTTCAATTTTCTATCAGTGTCTGGGGTAGTCAGGATTTTGCCCTCGTCAGCATTCCTCTTCTACCCCATCTGCCATCTCCCAAATTGAGATTATCGGGGTAGATTGTGGTTTTTAAAAAATGTTTACATAAAAAAAGAAGTGTAGGTTATGCTTCAATATGATTCAGACAGTTCTGAAAAGTTTACTAATTTCTTTGCTAAAGTTTCCGCATCCCACATCTTCCTCTCTTTCTTTTTTTTTTTCTCCCTCTTTCTTGAATTCACTTTTTTGTTATTAAAGCACATCCCCTAAGATTTGTTTTTGTGTGTGTGAAGCAAAATAATTTTATTGAAAGAGATTTACTTTGAGAAGTGTGGGGGGAGAGAAAGTGGGAGAGAGATATGTGTCCAAGAGAGAACTCGGACTTCCCCAGAGCTGAGTAAAACCCCTAGGAATTCTTCAAAGAGTATGGGGGTGGCAAACTTTCTCCTTGTAAAACAAAAGAAGTCTTATTTTTTCCCTCCCACTTGGATACTTCATTTCCCCTTAGATCTTTGGAGATAGTGCTCTATTGTCTTTTTTTCTTCTTTTTGTTCTTATTTTTGTTTGGGGTTACTCCTGGCTCTGCACTCAGGAATATTCCTGGCGGTGCTCAAGAGACTGTATGGGGTGCTCAGGATCGAACCCAGGTCAGGCCGCCACGTGCAAGGCAAGCGCCTTACCCACTATACTGCCTCTCCAGGCCCCCCTTCTTTTCCTTCTCTGGGTTTTGGTGTGGGGGCCACACTGGCGTTGCTGGAAGCTGTTTCCAGTTTGGTGCTTAGGGACACACCTGGCAGTTGCTAAGGGTTCAGGGGACCATGCGGTGCCAGGCCTTGAACCTGGGTGGACTGGAGCAATAGTGCAGTGGGTAGGTTGTTTGCCTTGCACAGGGCCAACCCACGTTTGATACCCAGCATCCCATATGGTCCCCCAGCACTGCCAGGATTAGCCCCTGAGCATCGCCAGGTGTGACCCAAAAATCCTCCCCGCAAAAAAACGAAACTGGGGTTCCTGCATACAAATCACATGGTCCAGTCTTCTGAGCATCTCCCTAGCTCCCCCATTGTCTAACATCCATCTAATGTCAGCGTAATATTATTTTATTGGTGATCTGATTTTTTCTCTCTGGAAGCTTCAAGGCATTTTTTCCCCTTTAACTTTTTGCTCTGAAATTTCACTATAATGTCTATGTGTGGGTCTTTCCCCCCCCGGGACCATTCAGTCTAATGATTTCTTTCTTCAGCAACTGGGAATTTTTCTTTTATTACTTCTTTAATTATTTTCTCTTCCCTTCTTTGAAGTTCTATCCTTTTATAATACAATTAGACGGATGCCTTTTAACTTTTTCTCTCAGACTTTCCATCTTTTTATCCTTTGATTGTGCTTAAGGAAACGTCTTCAGCTCAATTTTTCTAATAACCAGATCATTAAATCCATCTTAGATCAGCTTCTGAGTTTAAATGCTGGTTATCAATTTCTGAGACCTCTGGTTAATTTTTTAAAATAGATGATTATGATGGTTATTATTTTCCATATCTTAAAAATAATGACTGCTTCAACTAAACTTCTTATTTTTATATGGTCTATAATCTCTATTTTCTTGGACGTTCACCCTGCTGTATGTTAAATTTGGAACTATCCTATCCAATACAGTTGATGCTTACTAGTGAGATTTGAATGAATGGAAATTACTGTCACTGTCATCCTGTTGCTCATGGATTTGTTCGAGACAGCACCAGTAACGTCTCTCATTGTGAGACTTATTTGTTACTGTTTTGGGCACATTCAACACGCCACGAGTAGCTTGCCAGGCTCTACCGTGCAGGCGAGATACTCTCAGTAGCTTGCCGGGCTCTCCGATAGGGGCGGAGGAATCGAACACGAGTCGGCCACGTGAAAGGCAAATGCCCTACCGCTGTGCTATCGCTCCAGACTTGAATGGAAATGGAGGAATCAAAAATGCAATTCTGGGGGCTGGAGCGATAGCACAGCGGGTAGGGCGTTTGCCTTGCACGCGGCCGACCCGGGTTCGAATCCCAGCATCCCATATGGTCCCCTGAGCACGGCCAGGGGTGATTCCTGAGTGCAGAGCCAGGAGTAACCCCTGTGCATCGCCAGGTGTGACCCAAAAAGAAAAAAAAAATGCAATTCTTCCCTTCCAACAGTCCTACTTCATGGGCTTAATCACCACATGTGGTGTGACCACAAACTGGTCAACTCAGATATAGAACATTTCCACTGTTGCAGGTAGTTGGGTTCGGCAGGCCTGGCTTTCAGAGTCTCTTTCTATTTTGTCTGAAATCCTCAGAGATGCTTACTGTCCTGCTCATCTTTCCCTTTGAGAAGACCTGACTGCCATCTCTGTGCTCACCACCATTTGCCACTGGTTTCGAGGGTGAGGGGACAGGTGTGGCCTCCTGACAAGCTTGCTGATGAGGGGGTCACCTGTGTTTCAAAGCCCCCATATTGTGCTGACTCAACCCAGCACACTGGGACACATGTGCTACCGCCTGCTCTGAGCACAGGGCAGAAAGCAGTGAGGAGTACCCCGGAGCCTACTCTGGGCATTTATTTATTTATTTATTTATTTATTTATTTATTTATTTATTTGCTTTTTGGGTCCACACCCGACTATGAACAGAGGTTACTCCTGGCTCTGCACTCAGGAATTAATCCTGGTGGTGCTTGAGGGACCATATGAAATGCTGGGAATCGAACCCGGGCTGTCCTCGTGCAAGGAAAAGGTCTTACCCGCTGTGCTATCGCTCCAACAACCCCTCCTCCGGATATTTAGAGGAGGTTTGGAAACCATCCGTTTGTAGGGTCTCTCGCCCCAGATTTAAGGAAGTTGAGAAATATAAAGGCCATGGGGGATAACTTAAGGACAAGAGGGGTGCAATTCGCCCCGTGGAATGAATTGAAATGAATGGTGGCCAAGGGCCCTCTCTCTCTCTCTCTCACAATGATATCAACTCTGCAAAGCCCAAAGATCAACACGGGGCCAGAAAATTTCCCCATCTAGAGAATTTAAAACAAACAAACAGAAACCCCCCTTTAATTGCTATCCTACTGCGCGGCCCGAACTCCAGCTTGGAGGAGACGTATTTACTGGTAAGATCTGCAGTAATGATTATTATTGTTACTGTTCAGAAGAATACGCTCATTGTCTCCAGGAACTTACGACTGCATAAACATGACTCATTTCTCCTCCGAGTGGGGCAGGTATTGTGAACTCGGTTTTCCCAAAAGGAGAACACACGGAGGTCCGTTGCTGTCCAATGCCTTGAGCAAGGCCACACATTGAGAGAAGAAGGGAAGATGGAAGCAGGCTGGCGGCCCTCCCCCCTCGAGGCTCCCCTGCCCCCCCGCCCCAGTTCTCTTCATTGGTCTATGCTCCCCGTGGGCTCTTGGCCCTGGCTTTCCTTCGGAGGACAGAGCTAGCTCCAGGGGTCCGAGGGCACCAGAGCTGCTGGTGTCCACCCCATCGGACGCCAACAGAGGAACAGGCATTTTGTTTCAGAGCCTCGTCCCGCAGGCCCGCCCACCAAAGCCCTCCCTGGCGTGGACTGCTGTGTCCCGGGCTGTTTCCACCCTGGCTGGCTTCTCTCTCCACTGTCTCAGCAGAACTCCAAGGCTGTCCTCTAGGAAGCCATAGTCACAGCAGAAATGTCCTTGTGCTCCTGGAGGAATTTCTTAAGTGTCCCTGGGTCAGTGACAGTGTGTGCCCGGGCTCAGTGCATCTCTGGACCTTCCTTCCTACCAGCCCCAAAGCCCTATCTCAGGACACATTTTTCTGCCCTTCATCGCCTCCATCCCGCCTACCCAAACTTCAAGCCGTGTGGTACCCACAGGCTTTCCGGGGGAATTCCTCCCCAGAGTCCTCCAAAGTCCTGTCCCCTTCTCCATCCATCCCGCAGGTAACTGTGGAGGAGTCACTGTGTGGGGCCATAGTATGGTAAGGGTTGGGAGACGCTGGACAATGACCCGGACAATGTCCTGGTTCCCATTCAAGCAGGGGAGGCGGGAAGAGCAAATGAAGCAGCAACTGGAGAAATGGCTCAATGCGCCAAGCGTGTGGTCTTTGCATATGGAAGGCTCAGGTTTGATGCCTGCCACCTCATGGTTCCCTGGGCACCACCAGGAGTGACCTCTGAGCACCAGGACACAAGGATAATTATTAAGTATGACGATAGTCACTGGGGATGGCCCCAAAACCAAAACCTAGGGGCTGGAGCAATAGCACAGCCGGTAGGGCGTTTGCCTTGCATGCGGCCAACCCAGGTTCAATTCCCAGCATCCCATATGGTCCCCGAGAACCGCCAGGAGTAATTCCTGAGTGTATGAGCCAGAAGTAACCCCCGTGCGTCGCCGGGTATGACCCCCCCCCAAAAAAAAAACCCAAACCAAAACCTAAGGAGCTAAGCAATTCATAAACTAATAGATTTAGAAGTTCTGTATGTTTGAAAGGTCTTCACAAACCGACCCTCACATTCACCCATGCCTGTCCATCTTTCACTGGGTTGAAGAATGAGCTTGGCTTGTCCAGGGACGGCACCAAGGCTGGTGAGGTAAAGGGTGACGGCAGCAGGGAGAAGGCTCAATAGGCTGGTCACACGGCCTGGGGATCAAGAGTCATCCCGGCATTGCCAGCACCTAACTGGGAGAACCCTCTGAGCACTGCAGGGTGTGGCCCCAAAACAATAACCCAAAAAAGAAAAATTGATAATAATAATAAAATTGGGATCAGAGGCGCATATGCTGCCCGAGCCCATGTGCTGCTTGTGCCCATGTGGCCGAGCATATGTGGCGTCCGAGCATGTGTCACCCGCATCTCTTCCTCTTGAGATGTTACTTTCATGCTTTCATGTTTAATGCTGGGATGTGTGTAGGGGCTCTCTCCGCCCTTGGGGAAACCCAAGTTCTCCCTTGAAAGCGTTAGTCTCTCTGTCTCTGTCTTCCTGTCTCTCTCTCTGTCTCTGTCTCCCTGTCTCTTTCTCTGTCCCTCTCTCTGTCTCTCTTTCTGTCTCTCACTCTCTGTCCCTCTCTCTGTCTCTCTTTCTGTCTCTCACTCTCTGTCCCTCTCTCTGTCTCTCTCTGTTTCTCTCTCTCTCTCTCTCTCTCTCTCTCTCTCTCACACACACACACACACACACACACACTCCTTCAGAAACCCTCCAAATAAAATCTGTTTCACTTTAAAAAAAATGGGGTCAGAGAGATAGTACAGGGGTTAAGACACTTGCTTTGCATCCTTCCAACCTCAGTCCAGTTGGTCCTCGGCACTATGTATGGTCCCCCCAAGCACTGCCAGGGGTGGGCCCCGAGCACAGCGCCAGGAGTGAGCCCTGAGTACTGCTGGGTACGGCCCAAAAGTCAACAACAACAATAATCCGATAAAGGGTGATGGCAAAGGGGAGAAAAGGACACAGTAGTACTGCAGGGGGAGGCAAGGCTGACCCCCGGGGCCCTGGAGCCCCTCCAAGAAGCTCAGACAATGACAAGACTCTGCAGAATACTGACCTAGCTTGATTTACCCTCTGTGACAGATTCTCAGTGGGGGGCGGGTGAGGAACATTTCCGACCCCTCTCCCGTGTCACATTGGACAAGAACAAATGTAGTTTTAGTTGTTACAACATGTTTGCAGGAGGCGGAGGGTGCAATTGGCTTCCAGAAAGTAGGAAGGGGCCAGGGGCCAGCCAGACATCCTGTAACGCCCTGGACAGCCCCGTACAGCCACAAACACCGGCCGTGAAGCTGTGTAGAGGCTGTGAAGCTACTTTAAAATGATTCTGGCTCCAAGAATCATTTTAGATTCTCCTGGGCCGGAGAGATAAAACAGCTGGTACGGCGCTTGTCGGATCCGGGTTCCATCCCCGGCATCCCATATGTGGTCCCTCTGAGCACCGCCAGGAGGGATCCCTGAGCACAGAGCCAGGAGTAATCCCTGAGCATGGCTAGGTGTGCCCTCCGCCCCCAAACAAACAAAACAAAAGCAGAACAGACTCTTGGACCCTCAGAAGGAAATTCGGGAGACCACCTGGGCAGTGGTCGAGGTCCACACAGACAGTTAGTGAGGCTAGAAGGGAAGGAAAGGGGCCCAGCAGGGCGAAGGGGTCACCTGCAGGGACAGGGATGGAACTGGACTCTCAGCGGTCAATCTAATGGAGTACAAGCGATGCCGACTTATAAAGATGCACACCTGAAATTCTCTGTTTACTGGGGATTGAGGGCCAACACAGTTAGTCAAACTCCACCAGGAGTGATCCCTGAATGCAGTCAGGAGTAAGCCTGAGTATCACCCGGGGTGACCCAAAACCCACCAAACAAAAACAGACTTAAGAGATCGGACCCCGGAGGAATAGCTCAGGGCCGTAGAGCACCTGAGTTGTGTAGGGAGAGGAGTGTTTGGGGCCACATCTGCCAATGCTCAGGGGCTTTACTGGCTCTGTGCCCAGGGATCACCCTGGCAGGGCTGAGGGGACCCTCTGCAGTGTTGGGCATTAAACCCGGGTGGGCTGCACGCAAGGCAGGCGCCCTCCCCGCTGTGGCTTCTCTCCAGCCCCGCAGCTGTTTTTTTAAGCAAAACTTCCCCGGTTACTCCAACAGGAACAGATTTCTTTTCTGCACAAACATCTTCTGCCTTTGTTGTTGTTGCTGTTGTTGTTTTGGGTTTGGTGCCGCCCCCAGCGATGCCCAGGGTTTACTCCTGGCCTGGCACTCAGGGATCAATCCTGGCAGTAGAGCAGCTGATTTGGAGACATCAGGCCAAGACTTCAAATCCCCAGTGTCACCCAGGCGGTGTCTGTGATCCCCAAAACAAGTGACTTCCGGTCAGACGGCACCAGGAGTATGTGAGCACCAAGAAGGGTCACGACCCCCAGTGAGCACCATGACCCTAAAGATGTGTGAGCCCCACAACCAGACCTGGAGTGCCTGCGCTCAGAGGGTGAGCCCCGGCGAGCCCCTGTACAAACACAGCCACTGAAGGACGGTGGGCCTCAGTGGGCAACCTCTGTGCCCCAGCAAACCCCTCAGCCGAACACATGGGCGCACTGGCGAGAGAGCACAAAGGGCCAGGCACCCGCCTGACATGAAGATGTCCTCACAGCATTGCTGCGACTCCTGGCACCACATATGGTCCCTCGAGAAACCGCCAGGAATGATCCCTGAGCACTGAGCCAGGAGTAAGCCCTGAGCACTTGCAGGTGTGGCCCCCACACAAATACCAAAAATGAAGGGAAGGTGTGGAATTCATGCCCAACTCAATCAGTTTAATCAATGGCTGAATAAATAGCAGTAGCACTATCGTCCCATTGTTCATCGATTTGTTCGAGCGGGCACCAGTAACGTCTCCATTGTGAGACGTTACTGTTACTGTTTTTTGGCATATCGAATACGCCACAGAAATAGCAGTACTCATACATTATTTTAAAAAAATATAAGGGAAGGTAAAACAAATGTTGTTGTGTGTTTGTGTTGGGGTCACAGCTGGCAATTCTCTGGGCTTACTCCTGGCTCTGTACTCAGGGGTCACTCCAGGTGGGGCTTGGGGGTCAAATGGGGAACCAGGGATTGAACCCAGTTTGGTCATGTGCAAGGCAAGTGCCCTACCCGTTATACCATCTCTCCAGTCCCATGTAGAGGTTTATAATAATATTCACCTTTTGCGGCAGAATCTCCTGCCCCGCACCAGGCTGTGTTCACCAGGGTACTTCAGAGAGGGACAGGTTGTGTTTCCCTCCCCACCCCGAGCAAAGCCCCGGCAGCCGAAAACCTCCAGAACCCAAGGCCACTCTCCACATGCTTGGACGAGCCTCACGCATGAAGGAACTGACAGAGGAACCCAGGTATATGGAACCCGTGACTGAGATCTCCAAGCCTGCTCAGATCGGGACTGGGCCTCCTCCACCCAGGTACCTGTTTTCCAGCAACTTGGTAGCCACACCCACAAATCGCCCCCGGTACCATGTAATCGCATCAATGGCCAAGATCCAGAGACTGTCAAACAAAGCTCCCGGAAGAGAGCAATGCAGAATTTCGCATGGCAGAGCCTGGCAAGCTACCCGTGGCGTCTTTGATATGCCAAAAACAGTAACAATAATGAGCCTCATTCCCCTGACCCTGAACGCAGCAGGGACGAATGACATGTTACTGGCGCCCACCCAAGCAAACCCATGAGCAATGGGACTACAGTGATACATCTTTTGCAGGGCTGGGAGGGTGGGTCGATAGGACTTCAAAGCTGTAGAAACTGTCCTCCAGAAAAACAGGAAATCCAGAAACAAACTTGGTTGACAGTTTACGTGATTTTCAGAGTGCCCTGAAGCCTGTGTGTGACCACATAAACCAATTCACAGCCACAGGTGGATAAGGAAAGAGATTAGGTATATTTCTGTGTTCCTGGGGGGTCAAGTTCTTATGTCAAAGGAGCAGAAGGACTCGCTGGGGCCCATCAGAGGCTGAGATTCATCGAAAGGAAACGGGCAGGGCTGAAAGGTAGCACAGCGGGTAGGGCGTTTGCCTTGCACACGGCCAATCCGGGCTCAATCCCCGGCATCTCTTATGGTCCCCCAAGCACCGCCAGGAGTAATTCCTGAGTGCAGAGCCAGGAGTGACGCCTGAACATCCCCAGCTGTGACCAAAACAGCCCCCAAACTTAAAAACATTAGACAGCTAGGGCTAGAATGGTTAGTACAGCAGGTAGGGCACTCACCTCGCACAAAGCTGACCGGATTTCAATTCCTGGCACCACGTATGATCCCCCAAGCCCTGCTAGGAGTGATCCCTAAATACAGAGCCAGGAGTAAGCCCTGAGCACCACCAGGAATGGCCCAAAAGAAACAAAAAATTCGGGGCTGGAGCAATAGCACAGCGGGTAGGGCGTTTGCCTTGCATGTGGCCGACCCGGGTTCGATTCCCAGAATCCCCTATGGTCCTCTGAGCACTGCCAGGGGTAATTCCTGAGTGCAGAGCCAGGAGTGACCCCTGTACATTGCTGGTTGTGACCCAAAAAGCAAATAAATAAATAAATATAAAAACTACATTCAACCTCTATTTATTAAAAAAAAAAAAAGAAAAGAAACAAAAAATTCTTTTTAAATAATCAGGATAGGAAGGCAGCTCCTAACTCATAACCCCCCACACCTACATTTAACTCTGTTTGCTTTGTTTTTTTTTTGCGGGGATGGCAGTGGGGGGAGCGGGGGGGGGGTGGCAAGAGGGCTGATCCGCAATAAGGAGCTGGTTTTAGCTTACTTTGGAGTCCAGAAACTCGACCTGATGTGACTCTGTAGGGATCCCGACACCAACTATTCCTGGTCAGCCCAGAGCATCTGATCTTGTTAATGGGTCCATAAAAATTAGGGGGACAAAGGCTGAGCCCTGGCAGCTCCAATGAGTCTCCTCTACAAGAGGGAGGGTTGGGAGGACTCATTAGGTTTCATTAACTTTAATGGGGCTCGTTAGGGGGCCTCCAGGGCTTCCAGGATGGGAACAGAACCAGCCTCATCATCAGGGCTTATAAACAGGCAGGCTCACGTGCCCCCCACACCCCAGGCCCCCAGCACCCAGCTGGAAGTGGCTGCTCCTATCCCCACCCTGGGCTCCCGGGCCCAGCACGACATCCTGGCCACCTCCTGGCTTCCTCGGCTAATTCTAACTCTTTATTGCCGGGATGGGGAGAGACCAGGACAAAGAGGCTGGGGGCTGAAGCAGGCCTCCTGGCTCTGAGCACTTGCTTGCAGGCGCCTCCAGAAGTCCAGCTCAATGTCCACAGATACCCCCCTACCCCAGGTTAAGGCTGCCACTGGCCCAGGGACCCGTGGGCCAGCAGGAAGCACACCCCCAGCAAACCCACCTCATCTTGTCCTCTGAAGTCAGCTGGGACCTGGAGCCAGAGCCGCCGCCCGCAGACCCTCAGCTCAACCCTGAGCGGGCCCATCCCCCTCCTCTGCCCTCCCTCCCCCTCCCTGCTACCTTTCTCCCTCCTGTCCACTTCCTTTGTGATTTCCTGTCCACTTCTTGTGACCACTTCTCCTCGCAGCCTCCAGCTCGTTTCTGGTCATCATGATGCAATCAAATCAATAAACCTGAAGAAATCGTGCAGGGCCCAAAAAGCCCAACATTGATAAAGCCGGTGCGTGATGGGAGCCACCCAGCCAACCTTGCTTTTCATCACACGGTTCCCCAGGGCCATGCGACCTTGTCAGCCCCTTAGCGTGGGTGGCTCGAGGCTGCCTGGGCTTTGGATCGCCCTCCCCACCCCCTTAAACACTCTGGTCAAGCCCCACGATGAATCCCGTCCGCCCACGTTGCGGCTTACCTCCTTTCGGCCACCTGGAGAAACCCTCACTCTCCGAGATCACCCCACTCCCAGTCTATGTAAGTCCTCAAGATCCTCTCGAAACCCTCTCCTCCTCCGAGTCATCTTCCAGCTGGAATTAATCTGTCTCCCTTTATGTCCTCATTAGGACTGTGTGTTGACACCTCCCGTATTTGGGCATTTCCCATGTTCTGCCTCCTACTCTAATTATTTTGATGCAAATTTCCCTCTCCTGCCTAATTACAGACCTGACTAGGGAAAAAAAAAAATGCAAGGCATCTTTCTCAAATCCCCATATCCTGTAAGTTCCTGGCACAGAGGGTGTGAACAAAGGAGGATCAAACTCGTGACGAACTAGTCTCCGGCTCGGCCAAGGGCTGGAGCACATGTTTTGCATGCGGGTGCTGTGGGTTCAAGACCCACACTGCTTGGTTCTGACCAGAACTACTGCAGGGATGGCCCCTGAGCCCTGCGCTGTGTGCCCCCATCCCTCACCCCCTGCAAAGCGAGTTTATAGTTTATAAAGAGACACACAATTAAGCTCCACTGATGTGGGCATATCACATCTATTCATTTGTGCGTTTGAAGCTCCAGGCTCAAGCTCTGGTTCCGGAGTGTCCCCAGGGCTGAAGGATGGTATGTTAGACAGCGGCACCTACTGGTGATGAGTGGCATTACAGCTGAGGTCCACCAAAGAGAAGCCACAGAATTCAGGACTCTTGACAAGAGACACATCAGGACTGGACCAGGGAGTGGAAGCACCCGATGATAGCAGAAGAGGACGAGAATCAAGGAGAGGAACCACGCGGACTTTGTCTGCTTTAGTGAACTGTGCTCTCCTGCGGACTGGGCTTTGCAGGACCAGAGCAGGACCCGGAGGCGTCCCAGGCTGGCTCTGCTGAGCCAGTTTCACACACACACCTCAACATTCAGGACAGAGGAGATGGGCTGGACAGCTAGTACTTCGGGTCAGAGGCTGGCCTGGCATGCGGCCAACCCAGTTTGATCCCTGATACCCAATAGGGTCCCCAAGATCCTGCCAGGGATGAGCTCTGAGCACAGAGCCAGGAGTAAGTCCCCCCCCAAAAAAGCAATAAGCAATAACAACAAGGACAGAGAAGGAGATATTTATACAGAGCCTCTTACCCCAAAAGGAGAACTCTCTCTCTCTCTGTGTCTATATATATTCTTTCTTTTCTTTTCTTTTCTTTTCTTTTCTTTTCTTTTCTTTTCTTTTTTTTTAGGATCTAGGTACTCTGCATAAGCACCCAGCTAAAACATTCTGAGCCCTGCCCTGTTGCAGATTTTGGACTTCCCAAAACGAATCTCAGGGGTGAAGCACATTATTATCATTACAGGAGGATTGGACTCAATCCATGGCATCGCATGGTCCCATACTACCAGGGAGTAGCCCCTGAGCACTGCCAATAATAAAATAATAATAATAAACAATAAATAAATAACTGGGATTCCCCCCACCTTTGGGAATTCTCTTGGGAAATGTACTAGAAGCTAGAGGAACTGAGTTCTTCATCACAGTTCACACCTACCTGGAGCTTTGACCCCACACTCAGCCTCTCTTTAATCCAGGGCACCCGCCTAGAGAGCTAGTACTGCCGGGGGAGAGGTCCTGGGCGGCCTCAAAGGCACAAGGTCCCGAGTTCGACCCCTGGCACCACCCGCAATCCCCAGCACCTCTGAGTGTGGTCCCCTGTTACGAAAAAGAAAAAAGCATCTCATGGAGAGAGAGGCCCCTTCTCTCCCTTCCCCAGGGGGCGTGGGGGCACCTACCAGGAACCTGAAGGACAGCCCCGGGAAACAGCAGGAGGGGCCAAGAGGGCGACAAGTTAGGAAGCTCATTACACATCTCCCCACAGGCCCCGGGATCACTCCAGACAGTGCTCGGAGATCAAGTTGGCGCCAGGGATCAAACCCACGTCGGCCACGGCAAGGCCAGCGCCCTGCCCGCCGTCCTACCTCTCCGGCCGGCCCCTCGCCTACAATGCGAATTGGCCAAGACCGATTCCCGTCTCCCTCTTTCACAGGAAAAGGTGCATCGGGGACCCCCAGACCCCTCAGGTTTAGCGCAAAGAAACGGTGCTCTCACCAGGAGGGGTGGGGAAGGGGAGCGGTTAGTGAAAAAGATCCAGAGGTGGGGAAGGGGAGATGGTGGCGGTTTGGCCGAGGGGTCTGCCCCACCCCCAGGTCCAGCAGCTGCCCTGGGGCCTCCCCCACCCCCCCACCCCCTGGACTTCTGATCCTGCTTTTTCTCTCCCACCTTTGACTCTTTTATCCAGTCTGTCACCCGCCCCACCAGGCGCACGGCGGAGTCAGAGCTCTGGCTGGGAATGTCCCCCCTCACGTCTTTATCTCCCAGAATGCAGAGTCTGGCTGTCTGCTCGCAGCGGGCCTGCGTCTCTGTGGGCTCTCCAGCCTGGGGCCTCCGCGCTCCTGCTACCTGTCCTTTCTGGCTCGTTCTCTGCTGGGGGTGGGGCAGGAGACAAAGCCGTGGGGTGGTGGGGGTGGGGGGCAGCCTTCCCTCTCCTGCAGGGTTTCTTCCACCTTCCATTCACTCTTTCCGCACAAGGATAGGCCAGGCCTGTGCTTGGAGGGGGGGGGTGGTCCGGGGCAGGGTGGTGGGAGTGTGTGTGTGGGGGGGGGCACGCGTGGGGCTCCTGCACACTCGGCTTTGAGAGACTCACAGCTGAGAACAGACGGTCACAGAGTGGCAGGGCCGGGCTTGCTGCCTGCCGCCGCAGCAGGAAAACTCAGGAACAAGGTCCCGTTCACGACCCTGAAGGCAGCCCTGACGTTGGGTTGCGGGGGGGGGGGGGGGGGGGGGGCCGGGAATGAGGGGCGTGCCAGGCCGTGGTGTGCCTTGGCGGCGAGAAGGGTGAGGTCACAGGAGAAGTGTGAGAACTCTAGTTCAGAGGCTGGAGCGATAGAACAGAGCCCAAAGGCACCAGCCTGGCGTGGGACGGATTCCCTGGTCGGACCCCCAGCACCGCACGGGTCCCCTGAGGATCTCAGGGTGCAGCCCGGGAGGGCCCTGAGCACCTCTGGGTGACAGGGGGGAGGGGATGTCTGGGAGACAGAGTTGAGAAGGGTTCCAGGCTGGCACCGGGAGACTTACAGAGCACTGGGGAGTCAGATGTTACCTTTGCTGCCAAAAACATAGGGGAAGGGGGGGCTGGAGCAATAGCACAGCCAGTAGGGCGTTTGCCTTGCACGCGGCCGACCCGGGTTCGATTCCCAGCATCCCATATGGTCCCCTGAGCACCACCGGGGGTGGTTCCTGAGTGCAGAGCCAGGAGTAATCCCTGTGCATTGCCAGGTATGACCCAAAAAGAAAAAAAAAAAACATAGGAAGGGGGCCGGAGATACCACAGCAAGGAAGTCACCGGCCTTGCATGCAATCGGACCCGGGTTCAATTCCCAGAACTGCGTATGGTCCCCCGAGCACCTCCAGGAGTGATCCCTGATCACAGAGCCAGGGGTACATCCTGAGCACTCCAAAGGTGTGGCACAAAGACAAACAAAAATTTAAAAAGATCCGGAGGGTCCAGTCTGAAGGCAGTGGCTATTGGGAGGGGGCGGGGGTGGCTGAGAGCAGAGAGATGGACATGAGGAAAGTTCTAGAAGTTTCGCCCTCAAGTTCTGGTGACCTGTCATGTGGAGGAGGAGTCCTTACAGATTCTAGGCGACCCAGGGGCTGGAGAGTTAGTACAGCGGGGGGGGGGGGTGAGGGGGCAGGGTGTTCGCCTGGTCAACCCCTGTTCCCTCCCAGGTCCCCCACATGGTCCCCTGAGCATCGCCGGAAGTGATTTCCTGAGCACAGAGTTAGAAGTGGGCCTTGAGCACTGCCAGGGGGTGGCCCCCAACCCCAAAACAGCAATTAAAGAGATAAAAATCCAGCGGGAGCCACTGAGTGGGGGAGGGGCCGGGCACGCTAAGGCCAAGGACACAGGGAAAGGCCGGGACAGGCCTGGAGACTCAGCCGGAGCCCGGCGGCCCGCCCGGGAAGGAAGGGTCAGGGCGCAAACACAGAGCTGGGAGACCCCCCTGGGTGGGGGACCGGGTAAGGAGGGCAGCATGGCTGTGGCAGGTGGAAGCACGGCGCCCCTTAGAGGGCAACCTGCCCACCCACGTGCGTTTCCCCAGAACCTCAGTCGCGCCGGGACCCTTCAAGACACAGAGCCTTGTTCTCTGCACCCTCACTCCCCGCCGTCGCCGTGGCAGATCTCAGGGGGGCCACGGGGCGTGGCGGAGAGACGCACAAGCCCACCCGCACTGCTTCAGAAGCATGAAGGGACTCAGCCCTGTGGAGGGGAGAAACGCACTCCGAGGTCTCTGACCCTGCAGAATAGGTACAGGAAGACCGACAGGCAGTCCGGGTGCAGGTGGGCGGAATTTGCCAGAACCCTCCAAGGACGAGGCCTGAGCTAGGTTACGCTAAGGCTTGAGAAAGCCAAGCAGAGGTGGCCACCTCCTCCTAGAAGCCCCTCGTGCTTGAAGGAGTGGATGCTGTGTGGCTGCCGGAGACCCCCGTGTGTCTCTGGGGGAAGGCGCTGACACACACGAGAGGTGGGTGGGGGGCAGAGGGTCACTGACAGAACCCGAGGCGACGCTCCCTTGCCCGTCCTCAGGGGTCAGAGGACGGCCCGCCTGGGAGTGGGGGGGCTGGAGGGAGCCCGGAGGGAGGCGAGGTTGGCAGAGGGGGAGAGCGCGTCTGCAGGAGCAGCTGTGTGGCCAGGGTGTGGGCCTGGAGCTCTGCCTGGTCTGCGGAGGGTTCTGGAAGGCTGCGCGGTCCCGGTGCCACTTGGCAGGGTGCGGCCTCGCTTCCTGCACGAAGGCAGGTGGGGAGACACAGGTGGCAAAGTGACTCTGGCAGCACTCGCGGGCAGGGCGGGGAGGCGGGGGCACCTTGCAGCGGGGGCCGCGGAGCCGGGACAGGAGCAGCTGCTCGCACCAGCGCCTGCCCGCCGGGCCCCTTTGCAAAGGCCAGACGGAGGGTCTTGGGGAAAGTGGCCCCCACCACCCTGGGCCAGGGCAGGCTTTGAGGGAGCCCGAATCCCAGACGCCCCACGCCTGGCAAGGGCCAGTCAGGGTCAGCCTGTTCCTGGCCCAGTGCAGACCTTCCTTCCCTCCTTCCTCCTTCCCTCCTTCCCTCCTTCCTTCCTTCCTCCTTCCCTCCTTCCCTCCTTCCTCCTTCTCTCCTTCCTTCCTTCCCTCCCTCCTTCCTTCCTTCCTCTTTCCTCCTTCCTCCTTCCCTCCTTCCTTCTTCCTTCCCTCCCTCCTTCCTCCTTCCTTCCCTCCTTCCTCCTTCCCTCCTTCCTCCTTCCCTCCTTCCTTCCTTCCCTCCTTCCTCCTTCCCTCCTTCCTCCCTTCCTTCCTTCCCCTCCTTCCTCCTTCCCTCCTTCCTCTTTTCCTCCTTCCTCCCTTCCATCCTTCCTTCCTTCTTTCCTTTCTTCCTTCCCTCCCTCCCTCCTTCCTTCCTTCCTTCCTTCTTCCCTCCTTCCTCCTTCCTTCATCCCTTCCTTCCTCCTTCCTTCCTTCCTCCTCTCTCTCTCCCTCCTTGCTTCCTTCCTCCCTCCTTCTTTCTTTTCTTTCTTCCTCCCATCCCTCCTCTTTCTTTCCTTCCTTCCTTCCTTCCTTCCTCCTTCCTTCCTTCCTCCCAGTCTCCCTCCTTCCTTCCTTCTTTTCTTCCTTCCTCCTGTCCTTCCTCCTTTCTTTCTTTCTTCCTTCCTTCCTGTCTCCTTCATTACTTCTGTCCTTCCTTTCTCCTCCCTCCCTCTTTCCTTCCTTCTTTTCTTTCTTCCTCCCATCCTTCCTCTTTCTTTCCTTCCTCCTTCCTTCTTCCTTCCTTCCTCCCAGTCTCCCTCCTTCCTTCCTTCTTTCCTTCCTTCTTCCCATCCTTCCCTCCTTCCTTCCTTCCTTCCTTCCTTCCTTTCTCCTTCCTTCCTTCTGTCTTCCTTTCTCCTCCCTCCCTCCTTCCTTCCTTCTTTCCTTTCTTCTTCCCTTCCTTCCTTCCTTCCTTCCTTCCTTCCTTCCTCTTCCTTCCTTCCTTCCTTCCTTCCTTCCTCCCTTCCTTCCCTCCTTCATTCCTTTTCCTTCCACTCTTCCTTTTTCTTTTAAATCACGAGATACATAGTTTTAAATCACGAGATACAAAATCATTCATGATTGGGTTTCCAACACACCAGTGTACATTTCCCACCACCAATGTCCCCAGTTTCCCTCCCACCCCTCCACCCTCTGCCACCCCTTTTCTTCTCCCTCCCTCTCTCTCTCTCCCTCTCTCCTTCTCCCTCTCCCTTTCCTTCTCTCCCTCCCTCTCCCTCCCTTTCTCTCCCTCCCCCTTCTCTCTCTCTCTCTCTCTCTCTCTCTCTCTCTCTCTCTCTCTCTCTCTCTCTCTCTCTCTCTCTCTCTCTCTCTCTCTTTCCTCTCCTTATCTCTCCCCCCTCCTTCTGGGCATTATGGTTTGCAACACTGTTACTGGATGTTCCCTTACTCCTCATGTATATTCCCTTACTCCTTACTCAGTTCTTGTCCTGAGTGGTCATTTCCACCATCTGGTCCCGTCCCTATCCTACCCACACTCCCCAACCCCCTTGTGGCATCTTCCTGCCATGGACCAGTGCTCCTGGCCCTTGTTTCTCCTGCTCCTGTCCTTGGCTATTACTCTCATAATATGTTTTTCACATGCCACAATTGGCGCTTTCTTTAGTAGTTATTCTGACTTTTCCTTTCCTTTCCCTGCACCCGCCAATCACTGTTTTGTGTCTGTGTCACAGTCTTGTCCACCTGTGTCTTCCTGTTGGCATCATCAAGTCTCAGCTCAGTGGGTTGGAGCAATAGCACGGGGGGTCAGGAGCCTGCATGCAGCCAACCCGTGTCGGTCGCTGGCATCCCAAACGGTCCCCTGAGCACTGGCAGGAGTGATCCCTGAGCACAAAGGCAAGAAATGATCCCTGAGTGTCTCCAGATCTGGCTCAAACCCCCACCACACCTGCAAAAAATAAATCAATTCAAAACCCTCCTCTTCCAGGAAGACCTCCCAGAACACTGGCTTTTGTTTCCTCTGACTAGCCGGGGACCCTTGGATAGTTCCTTGGTGTGGATTCAGGCTCTGGTTTCATAGGTGCTGCCCTTGGCTTCCTGATGAGACTTCTGGGTTTTGCCCGCTGGGTCTGGAACCGCACACTGCTGTGAGCGTGGTTTATATTTTGGTCTCCTTCACGCACCGCAGACAGCCTGCGACCTCCTGCCCAGTCTGTCACAGAGTATCATACCGGGCACGACGGACGACCGCCCGAATCAGCAGGAAGAGATGCAGTGAGGACTAGAGGGCAGTTGAGAGTACCTGCCAGGAGCACTAAGCCGGGAGTCCGCACACGGGAGCCACAGGCCCTTCCGGATGTGCCTGGGCTGCAGAGGCAAGACCTGTGACTTCTCAGTCACCTCACCTTCTTAGGAGCTGAGGTGCCACACACACAGCCGGCCCGGGTTCGATCCCCAGCACCCCATGGGTCCCCCGAGCTCCGCCAGGAGGGATGGGTCCATCCGTGACCCAGGGGCAGGCGTGATCCCCGAGCATGGGGCTCCGAGCTGGGCTCTGTGGAGCCTGGAGGGAGCAGGGAAGCAGCAGGGGGCCCCCTGCAGCAGCCTGGGGGTCACCGTGCCGGTGACCGCCCTCCCACACTGCCCCCTGCGCTGGCCTGAAGGCGGGAATGATTCAGGGCTCTGCCCCAGCTGGCAGGTGAGTCTCCCTCTGTCTCGGCCCGCCGCCCAGCGCCGTGCAGGAATGCGTGGCATTTCTGGAAGAGCCTCCACCGCCGGCACGTGTGACAGACAGGAGCCTGGGGCCCCCCCTCACCCCTGCCATCGGCAGATGCGCCAACACTGCCCCTTCCCCATCGCCCCTGGACCAGCTGGGAGCACTTCAGTCCTTCCGAGAGGGATGCCAATGACAGCAGCTGCCCCCTAGTGTGGCCCTGGGGCTCCCACCCATCCTCTCACTCACCGAACACCCCAACCCCACCCCGGGAGCATTTTTATTCCACTGTCACACAAGAAAGGCCAAACTCTCCGTGTGACATCTCCAAGCAGCATTTGTTGTTGTTCTGTTTTCCGCTGGGGGGCCACGCCCGGCAATGCTCAGGGCTTCCTGGCGGGGCTCAGGGAAGCATCTGGGGTGCCGGGGATCAAACCCAGCTGCGTACAAGGCAAGCGCCCTCCCGCTATACTATCACCCTGCACCCCCCACCTCAAGCAGTTTGAAACACAGGTTGACGCAACTCTCCAATCTGGCCAATAGGACCTGAGTGTAGGCCTGTACACCTTTGGGGTCTGAGGAGCAAACCCATTTTCCAGATGAAAACATAAAAGCTCAGAGAGCACAGTAACTCAGAGAGAGTAGAAAAATGTGTCGGGAATGGCAGGTGTTGAGCCCAAAGGTCCGTGATTCCTACCTGGACATACTCCCTGGGGCAGCTGGACTGCCTGGGGGCGGGGGGGGTTAGTTCACTGGACTGGCACGGCAGCTGGGGAAACCAAGGCACAGAGAAAGGAGGGCCAGTGATGAGGAGTGCTGGAACCGGGGCAGCGTATCCCTAAGCAGAACCAGAGCCCAGATCTACCGAGGATGGCTCCGAGCCCAGCGCTCTCCTTGACGCTGGCGTCTGGAAGGAGTTTGAATGAAAGAAGCGTCCGTGTCTCCTTGAAGGCGAGCAAAGCCCTTGCACCATGGGCAGCCTGCAAGGCACCCGGGCATCGTGCCCCTCTGCTTCATGGGGGCGGGGGGGGGCCCTGGCACAGGATACAGCCTCGCTGCGTCCTCGCGTCTCCCGTGGGACCATCCATCTGCCAGGGCCTGCAGAGGGGAGAGGTGTGCCCGGCACCCCCGTCCCCAGCTCCCTGGGAGATGAACCCTGCTTCTGCCTCTGCAGAGTTCTCCTTCGGGCTGGGGTGCAGGTGGATGGGGGGAGCAGGGCGCACAGATGTGGACGGGAAGGTCACCTGGATCTAGAGGACACCAGAGGGGAGCGAGCTGGCAAGATGGGTGGGGAGGGGGAGAAAGAAGAAAAATGGGCGTCAAAGGTGCCGAGTCTCCCAGAGGTTTAGGGGCTGAGGGGAGGCACCCCTCCCGGCCTCCATCACCCCCCCCACCCCTCCCGGCCTCCATCACCCCCCCACCCCTCCCGGCCTCCATCACCCCCCCCCACACACACACACACACAGTCGCAGCTTAGGAAACGTCCACACAGAGGAACGGGAAATCCCACAGAACTGGGGTAGAGGACTAAGCTCACTTCTCACCAGCCCCCCGAGAATGCTCCACTTCCAGCTCTACAGGAGCCAGAGCAGCGGGGCAGGGGAAGGGGGGGAAGCTCCCAACTCTTTCCCTGTGCCCCGAGGAGGACAGGCACCTCCAGGAAACCTCTTTCTTCTCTTTTTTTTGAAACCACTCTCCGTTTGGGGCAGAGAGGATGACAAGTCAGCGCTTGCCCTGCAGCCGGCACGGAGCAGCGGCAGCGGGAGAAGCCACTCCAGGGAGGGGTTTGCCGTGGAATGGAGGAGGGACGGAGTCCTAGAGAGACGACGGGGCTGCAAGGGACCTCGGAGATCACCGGGCCTGACCGTTGGGTGGCCTCCACGCCATTTCCCAGCTCAGGCAAGCAGGGGTCCTTAAGGCGCCCCCTCCCCCAGGGCTTGCTACAGGCTGACCCACCCCCTGGCTTCCTCGATGAGGCCCAGAGCTAATTCTCTGTCCCGGGAGAGAACAGGGCTGAGGAGCGCACACCGGGCTGTGTACCCACCTCCCCATTTTCCTCTCAATTCCGAGAGGGTTGGCGCCTTCCTCCGGAGGCTTGGCAAGACCCCAGTAATGATCACCCGTGACCCCGGCGGCTGGGAATGACCCGTGCCAAGAGTTTAAGAACGGAGTTATGGGAAACAGTGATATAGTACAGCGGGGAGGGCGTTTGCCTTGCACGCAGCCAATCCAGGTTTGATCCCGGGCATCCTGTTTGGTCCCTGAGAACCGCCAGGAGGAAGTCCTGAGTGCAGAGCCAGGAGTAAGCCCTGAGCATCGCCGGGTGTGACCCAAAAGGAAAAGAAAAGAAGAGAAAAAGAGCAGAGTTACGGGCTGGCTCAGGGAGAGCGCGGTTGGTAACGCAGAGTAAGACACAAGGTCCCAGAGTGGACCCCCAACAGCAGGCCACACGCTGACACCATCCCCACGGCACTGCACTTGGGACCCCCGGTTTCACATCAGAGTGAGCCCCCTCTTGCCTGCCACCCCTCCCACACACTCATCTCAACAACGAGACTGGCAGCGACAAAGGGAATGAGGGCAAATAAATAAAGCATGATGCGTGGAGACCCCGAGTTCTCTTTCCTTCCCAGGATCTGGTCTTGTGCCCCCCTGCACCTGGCTGTGAAGCCTCTTCTCCGGAGCAAACTAGCTGACTCTGCCTGAGGCCCATCAGCTGATTGGTCATCCAGGGATGGCCTCGCCATCTCTCCAGGGGGCTCCGGGCTCCCTCCTTCCGCAGGTGGGAAACAGAAGCGCTGAATCAGGACCGGCCATCCAGAGGCAGTGGGGGGCTGGGGAGGGGCAGGGGGAGGAGGGGGGTGGCCTTCAAAATCACAAACCCAAAGGCTGAAGGTTAGTTTTAAAGGACTGTGCCGTCCACTTCTCATCTTTGGCCTCTGCCACACCCGGGCTTGGGTCTATGGCTCAGCTGTGCCCTGGACCGGAGAGGAGGAGAGAGGAATCTGGGCAGGGTGGCGCAGTGCGCTGGCTTCATGGTCCTCTCTGCCCAGGAGCGGGCAGTTGGAGTGGCCAGCAGGCTTCCTTCTGGGCCCTCCATCAAAGGGGTGTCAAGAAGTGTCTCAGGAACTGTCCTGTGCCGTGTGGCATAGAATTGGCACAGAGAACATTACTGGGAGCACTTGCAGGAGCCGCTCTCTCTGTGGCTGTGTCCCGGGTGCCAGGGTGTGTGTGTGATTGTGTATGTGTGTGTGTGTGTGTGTGTGTGTGTGTGTGTGTGTGTGTGAGCTGCGGGTCAGAACTCCGTGCCAGTGAGTTCCCCATCGCCCCAGCACCCCCAGACACCCTGGCTCCCTCTTTGTCTCCTCTTGGAGGTGTGCGTGCAAAACCTTGCGTCGCGCGTCCCGGCCGGCGTGCGAGCCCGGGGGGCGCACCCTCGATCCCCCACTCTTCCCGCGGGGCCACGATGAGCCGGAGCCTGGTGCTGTTTGGTCTGGAGCCGAGCGGGGGCTTGCATTGATCCATTGATTGTGCGCGGTCTGCGCCTGACCTCCCTGCTCCCGGGGAAGCCGTCTCCATGGAGACCGGGCCGGCTCCCCCAGCTCGGGATTGTAAATTCCTGCAGGCAGCGGGCGGCCCGGCAGCCTGGGGAGGGGGCGCCGCGCCCGGGCGCGCAGGGGGAGCGGCCGCCGCGCCGAGGCCCCATTTGAAAGGAAAAAAGGGCACGAAAAAGGAGGTGGTGAAGGAGGAGGGGGAGGAGGGGGGGAGAAGGAGGAGGAGGAGGAGGAGGAGGAGGAGGAGGAGGAGGAGGAGGAGGAGGAGGAGGAGGAGGAGGAGGAGGAGGAGGAGGAGGAGGAGGAGGAGGAGGAGGAGGAGGAGGAGGAGGAGGAGGAGGAGGAGGAAGAAAACGAGAAAGAGCGAGGAGAGGAGGAGAAAGAGGAGGAGGAGAAAGGCGAAGAAAAAGAGCCGGAGCCTGAGAGAAAGCAGGAGAGGAAGAAAGAGAGGCAGAAAGGGCGTGTTTCTGGGGCTGCGTTTCCCCTCCCCTTTCTCAGGTCCCCGGCCGAGGCTCCGCGCGCTCTCGGGCTGCAGCTCTCTCGGGGCGAAGCTGGGCAGCGGGTGCGATTATTCGGAGCCCAGCCCGGCGCCCCCCAGCCTCGCCGCGCCCCGCGCCCCGCGCCCCGCTCGCCGCCCGGCGGCCCGCCAGCAGCCGGCAGCGCCCGGAGCCTCCGGCCGAGGGCGCCGCGCCCCGCGCCCGCCCGGCCCCGGCGGGGCGCCCGGTCCCCTCCCCCGCCGGCACGCGGGGACCCGGCCCGCTTCCGCCGGCCCCAGGCGGCGGGGCCCGGCCCCGGCTGCCCCCGGCCCCGGTGTGAGCCGCGACCATGGGCTCGGGGCGCGTGCCCGGGCTCTGCCTGCTCGTCCTGCTGGTCCACGCCCGCGCCGCGCAGCACGGCAAAGCCGCGCAAGGTAAGCGGAGAGGGGCGCGGGGCTGCGGGGCTGCGGGGCGCGGGGCTGCGGGGCGCGGGCGCGGGGACGCGGCTGCCCGGGCCGGGGCAGGTGCGGGGCAGCGCGCGGCTGTCACGGCCGGCGGGGAGCTGGGCTGGGGGGCGAGTGTGTGTGTCTGCGTGTGTGTGTGTGTGTGTGTGTGTGTTGGGGGGGGTTGCGTGGTGCGCCCCACGCGCATCAAGGTTGGAGGCGCCGGGCCGGGCCGGGTGAGGGTATTTATGGGGGCGGGCACGGGGGTCCTGGGCCGGAGGGACCGCCGCGCACCTCCCAGTTCTGCTACTCCATCTTCCCCCAGACTGCTTGCCCTCCCCAAAGTCTCAGCGGATCCGTCTCTCTCAAACACTGCCAGAAACTCCAGTCGTGGCCTTAAAGTTGAGAGAGAACGAAAAGAAGGAAAACTTTTCCGCCAGGCCATCGATTTCTGCCCCGCCACCCCCCTCCCCGAGCCCTCGTGCAGAGTTAGACGTTTGGAAGCGGTGGTCCTTTGCCGTGGGCAAACGGGACCGAGAAGGAGCATCTTTTATGGCCAAGCCGGCTCTCCCGCGGCTGGGGCCAGGGGCCGGCCGAAGAGAGGAGAATTTCATCGCTCTGGCTCCGGGCAAGAATGTCGCGTTTCTGCCTCTTTGGGGAGGGGGGCGGGGGCGGGCGGGGGAGTCTCTCGCCTTTGCATGGCTTTCATTTCTTATCATAATATTTATTTATTAAGGCCCCGGGTTTCCAATTCCATTTAAATCCAGGTCAGAATTGCATTAAAATAACAAAGTCAAATTCCAGGCCAGCCAGCTCTGAGGGATCCCTCTAGGAATTAGAGAGAGGCTGGGAGGCCCTGAGCCCCGATCCGTGACCCCAAGGCTGGGCTGTTAGAGACGGGGTTGGTGGGGGCCCCGGGCAGCCTGGGGGACAGTCTCCCCTCCCCCCATTGACCGCTTGCTGCACCCTTCCCCCCTCCTGCCCTCACCCAGAAAGAGATTTATATGGTCAAAAAGAAAAATTCCTCCTGGCAAAGGCTTTGCCCTGGAGGCCCCCTGCTTTTTTACTGCCCGCCCCCACGCCCCTGGTTCCTGATTGAGGAGGGGTGGGGGCGGGAAGCCGGGCAGCAAAGCTGGGGTGTGGAGATGCTTGGCCTAGAAGGGAACATTGAACTTGGGAGTTGGGGAGCCCGAGCGCCTGGCAGTCCGCACCCTATGTGTCCGGACTCAGCACCTCTGCGCTGTGTCCACTCACGGCCCCCTCCCACTCGGCCCCCCCATCCTCTCATCCCCCCAAGCTCACCTCTTCCCTGAACCCCCCCCCCCCAGCCCCTTCCTCCTCCGATCTGTCCGTCAACGCAGCCCGGCAGAGCTCCACAGCTGTCAGACCCTATCCTCACCCGCTGGCAGCCCCCAGCCGCTCCCTCTGCTCCAGTCCCCAGCTCGGACCCCTGGCCAGCCATGGCCCCTCCACAGCCACGGCCCCCCCGGGCTGGGCACAGCACCCCCCCCTCCCGCCGTGGACTGACTTGTGTTTTCATAAACAAAGCTGGCTTTTGTAGTGCATGCTGACTTACTCATAACATGGAATTAGCTCGGGAGTTTAGTCTGAAGGAAGGAGCAGATTTCATGCAATAATCCACAGACAAGATAAGGGCTGCTTTCAAGTTGGAGCCAGTGTCTCTTGTGCAGTATTCCGCGGGGTCCCGGGGGGTTGGGGGGGGCTGGAGACTCCTAGAAGGGACAGGTGCTGTCACGCAGAGGCACTTGCACTTCAGCTACAGGACTCACTCTCTCGGCGGGCCGGGGTCCTCACTTCACCCCCTCAGGGGTAGCTGGCATCTTCCTCCTGCCCCCTGACTCTCCCTGCCCTGGGCCCGGCTATTCAGAAACGCGCAAACTGGTCTGAGGAGGTGGCCAGGGCACAGGGTGGCCAGGCCAGGAGGATGTTCCCCGCCCCCCCCCAGGTGACCTTATCCCTAGACCGAGTGGGGAGAGGCGGCACCCCTTACTCCCCCATGCCACATCATGGGTCCCGAGGGTGCGTTCACACCACATGCTCCTCAGTGCCGAGCCAGCCTGTCTTCGAAATACACATTGTCCGCGCAGAGAGAGTTGCCCCCACCTCTGGGGAGATCTGGGGCGCTCCCCCCTTTCCCTCAGAGCTCCAGGGGGACAGCCCAAGTGTCATGTGGAGTTGGGGAATGGAGGGGTAGAATGCAGGCCAGGCTCTGTGTGCACACGTGTGTGCGTGTGGGTGCGTGTGTGTGTGCGCGTGCAAGGTTTGCCACCATCAGGTGACAAGAGCTCCTCATCTCTCTTGTGTGACTCAGTGTCGCTCACAGTGACCGTGCCCCTGCTCTTGCATCCCCCCAGAACCCCCGAGGCTGGGTGGGGGCGCTGGCATGGCTGGGAGTGGGGGTGCGCAAGGGGGCAGCGAGGCTCTGAGCGTCTTCCAGTGTGTCTGGCTGTGTATTCTAAAGTAGACAGACTGGATAACCAAGATAATTGTTAACTTAAAAGCATTAATTTGCTTTGCTTTTTTTGAGGGGGGGGAGCTGGGGGGGGAGCAGCCGCAGTTTAAAAAGCCGTAATCCCCGCGGAGGGCTCAGGTTACAGCTGAATGAAAAGGTCTCCTGGGCTCGCTAGGAAACTTGTCCGCAGGGCGGGCGGGCGGGAGAGCCAGCCCGGCCCCAGCCTCTACCTGGCTGGTTGCTGATAAAGTTGCGTATTTAGAGTTTCGCCGTCCGCGCGCCCCCCGGTAAACAGGGCGTCTCTGTCCGTGAGCGTCTCGGATCTCTGTCTGGGTGTGTGTGTGTGTGTGTGTGTGTGTGTCCCGCTCTCCTCCCCCACCCCTCCTCCCTCCGCTTTCATGTGGCTGCTCCCCGCTTCCCCGGCTCCTGTGGGCAGCCCATACAGTGAGCGAACTGTTCCTCCCCGCCCCTCCCTCCCCAAAACGAAATGGAAACCAGGACCGTGTCCGCGGGCGAGGGTGGCCCCGTGGGCAGCGCCTCGTGCCCCATCCACGCCACAGAACAGAGGGGGCGGTCCCGCTCTCGGAGCCCTGAGCTCCAGTCAGCCCCTCAGTGCCCATCCTGGGCTCCTTATCCCCCCCCCCACGCCCCCCAGGAGTGGGGAAGGCGGGTGGACTGCCTAGAAATTCCTCTGGAATCCCTTTGACCTCTCTCCTCTCACTGACAGACGCCCCCCACCCCGGGCAGTGGGGGCCGGGGGAGTATCACACCGGTCCCACTTCTGACCCCTGATCTCCTTCTGCCTCTGCAGGGTGGAGTGAGGGAGGGCTGTGGGGGCTGGAGGACCCTGGGGCCAGATTTACTGCCGGCAGTGGCAGAGGAAAGTTCGCAGCCACCGGCTCTGTGAGATTATTTTTCTGGAACCTTCAGGAAGCAGAGAGTGCCTGCTGAGTGCAGTGAGGTGGGGGCGCAGGAGACCTGCTGTGGAAGGAGCCAGGCCTGGCCGCATGTTCATGGGGCCATGTGCACGCGTGTGCCTGACCTGGGTGTGTGCATACGTGTGTACATGTATGTGATGGGAATGTGTACACGCATATAAGCCTGGATGTGTATGAGCATGTGAATGTGTGCGCGCACATCTGCTGTGCATGCAAGGGCCTGACCCGGATATGCGTGTGCGTGGGCATCTGTGTATGCTCGTGTGTGCGTGCACGCGTGTGCCTGACCCAGATGTGCGTGTGCATGGGAGTCTGTGTATGCTTGTGTGTGCATGCATGCGTGGGCCTGACCCAGATGTGCGTGTGCATGGGAGTCTGTATGTTGGTGTGTGCATGCATGTGTGTGCTTGACCCAGATGTGCGTGTGCATGGGAGTCTATGTATGTTCGTGTGTGCATGTATGCATGTGCCTGACCCAGATGTGCATGTGCATGGGCATCTGTGTATGCTCATATGTGCGTGCATGCGTGTACCTGACCCAGATGTGCGTGGGCGTCTGTATGCACGTGTATATATGCACACGTGTGCCTGACCCAGGTGTGCGTGTGCATGGGCCCCTGTGTGTGCGCGTGTGTGCGTGTGCTCGTGTCCAGGCCAGTGAGAGGGAAAGAGGGGCTGGCGTGTCACGGTCCTCTTGTTTTCACTGGAGAATTAAAGAGGTGGAGTGGCCTGGGGCTTGGTCCCTGAGGCTGGTAGTACCCACTTATTCAGCCCAGTTTTAAGACCCGAGTCTGGAGACAGGGTCTCCGGGGCGTTGCAGGGAGAAGTGACGTGTGCTCCCCGGGGTGTGCAGTGGGGTTAGGAAAATGAGCCCAAGGATTGGGGAAATTCCTTCCCCTCTCGTCACATGGGCTCCAGTGCCAGTTGGGTCCCTTCGTCTTGCAGCTCTGGCACACGGCACGGAGATGCCCCAGTGACGGGGTGAAGAGATGGTACAGTGGGGAGGGCTCTGGCCTTGCATGCGGCCCGCCTGGGTTCCATCTCTGCCAGCCCACAGGGTCCCTTGAGTCCGATAAGTTCATGGGTCCAGAGCTCGGGTGACCCCTAAGCATCGCTGGATGTGGCCCCCAAATAGAACAAAACAAAAAGAAAAGAAATGCCCCAGCCGGGATCCTGGAGAGATAGTGCGGCGGGTAGGGCACTTGCCTTGCACACAGCCGGCCCGGGTTCAATCCCCAGCACCACACAAGGCCCAGCACTATCAGGAGTGATTCCTCAGTGCAATGCCAGGAGTAGCCCCTGAGCATCGCCAGATGGAGTCCCCCCAAAAAATACCCCTGCGGGAGGCCCAGACCCACACGGCAAGATTCTGACCAGCAGGACTTTCTCCTCAGGCCCTGCTCCCCGGCTCCAGCCTCCGTCACTCTCTTCTCATCCGCTCTTTCTCTCCCATGTCCCTCCAGCCAGGCAGCATGCCCCGGGAACAGCCCGGCAGAGCAAAGGTGCATGAGTGCACATGTGGACCCTCCCCCCCACCCCCCAGAGTTGTGGCACCTTCTGGATGGGTCCGAGGGCCAGGCGTGGCTCACAGCCAGGTACTCCTGGTGAGTGCTCAGTGAGGACCCTCCCGTGGGCGTCTCCCAGTTCCAGGCTGAGGTTCCAGTTTGCTTGTCAGTCTTACCCCGCCGAAGAAAGCTCTGTGGTCCTCTCTTGCCTCTGGCGCTGTGGGCTGGGCTGCCAGCCTGAGCCAGGACCCCCTGCATGGGCTGATGCGGGCTCCACAGGGGGCACCTCGCCTCCCCCTCCCCCCCGCACCCCCTCCTCCAGCCGTGCCCTGCCCTGCACTGTGGGCATGAAGAGGCCGGACGCTGGGAGAAGGGGACGCTTAAAGGCCAGACTCTGGGGAGCAGGGTTACAGAGAGGACGTTTTTACAAGTTTCTAATTATATTTATTTGGAGTTTTCCTCGGCGGTTGGGAGCTGTTAACAGCGGGGGCCTGTATCCCCTGGTGTTTGTTTTTTGTTTCTACCCAGCTGCTCCGGCCTCCTTCGGCCCGTGAATCCTGGGGTAGGAGACACCTGCCCACACGTTCCTCCCTGCAGCTGTGTCTCTGCCCACCTTCCCTCCAAGGGGCACCCCACAGCCCTGCCTGCTGGTGCAGCCGAGGGGGTGGGGGGTGGGGGGGGCGGGGCGGGGGACATTGGCATGTTCAGCCTCATGGACAGGAATCACGGGACTCAGTCCCGGCTGTCCAGTGCTCTGTCTTCGTGCAGAACTTGGCAGGGGGAGTAGGCCAGGGATGAAGGTGTCGCTTCTGAACTCCTGGGATGGCTGTAGGAGCCTGCGGGGACAGCTGGCCTGGGGACAGAGGGCTGCACAGTGGCCGTCAGCCCCTGCTGGTTCTACCATGAGACCCAGAACCCTACACAGGATCAGGCTGCCTGGACGGTTCGCTTGCAGTTACTTTTTTTAAATTTTTTTTTCTTTTTGGGTCACGCCCGGCGATGCACAGGGGTTACTCCTGGCTCTGCACTCAGGAATTACTCCTGGCGGTGCTCGGAGAACCATATGGGATGCTGGGGATGGAACCTGGGTCAGCCACGTGCAAGGCAGACGCCCTCCCCGCTGTGCTATCTCTCCAGCCCCTCCTCGATTGCAGTTACGTGGTCATGCATTGCATTGTTTTTCCTGTTCGTTCGAGGGAGATTGATTTTCATGCCGTGGGGACCCACCTCTGCCCGCTGCCTGTCCCCCCACTCCCGTGCACCCCTGCCACCACCGATGCCTCAAGTGCTCGGCTCTCTTCTGACTGGGGGATGTTGGTCTTGCCCCCAGTGAGGGGGAGGAGGGTCTTCTCCATCGAGGCCAGAGGAGCTCCAACTGACTGGACTAACGCTCCCCATCCAGAAGTCAAGTTACTCAAAGACCCCTAGGAACCTGCCCTTTATGGGAACACAGTGTACCCAGTTGTGCTTGACGTTGCTGCAGCCCCCTTGGTCCTTCCAGCACGCACTCCCCGCATCGCCCACTGAGGAGGGGGATGTTCAAATGAGTCTGTTCGAGTGAAGGTCACTGCAGAGGGAAGCTGCAGAGACCCTAGGCTCAGCCCTCCGGCCCTGCCCTCACCAGGCGTCACCTGCTTCTCCTGAACCTCCCAGAAACAGGCTGAGCTCCTGTGAAAACCATGACTACTTCCTTTTTCTTGTTGGTTTTGGGCCACACAATAGTGCTCAGGGCTTACTCCTGGCTCTGTGCTCAGGGTCACTCATGGAGGTGCTGGGTGATTGGGTGGTTGCGGGGGGGGGGGGGGTGTGCTCAAATGTATGACTAAAGGTAGAGCTTGGGCCGGCTGTGCCAAGGGTATTTTGTTGTTGTTGTTATATTTTTGGGTCACACCCGGCAGTGCTCAGGGGTTACTCCTGGCTCTGCACTCAGGAATCACTCCTAGTGGCACTCAGGGGACCATATGGGATGCTGGGGATCGCACCCAGGTCAGCTTTGTATAAGGCAAACACCCTCCCCGCTGTGCTATCACTCCGGCCCCTACTTTTTTGGTTTGCTTTGGAGTCACACCCAGCAGTGCTCAAGACTGACTCCTGGCTCTGTGCCCAGGGATCACTCTGGCAGGGCTGTAAGCACCATATACATGCCAAGGATCTAACCTGTGTCAGCCGTGTGCGAGGCAAGCACCCTACCCCCCAGACTGTCTCTCCACCTGCCTCCCCAAAGGTTCTTCCTGGAAGAGCAGTGCTCTCTCTCCTCTCCTTGGGTCACATATTGGTTTGGGGGACTCTCCCGAGGCCTTGCTCACCCCCACCCCTGTGCATAGTCCAGGTCTCCAAGCCTCAGCCTCCTTCCAAAGGGGAGCGATCCCGGGAAGCAGCCTCAAGCAGCACCAAATATGCGCCTTGAGAGGGCCTCTTCCTCTCTCTGTGTACCTCTCCCTGCCCTATGACCAACTTCCCGTGACTGTCCTCTGTCCAGAACAAATGTGGAGTTGTAGGGGGATGAAGAGAAGAGCTTCTTCCTACAGAACAGAAAGGATGTCATGGTGTAGACTCACCTGTGCACCCAGCAGCCCATCCATCCATCCATCCATCCATCCATCCATCCAACCATCGTTCATTCATCATCCGTCCATCCATCATCCATCCATCCATCCATCCATCATTCATTCATTATCCGTCCATCCATCATCCATCCATCCACCCACCATGCATCACCCACCCTTCTTCCTGTCCAATGACTGGACAAGTTTTTGTTTTGGGGCATCCCCGAGCAATGCTTAGGGATCACTCCTGGCTCTCTGCTCAGGAACCACTCCTGGTGGTGCTCGGGGGACCATATGGGAGGCAGAAATCGAACCCAGTTGGCTCCATGCAAGGCAGATGCCCTCCCCGCTGTACAATCACTCTGTCCCCAACAAATACTCACCAAGTAAGTGACTTGCATCTTTTGTCCTTCTCGCTTCTGCCTGCCTCACCTGGCACCTGGCCTGACACAACACAGATACTCCGTGACTCTCGGTTGAGGGGCTTGAGTGAATCTACTCACCTCCATTGCAGCTGCTGAACGGGTCTCACAGAGTCAAAAGTCCTGCCCTAGGGTGTAAAAAAGCACAAGGAGTAAAAATTCCTGGTATATGGTACAGATAAAAGCTATCAGGGGGTGGTGGTTGGCCAGTCCTGACCATCAAAAGTCTGAGGAAGGGGGCTGGAGCGATAGCACAGCGGGTAGGGCGCTTGCCTTGCACACGGCCGACCCAGGTTCGATTCCCAGCATCCCATATGGTCCCCTGAGCACCGCCAGGGGTGATTCCTGAGTGCAGAGCCAGGAGTGACCCCTGTGCATCGCCGGGTGTGACCCAAAAAGGAAAAAAAAAAGTCTGAGGGAGAGAGAGGGAATGGGGGGAGGGGCTGCAGCTGCTTTTTATTTGTTCGTCCACCCAGTGGTGCCAAGGGCGTACTCCTGGCTCTGTGCTCAGGGATCACTCCCAGTGGGGCTCTGAAGACCACAAGTGGGGCCAGGGGTCAAACCTGGGTCAGCTGCCTGTAAGGCAAGTGCTTTTGCCCTGGGCTCTCTGTCCTAGATGGGACTTTGAAGGAGATGAAGGATATCCTTGGGGGGTGTGGGGGTCGGTTTGTGGTTTGTGGCTTCCTTGGAGGAGACCCTCAGAAGGGACTCAGGAGCCCCTGTGTGATATAATCCGCACTCCTGGTCAGCCTTTGAACCTTCGCCTCCCTCCCCACACTGAGCACTGAGCACTGTGCGCGTGAGCAGCTCTGCAGCACAGCCAGAAGAGTTGTCTGGGATGCTGGGGCCATGCAGACCCATGTGTCGGTGCCCAGAGAGGGTGAAGCAGTGAAGGCAGGGGCCCCCCGGCAGCCAGCGCCCGCCCCCTTTCAGCATTATTCATCCAGGCACCCTGAGTGGGGGTGGAGCTCACTGGGGGGTGGGGCTCCCTCCAGTGTCCCTCTCTGCTGTGGGGGGGGCTGGGGGGCTGGAGTGGGCACCTGCAGGGCTGCATCCCCCCACACCAGACCCAAAGGGGGGACTTTCTAAAGGGGGAGCAGAGAGCGGAGAGCAGAAAGGATTCCAAGGAGAAAGTCGGAGGCAATAAAACTACCTCTGACTGGAGCGATATAGGACAGCAGGTAGGACAATTGCCTCGCACACTGCTAACCAGGGTTCGATCCCCGGCATCCCGTGTGGCCCCCCAAGCACTGCCAGGAGTGACCCTCAGAGTGCAGAGCCAGGAGTAACCCCTGAGCCGGGTTCCCCCTCCCCCACAAAATATATGGTGAAGCAGGGGATGAAGGCGCTTGCCTTGCTCCCGGCCGGCTCAGGTTGGATCCCCGCAGGCACTCCACATGGTCCCCCCGAGCCCACCAGGAGGGACCCCTGAGCACAGAGCCAGGAGTAAGCCCTGAGCACTGCTGGGTGTGACCCAAAACAACAACGACAAAATAGTGAGGTATTTTTGCATGCTTTACATGTGGAGGCCCGGGGTTCCCTTCCCAGCAACCTCACCCTACACACACACACACACACACACACACACACACACTTTCTCTTTAAAAAAAAATTTTTTTTTTTAATTTGAGGCACCATGATTTGCAATACTGTTTGTGGTCAGCTTCACGCACCCAATGATCTAACGCCAAACCCTGCAGTGTCCCCTTCCTGCTCCCACCCCCGAGATCAGCTCCATTCTGTAGGCCAGTTCTGGGGTTCTGTTACTTTCTTCATGGAGAGTGAACTTTCACTGAGCACTTACGATGTGCACTGTAGCGCTAAGTACTGGACCAGAATCAGCTCGGACTTGGGGCAAGCCCAGGGGAGAGAGATGCTGTTTTCAGGAGCATCAAATATGATGATGACCATTATCTCTCCCCTTCACAAAGAAGGGAGCGAGGAAGCTCCAAGGCTGGCTCGGACCGCTGGCATTCGGACGGGTACGACTGGATCATTCCAGAACATTCCTCTCAGCCCCTCCATCCCCATTGCTGCTCTGGGTCTTTGTCTGGAAAAGGAAGTTCTAAAGCTCGGGGGGGTGGGCAGAGTGGTCACTTGTGAGTGCTAAGACTGGGTTCCGAGTGCGCGCGCGCACGCACACACACACACACACACACACACACACACACACACACACACACACACACCCATGCCTGCCTCCCGGGGCCAGAGGAGAGGTGGGCCAGGCAGGCCTCAGGAGGCGGCTTGCAAAGGGCAGCAGAGGAGGCCAGGGAAATAATACAGCGGGTCGGGCGCTGGCCTTGCGTGTGCTGGGCCTAGGCTGCACCCCTGGCACTCCATATGGCCCCCCGAGCCCAAAGGCGAGATTCCTGAGCACAGAACACCCTCGGGTGCAAGCCCAAACCAGACCAAACTGCAACAGGAGAGAACAGCAGCGGAGGGCCAGGGAGGTTACTCTAAGGACTGGGCGCTGGCTTTGCAGGTGGGAGGCCTGGGTTTGATCCCCTACACCACATGGCCCCCTGAGCACTGAACCAGGAGTCATCCCCCAGCACGGTCACATATGGCCCCAGAACTAAATAATTAATAATAATAATAATAGTAATAATAATAGCAGCTGAACTGAACAATAGCCCCAGGACCGTGTGTCTGGAACAGAAAGTGCATCTCCTAGGTGAAGTGGGGCATGGGGTGGGGGCGCAGAGGACAGGAGGATGGCCCAGAGGTGCAGAGGGTGCAGGGAGGAGTGGCGCCTTCTGGGACAGACTGCTGGGAGGGGGAGTCCTGGGCAGAAGGTGGGGGCTGGGGGCGGCATGAGCTTGGCTGGTCCTCGGCGGTGCTGGGCGGTGTCCATTTGCGGGCAGCTGCAGGACTGGGAGCTCAGGTAGCCTTGGGCCTCGGGAGGTGGCTTTGAAACAACAACAGATGGGGCTGGAGCGATAGCACGGCAGGTAGGGCGTTTGCTTGCATGCAACCGGCCCGGGTTCAATCCCAAGCATACCGTATGGTCCCCGGAGCACCGCCAGGAGTGATTCCTGAGTGCAGAGCCAGGAGCAACCCCTGAGCATCGCCGGGTGTGACCCAAAAAGCAAAATACAAATAAAACAATAGCAGAGGCAGCCAGAGAAATAGCACAGCAAGCTGGGAGCTTGCCTAGCATGTGGCTGACCCAGGTTCTATCCCCGGCACCTCACGTGGTCCCAAACCCGCCAGGAGCGATTCCTGAGTTTAGCTATTATGGCCCCACAGAAAGGCAGGAGGAAATGGTTCAAAACTTCGGAAGACATCAGACCTCAGCTTCGGGGCGCCTTGCCTTCCTCGTGGGCTGACACTTCCTTCACCTTCTGCACGTCTGACGTGGCGCCATCCCACCAGAGTCCTCCTGGACACCCCCAGAGATGCTTCCTGCTTCGCCCAGGGCCAGGGCAGCCTTTGCTCGGAGCCCCATTTTATTTTATTTTATTTTTCATTTGTGTGGTGGTGGTGGTGCTCAGGGCTTATTCCTGGCTCTGTCTGTGTTCAGGGATCAAATCCTGTGACCCTGTGGGATGCCGGGGATCGACCCTGGATCAGCAACTCCCTGCTGTGCTGCTGTACTATCGCTCCAGCACACCTGCCTCGCTTTATTTTTTATGTATTTGGTTTGGAGGGGTCACACCCAGAGATGCTCAGGGGTTACTGCTGGCTCTGCACTCAGGAATCACTCTTGGGGGTGCTCGGGGGATCGTATGGGATGCTGGGAATTGAACCTGGGTCGACCGCGTGCAAGGCAAACGCCCTACCCGCTGTGCTATCGCTCCGGCCCCTCCTGACCCATTTTAAAGAGGAGGAACCAAGAGAATCCAGGAGCCTGTCTCGGGCGTGGCAGTGCAGGATCTGACCGGGGAACCGATGGTTCCAGTTTGGGTCCTTCCTCGGGTAGCGTGTGAGCTGTCGCCGTTTTCTTCATGGTTCTCCCTCTCCAGGCAGCCCCTTCCTGACTGGAGGGCCAGGCGGTGGGTCGTAAGAGCTGCTCTTCTGTGGCCCCTTCTCCCCCTTCCCTTGGGGCTGGTTCCCGGCAGGCCGAGCCCTGGGACTGCACAGCCTCCGGGGGAGGTGAGACAGGCTCCCTCAGAGCCTCACAGAGGCGTGGGGGAGAGCTGGAGCGGGGAGCGGGCCGAGTTGCAGAGACATCCAGAAAGTTTGAGGTGAGGCCCAGTTTTTTGGGGTTTTTTTGGTTTGTTTTTGTTTGGGGACCACACTGGCCATACGCAGGGCTTACTCCTGGCTCTGCACTCAGAAGTCACTTCTTGGCGGTGCTCGGGGGCCCAGGTGGGGATGGAACCCAGGTCAGTCGTGTGCAAGGCAATCGCCCTCCCCACTGCACTGTCGCTCTGGCCCCTGGGGCCAAGTGTTTGGGAACACTCCGCTCCCCCACTTGACACCTGACTTCCCTTCTCCGGGAACCTCAGGAACCCTGCACACAGAGACAGTTTCCTGTGTCCAGCTATGATGCGTAGTTGCCTATAAATTCCAGGGATTCCTTGGGGGCTGGAGCAATAGCACAGCAGGTAGGGAGTTTGCCTTGCACACGGCCAACCCAGGTTCGATTCCCAGCATCCCATATGGTCCCCTGAGCACTGCCACGGGTAATTCCTGAGTGCAGAGCCAGGAGTAACCCCTGTGCATCGCCAGGTGTGACCCAAAAAGCAAGAACAAAACAAAAAAAACAATAAATTCAAGGGATTCCCAGGTAGGTCCCTTAGTAAAAGGATCAAAGAAAATAAGGAGCAGTGGGGGCTGGGAGGGACGGAAGGGGGAGGGCTCAGATGCCCAGCAGGTGCAAGACCCCCGAGTCCCACCCCCCATATCACATGTCGCCCCCTAAGCACTGCCAGTGTAGATCTGGTGGTCCCCAGGTACCCCTGGGTATGACCCCTATTTTTAAAAAGTTCTATATGGGGGGGCCAGAGAGAGCCCAATGGTTAGGGCGCTTTCCTGCCCATGGCTAACCTCAGTTCAATTCCTGGCATGACTTACGGTCCCCCAGCACCATGGGGAGTTAAATTTTAGACTTTTTAAAAGAACATATCAAAGGTTTGGAGAAAGAGGGCAGGGGTCGAGGTGCTAGCCTTGCATGAGGCTGACCCCAGTTCAATCCCCGGCATCACGGACGGTTCCCCAAGCACCGTCACGCGTGATCTCTGAGCGCAGACTCGGAGTGAAGCCTGAGTACTGCCAGGTGTGGCCCCCCCAATTTTTTTTTAATAAAACACTGGGCCCAGAAAGATAGTACAGTGGGGAAGATATTTGCCTGGTATGCAGCCGACCTGGGTTCAATCACTGGAATCCCATGTGGTCCCCCTGAGCAATGCCAGGAGTGATGATTCCTGAGTGTAGGGCCAGGAGTAACCCCTGAGCACCACCAGGTGTGGCCAAAAAAGCAACATAAATAAATAAATAAAAATTTAAAAAATTGGGGCTGTAGCGATAGCACAGCGGGTAGGGCGTTTGCCTTGCACGCGGCTGACCTGGGTTCGAATCCCAGAATTCCATATGGTCCCCTGAGCACCGCCAGGAGTAATTCCTGAGTGAAGAGCCAGGAGTGACCCCTGTGCATCACCGGGTGTGACCCAAAAAGAAAAAAAATTAAAAAATCAAGCCTCTTAAGGATTTGGAATCAATAGATTTATGATAAGCCCAAGCACGTGTATTATCTGTGTTTTTTGTTGTTGTTTTATCTGTCGATTTATTTTGGTTTGTGGGTCATTCCTAGCTCAGTGCTCAGGGGCCCATATTGGGTCCTGGGAATCAATCTGGAGTTGGCCGCATGCAAGGCAAGTGCGTCACCCCCGTTCCCGTTCTACCTCTCCACCTCCCAATTTTAACAAAAGCCCAAAATACTGTAGCTTGCAGATCCCCTTCATGAACCCACTGTTTTGATTTTTTACCTCTCCCTCCCCCCTCTCCCGCCCTCCCTCTCCCTCCCCCTCCCTCTTCCCTCTCCCTCCCTCCTTCTTCCCTCTCCCTCTTTCTCCCTTCCCCTCTCCCTCCCTCTCCTCCCTTCCTCTCCCTCCCTCCCCGTTTCCTTCCCCCCTCCTCCCTCCCTCTCTCTCCCCCTCTCTCCCTCCCCCTCTCTCCCTCCTCCTCCTCCCTTCCTCTCCCTCCCTCTCCCTCCCTCCCCCTCTTTCCTTCCCCCTCTTCCTTCCCTCTCCCTCCCCCTCTCTCCCTCTCCCTCTCCCTCCCTCCCTCTCTCTCCCTTCCCCCATACCTTTCTCCCTCCCCACCTTTGCCAGTTTGGGGGCCACATCCAGCAGTGCTCAGGGCTTGCTCCTAGCTTGCACTCAGGGACCCAGCCCTGCCCGGCCAGGGGCCCAGCTGCTGCCCTGTGCTCTGGCTCCCCTCCGCTCTTTCACAGCTGATGCTGCGCTTCTGTCCCTCCCGGGTTCCGGGGAGATCAGTGGTCCCTTCCACCTCTGGCCTCAGCAGAGGTTCACGGGGTCTCGGGGCCCAGAGACTCACCTGAGCGGCATCAGAAACTCCTGAGGGCGCAGCCAAGCCCAGACCACGGAGCAGGGTCCTGGGACTGACTTGGGGGGGGGGCTTCTCTGGACGGACAACTGGGGCCCCTCCCCTTATCCCTAAGGCCTCTGTGCACTGCCTACGTCCAGCTTCCTGTCACCTGTTCGTCCTCCCGACTTTTTTCCTTGGTTCTACCTTGGAGCCTCTGTCGCCCGCCTCCTCAGACTCGCCGAGAAGGGGCAGCACAAAGAAACGTTTGTCCCCTACTCGGCTCCCCTTTACCTTGCAGAAACTGGTTTCTTGGCCCAAGACATCCCCCCCCTTTCTCTTTCCCACTTTTTTTTTTTTTTTTTGCTTTTTGGGTCACACCCGGCGATGCACAGGGGTTACTCCTGGCTCTGCACTCAGGAATTACCCCTGGCCGTGCTCAGGCGACCATATGGGATGCTGGGAATCGAACCCGGGTCGGCCGCGTGCAAGGCAAACGCCCTACCCGCTGTGCTATCCCTCCAGCCCCCCCTTTTCTTTTTTAATTTGATTTTGGGGCCACACCTGACTGTGCTCGGGCCCTGTGCTCAGAGGTCACTCCTGGCCGTGCTCGGGGGTCTGTCCACCGTGATCACAGGGGGAGGCCTCGTGTGCGAGGGAAGCGCCTTGAGCCCCAAGGAGCCGCCTATTGTTGCTGGATCTTGGGTGGCCTGTCCCTCACCCAGCTCTGCTGAGAAACACCTCCTGCCAGCACTCAGGCGGGCGCAGGGAGAGAGGAGGGGAGGTGCCAGGGACGGCAGCAGCCCTGGGGGATAAGAAGCCCATCTGCGGCGGGGGGGGGGGAGCAGGATGGATGGAGCCGCGAGGGCCCTGCTTAGCAGAGACAGGCGCGGGATTGCAGGCTCCAGCCCCTGCCCGCTGCGGGGCCGCCACTGTTGACAGCGCTGTGGCCAACGACGCTCTCCCAGGACGGAGCTGCCTCCAGAAAGCTCCCTGGCGCCACGGAGGGCAAGTGGGAGCAGGCCTGGCCTGGTGCGGGCTGGGGGGGAGCGGAGGACGCCCCTTCTGGGCTTCCTCTCTAATTACCAGTGTCCGCTGGGCCCGCCACCCGCCCAGGAGGGGGTCTGTCCCCTCCCCTCCCCTCTAAGCCTGCCCGGAGGAGGAGGAGGAGGAGGAGGAGGAGGAGGAGGAGGAGGAGGAGGAGGGAGGGTCACCATGTATGGTCCCTCGCTCCCCCTGGAGGAATATTTCTCATCACTTCAGTGTGCGCCTCTGCGTCAGGGTTTGTCTGTTGTTACAGCCAAGGGGGGCGTTTGGAAGGACGGATTTTAGCTGTCAGGCCCAGTTCAGGATGGCCGAGGGCAGGATGGGGTCTTTCTGGATTCCTGAGTGGCAGCGGGATGGCCACTGCTGGACTTCTCTCGCTGTGTGTGTGTGTGTGTGTGTGTGTGTGTGTGTGTGTGTGTGTGTGTGTGTGTGTGTTCAAGGGGCTTCAGGGCCCTGGGGAGCCGCTTTCAAGCCACCCTTCCGGAGGTACCCATGAAGGGTCTCACAGGCCCCCTCTGTTCTCCCCACCCCCCCGCACCCACCCTGCCAGATGTGGACGAGTGTGTGGAGGGGACGGACAGCTGCCACATCGATGCCATCTGTCAGAACACGCCACGCTCCTACAAGTGCATGTGCAAGTCTGGGTACACGGGGGACGGCAAACACTGCAAAGGTGAGGCCTGGGGCGCGGGGTGGGGGGCGGTGCCGCAGCCCCCGCCCGTCTGCTGCATCCTGCCAAGAGGGAAGCCCCAGTGCTGGGCAGAGTGGAGGAGTTGGGGGGAGGGGGAGGGCACCACTTCCTACCGTGCGGAGACCACAGCCCTGCCGGCCGGGTCTGGGCTGGCTCTGAGGGGCGTCAGAATGTGACCGAAGCCCAAGGACTAAAGCCCCCTCACTTTGGGGGTCTGCATCTTGATCCTCTCACATCGTGCCCGGCAGGAATTCAAGCAGGTGGGGCTGGAGCGATAGCACAGCGGGGAGGGCGTTTGCCTTGCACACGGCTGACCCGAGTTCGATTCCCAGCATCTCATATGGTCCCCCGAGCACCACCAGGGGTAATTCCAGAGTGTATGAGCCAGGAGTAACCCCTGTGCATCGTCAGGTGTGACCCAAAAAGCCAAAAAAAAAAAAAAGGAATTCAAGTAAGTTACCTCCGGGGGTCATGTGGAAAATAATCACATATTCCCGTCTTTGGGGGAGGCAGGGGAGCTCCACCTACAGTGCTCATGACTGACTCCTGGCTCTGTGCTCAGGGGTTGCTTCTGGCCAAGCTCAAGACACCACAGACATCTGGTACTGGGGATCCATCCTGAGTTGATCGCTTGCAGACAAGGGCCTTGACCCCTATCTCTCTGCCTCCCCCTTTCTTCCTTTTGGTCTTCCCCAAATAATTAAGTGACACGGATTAAAGTGAGATGCTCTTTGAAATGTGCAGTCTTCGCTGTTGCTAAGATTTCAGCGGCCAAGATACACTAACTCGTTCCTGGTGACCTGACAAACTGAAAAGTGATTTTTTTGTCCTACCGAGCAAGGTTCCCGAAAGTTCCTTGGGTGTGGCCAGAGAGGTGATGCAGGGGTTAAGACGCTTGTCTTGCGGCTGCTGGAAGCGGTTCGAGTCCCAACATTGCGTATGGCCTCCTGAGCACTGCCAGGTGTGGCCTGTGGGCACAGCAGCCAGGTGTGGCCTCTGTGTACGACCACATGTGGGAGCCCCAGAAAAATAAGTTTTTGAGAGGCCAAAGAGAAATTCCGGGGCTTGAGACATTTGCCTTGCGTGCAGCCAATCCTGATTCCATCCCCAGCACTGTGGAAGGTCCTGCAAGCATCCCCAGAAGTGACCCCTGAGTAGGAGGTGAGGAGGGAGTTATTTCATGCCCTCTGACTCAGGAATATGAGAGACTGAATCAAAGGAACCACAAAGAATCAAAGCAGAATGGGAGCCAAGATGTTCTTTGAAGCATTATGTATGGTTGTAAAATAAATGGAAAGAATCCAACAATAGACAAAAGGATTCAGAGATTCTTTTATTATTTTTATTTGGTTTGGGGGCCACACCCAGGCCTGCTCAGGGCTTATTCCTGGCTCCGAGTTCAGGACTCACTCCTGGTGGGGCTCGGGGGACCATAGGGGTGCCGAGGATTGAACCCGGGTGGGCTGCGTGCAAGGCCAGCGCCTTCCCCACTGGACACTCTCTGGGCCCACTGACGTTCTAAGAAAGTCCAGGACAGATGGGGACAGGGCGGGGGTGGGGGGAGGGAAGGGGGAGGTGAGGGGGGCCGCAGGTGGGTGCCCCAGCTCAGCCGCCCTCTGCCTGCAGACGTGGACGAGTGTGAGCGAGAGGACAATGCGGGCTGCGTCCACGACTGTGTTAACATCCCTGGCAATTACCGCTGCACCTGCTATGACGGCTTCCACCTGGCACACGACGGACACAACTGTCTGGGTGAGCAAAGTGGTGGTGGGGTGGGTGGGGGTTCTGCAGTTTCCATATCCTGGACAGGCCTAGCAGGCACCCAGCCCGGGTTCGATTCCTGGCACCACTCAGTTGCCTGAGCATGAGCTGGTGCAGCCCTTGGAGGCCCCCAGTACCACCGGGCCCAGTGTCGCATCCTCAGGTTGGCCAAGAACCACTGCTGTCCCCCCCCCCCCTGAGTACCACTCGGGAGGCACACAACAAAACAAGAGGGGGCTGGGGCGATAGCACAGCGGGTAGGGCGTTTGCCTTGCATGCGCCAACCCGGGTTCAATTCCCAGCATCCCATATGGTCCCCTGAGCACCGCCAGGAGTAATTCCTGAGTGCAGAGCCAGGAGTAACCCCTGTGCATCACCAGGTGTGATCCAAAAAGAAAAAAAAAAGAGCAGTGTCCAGTGTCCCCCTGGAGTCGGGCACCGAGGAGGAAATAACCCAGCCCTGGTCAAACCCATCAGAATAGGTTCCGGCCGGGAGAGGGTGCAGCAGCTGAAGCTCGGGCTGGAGAGACGGCAGGAAGGGCATGTGGCTTCTCTCAGCCTGGCTCTGTGGCCTGCCCGCAGACGTGTCCAGCCCTGGGAAGCCCAGCTTCCTCAGTGGACACGGGGACCTGCCACCCCTGGGTGCCACCGGAGCGCGTGCCAAGGGCCCCGTGAAACCCTGCACGCGGCGGGCGTCAGCCGTGGACGGCGGGAGGTCAGAGATGGGGTGTGTGCCGGGGGGCTGCGGAAGGCTGCCTTCTTCCCGCTTTCCCTTCTGATGCCCCGTCCCCTCTGGTCTGTCCTGGAGCTGAAGCACAGCGGAGCACAGCGGAGAGAGCCTCCGGGAAACTCAGCCCGGCTCCGATCTCTGCCACAAGCGATACTCTGGGCCTCCCATCAGGATCCTTCCCGAGGAGAAAGCCCAAAGCCCACATCTGAAAAGGATTTGAGAATGGGGCCCTGGAGTTCTCTCCCACGTTCCTTTGGGGGCCCAAAGATAAAATGGAAGAGTAGAAACGAGCAGGAAAGGAAGAGAAACAGGATCCACCGAAAAGTTGACGAAGTTGGGGGCCAGAGAGAGAGCACAGTGGGTAGGGCGCTTGCCTTGCACGTGGCTGACCTGGGTTCGGCACCACGTATAGTCTCCCTAACATAGCCGGGTGTGGCCCCCAAGCAAAAGCAAATAAACTAGGCAAAAGCATCTTGCCTTCAACTTCAGGATGGATTTCCTGAAGTTCCCTTAGCCTCGAGAGTCTCCCAACTACAGAGCTGCCTCCAAACCCCGTCATGGGGCCGGAGAGTGGCTGCAAGGGCTGGAGCACCTGCACCTTCTGCTTCCCCTGAGTACTGCTGAGTGTGGCTCTGGGAGCCCCAGAATCAGCGGGCCCGAGAGCAGCACTGACCGAACAGTCTGACCCAAGTACTGACCAGCCAGGTCCGCCCAGCCAGCCGGCCTGAGGAGGGCCTGGAGGGAGGGAGGCTGAGGGCATGGAGAGCGGTGGCTGCGTGGGGTGCGGTCACGCAAGAGGGAATCTCAGGACGAGCTTGGGGGGCCCAGGGTGGTGATTTGGGGTGTTGGTTCACCCTGGGTGCTCTAAGCTGTGCCTGAGGCCTTCAATAGAAAAAAGGAAAATAAAATCATGTTCTGAGGCCAGAGCTCTAGTGCAGTGGGTAAGTGGTCGGCGCTTGCCTTGCATGCGGCTGACCCAGGTTCAATTCCCAGCGTCCCATATGGTCCCCAGAGCCCACCAGGAGTGATCCCTGAGTACAGAGCCAGGAGTAACCCCTGAACACTACCAGCTGTGGCCCAAAGACCAAGGGGTTGGGGAGGGGAGTCACGTTCTATCTCTGGAACAGGGTTATCCAGTTCCACTCCCAGGACCCTCATTCCTGCAGCGGCCCCAGTCCTGGCCACCTCCCCCCGCAGGGCACAGCTCACGCCCCCCCCGTGGGCTTCCTGAGATGCTGACCCCGGGGCCCTGGTACCCACACAGACAGCTACTCTGTGCGCCTTGGCTGCCCCCAGTGCTCACCAAGGCCAGTGCCCCCCTAACTGCTTGGAGGAGAGTCACCCCTTGGTGGGGGAAGGGATCGGCTAAACCCCGCTGTAGGGCTCGGGTTGAAGGTGTCTATGTTTGACTTTTAGGGGAACTTGAGAAGACCCGGGCCCTGGACCTCAGCCCCAGCCCCAGAACCCGGGGGAATTTGCTTCCCGACGGGGCCTCTTGGGGCAGAAGCCAGTGGGTCTGGGCCTCCCCCTAGCCAGCAGGTCAAGAATGGGACTTCAGGGGGAGTGGACGGGCAGATTCCTGAGTCCAGCTGGGGACCCGTCTCCTCCATGCACAGAGAGCAGGCTGAGGTCCGCGGGAGTCCCTGGGAGAGCTCAGGCCCCCGGGGACCCGGCTGGTGATTGGGGTGTTGATTCAGCCTGGCAGGCTCCCCATCCCTCCCCGCCAAGCTACCAGACTTTGTTTTGTTAAACCAAAATAGGAGAAAGGCTGGGGAGAGTGGCAGCAAGCCCAGGCGTGAAGTGGGGAGGGGGGAGGGGGCCTGGTGGGGGCGGAGAAGTGGTCCCTGCCCCACAGGGGGGGGCGGCCGCCCTCCCCACCTGCCCTGGCCGCCCCTGCAGCCCACACCCCTGTTCCTTCTGTAGGCTGACCTCCTCACCACCCCTCCCCCTCTCCCCTCCATCCCTCACTCCTGGTTTGGTGCAGTCAGAATACAGTCTGACCCACTGAGTCTCTACCTTCATTTGTAGACAAGTTTCCCTTGTTTTTAATGGGTATGTTCCATTTAATAAACGTGTTTATACCTACCCCCCAAATGATCAGTTTCTCTTTCTCTTTTTTCTTTCTCTTTCTTTCTTCCCTCTCTCCCTCCCTCCCTCTTTCTCTTTTTCTTTTTCTTTCTTTTCCTTTCTTTCTTTTTTTCTTTCTTCTCTCTCCTTTCTCTCCGTCTTTTCTCTTTCCTCTTTCTCTTTCTTTTTCCCTTTCTTCCCTTCACTATTCCTGGCTGTGTGCTCAGGACTGAGCCCTGGCAGAGCTCCAGGGATCTTTTGTGGCTCTGGGTGGGTCCACACACCCAGCAAGCCCGTGACCCCCCTCCACTATCTCTGCCCACCCCTTTTCATATCTCTGCCCTCAGACCTGTTCATTGGGGGTGCAGGTTGTCACCTAGGGGAACCACATTCAGGTGCCCCCTCCCTGCTTGCTTATCTCGCCAGCTCTGCGGCAAAGGCTGGCTGGCAGGGACACAGTGGCCCCTGAGCTGATGAGGGCAGAAGGGCCAGGTCTACTGTCGCGGCCTGGCGTGGTGGGGCGTGGCAGAGCGCGGTGGGCGGGGCGGGGCGCTGTGGGCGGGGCGGGGCGGGGCTCTGGCCTGGCCCCGCCCCTGCTGCTTGGTCCAGGGCCCACCCTCAGGCCCCCCCTCTCTGGCCCAGACGTGGATGAGTGCGCCGAGGGCAATGGGGGCTGTCAGCAGAGCTGTGTCAACATGATGGGCAGCTACGAGTGCCACTGCCGGGAGGGTTTCTTCCTCAGCGACAACCAGCACACCTGCATCCAGCGGCCAGAAGGTCAGTGTGCCCTGTACGACCCCGTCCTTTCCGCAGGCCCACCCCGGCTCCTCAGCCCAGCTGCTGGGGTGCTCTGCGCTGGCACACAGGTGCAGCTTGGGGCTGTGGGGCGGAGGGCACAATGGGGTGCACTGTGTCCAGCATCGGTGATACCTTATTCCTTGGATGGGACAGGGATGGGGACCGGGGAAGGGGTGGTGGTGGGGGGGAGGGTGTAAGTGGGGAGGTGAGGAAGGGTTGTTTGGTTCCGTGAGTATGTGACAGCTACAGGACAGAAAGGCATGTCTCGTCCTTCTAGGCCCCTCACGCACCTCACCTACTGACTGCTTTGCACGTAACAACAACTTCATAAATGTCTATTGACTAAAACTGTTTATCTTAGAGCTCTAGTACAGCCGGTAGGGCATTTGCCCTGCTTGTGGCCAACCTGGGTTCGATCCTAGCATCCCATAGGGACTCCCCTGAGCGCTGCCAGGATTCCTGAGTGCAGAGCGAGGAGTAACCCCTGAGCATTGCCGGGCGTGGCACCCCCCCAAAAGTGCACTTATTGGACCCCGGAGAGCTAGCACAGGAGTAAGGTTCCTGCATGCAGCAGACTCTCGTTCTGTTCCTGGCACCATGTATTGTCCCCTGAGCACTGCCAGGCATGATCCCTGAGCACAGAGCCAGGAGTAAGCCCTGAGCAGTACCAAGTATGTCCCCCACACACACCCTACCCTCCCCCTGCACACACATAATAAAATTAATTTATCTGTACCAATTTGTCATCTCTCTTACCCGGTTTGACTCAAAGCTCTTTGAGGCAAGAGATCTGGTCTTAAACTGTTCTGGGTGCTTCCCAATTCTGTGGGACACCTGGCACTGTGACGGCCAGCCCCCGGGGGGCTGGCTGCAGGAGAGGAGATGGGGCTGGTTTTCTGGGGGTCGGGTATTAGTGCACGAGTGTGGTTTCCCTAGGAGCACCCAGTCTGTGAGTGGGACAGGAGGCGTGGGGGGGAGGACTGCGGGGTGCTCTCCTCGGCCAACCCCCCCCTTATTTCCTCTGCCCAGCTCCTCTTCCCCAGGGCTCCCCAAGCACAGTGCAGTCATGTACCCCCTTTTTCCGCTTTTAGAAGGAATGAATTGTATGAACAAGAACCACGGCTGTGCTCACATCTGCAGGGAGACCCCCAAAGGGGGCATCGCCTGTGAGTGCCGCCCGGGCTTCGAGCTTACCAAGAACCAGCGGGACTGTAAATGTGAGACACTCCTCGGGGCGATCGGGGGCAGTGGGGTGGCGCGAGTCGGGGGGGCAGCCGGGCAAGAAAGCCATGTTGCGCCCTCTCTGGGACCCCGGACCAGGTGCTGGCCGGGACCTCAGGTGCCCAGGGAAAATGCTTTAAGCCGGGGCTGGAGCAATAGCACAGCGGGTAGGGCGTTTGCCTTGTACGCGGCCGACCTGAGTTCGATTCCCAGCATCCCATATGGTCCCCTGAGCACGGCCAGGGGTGATTCCTGAGTGCAGAGCCAGGAGTGACCCCTGAGCATCGCCGGGTGTGACCCAAAAAGAAAAAAAAAAAGGCTTTAAGCCACCAAGACGTCTCCAGGCTCATGTGTCCTTGCCCTCTGCTCTCCACACAGTGACATGTAACTATGGAAACGGCGGCTGCCAGCACACATGTGATGACACAGAGCAGGGGCCCCGGTGCGGCTGCCACGTCAAGTTTGTGCTGCATGCAGACGGCAAGACATGCATTGGTGGGTGAGGCAGGCGGGCTGGGGAGCAGACGGGGGGGGGGTTGGAGGGGGGCCACAGGAGGACTGGCGAGTGGACAAGACCCAGACACGGTGGCAGGGCTAGAGAGGGCCAACTCTGAGAGCCCCGAGTCCCCCCTCCACTTGGAGCACCCTCTCCTCCGCCTCCTCCCCCAGGGATGGGCGTGGCTGAGGTGGGGGGAGACCAGGATGGGGAGGGTGGGCGACGCCCGAGCTGGGGCTGCCCAGCCACACTGTCCAGGGGGCCTCCTGATGCCGAAGGTCATTTTTCTCTTCTCAGGGCTTGTTTTCTTCCTGCGGGTCCCCTCCCCGAGCCCCCCACTTCCTTCTCTGTCTACATTCCCACAACACTCCCTCTCAGCCCCACCCGCAGCCCTGTCCCTGCCCCGCTGACGCCAGCCTGAGGCTGTTAGACACAGGATACCCCATCCGTGTCCCTGGCACACTGCCCTTCTCTGGGCACCCGGTCGACCCCTTGGTTCCCACCCTTGAACTTCCCAACCCCAATAGCCAGCTCCCAGCACGCTAAGAAAGACCAGGGGACAAGGGGCTCCCCTTTTCTGGGGGCAAGGCAGGAAGTGAGCTTGCTCTGTGGGTATGACGGCCACTGCATTGGGGATAGGTGGGAGCCCGGTCCCATGGGCAAGAGAACCAGCCTCCCTCCGCTCGCAGAACCTCCCCCTGCACGCAGAACCTCCCCGCTCTGCAAGGCACCCCACACCCCAGATCCAAAACAGGAAGTTGAGGGCCTTCCCCGGGGGCTGCCCGAAGAGCTCGCTCTGGGGTGGAAACTCCTCCACTCCCCGTTTCCCTCTAAGCACCTCTCTGAGACCCATGGGGGCCCCGGGGGTGGGTCGGGGGGTGCATTTCACCATGTCTTCCCCAGAGCTGAATTCCTTTCTCTGCCTTCCCAGTCTCCCACCGTCCCCTGGGCCCCTGGACACACCCCCTGCCCCCAGAGAAGCTGGGTGCGAGCTGGGCCCACCTAGCCTCTTTCTATCCAGAGCACCCCAAGGTGGGCTGCCCTGGGAAACCCCCCACCCCGTTTAGCTGGAGGTCTGCGGGACCAGAGGCCCATCAGGGCAGGTGTGGCCACGCTCCTCTGCCCACTCTCCCTCCACCCCGCTGACCCGTTTCCTCTTGCCCTGGCCCTTGTTTGTTCTCCCTGGGGCGGGGGCGGGGGCAGTGTTCACTGTCGGGGGGCCTCAGGACTCTGCACTGGGCGACAGCAGAGTCTGGCCAAAGCAGTGAGGGCTGTTGTGGATTTGGGACCTAGTAGCTCCCACCAGCTGGGGGGCTGAGCCCCCGTCTGGCCGCAGGTGCGCTGTGTGGGTCTGGGCCCAGGAGCGGTCCCCCCCATCAGTCATTGGTGGAGCCCCACCACCGGGGAGGGGGGCTGCGAAGCCTCCCCTGGCTCGCCCAGGGGTGCAGGGCGGAGGAGGGCGTGGGTGGGTCCGGCCCAGCGTCTAAACAGCTTTTTTACGATCAAACAGGGGGAAGGCGGCTAGAACAGCACACGCCCCCCCAGACCGTTTCTAATGGTAAATATGTCTGCGCCCGCTTGCTGCCCCTGGCTGGAGGGGAAGGCCTAACCCGGGGGCTCCGCTAACCGCATGCCCGCCGGGCACCAGCCGCCTGCTCTGCTCCTCGCACCCACAGCTTGGGGCCGGGCCTCCGGGAGATGCAACTGAGGCCCCAAGAGGCCTCCTGTGGGCCCGGCCCGCTTTGCGCCTGCACCCCGCTGCCCCGCCTGCCTGCCCCCCCCACCTGCCTCTCACGCCTCCTCACCCCTGCCTCTGGGCCCCCCAAGAGCAGGTGGGCTCGTGTGGAGCCCCCACCCCTTCTTGCCACCCTCCCCCCACGCCGCCGGTCCAGGGCCCCAGAGTTCAGATGCCCCAGGATGGCCCCTGTGAACAGAGGGTGGGCACAGAGCACCGAGAGGTACCGTGTGCTACCCTGATGCTGGGGATCAGGCTTGCAAGGTGGCAGCTTCGCCCAGTGACCTGGTTCAGCCAGGCGCCCCCCTAGTGCCAACCCAGCTGTTCCCTTGTATAGAATTGACGTGGGGGTCCCTGTCCGCTCTACACAATGCCAGGGGTAGGGGAGTTATCTCTTATTTTTTTTTCTTTTTGGGTCACACCCGGCGATGCTCAGGGGTTACTCCTGGCTCTGCACTCAGGAAGAGTGCTCGGGGGTGCACGGGGGACCATATGGGATGCTGGGAATCGAACCCAGGTCAGCCGCGTGCAAGGCAAATGCCCTAGCTGCAGTGCTATCGCTCCGGCCCTGGATTATCTTCTTAAATTCAGAGCAGTCTTGGGCCCTGGGAGTGGCTGAGCTCATCCCCGCCCCCGCCACCCAGCATACGTTAGGCCGGGGTGGAGAATGGGGTGCAGGGGCCCTCGGGGAGCCCAGCCGTGCTGGGGTGCCTCCAGGCTGCAGGAAGAAGACGGCACTCTTCTCACTGGCTGCTCCTGGTTCTGAGACCCCGGCTCCTTTCTGTCCTGGGGGAGCCTCGGGGCTGTCTCAAGTGAGGACCCCAGAGGAGGCTCTCGAACCCCCTCGGGCCCTGGGCCACAGCCGGGCACTCAGCTGATGGGTTGGCGGTGGCGCTGGTGACAGGAGGGGCTGCTCCGGCAGTGCTTAGGGGAACCAGGTGTGCTGGGGTGAAACCTGCCCTTTGAGCCGACCCCGCGTTCACCTCACTCCTTAGCCCCCCCTTGAACGCCTTGTTCTCAGCACATGGGCGGGGCCCCTCCTTGCCACTCCCCTCCTGAGGCCCAGGCTTAGGGAAGGGGGGAGAGGAGAGGGGCCCCACCCACCCTCTTCCCAGTCTCCAGATTCTTCTGTGCCTTCTGCCAACCCACACGGTCACCCCAGTACAAAGCCAAGGGAGGGACCGCGTGAGGGCTGCGCCCCCCCACCCCAGCCCTCTGCGTTTTGAGGCAGGGTGCAAAGGCAGACAAGCAGCTGACCGCCCCCTCCCCCCTCTGCAGTCTGAGGGGTCACAGAGACAGCTCTGAAGGAGGAGGGAGCCCTCCCCAGCCCCCTCCGCATTCCTGCCTGACAGCCTGGCTTGTACCTGCCGCCGCCACCGCCGTCCACCTTGTTCCAATCAAGGAAGGGGCAGGGAGCGGGCTGCATGGCTGCACACGGCGGGGGCCGGCGGGGGGCCCGGAGTCGGGGAGGCGGCTTCTGGGGCCTGGCTTTATGTTCCTGACCCGTAACCCCGCGCCCCTCCCTCGCCCACAGAGACCTGCGCCGTGAACAACGGCGGCTGTGACAGCAAGTGCCACGACGCGGCCACGGGCGTGCACTGCAGCTGCCCCGTGGGCTTCATGCTGCAGCCCGACAGGAAGACCTGCAAAGGTAAGGCGGGGGCCTGGGGCGGGGCGGGGCCTGGGGCGGGGCGGGGCCTGGGGGCGGGGCGAAGGCCTGGGGTGGGGCGGGGCCTGGGGCGGGGCCTGGGGCGGGGCGGGGGTGCCACACCCCCCCCACAGAACCAGGGAGGTTCCCGCCTTTCCCGCCACCTCTCAGCCCTGCCCTCCCTCCGGCTGGTCCTTAGCTTCTCGCAGGCCCTGCGGCTCCCCGGCCCCCTCAAGAACCCACCCTTGACATTTGCACCCCAGGGAGCCCTGGGTGTGGCCGATTCGTGGCCTGGACCTTCCCTGGACACACGGGGCTCAGCTCCCCGCTCACCAGCGCAATGGGGCAGGCTGGAAAGAGCTGGCCGGTTGGGGACATGTGCCCTGCACGCAGGAGACGGGGTTCCCTCCCCCCACAGAGCCCGGAACCACACCCCCAGCACGGGGTGGGGGGAGGTGGGCCCCAGGACTGCTGGGTGGGCCCAGGCCCCCAGCAAAGGGAATCGGGCGGAGGGAGAGCACAGAGGGGCGGGCGCTTGCTTTGCACGCGGCTCACCGGGTTACATCCCTGGTGTCCCGCGTGGTCTCGGAGCACCACCAGGAGTGGTTTGTGAGTGCAGAGCCAGGGGTCAGCCCTGAGCACCAGCAGGTGTGGCCAGAAAGGGGGGGAGGAAGGGGGAAAGATCAGCATGAGAGTCTGCACGGGGTTAAGGCACCTGCGCGCATGTGGCCAAACCCAGTTCCCGCCACCACACCTCCCTGCCCTCCCCCGCCCCCCCTGTAAGTGAAGCAACCCCCAGCATTGCCAACTGTGGACCCCTGGACAGCAGGAAGAAGACAGGGGCGTGCCCCCCAGCACCCTGCAGGGCTTCTGTGGGTGCCGAGATGGCGTGCAGGCACATTCTGGGCTCACGGCCAGGGTGTCACTTCCTACACAGCTCTCAACATTGAGCGGCGTTCTAGGTCCTTGCCTTGGGCCTGGACAGATCTGGGGCGGGGAGCACTGCAGGGAGCACTGCTGAAAGCCCCCCCCTCAGGACTGGAGCTGGTCAGGACAGGCCCCTGCTGGCTAACAGAGCAGGAAGGGCGGTGGGGGCACAGGTCTGCGGAGTTGAGGGGTTTCTTGCGGGAAGGACTGATGACAGGTAGTCTGAGGGCCCGATGCTGGCCACCGAGTCCCAGTCGGGGTGAGTCCCCTGGGGAAGGAAGCCTCACCCCTGTCCCTTGTCCCTCCCCCAGTCCCAAGCTGAGTCTCTCCAGACCTCCCTTTCAGCTTGCATGGGGGACTTGGGTCCCTCAGAGCCCACCTCTCTGAGGCACCTCCCACCCATCAGCTTTTGTGAAGACCCTAGAAGTGAAAGGCCCCCCGGCTGGCAGGGGCACAGTGACGAGGGCAGGTCCCCAAGCAGGGGGAGAAGCCGTGAGAAAGGTGAGCTGAGGGCATGTCCCGGTGCCCCTCACGCTCCCTTGCTCTCCGCTTCCCAGATATTGATGAGTGTCGCCTGAACAACGGGGGCTGCGACCACATCTGCCGGAACACGGTGGGCAGCTTCGAGTGCAGCTGCCGGAAGGGCTACAAGCTGCTCATCAACGAGCGCAGCTGCCAGGGTGCGTGGGGGGCCGCGGTGGGGGATACGGGGGCGGCAGTGGGCTGGTGGGTGCGGGGGTGACAGTGGGATTGGGTCGCGGGGCCAGCGGGGTGCGTGGGGGGCCGCGGGAGGGGATGCGGGGGCGGCAGTGGGATGGGGGGTACGGGGGTGACAGTGGGATTGGGTCGCGGGGCCAGCGTGGTGCGTGGGGGTCGCGGTGGGGGATGCGGGGGCGGCAGTGGGATGCAGGGGGGATGTGCGGGGGCTGCTGCGGGGGCAGCAGAGGCCAGTGGGATGCACTGAGGGTCCCCTGGGGAGGTCCAGCCAGAGTCCAGCAGCCCCCGCTGCCCTGGTGCACTGGCCCCTCCGTGGCAGTCCAGCTCTCCGCCAGGGTGCATGGCTCGGCGTGAAACGGGGGGCCCGGGCTCATGCCCACCCACCGTGGGGGCAGCCACAGTGAAGGACCACCCCCCCCAGAACTCCCGAGGGGCAGAGCCAGCGGGGTGCCCAGACCTCAGCGCCCCTGACCCCCTGTCCCTGCAGACATTGACGAGTGCTCCTTTGACCGGACCTGCGACCACGTGTGCGTCAACACGCCGGGCAGCTTCCAGTGCCTCTGCCACCAGGGCTACCTGCTCTACGGCGTCACCCACTGCGGGGGTGAGCCAGGCCGACCCTCCGCGGAGCAGCCCCGGGCGGGAGCAAAGCTTAAGTCCTCTTGGACCCCCTGAAACTAACCTAGCAGCCCCCGAGGGGGCGACTGCCCTGGCGTGGGCGGAGGGCGCGCTAGAATGATTGCGGGGACTGGCGGGGGCCTTGGGTGCAGTGAAGAGGGATGCCTCCGTTTGTTCCCCTAAAGCCGATTTCCAGGGGAACAACTGAATCTTCTCATTTTCTGGAAAAGGGGCCCAAGGTGAAATCGGTTTAGGAGTCTCGGTTGTTTGCACTGTTGCTGCCCACTGCCCCTCGACTAACCCGCCCTCTCCCACCCCGTCCCCCGCGCCTTCCGCCGCCCCTTCCCCAGACGTGGACGAGTGCAGCATCAACCGCGGAGGCTGCCGCTTCGGCTGCATCAACACCCCCGGCAGCTACCAGTGTACCTGCCCCGCGGGCCAGGGCCGGCTGCACTGGAACGGCAAGGATTGCACAGGTGCGCGGCGCCCCCTGCCGGCCGCGGAGGGCACTGCTTCTCCGGGGTGGGCGTGCCAGGAGCCGCGCTGCGGTCTGGGGTAGGGGTGCGGGGCGGGAGGTGGGGGCTGAGCAAAGCAACCCGTTGAGCTCCGGGCACAGAATGTTTCCGTGAATAAGCCCTGCATCGGCCTCCCCGCACAATCACGGCTCTGCGTGGCCAGTGCGCTTGCTCCAAGTCAGCCAGTGGAGGGAGAGGGGGGCCAGGGAAGCGCCCCCCCCCCACCTCAGGCCTCTGTCCCCTGCCTAGAGCCCGTGAAGTGTCAGGGCAGCTCTGCCGCCTTGAGAGCCCTGCTCAGCTGCAGCCGCGCGGGCAAGAAGGACACCTGCGCCCTCACCTGCCCCTCCCGGGCCCGCTTTCTGCCAGGTACCTGAGGGGTGCGGGTGGGGGTGGGGACCACCCTGGGTTTCTCCCCCGCCGTGGGGTGTCAGGGCTGACAGCCCCCTTCTCTCAGAGTCTGAGAACGGCTTCACCGTGAGCTGCGGGACCCCCAGTCCCAGGGCCGCGGCAGCCCGAACAGGCCACGGCGGGAACAGCACGCAGGCGGGCCAGTGCCACGGTGAGCCCCCTCCCCCGCTCTGGCTTCATCGCGTCCCCCCACCCCCTCCCTTTCTGCCTCAGAGCCCTCTGCCTGGCTCCCTCTGCCTCGACTTCCCCAGCCCCGGGCATCCTGCCCCGCTTCTCCACACTCTACCCCAGCCCGGGGAGCCCCCCCAGCCCCCGCCCAGCTGAGTCCCTGCCTTCCCTGTAGAGGCCGCAGTGCTCGCCGTCAAACAGCGCGCCTCCTTCAGGGTCAGGGACGCCAAGTGCCGCCTGCACCTGCGCAACAAAGGCAAAGTGGACGAGGCCGGCCGGAGCCCAGGCCCAGGTCTGCAGGGGACCCCCTAGGCACCCCCCACCCTTCCTGGGGCTCTCGAACGCCCGTCCCCCTCCTAAGCTCCTCTGTAGTGGGGGAGGCACCTGTAGGCAGCAGGTGGGGCAGGAGGGACCGTGCAGGATGGTCCCCGAGGTCCTGGACTGAGAGTTGAAGTCGGACAGTCAGGTGGGGGGACCCGGGGTGACCAGCCTCCCCGCCCCAGGTGCCGCGCCGTGCTCTGACTGCCAGGTGACCTTCATCCACCTCAAGTGTGACTCCACGCGCAAGGGCAAGGGTCGGCGGGCCCGGACCCCGGCGGGCAAGGAGGTCACGCGGCTCACCCTGGAGCTGGAGGCCGAGGTCCGAGCGGAGGAGACCACAGGTGGGCCGCGGCTCCCCCGGGAGGGGCGGGCAGGGGGCGGGGCCGGGCTCCCGCTGACCCCGCCTCCCCCGGCTGCAGCGGGCTGCGGGCTGGGCTGCCTGCGGCAGCGGGTGGAGCGGCGGCTGCGCGGGTCCCTGAAGATGCTGCGCAAGTCCATCAACCAGGACCGCTTCCTGCTGCGCCTGGCCGGCCTGGACTACGAGCTGGCCCACAAGCCCGGCCTGGCCGCCGGCGAGCGCCCGGAGCTGCTGGAGGCCTGCCGGCCGGGACAGCACCGCGCTGGGGTCAAGTGTGGTAAGGGCGCCAGCTGGGCCCCAGGGGGGCGGGGTGGGGGGCGGGCCCGCCGGGGCCCAGTCCCAGCAGGTCACTCCAGGACCTCAGTTGCACCCCGCAAATCATGAGGCAGCCAGCACCCTCCCGGCCCATCATCCTCCCGGCCCCAGTCCCGGCTGACCTCAAGGACACGATAGAGGCCTCCAGACCCCGCACAGAGCCGTGCCCCCCATTCTCCCTGGCAGAGGACCCACAGATTCGGAGGAGCGGGCAGGGGAGCCCCAGGCCTGGGTGGCGGGCAGCAGGGGTGGGGGGCTAGCACGGCCCACTCTCCCTCAGTCAGCTGCCCGCAGGGAACGTTTTACCACGGCCAGACGGAGCAATGCGCACCCTGCCCGGCGGGCACCTTCCAGGAGAGGGAAGGGCAGCTGTCCTGCGACCTTTGCCCCGGGAGTGATGCCCACGGGCCTCTGGGAGCCACCAACGTCACCACGTGTGCAGGTGCCCGGGGAACAAACCATGCAGAGTGGGCTCGGGTGGGCACGGGGTCCCCCGCCAGGGCAGGCCCAGGCTCCCATCCACGCCCGGCCGAGCCTCTGTTCCCCGCCCCCAGCCCGGTGCCCTCCCCCCCGGGGGGCTGAGTGTCCCGTCAGAGCCGGGCCCTGGCTTGTTGCAGGTCAGTGCGCCCCGGGGTCTCACTCTGCCGATGGCTTCAAGCCCTGCCAGCCGTGTCCCCGCGGCTCCTACCAGCCCGAACCCGGCCGCACGCTCTGCTTCCCGTGTGGGGGCGGCCTCACCACCAAGCATGAGGGGGCTGTCTCCTTCCAGGACTGTGACGCCAAAGGTGAGTGCCCCCCACCCCAGCAGGGCGTCTCAGGGCCCCCCACCCCCGCCATCCCACTCTGCAGTTCCTCCCAGCCTGGGGGGGCCCTGCCATCCTCCCCAAGCTAGGAAGGGCTCAGCGGCCCAGGACACGCCCCCCCACCTCAGGGGGAGCCCCCTACCCGCCCCAGCCCACCCCTCTGCACACTCCCTACAGTCCAGCCCGGGAGTTTCTGTCCAGCCAGGCACAGCCTGTCCAGCAAATCTGCCTTTTCCTGGGCTACCGGCCGTTCTGAGCCCCTGCCTCTCCCCACGCCCCCCTGCAGTCCAGTGCTCCCCCGGGCACTACTATAACACCAGCAGCCACCGCTGCATCCGCTGCGCCATGGGCTCCTACCAGCCTGATTTCCGCCAGAACTTCTGCACCCGCTGTCCCGGCAACACCAGCACCGACTTCGACGGCTCCACCAGCGTGGCCCAGTGCAAGAGTAGGTGGCGGGCCAGGCTGCGGGCAGGCGGGGTGGGGGGGGTGGGGGAGGGGAGGGGGCGGGGAGCCCAGGAGAGGCAGATGGAGGCAGCTGGGGAGGGGTAGGGCCACTGTAGAGCAAGACTGGGGGAGCGGAAAGCTGGGGGAGACCCTCTGACTCTCACCAGCACTCGAGGTCTCAGAGCAGGGGTGAGGCTGACCATCAGCTGCTGCTCCCTGCAGTGGGGGGGCAGCAGGGCAGGAGCAGTGGTGGTGGGAGGTAGACCCTGCACCTAGGAAGGCGGCCGCCCACGTGGCCAACGCCACCCCAGAACTCTTACCTCTGACCCCTCCCCGCTGCCCCTGCTGACTTCCCTTCTCTCTCTTTCTCTCTCTCTCCCTCCCTCTTTCTCTCTCTCTTGCTCTGTCCCCCGGGGCTTGGCTACAGATCGCCAGTGTGGCGGGGAGCTGGGTGAGTTCACCGGCTATATCGAGTCCCCCAACTACCCAGGCAACTACCCAGCGGGCGTGGAGTGCGTCTGGAACATCAACCCCCCGCCCAAGCGCAAGATCCTGATTGTGGTACCTGAGATCTTCCTGCCCTCCGAGGATGAGTGCGGGGACGTCCTGGTCATGAGGAAGAACTGTGGGTGGCTGCAGAGCTGGGCCGGGGCTGAGGGGGGAGCGGCTGCAGGACAGGAGGAATGGCTATTGGTGTGACCGTGTGTGTGTGTGTGAACGTGAGCGTGTGAGCCTGAGTTACGAGCATGTACGGTGAGTGCAGGCATACCTGTGCGGGAGGGAGCGAATGCACGTGTGAACGAGAGCGTGCGTGTATGTAAGCATGTTGCATGTGAGTGCAAGTGAGAGTTATGAGCATGCATGTTCGAGCATACATGTGTTTGTGAGAGTGCGTGGACATGAGTGCAAGTGTGCACGCGTGCAAACATCTGCATGCGAGTGCAGGCATGCGTGCGAGTGTGTGTGTGCATGTGAGTGTGCATGTATACGGGAGAGCACGAGTGTGCGTGTGAGCACGTATGCACATGAGTACAAGCGCGCACGCGTGCAATCACCTGTGCATGCAAGTGTGAGTCTGCCTACAAGTGTGTGTGCATGTGAGTGTGAGTGTACAAAGGAGAGCATGAGGGTGTGTGTGAGCACGTATGCACATGAGTACAAGTGTGAATGTGCGCATGCATGCAAGTATTTGTGCATGGGACGTGCGTGTAAGAGTGCATGTGAGGGGCTGGAGCGATAGCACAGCGGGTAGGGTGTTTGCTTTGCAAGCGGCCAACCCGGGTTCAAATCCCAGCATCCCATATGGTCCCCTGAGCATCGCCAGGGGTGATTCCTGAGTGCATGAGCCAGGAGTGACCCCTGTGCATTGCTGGGTGTGACCCAAAAAAGAAAAAAAAAGTGCATGTGAGTGTGTGTGTGAGAGTGAGTGGGTGCATGCGTCCTGGGAGAGAGAAACCCAGGAAGGAACGCAGCCAGCCAGGAATGCTGCTGTGTGGGCCGGGGTAAGGGGCGCGGGGGGCACCAGCAGCCGTGGGCCGGCAGCTCCAGTGCGTCACACGCATCCCTGTCCTGCGGAGCCCTTGGCCGCCTGGCCACTGGTGTCACATCTCTCACCCGCTGTGAATACATGGATGTCAGGGGAATTGAGGGCCGAGGCGGGGGTGATGTGTGTGCTGGCGGGTCGGGGTGGGTGTATGCGCCTGGTGTGTGTGGGGGGCTCCCTGGGGTGACTCAGCCCCCCACTCTACCTCCCAGCCTCCCCATCTTCCATCACCACCTACGAGACCTGCCAGACCTACGAGCGGCCCATCGCCTTCACCGCGCGCTCCCGCAAGCTCTGGATCAACTTCAAGACCAGCGAGGCCAACAGCGCCCGCGGCTTCCAGATCCCCTACGTGACCTACGACGGTGAGCGGGGGCTGGGGTGGGGGGGAGCCGGGGGCACTCTGGGGGCCTGGGGGGAGCTGGGGGCACTCTGGGGGCCTGGGGGGAGCCGGGGGCACTCTGGGGGCCTGGGGAGGGAGCTGGGGGCACTCTGGGGGGCCTGGGGGGAGCTGGGGGCACTCTGGGGGCCTGGGGGGGGAGCCGGGGGCACTCTGGGGGCCTTGGGGGAGCCGGGGCACTCTGGGGGGCCTGGGTGGGGAGCAGGGGGCACTCTGGGGCCTGGGGGGGAGCGGGGACACTCTGGGAGCCTGGGTGGGGAGCCAGGGGCACTCGGGGGCCTGGGTGGGGAGCCGGGGACACTCTGGGGGGCCTGGGCGGGGAGCCGGGGGCATTCTGGGGGCCTGGGTGGGGAGCAGGGGGCACTCTGGGGGCCTGTAGGGGGAGCCGGGGGCACTCTGGGGGCCTGGGTGGGGAGCAGGGGGCACTCTGGGGGGCCTGGGTGGGGAGCTGGGGGCACTCTGGGGGCCTGGGTGGGGAGCTGGGGGCACTCTGGGGGGCCTGGGTGGGGAGCTGGGGGCACTCTGGGGGGCCTGGGGAGCAGGGGGCTGCAGGCACAGCACCGCCCCCCTAAGTGCCTTCCCGGGGCCACGCAGAGGACTATGAGCAGCTGGTGGAGGACATCGTGAGAGACGGGCGGCTCTACGCCTCGGAGAACCACCAGGAGATCTTAAAGGTGAGTGAACGGGAGCCAGAGCGGGCACGGTGGCATGAAGGGCGCAGTGCTGGCCGTGCACCCGGGCACACGGGGGCATTCTCATCTCAGGCTCACGGCCCTGTCTGAGGTCGGGGCCTGGTGGCTGCCACTTGACAGATGGGGAAACTGAGGCACGGAGGACAGGACTTTCCCTGTGGCAAAGCTGGGATTTGTGCCCAGGCCCGTCTGACTGCAGAGGTTCCCCTGCCTGCCCCTCACCAGCTCCCAGAAACACCCCCCTCACTCTTCTGCCCAGAGAGGAGGAAGTGTCAGAAGACACGGGCGTAAGAGTCCCTTCCCTCGCTCCCCTCCCAGGCCGGCCGGTGCCCCACGGAGCTCTCTGGAAGGAATGGTAGACAGCAGACACTTGGCCCTGAGCTTTAGGAGGCCTTAGTAAGAACCGAGCCCCAGACCCGAGCGGCAGTGCAGCAAAGAGGGAGCTGACTTGGCATGTGGCCAGCCCAGGTCCAGTCCCCAGCATATGCCCCCCTGAACCCTGCCAGAAGTGACCCTTGAACACAGATCCCCAAGCCAGGAATAAGCCCTGAGCACTGCCAGGGCTTTTTATAAACATATAAAGTGGCACCTCTATCCTCATTAAAGCAGGGAAGAGCCCAAAAACAAAAAACAAAAACAAAGAAGCAACTGAGGGAGTCCTGGGTGGGAAAGAAAGTCTCTCCCTGGCACCACATAACCCTCCATTACCTTCAGGGGAGGAGTCATTCCCGAGCACAGAGCTGGGAGTAACCCCTGAGTGAGGCTGGGTGTGGCCCAACCCTCACCCCAAAGAAGAAACTTGTCTTTCGGTTTTGTTTGGGGGCCACATCCCGTGGTGCTCAGGGCTGACTCAGCACTCAGGAATCACTCCTGCTGGTGCCCAAGGAACCACAGGGGATGCCGGGGATCGAACCCCAGCCGGCATTGTACAGGGCAAGCGCCCGGCCTGATGTACTATTGCTCTGGCTCCAGAAACATGTCTTGAGCTTGGGAAATGGTGCAGGAGTGGGGCACAGCATGGCCGTGCAGAAGCTCGGGGTTCACCGTGCTGTCCCCGAGAACCTCTGTACTTGACCAAAAAGCCAAAAGAAGAAAGAAACTAACCGTGTTCTGGCTTCCATCATGCACCAGGAGGAAAGGAGGAAGAGAATAATCTTTATAACTGATTGCTAAGACCAAAAGTCAGTATGCTTAATGTTATCAGTTAACAGTAGCCAAGATGGGGCTGGAGCAGTAGCACAGCGGGCAGGGCGTTTGCCTTGCACGCGGCTGACCTGGGTTCGATTCCCAGCATCCCATATGGTCCTCCAGGTACCACCAGGAGTAATTCCTGAGTGCAGAGCCAGGAGTAACCCCTTGTGCATAGTTGGATGTGACCAAAAAAAGAAAAGTAACCAAAATTAGCAGCTTTATTTAACAACTAATATATTGATATAAAAATGAAACATGATTACAAAAATCTAGAATCTACAAACTACAAAGAATTTACTTTCAGGGGTCAGAAAGATAGTACCAGAGTTAAGTCACTTCCCTTGCACGTGGCCAACCCCAGTTCTATCCCTGACACTTTGTATGGTCCCTTTGGAAACTTCCAGGAGTGATCTCTGCGCACAGAGCCTGGAGTAAGCTCTGAGCACAGCTGAATGTGGCCCCAATCCCCTCTCCAAAAAGAGGTACACCAGTGACCTTTCAACATTGGGTTGTGTGTGTTGGTTTTGTGACCACATTAGGAGGTGCTGGAGGCTGCTCCTGGCTTGGTGCTCAGAGGACCAGATGGTGCCAGGGATCAGCCCCAGTCCTCCTGCATGCACAGCAAACACTCAGTCCTTTCGGCCTTTTCTCGTACTCTCCCTACCTTGCTTTAAAAATCTGAGCCCTTGGGGCTGGAGCAATAGCACAGCAGGGAGGGCATTTGCCTTGAACACGGCTGACCCGGGTTCGATTCCCAGCATCCCATATGGTCCCCTGCGCACCGCCAGGAGTAATTCCTGAGTGCAAAGTCAGGAATAACCCCTGTGCATCGCCAGGTGTGATCCAAAAAGAAAAAAAAAATCTGAGCCCTTATTTCAAATGGGCTCTGGAACTGAAAATATGAAGTAGTACCTCCATCCTGATTAAAGTAGGGAAAAGAGACTAGAGGTCCCACCTCTTTATTTTAAAAATCTGCTCCAGGGGCCAGAATGATAGCACAGCAGGTAGAGTGTTTGCCTTGCACACAGCCAACCCGGGTTCGATCCCCAGCATCCCGTATGGTCCCCCAAACACCGCCAGGAGTGATTCCTGAGTGCAATGCTCAGGAATCACCGGGTGTGGCCCAAAAAGCAAAAAAAAAAAAATCTGCTCCTGCCATAAAAGAGCACTGGCCCACGAGTCCGAGCAGAGCCCCAGTGCTCGCTCAAGCTGGTGCTGGTGGCACCATGAGGTGCTGAGGCTGAGGGGGCAGGGCCCAGGGCTGGACTCTGCTTTAGATGCGGAGGGGCTCACCTTGGAGCCTGCCCACCGTCCCCAGGTCCCTCTCTCCTGCCCCGGCTGTTGGCTGACCTGCCCCACCCCGTCCCCTGCAGGACAAGAAGCTCATCAAGGCATTCTTCGAGGTGCTGGCCCACCCCCAGAACTACTTCAAGTACACGGAGAAGCACAAGGAGATGCTGCCCAAGTCCTTCATCAAACTGCTCCGGTCCAAAGTCTCCAGCTTCCTGAGGCCCTACAAATAGTGGCCCGGCCTGAGACCCGGGTTCCGAAGGCCCCGCACGCCTCTGCCCTCAGAGCCAGCAGCCACCCCCTCAGACAAGGAGGCCGCTTGTCCGTCACTCGCAGACCCGGTCCCCAGCTTCTCAGCCCCCTTTCCTGCTCTCTCTCTCTCTCCCCCCTCTCTTTCTCTCTCTCTCTCTCTCCCCTCTCTCTCTCTCTTCTCTCTCTCTCCTCTCTCCTCTCTCTCTCTCTCCCTTTCTCTCTTTCTCTTCCTTTCTCTCTTTCTGTCTCCTCTCTGTCTCCTATCTGTCTGTCTCTCTTTTGTCTCTCTGTGTCTCTGTCTCTCTCTCTGTGTCTCTCTATCTGTCTGTCTGTCTGTCTCTCTCCACCCCCATCCTTTTGTTTCATGACCCGTTTCCCTAGAAAAGCCATCAGCGCTGGCTCTGTCCCCGGCCCCTCTGCACCATACTGCCCCTTGGCCAGCTCCCATCCCAGGCCCCGTCGGCCTGGAAGGTGCTAGAAGCCCACAGAGGCAGGGAGTCCAGTGGGGAGCAAGGAGAGGACGAGGGACATCCAAGGGCCATGCCTTGTTGAGTCGGGGCCTGACGGTGCACTGGGGTGACCCTGGGGGGTGAGTGCCCCCTGCAGGGCCCGAGCGACCTCTGACCCCAGGCTCCTGGCCAGCCCACAGGGACGCCCTGGACTGCCCCCTTCGGCCAGCTTCGTCTCTCCTGTCCAGCTGCTCTCCCGCCCCCAGGTCTGCTGGGGCGAGGGGGGCTGACCGTGGCCCACAGCCCTGGACTAGAGGGCTGAGGAGGAGCAGCTGGCCAGGCTCTGGGAAAGCCACAGCGGGGACGCCCGAGTCGGGAGCTCTGTCGGACAGAAACCAGGCCTTCAAGCATCGCGGCAAGAGGGGAGAGAAAGGAAGAAAGACCGAGATGTGTCCTCGGAAAGAAGGCCGCGCTACACAGCAGCCGGAAGCGCGCCTCGCACCCGGATCCCTTCTCTTGCCTGGCCCTGGCCCGGCGAGCCCCTCCACCCACCGAGTGCGCCCTGGGCGGGGGGGACACTCCTGCCCTGGCCGAGTGCTGTCTGTCCTTCAGGAAACGGGGCTGCTCAGTGGACACGCGGCTGGGCCCCCGCCCCAGAGCCGCCCCAGATGGCCCGTGGGCTCCACCAAAGAGGACCCCACGCTGCGGCCAGCCCGGAGCCACCTACCTCGGCCCGGACTGTGGACCGCTGCCCACCGTCCACAGCGAAGAAGTGCAATCAATGTCGAGTCTGTCTGTGTTGTCTAGAGGGAGGGGTCTTGGCTTCCGGTCTCGGCCTGGCTTCTGTTTCCTTTCCCTCTCTCAGAGCGGTCTGTGGAGAGCCGCCCACGAGAGGAGGGTGGGCTCGAGTGGGTCTCCTGCTCTGACGCCGGCGCCCACCCCCACCCCCACCAGCAGTGGCCCTCCGGACCCAGAGAGCCCACCCCGGGGGTGGCCCCGGGCTGCTACAGCGCAGAGGCCCCCCGCCCCCCCTCCGATGTGTGGGACATTGGTCCTGGGGACTCCGTGGAGCAGCCCTGCCCGGCCCTGCCGGCCCTCGGCCTCCCCGTGGCTGCAGCATGGACCTCATCGTTGCAGAGGCCAGTGGAATTGGTCAGTGATTCTTCGCCTTAAACGGGGAGAGCCCCCCATCTCTCCCTGCCCTCGTCCTGTTTTCTCCAGCGGGGCAGACGGAGGAAGATCAAAACGACGGTGACGGGCGGACTTAGGGCCCCAAGGCCAGCGACAAGGCCGAGGGAGCCAAGAGTAGAGCACTGGCAGCCCGAGCTCAAGGCCCTGACATCCAGCCTCGCTTCCCCAAAGGGAGGAAGACTCCGGCCCATGCTCGGGCCCCGCAGCCGCTCCATCCTCTGTTCGACAGATGCCCACAAGTTGTATTTTCCGTTTCCCCCTAGTTTTCTCCAAAGCTGTAGTCCTAGTAAGCCAGAGGCTCCCCGTGGATTCCTAGGGTCTCTTTCTGCCCCAGCTCACCGGCCTCCTCTCCTGCCACCCCCCCCCCCCAGCTGACTCGGCTCTAAAGAGCCTGACATCCTTCCCACCAGCCAGCACGCACGGCCCAGACAGGTGGCCACTGTCACAGGTGGCCACTGGCCAGCTCCCACGAAACCCACCGGCCACCACACGACCCTTGGTGGTGGGCATCTGACTGCCTTTGCTTATATGGTCAAAGAAAACATACAACACTCTCTCTCTCTCTCTCTCTCTCTCTCTCTCTCTCTCTCTCTCTCTCTCTCTCTCTCTCTCTCTCTCTCTCACTTCAGAGCAAATCGTCATTTAATCCTAATTTGTGTTTGTCCTCACCTCCTCTGAAAAATCTGACCAATTCTGTCCATCCTCAGTCCCTAGCAGAGGTGAGGGTGAGTGACTGATGCTTCACTCTGGCCCGTTTCCTGTCTCTCTTGGGACGCTAGGTAGAATACTGCCCAGTTAATGCCAGACGGATGGGGGTGGGGCCCCACCTGCACCCCTGTACCCCACATAGACACGTAGCCACATTTCCTACCATGATTAGGCCATGGTTTCTGGGACCTGCGAATTATCTTCACAATACAGAAAGTATAGACCACTAGGCTTCTGATGTCGGGACAGTGTGTGTGTGTGTGTGTGTGTGTGTGTGTGTGTGTGTGTGTGTGTGTGTGTGTGTGTGTGTGTGTGGTGCGCCAGGAATTGAACCCAGGGCCTCACGGCATGTGGCAGGCTCAACACTGAGCCACATCCCTGGTCCAGGGCGAATCTGGATAAGCAGGCAAAGACCTGCCCAGTGTCCACCAAGTTGAACTGCATCTGAGTTGGGAGTAGGAACCAGGCACTGCTGCTACTGCACCACCTCGGGGGGACGCTGGCCCTGGGCACCCAATCAGGGATCCAGCGGCCTGAAGGAGGGGTCGACACTCAGGGACTCTCTAGGCCGTTGGCAGTGAGACAGAGGAAGGGGTTCTTCCCGGTGCGGGGGTGTGGGAGACGATGCGAGTGGGCTCTCTGGAGGAACCGCCCAGAGACCTCTGCGGGATGCGATGCTTGCGGGGCCCGTGACGCCTCATTTGTCTTAGTCTAAAACCAGCCATGGTCTGAGTGTGGGAGCATCTGAGTCCCATGCTCAGGGGGGTCCGCCAGTGCTCGGGGTCCAACCGAGGCCTATCAGAAAGGCACTTACCTCCTCCACAACGTGGCAGCCCTTCTTCCCTCTGCCTCTCCCGCTCTGTTCTTGAGCCAGGCCCGACCCCTACACCTGAGACTCTCAGAGTCCGAGGAAACTAGCCACGTCCTGAACTTGAGCTTCCCCGCCCCTCGCCTACACATCCCCCAGGCCAATGCTGATTCCCAGGCTGCTCCCATCGTCCCAGCATTCGGTGATTTGAGACGGTGGAGAGTCAGGCAACAGGAATTTTTTTTTCTTTTTCTGAAAGATTAATGATCTAGTCCCGATCTTTGGTACTAGGGAATTTATTTTCCCCCTATCAGAAATGTGTTTTCCATCCTCCTGGTGACTCTGGAGTGTATTCATGAGGGAGTCATCTCGGTCTGCCTGAAAGTGGTCTCACGCATTCAAACTCTGGTATTTGCTGCTTCTCACCTTGATTTCAACAGGCTCGAACTGGGGAGAAGAATTTCACGGACCGTAAGCAGAAACGAATGAGGACCTACTTGGCTTCCTGCTTACTCTCATAGGAGAAAAATGAAAGCCAACAAGGAGATCTTTAAAGCTGACCTGTCTCAAGGTCATATGCCCTGTCCTCGGGCCTTCCATGGACTCGAAGCCTTTTAAGAAACTCTGATGAGAGGGAATCGAATCCTCAATCTCTATTGACTTATCTAGACAACACAGATTGTAGCAGTTTGGACAAACAGAAAACTTGATTCTGTGTGAATTGAACTGACGTTTCAGAGACTAATCAGAACCACGTGGAGGCTTTCCTTTTTTTTTTTTTCTTTTGAATACAGAAGAAATCTCAAAGTATTGTATTTATATCTGCCTTCCACTGCTGCCAATATAGTAAGCATCTCCTACACAATCAACAATAAACAGTAAACGATGCAGTTCATAGAGTATTTTGCACTTGGGGAAAAATGTATCTGAACTTGTAAAAAGAAATGTTTGGGTTTTGTATTGTCTTTTTATTATTATTATTATTATATTATTATTATTAAAATACTAAATGAAATTCCTCAACCTGGTCTTACTTCCTGTCTCAATGGCTTAGCCTAGAAGTTGGAGAAAGCTTTGAGGAGATTTTTGACTTTCAGCCAAATTTACTCAAAATCTCCATTTCTTAATCCTATTCCTAATAATTTTAGAATGTAATAAGTCTTACCTCTGTTATTTTTAAAGGCAGTATCAAGAATGATTTTCTGTTATGATTACCTGTAAGTGGTTTTGGATATTTGTGTTCTATATCTCTTGTAAACAAAAAGTGGGCCAGGCTGCGTATTTCAATGTGCAGCCACTACTATCAAACACTTCTACCAAACACTCCTGCCCCCGCACCAGGCTGTCTTCACCGGGGCACTTAGGAGGAGGGTGGGTTGAGTTTCCCTCCCCCCCCAAGCAGAGCCCCAGTAGCTGTAAACCTCCAGAATCCAGCCACAGCCATGCTCAAGGCCACTCTCTACACTCTCGGACAAACCTCATCCATGAAGGAACTGACAGAGGAACCCAGGTATGTGGGACCCGTGGCTGAGATCTCCAAGCCTGCTCAGATGGGGACTGGGCCTCCTCCACCCAGGTCCCCCATTTTCCAGTAGTTTGGCAGCCACACCCACAAACTGCCCCTGGCACCATGTAATCTCATCAACGGTTAAGATCCAGAGACTATAAAACAAAGCTCCCGGAAGAGAGCACGTAGAATCTCGCACGGCAGAGCCTGGAAAGATACTCATGGCGTATTCGATATGCCAAAAACAGTAACAATAATGGGTCTCATTCCCCTGACCCTGAATGCGACAGGGGGAAATGAGACATTATTGGCGCCCGCTCGAGCAAATCGATGAGCAACAGGACGAGAGTGATACAATGATACCAAACACTCCTGGGTAGTTCAGTCACTGTGCAGGGTACACGACATTCTCTCAGAATGTATAGTCCGAGGAAAATAGAGCTACATGGAAGACAATTCCAGATCTAATAGCATTTTGGATTTGCCAACTTTTCACAGCACGAATACTCTGACATTATATATCTTACCCCAACCTGCGAAAGGGTAAGAAGCCTCTTCAAAGCTACAAAGTTCTAAGTGTAAAGAGAAGCAATGGACCTTACGTGTTTTCTTTAAAACACATAAAAAAGAAAAAGAAAAACCTCCTGAGTGCAGGAAAGATAGTACCGCAGGAAGGGCACTTACCTTGCATGCAGCCAACCCAGATTCAATCCCTGGCATCCTATAATGTCCCCTGAGCCCACCATGAGTGAGTCCTATGTGCAGAGCCAGGAGTAACTCCTGCCTGAGCACTTTTGAGTGGGGGCCTCTCACCCACAAATAAAATGATCAGATGGAGAAATAGTACAGCAGCTAGGGTCCTTGCCCTACATGAGGCTGATTGGGGCTGGAGCGATAGCACAGCGGGTAGGGCATTTGCCCTCCACGCAGCAGACCGGGTTCAATTCCCAGCATCCATATGGTCCCCCGAGCAGCGCCAGGAGTCATTCCTGAGTGCAGAGCCAGGAGGAACCCCTGAGCATCACCGGGTATGACCCCAAAACAAACAAACAAACAAAACTTCCCTGCATGAGACTGATCCAGGTTTGATCCCTGCATCCCAAGCACTGCCAGGAGTAACCCCTGGGCATCACCAGGTATGACCCAAAACCAAATAAAGAATGATCTGTCAGAGCAATAGTCCAGTGGGTAGGGTGCTCGGTGTGCAAGCGGCTGACCCAGGTTCAATCCCGGTATCCCATACGATCCCCTGAGCATGCCAGGAGTGATCCCTGAGCAGAGCTAGGAGTAAGCCCTGAGCACCACAGAGGGAAGAATCCTTCTTCAAGTTTGATAGTTTCCAATTCATCTCCTTGTTTTGTTTTGTTTCTTCGATCGCACCTAGGGCTTACTCCTGGCTCTGGGCTCAAGGGTCACTCCTGGCGGGGTTTAGGGTACTGCATATGGTGCTGGATGTAGAGCCCAGGTCAACCACACGCGAGGCAAGCGCCTTCCCCGCTATGCTATCTCTCTGACCCTAAAATAATAATCTGATGAAAATGAACAACCATAGGGGGCCGGAGCCATAGTACAGTGGGTAGGGGGGTTACCTTGCACGCGGCTGATCTGGGTTCAATCCCATATGGTCCCCCAAGCACCTGCAGGAGTATTTCCTGAGTGCAGAGCCAGGAGTAACCTCTGAGTGTCGCTGGGTATAAGAAAGATAGAAAGAAAGAAAGAAAGAAAGAAAGAAAGAAAGAAAGAAAGAAAGAAAGAAAGAAAGAAAGAAAGAAAGAAAGAAAGAAAGAAAGAAGGAAGGAAGGAAGGAAGGAAGGAAGGAAGGAAGGAAGGAAGGAAGGAAGGAAGAAAGAAAGAAAGAAAGAAAGAAAGAAAGGAAGGAAGAAAGGAAGGAAGAAAGAAGAGAGGAAGGAAGGAAAGGAAAGGAGAGGAGATGAACAACCAGATAAGTGAAGAGTTCGGGTCAACTATATGAGGAATAGGGGGTCAGAGTGATAGTACAGTGGTACAGTGGGTAAGGTGCTGTTCACAGTCAACTCGGGGTTTGATTTCCGGCACACCATACAATCCTTTGAGCCTGCCAGGAGTGAGCACTGAGCACAGAACCAGGAGTAAGCCCCGAACACCACTGGGTATGTCCCAAAAAACAAAGAAAGAAATATGCGACAGCGGGGCCAGATTGACAGGGGCTAAAGCAATTGCACTGCATGCAGCTGCCCCAAATGTGATCCCTGGAACCACATATGGTCCCCCCAAGCATGGCCAGGAGTGACCTCTTGTCAGGAGAAGCCAGAAGTCCCTGAGCACCCGACAATTATTACACGGAGAAAAAAAATCCCTAAAGACCCTAAAGAAGTACTGTTTATAGGGCTGGCGCAATAGCACAGCGGGTAGCATTTGCCTTGCACTCGGTCAACCCGGGTTCGATTTCCAGCATCCCATATGGTCCCCTGAGCACCAACAGAAGTAATTCCTGAGTGAAAAGCCAGGAATAACCCCTGTGCATCACCAGGTGTGACCCAAAAAGCCAAAAATAAATAAATAAATAAATAGATAAATAAATAAATAAATAAGCAAGCAAGCAGCACTATTTAGGTGTGGCTGATGATTTATGAGCAGGTAGAAGAATGGCACGTGTCAGCTGGGAGGAGACCGGAGCCAGATTGTGAGGGGCCAGATTGTGTGTTTGATCTGAGAGCGCCAATTCTACAACGAAACAAGCGCAGGCTGTATTAGCACTTTTGCAGAATAACTCAGAACTGCAGAAAGTAAACCAGCAGCTGAAAACAAAAAAGCTACTGGCCATGTGCAGAAAAGTCAGCAGATTTTGAAAGGATCAAGGCTTAGAAGGGAGAGTGGTTTGGGGTGCACTCTCCAGTTTGCAGTTTGTGGCCCGAGGAGAAAGAACACATCAGCACTAGAGAGACGGAAACTGCCGGAACCCTGACATCTTCCTGGCCTTCAAACGGCAGAAGAGAACACTGGGATAGGGGAAAGTGGTAGCACATATTCCTTACACGTGTGAGGCCCTGGGTTAGATATTCAGCACTGCATGGCTCCCATAGCACTCCTGGGTATGGTGCCCACAACAACACACACACACATTATCAAAAAGAATCTAAGATAAGCAGAACTACTTGGAGGCGGGTGGGGAAGAATCTGATGATGCTCAGGAGTTACTCCTGGCTCTGTGCTCAGGGATCACTCCTGGCAGTGCTCAGGGACCATACGGGATGCTGACCATATGGGATGCTGAGGATCAAACCCAGGTTGGCAAGTGCCCAATCTGCTATATGTTATCACTCCTGGACCTCAGTAATTCAAAGGCTTATATGTGTTGTCCCTATATATCCCATATATCTTGCTTGTCACTATGTATCTTTGTTGACTGTTTTTTTTCTCCACCCTGGAGAAGCCCGTGTTCTCTCTTAAATACACATTTCTTCTCTTTCTCTCCTCTCACATCTTTTTAAGCATGTTTCACTCAATAAGAACCATCTTGCTTCACAAAAAATAGAAAGAAGTAAGGATGGTAGGTTATAACAAATTTTGTGCAAAAACTATGCTTACATCTTACTGAATCTTGATTTATACAGTCACAGGGTCAGAATCAAAGTATAAAAGAATTGGGGGCTGGAGTGATAGCATAGCGGGTAGGGCGTTTGCCTTGCACTCGGCCAACCCGGGTTAGAATCCCAGCTATCCCATATGGTCCCCTGAGCACCGCCAGGGGTGATTCCTGAGTGCAGAGCCAGGAGTAACCCCTGTGCATTGCCAGGTGTGACCCAAAAACCAAAAAAAAAAAAAACCCAAAGTATAAAAGAATTTACCAAAAATTTTAACCAGCAGACTCCACTGTGTGAACCCCACTAAGGTCTGAATATAAAGAAATAAAATGTAACATGTTTCAGGAGAATAAAATAGAATCCAGGCTCCAAGTAGGATTTATAAAACATCTGGGATACAATCCAAAATTATTAAGGAAAAGAAAAATTAGGACAACATGATCCCAGTCTCAAAATAAAATCAATATAGTCCGATTCTCATTTGAGCCAAACGTTACATCAAGCAAAATAGCATCAAACATCTATTTTAACTAAGTTCAGTGTATTTTGATGTACATCTGTTTGGGTTCATTTTGTTTAGAATGCTTTGAGTTCCTTGGGTCTGAGCACCTAACTCCTTTCTCAGCTTGGGGAAGTTCTCAACTATTATTTCTTCAAATACAAATCTTCAAAATAAAAATGCCTTTTGGACAACACAGAATGGTCTCTCTTATATGTGGGATATAAAGAAACCAAACAGAAGTAGGAGGCCGGAGTGATAGTACCAAAGGGAGGGCCCTTGCCTTGCATGTGGCTGACCTAAATTCAATCCCCGGCATCCCATATGGTCCCCCATGCACTGCCAGGAGTGATTCCTGAGTGCAGAACCAGGAGTAAGCCCTGAGCACCGCCAGGTGTGGTCAAGAGAGAGAGAGAGAGAGAGAGAGAGAGAGAGAGAGAGAGAGAGAGAGAGAGAGAGAGAGAGAGAGAAGAGAATGGAAGAAAGAAAGAAAAGAACTAAGTAGAAGTATAACAGATGCCCAAAGGCAACAGTAACTGAGAACTGGTCTTCAGTAGAGCTTACCCCAGGGGAGGGTTCGGGATGGGAGATTTGGATGCGGGAACCCCGAGACAATGGTGAAGGGAAGGGGATACTTCGGGGAAGGTTTGCTGTCGTGTTGTGTGCGGTGTATGAAAACCTGTCAGTAACAGTATTTTAAACCAGGGTGCCTAAGAGGAAAAAATAAATATGAATCTGCCCCTTTGCCGTTTGGAGCCCCGCAGTGCGAATGTTGCTCCTCCGCAGGCTGCCCCAAGTCGGTCTTCTGTGACCTTCATCGTGTGTGGCTTCGGGTGGTGCTTGAGGGCTCAGTCCTGGGGGAGCACAGGAGACCGTGTGCCGGGGATGGAGCCTGGGCATGCGGGGCAGAGGTCCCAGCCCTCTGGACTCTCTCTCTCTCTCTTTCTCTCTCTCTCTCCCTGTCCTCTCTCTCTCCTCTCTCTCTTGTCTCTTTCCTCCCTCTCTCTCCTCCGTCCTCTCTTTCCTCTCTCTCCCGTCTCTTTCCTCTTTCTCTCCCCCCTGTCCTCTCTCTCTCCCCTCTCTCTCTCTCCCCCACTGTCCTCTCTCTCTCCTCTCTCCTGTCTCTTTCCTCTCTCTCTCCTCTCTTCTCTCTCTCCCCATCCGTCTCTCCTTTCTCTCTCTCCTTCTCTCTCTCCTCTCTCCCCATCCCTCTATCCTTTCTCTCTCTCCTTTCTCTCTCTCCCCACATCTCTCTCCTCTCTCCTTTCTCTACTCTCTCTCCTCTCTCTCCCTACCTCTTCTTCTCTCTCTCCCTCCTCTCTCTCTCCCCAGCCTTTTCTCCCTTCTCTCTCTCCCCCACCTCCCTCCCTCTCTTTCTCTCTCTGTCTCTCTCTCTCCCCACTACCATCTTCATAGTTTTTCACTCTTTTTCCTCTGCGTCTCTTTCCTCTGCTGGTGCTGCTCTGGCGACCCCTGGGGTCACACACAGTCTTGATTGTGGTGTTCACACATGTCCGTGGCCTGAGGTGAGTCACACACCTGGCTGAGGTGTGGACAGAAATCACTCACAGCCCCGGGGATCAGCCACCGGGCAGGGGCAGCACTCCCAGCAACACTGGGCGCTCTCTGCAGGTCTTTCCGGACGGTTCCTCCTACTTTATCTCTGCGTTCACTAATTCAATTTTCAGTTTTTTCTATTCTGCTGTTGAGTCCCTCCATTATTAGTTTTTTTTGCTGGGTGGTGGTGACCATACCTGGCAGTGCTCAGGGTTTACCCCGGGCTCTGTGCTCAAGGATCACTCCTGGCGGGACTGGAGAGACCATACAGGGTGGCAGCGGCCAAACTCAGTTGGCCATGTGCAAAGCAAGCAACCAAACCACCGCTCTCTCTCTCCAGCCCCTCATTGTATTTCTTAGCCCAGAAACTGTATTCTTTTATCTATCTATTTATTTATTTATTTATTTATTTTTAATTTTTTTTCTTTTTGGGTCACACCCGGCGATGCACAGGGGTTCCTCCTGGCTCTGCACTCAGGAATCACTCCTGGCGGTGCTCAGGGGACCATATGGGATGCTGGGGATCGAACCCAGATCGGCTGCGTGCAAGGCAAATGCCCTACCCGCTGTGCTATCGCTCCGGCCCCCAGCAACTGTATTCTTCTAAGTGGAATTCCTTAAACTTTCACTGCAACTTTAACGTGTGGACATTCTCATCTATTCAGCTCTTTGGGGTGAGCTCCACTAGGGCTGTTGCTTGGAGTCACTTCAGGAAGCTGCAGAGCTCTCTGGTATTAGTTTTCCCAGGCTGTTATCTTGGCACAACTCTGCAGGATGAAACCCTCCATCAACCCGTGATGTCCGGTGCGCCACAAGGACCTGGGCAGGTGCTGGGGGTTGCAGGTAGCAAAGGGGAGGGTGAGTGTGTGCATATGTGCATGTACATGTATGTGTGCCTGTGTGTGTATGTGTGTGTGCATGTGTGTGTGCATGTGTGTGCGCGCGCGCATGCGCGTGTGTGTGTGTGAGTGTGTGTGTGTGTGTGTGTGTGTGTGTGTATACGCAGGCCCGGGTGGCCACTGAGAAATATCCATAGTTGCAGTGGCTGGCCCCAGTGGTCCTTGCGTTTAGTCATGTTGGGGCAATGACTGAGAATTTGCTGGACACCGGCTATAGCACCAAGGTGGAGTGACTTGGGGGTGACAAGAGGATCAAAGTTATTTGTGCCTGGTGGCAACTTACTTGAGTTCAAGTAGGCCTGGCTAGCACCAGAAGCCACCAATGTCAAGTGGCCACTGAACAACTGCATTCTAGGGTTTTCTGTGGGTAGCTGGGTTATTTGCGCAGGGCGGGCTTGAAAGGAGGTGGGTGAGGGCAGCGGGAGCAGGACAGTAGTACAGAGGGGAGGGGTTTGCCTTTCATGCGGGCGGCCCAGGTTCAATCCCCTACATCCTATAGGCTCCTGCAAGCCCCGCCAGGAGAAATTCCTGAGTTCAGAGCCAGGAGTAACCACTGAGCACTGCCAGGTGTCACCCCAGAACGAAAACAAAATAAAAGGAGGCAGGGGCTCTGGTGGAGCATGTGCTCGGGACCGGCAGGGACCAGTCTGACTGGTCGTGGGTCAGCCGGGGAGCACAGTGGCAGGGGCCCCCACTTTGCTGACGGAGGCTTTGAGAGTTCTGTGGGCTGCTTCCTGTGTGGAGAGGTGCCGCCCCGGGTGAGCCACAGATGTGGCCGAGCGGGGCGAGGGCTGATTGTTGGCTAGTAGTTCTCTCAGCCCCAGGTAGCTAAGCCGCTTGCAAGGAGCAAGGGGGAGGTAGGGAGTGAGACTCTCAGCTGACCCAGGTTCAATTCCTCCGTCCCTCTTGGAAAGCCCGGCAAGCTACCGAGAGTATCCCGCCTGCATGGCAGAGCCTAGCAAGCTACCCATGGTATTGGATATGCCAAAAACAGTAACAAGTCTCACAATGGACACATGACTTACTGGTGCCCGCTGGAGCAAACCAATGAACAAGGAGATGACAGTGCTACATTGAATCACCATGAGATACAGTTACAGATTTACAAACTTTCATGATTACCTTTCAGTCATACAATGATTGAGTACCCATCCCTCCACCAGTGCCCATTCTCCACCACCGATGTTCCCAGTATCCCTCCCACCACCCTTCCCATCCCCCCTCCTGCCTCTGTGGCAGGCAAGTTCCCTTTTACTCTCCCATTGGGTTCATTTTAATGGTTTTAGTTTAAAATGTCTAAAATTATCCTGGAGCTGGGGAGACAGTGTGAAGGGCTGGCGTGTGTGCATGCTTTGTGTTAAGGAGGCCTGGGTTCCATTTCCGGCACCACAAGGTTCTCTAAGCACTGCTGGAAGTGACCCTTAAGCAACAGTCCAGGAGTAGCCCCAGAGATGAACAGGGCTGAGGAGAAGTACACCAGGTAACTTGCTTTGCAAGTAGCACCTGGGTTCAGTCCCCTGCAATTTGTATGTTCTCCCCAGCCCTGCCAAGAGTAATCCCTAAGCACAGAACCAGGAGTAGTCCCTGAGCACCACTGGATGTAGCAAACCCTCCCCCTCCGCCCCCCCCCACACACACACACGCATAAAAAAATCCCACAAAATTTATGGTAAGTCAGAAATTATATCCTTTGTAACTTAAATTTATGATGGGAAATTTTGGTATCCACATAAAACTGAACGAAAGAATACACAGATCTGTTTTTGGTTTTGTGCCACACCTGGCAATGTTCAGGGGTTACTCCCGGCCAGGAATTAAACCCAGTTCAGCCACATGAAAAGGCAAATGGCCTACCTTCTGTAGCCCCAAGAACTGTGACCTACCTGCTGTAGCCCCAAGGAATATATAGCTCTTTTTAAAAATAGAAAAGAGGAGCCAGAGAAATAATACAGTGAAAAAAGTGCTTTGCCTGTGCGTAGCCAACTCAGGTTCGATCCCCGGCATCCCATATGGTCCCCTAAGCACCACCACCACCACCAGGGGTAATTCCCAAGTTCAGAGCCAAAGTAATCCCTGAGCATCACCAGGTGTGCCCTAAACCCACCAACCCCCAAATAAATAAGGACTGAATAGTACAAGAGCCGGGTAAGTCACTTGTCTGGCAAACAATCAACCTTGGATCAAACTGTGGCATCACATTTGTATTTTCTTTTTTCTTTTTGGGTCACACCTGGCAATGCACAGGGGCTACTCCTGGCTCTGCACTCAGGAATTACTCCTGGCGGTGCTCAGGGGACCCTATGGGATACTGGGACTCAAACCCGGCTTGGCCAGGTGCAAGGCAAACGTCTTACCCACTTTGCTATCGCTCCAGCCCTGTGGCATCACATTTGATCCCCCAGCCATCATCAGGAGAGACCCCTGAGTACAGAGCCAGGAATAGCCTCTGAGTACCACTGGGAGTGGTCCAAACTACCTCCCCCCAACAGAAAGGTCAGAAGAACACCATTATCTATATGGTTTGTTAGGGTAAGGAGGCTTGAAGGTCAGAAAAAACAGAAGCTGGGGCTGGAGCGATAGCACAGCAGGTAGGGCGTTTGCCTTGTACGTGGCCGACCCAGGTTCAAATCCCAGCATCCCATAGGGTCCCCTGAGCACCGCCAGGAGTAATTCCTGAGTGCAGAGCCAGGAGTAACCCCTGTGCATGGCCAGGTGTGACCCAAAAAGCCAAAAAAACAAACAAACAAACAAACAAAAAAAAAAACAGAAGCTTTTAGAAATCATCTTCAATCCTCCTTTCCAAAGTATATTCTTCAGCTGATCTCCAGAGGACCTGACATTCCTCACCATAATACTATCATTTAGCTTTAGACACGTTTCCCTTTTTTTTTTTTTTGTTAAATGTGTAATGGAAGAAGTGATTCATCAATCAGATTAGGATCTGCTGAGAATGTAACAAAAGACAAATATAAATTTTTAATTATAGAATAAAAAAGTGGCAGGAAACCTTGGAGGGCAGAGACAAAGCAGGACTGTGTGGTGAGTTCTACCTCTGCTCTTTTTCTAATCAGCTTATGCTAACAGGACAAAATACTTTTTCTCTGTGTCTAACGAAAAATATCTTATCAGGGGCCAGAGTACAGAGGGCAGGGCATTTGCCTTGCACACAGCCAGCCCGGGTTTGATCCCTGGCACCTCATATATTCCCCCAAGCACCACCAGGAGTAATTCCTGAGTGCAGAGAAGGAATAACTCCTGGGCATTGTCTGGTGTGGCCCCCAAACAAACAAACAGAAAAAACCCCAAAATGGGCCATTAAGGCAGGGAGAGGCGGGAAAACTGGTTTCGTGTGTGGGGAGCCCTTTCAGATCCCAGGTGGCAGAAGGTCCCCCAGCACTGCCTGGAGCAGCCCTCGAACACCTCTAGGTGGCTCCCCCCCCTCCACCAAACCAAATTTAAAAAGAGTGGGCCATCAGTCATGGTCACTGGCTGCTCCCCTAAACTGAAAACCTCTTGCAACTCTGGCATGGCAGAGTTCAAGATCTTGGCATCTGGAAGGAAAGAAGGATTATCGAACATGGAAAGAGGTAAGCTCTTCAGACGGGGGAGGGTCTAAAGAATGTCACTAATCTAAATTTTCTGTTTAGATTCTCTAGTATCTAGTATCTAAATATATCTATAACCCGTTTAGATATCTCAAGCTTTCAGTTTTGATATTCTAAGCCCAACCTAATACTTTGTGTGTGTGTGTGTGTGCACCACGCATGTGTAAAGCAAGATAATTTTCACTGGATAAAGTTTACTTAGAAAGACTTGAGGGGAGAGTAAAAGAGGAGTGTGTGTTCAAGAGAAAACAAGAAACAAGGGGCTGGAGAGATAGTACAGTGGGTAGGGCATGTGCCTTGCATGCATCCAACCCAGGTTTGATCTTAGCATTCTACAGGGTTCCCGGAACCACCAGGAGTAATTCCTGACTGCACAGTGTGCAGCATTGCCTGAGCATTGCCGGGTGTGGCTCAAAGATGAAAGAGAGACAGAGAGAAAAGATGAAAGAGAGAAAGAGAGAAAAGATGAAAGAGAGAGCGAGGGAGGGAGGGAGAGAGGGAGAAAGAGAGAGAGAGAGAGAGAGAGAGAGAGAGAGAGAAGGAGAGAGAGAACACGAGCTTCTCCAGGATGGAAAAACCTAGAGAGGGCTAAGTAGTGTTCAAGAGAGAACACAGGCTTGACAGAGCAAACTCAATCTAATACTTTGTAAATGTTTCTTGTTTATTGAAATACTTTTAAATTTATCTTACTATTTGTTTATTTTGGTTTTTGTGCCATACCAGTCCTGTTTATGCCTGGCTTTGTGCTCAGGGATTACTCCGGGGGGGCCAGATGGGATGCTGAGGATAGAACGCTGGTCAGTTGCATGCAAGACAAGCGCTGGACCTGCTGTTCTTTCACGCGAGCCCTGTTTGAAAATGTAAACTGGGAAACGGAGGCAGCGGTGGAGAGATGTAAAGCAGGTAATGAGCTGCCCTGTACGGACTGATCTGACCAGATACCTGAGTACTGACCCCCAAAAGAACAATTTTTTTAGAAGTTAAATTCAGAGGTGGGGTGCACGAACATAGTCCAAAGGGTAAAGCACTTGCCAAGACCAGTTTAATCCCCAGGTTCACAAGTGGTCTGTGAACACCCTCAGGAATGATCCCTGAGCGCAGAGCCAGAAACAGTTCCCAGGCAGTGCAGGGTGAGGCAGCAACACACCCATCTGGCATGGAAGTAGGGTCAGCCTCCTGGCAAAGCGGTGTCCTTTGACCCCGCGCTGCGTCCTTGGACCCCTTAACTTCCTTTCCATGTTCCCTTAAAATCCCCCCAATTCCTCACTCCCTGCAAATGAACAGCTGCAAAGAAGCTCTCTGGTCTGCATCCCTAAACGTCAGCTAGCCTGTCTGCAGTCCGTCCGAGGTTCCTCCTTTGACCCTCTACAGCTCTGTGCTCGCATTGCTGCAATGCAGACGCCGTAAATCACGCTGTAACTATTAAATATCGGAACCCAGTTGTGGGGCTGGAGCGACAATACAGCGCCTAGGGCGCTTGCTTGCCTTGCACGTGGCGTCCCAGGTTCGATCCCCAACATCCCATATGGTCCCCCCTCCCCATGGAGCCCACCAGGAGTGACCCCTGAGCACTGCCGGGTGTGCCCCCCCAAACCACCACCTAGCAGTCCCTCCCGGGCTTGGCGGGTTTAGAGACCGAGCTGGGGTGGGGGGTGGAGGGGTGATGGGCCCTCAGCTTGATCCCCAGCCGGAATGGACCCGCGGTGGCTTCTCCAGGACCCCCATCGCCTGCGGGTGGAGGGGGGTGGAGCTGAGCGCAACTTAAGGCGCTTGGCGGGGGGCGCGCGGGACCCCGGGGCGCTGGGGGCGGAGCAGGTGGCGGCCCCCGTCGCCATGGCGACGACCCGGCCCCGACCGGGGCGCGTGACGTCATGACGCCCTCCCGGGCGCCGGGCCTGGCGGTGCGTCACCCGGCCGGGCGGCCGCGGGCAGCGTTAGAGGCCGGCGCCGGCCTCCCGGGCTCGGCGGGCCCCGGAACCGGGATTCGCGGCCGGCGCGGGGGCGGGGGCGGCGCGGGGCCCGGACGCGCCCAGCCAGGTTCCGGGGCCCGGGCGAGGCGCGCCGGGAGCGGAGGAAAAGTGCGGCGGCCCGGGAACCTGGAGACCGCGCGAGGCAAGCGGCGGCGGGGGGCGGCGGGCCGGGCGGGCGGCGGGCGCGGCGGGGCGGCGGGTGGGGGGCGGCGGCGGGGGGCGGCGGAAGGAGGGTCCCGAGCCCGGCGGCCTGCCCCTCCCCCACCCGGCCCCTCCACGCGCCTCCCCCGCCGCGATCCCCCAAACCCCACCCCGAGACGGCGCCGGCCCCACCGCCGCGATCCACCCCCCCACCCCCACCCCCACCCCCCACCCGCTAACCCTTAAGACCGCGCCGGGGAACCCGCGTTTTCTCATTCCCGGGCTCAGCCCCGCCGGGCATGTCCTCCTACCCCCTCCCGGCGCTGCCCCGGGACCCACAAACCCAGTGACTTCCTCAAACCCGAAGCCAGTGAGCCACGTGACCCGCAGTCCTCCTGGGTGGTGACCCCACCGGCCACCTCCTCCCCAAATCCGCCCTGTGCCGCCCACGGACCTGGTGGCTTCCCCGGGGCCAGCCTCTCCGCAGTTGTTTGCCACTCAGTGGTCAGTTGACAAAACCTCCAGTGTTTGCTAAGCTCTCTGGCCCGCAGCCTCGTGACCCCCCTCACATCTGCGCCTTTCACCCCGAAACCACCCCGCTGACGTTCCTCTCCACCTCCAGCCCCTTCCCCCGCCACCAACCCCCAAGTGTCAATCAGCACATGACTTCCCAGCGCCCCAGTGCCGCCACGCAGGTGCCCTGGAGGCTGGAGACATGAATGTGAATTAGGAACCCGGTCGGCGGTTTGACTGGGTGGTTCCAGATTCAGGCCCCAGGTCTGTCCCTGCTGTGGTGGCGGACCCGGGAGAAGTCAGTTTGTCACCTGTATTGTGATACAGTGGGGTAGGGGGCCTCTCACCTCTTTCCGGCTATGAAGGTCCATGCCCAGTGCTCTTTTGCAGCCCTGCCCCCGAGCCCAGGGTCCACTGGCTTCACTGGCCTTTTTTTTTTTTTATTTTGGGTCACACCTGGCAATGCTCAGGGGTTACTCCTGGCTCTGCTCTCAGGAATTACTCCTGGCGGTGCTCAGGGGACCATATGGGATGCTGGGAATCGAACCCAGGTCAGCCTTGTGCAAGGCAAACGCCCTACCCGCCACCCGCTGTGCTATCGCTCCAGCCCCACTCCACTGCCCTTTACCCTTGATTCCCCTGGCCTGCTACCCCCTGCACTTAGTGGTCCATACCTGTGTCCCCTCATCAGGCCTCCCCAGTTAGTTTCTCAATGTTTCTGAGCCCCGGAATGTGCAAATGTGCTGAGGCCTGCATTCCTCCAGGAAGGGCCGTGACCCTCGGCTCTCGCCCTCGGGCACCCCGTTTAGCCTGTCTGCACCCTTCTCCTCAGGGAGAGGGAGATAATGGTGCCATGCCCAGCCTGTGGGGAGCCCTAAGCTTCCACAGAAGCCGAGAGGCTCCGACTGGTTCTGCTCCTGTCCCAGTGCTCGAGACTCCGCAGGGACGCACACCTTGTGGGATCTTTCTACCCCTGGCCTCCTAGCAGCCCACCTTCTCCCCTCTGCCAGCCTCCTCCTGTCTCTCCTTCCCGAGTGATTGCCGCCTACTGCCCGGCGCCCTCTGTCTGGCGAGCTCTGAGTGGACAGATAAAGCGTCTCTCTCAACCATCCCAAGAGAGAATTATTTCAGTGTACTTCCCCTTACCGTCCTTTTTTCCCCCCCTTTTCGTTTGTCCAGTTTGGTCGTAAGTGGAGAAAATGAAACTCAGGTAGCAAACAGCTGTGATTTGAACCCGGTTTTCAAAACCTGCTTATTCTGTTTTCTGTCTTGCCCTGAATGAAACTTACCAAGTTTTCCACATCCTCCTCAGCCTTTCGTTCCCGGTTTTTGTGTCTGTTGTTAATTGAATTCTGAGGCCGACATTCCCTCCCTCCCTCCCTCACTGTCTGATCCCCCAAGTTTTCTGTGTCCTTTCTCGTCCCGTGGCTTAACCTGTCCCTGGTGTTTGGGTCTGGAACCCCGCCTCTTCATTTATTCATTTATTTTTCTGGAATCCCCATGAATTACAGAGTTACAAAGATATTTGTGGTTGAGTTTCAGGCTTATATTGTTCCAACACCAGTCCCTTCACCTGGGCCAGAGCAATAGCACAGCAGGGAGGGCATTTGCCTTGTATGCGGCCGGCCCAGGTTCGATCCCCGGCATCCCATATGGTGCCCAAGCACCGCCAGGAGTAATTCCTGAGTGCAGAGCCAGGAGTAACTCCTGTGCATTGCTGGGTGTGACCCAAAAAGTAAAAAAACAAACAAACAAAAAAACCAGTCCCTTCACCCATGACCATCACCCTTCACCAACATCCCCACTTTCCCTCCCGCCCCCCAGCCTGCCTCAGTGGCAGGCACTTTTCCCCTCCCCCATTGCCAAGTGTTCTCTGTCCCCTCACCCCCGCCCCTGTGCCAAGTTTCCTGCTGATGACCAGTTCTGCTCTTTGTTTCTAATATAAAGTTTCTTTATATCCTACACGTGAGAGAGAAATTTCTGGGTCTCCTCCTGGCTGATCTCACTCAGCCTGATACTCTCCAGACCCGTTCGCATTGCAGCACATTGCATGACTTTATCTTTTCTTGAAGTTGAGTAATATCCCATCGTGTGGGTGCACCATAGTTTCTTTGGTAGTCAGCTACCCGTTCGTGGGCCTTTGGGTTGTTCCCAGATTTTGGCTTTTGTGAACAGCGCTGCGGTGAACAGAGGGGTGCAGATGTCTTTACTGCTTTCTGCTTCGTTGGGGAGTATTTCCGGGAGTGGAATTGCTGATTGTAAGGGAAGCTCAATTCCTGGCTTTTTGAGGAGTGTCCATGTTGTCTTTCAAAAGGCCAAAGTAGTTGCCTGGGCCCCCTGCTCTGAAATACCTTCCTTCCTCCGTTGCCCACGTCCCCAGCCTCTGTCTCACCCTCCGGAGCCCTGGATTCTTGCTCACACTCCCCCCTGAGGTACCTCCCGTCTCCCTGGGACCTCCCCAGGTCCTCACACCCAGGTCAGCCCCTCCAGCCCAGGGGCGGCTTACCACATGATCTCCTTCTATTTTCAGCTCCTGCCGTGTTCTCTCTGTCCCTGCTGTTCTTGGCCACCGCCTGTTACCTGAAACCTTCACCTATCAGCCCTTCCTCTGCTGGAGTCTGTTACCCAGCCCCCTCCGTGCTCACACTGACCTGCCTTTTGGGTTGGTTTTTTTTTTTTATTTTGGAGACACACCAGCCGTGCTCAGGACTTACTCCAGGCTCTGTGCTCAGGGATCACTCCTTGCGATGCTGGGGGACAGGGAAATAAATATATGCAGTGCCGGGATTCAAACCGGCTTGACCTACCTATTGGACCCTCTCTCTGTCCTTCTTAGCGATTGTCCCACCCTAAGACCCAGCCTCTTCCTATGCTGCTCGGTGTCCGGTTGGACCCATCTCGCCATTCCCAGATTCTCATGGCATCTTCCTCGTTTCCATCACTGATGTCCCTGTTGTTGTTGTTGTTTTGGTTTTTGTTTGTTTGTTTTTGCTCTTTGGGTCACACCCGGCGATGCTCAGGACTACTCCTGGCTCATGCACTCATGAATTCCTCCTGGCGGTGCTCAGGGGACCATATGGGATGCAGGGAATCGAACCTGGGTCAGCCACGTGCAAGGCAAACGCCCTTCCTGTACTGTTGCTCCAGCCCCAGTGATGTCCTTGTAAGTCTGGGCCTTCCCTGTCTGTGCTCCTGTCCCTTCTCACAGCTTCTTCTCCTTCCAGCCTCCCTCCTGATAAGCTGCTGCCGCTGTAGCTCTCCTCCTGTCCCCGCTCTGGACATAGCCTTTCCTGGCCGCTGGTGTGACTCAGGCGCACACGAGTGACCAGCCCTCACTCCTTCACTCAGGATTGTCTGAGCAGACTCCCCTGGCCTCTTCGGCTTGTCCGCTGAAGTGCCACTCTCCCCTGGCGGCTCGCCATACTAATCAGGGTACCAGTCAGTTCTTTGGGGCGCAGAAAGGAGAGAGGCCTTGGGGCGCCTTCGCCATCGGCTGCTGGGTCTCCTTGAGGGGCTCCCAGGATCCCGCCTGCTTCTGAAGCCTGGCTGTCTCTTCCCTCAGGGTAGAACGCTTTGAATGCCAGCCTCTGCCAGCTTTGAATGGGCCCCTTTGTTTCCCCAGCTCTGGGAGGACTTCTCCGTCCCCTCCCACCGGAAGACTGGATGGGGAATGGCAAAATGTACCATTAAAGCACCACATCCCGGGGCTGGAGCGATAGCACAGCGGGTAGGGCGTTTGCCTTGCACGCGGCCGACCCAGGTTCAATTCCCAACATCCCATAAGGTCCCCCGAGCACCACCAGGAGTTAATTCCTGAGTACATGAGCCAGGAGTAGCCCCTGTGCATCACCGGGTGTGACCCAAAAAGCAAAAAAAAAAAAAAAATATTCCGTGGACTGCCCCCTTCCCTGAACTCTAATGGATGTCAGTGGCCTGATAGCAGGAACTATGGTAGAGGGCCAAAGGCCGGGCTTGGAGTCCTGCAGTCGGGCTTTTCAGAAAGGAGCTTTTGCCTCCTGAGTGTTGCATCTCTCTCAAAGCACAGAACTCACTGTTTCCTGATCATTTCTGTGCTTTCGCACCCACCGCCTTGGCAGTGTCCTTGGAGAGGGGCTGGAGTTTCTTAACCCTCTGTTAATCTGTTGTCTTCATATTTTTTAAATGATGGGGGGTGCAGCGGAGTGGTAGCATAGCAGGTCAGGCGCTTGCCCGGCGCTCAGCTGGCCCAGGGCCTGTTCCTGTCACTGCATTTGGTCCCCCGAACCCCACCAGAAGCAACCCTGAGCACAGAGCCAGAATAAGCCCCGAGCAGTGACGGGTATAGTCCACCTCGTGCCCCCCTCAAAAAGAGTTGTTGTTGATCTTGCTTTTGGACTACATCCTGCCGTGTTTGAGGGCGGCACCCAGCTCTGGCTGGGGGCTGTGCCGAGCGGTCTTGGGGGCGTGCAGTGCCAGCATCAAGCCCAGGCCTCCCCCTCGCGGCATCTGTACTCAGCCCGTTGGGCTTGCTTTCCGGTCTGCTGTCCCCTGAACCGTGCTCCTCGGCTGTAGTAGGTCATCGCTGAACTGGCCAGCCTCGAGTGAACGCGTTCAGAAATCCCGATTATTGGGTGCGGGACAGAGCCGTGAAGCCGATGGCGTGTTGCTTCTTTTTGTAGTCACGACGCATCTCTCGCCCAGTTCCCTCTATTCCTAGAACGGGGACAGACTTTGAGCTCAACAGCCCTGAATCTGGACCTTCCTGGAGGCCCTTGTGCGGGTGGCGGAATGAATGTGTCCGTCTCTGTCATGTTTCTGGCAGGAGCAGAGAGGTTGGTTGGCACGGCTGCCGGGATACAGCGGTAACAAGGCCAGGACCTGTCACATACATACGGGCCAGGTCGCAAGAAAACAGCTAGATTAAATATTTACTAGAACTGAGGGCTGGAGCAATAGCACACGGCCGACCCGGGTTCAATTGCCAGCATCCCACATGGTCCCCCCATGCACCGCCAGGAGTAATTCCTGAGTGCAGAGCCAGGAGTTAACCCTTGTTCATTGCTGGGTGTGACCCAAAAAGCAAAATAGTAATAATAATAATAATAATATTTACTAGAACTTCAGAGATGATCCAAGGAGAGCTGAATCCAAACAGGCAAATGTTGGTAATCATTGAAGTTGCATAGTTTCCTGTTTTCTTTCTACTTTTGCATTTTTGAAATTCTTAGTAAAAGGGGTACTTTTTTTGGGCTGGAGCGATAGCACAGCAGGTAGGACATTTGTCTTGCACGCAACCAACCCAGGTCCGAATCCTAGCACTCCATATGGTCCCATGAGCACCGCCAGGAATAATTCCTGAGTGCAGAGCCAGGAGTAACCCCTGTGTATCACCAGGTGTGACCCAAAATGCAAAAAAAAGGGGGGGGACTTTTTCTTCGAAAACACCTCAAAGCAAATACTAAATAATACTATTTATCTGGGTTACATAGTATATTTAATGTGTGTGTGTGTGTGTGTGTGTGTGTGTGTGTGGTTTGGAGGCTACTCCTGTCAGTACTCCAGGGACCCTCCCCAGCTTTGTGCTTGGGGGTCTCTCCCAGTGGTGCTTGAGGAACCACGCGGTGCCAGGGATTGAGCCTGGACCGCCCACAAACCACGTTTGCAGCTCATTGAACTATCTCTCCGCTTCCTGAGCGATGTATTTAGTCTCACCCTATCTCTGACCTCTTCTGGGAGGTACTGGGTGCTCAGTACAAAAATTAGCGACTTGCAGTCCTTGGGTGGCAGGGGATTGGGCATTTCCTGGCCACAAGCTCGTTGCTTCAGTCCTCTGGCTTCCCAGCCCAGGACTGGTGTCTGGTGGTAAAGGACTTAACTGGTCTTCAGTAGTGTGGGAGGAGGAAGGAGGGGGAATGAGAGAGACATAGAAGAATATTCTCGAGGGTCTTCCCCTTCTGCCCTTCTAGTACCTGGGGATAGAGCAGTGAATAAAACAAAGGTCCAGTGGGGCCAGAGCGATGATAGTACAGCAGGTAGGGTGTTTGCCTTGCACGAGGCCAACCCAGGTTTGATCCCCGGCATCCCATATGGTCCCTGAGCACCGCCAGGAGTAATTCCTGAGTGCAGAGCCAAGAGTCACCCCTGAGCATCGCTGGGTGTGACCCAAAATGCAAAAAATAAAACAAAGCCTAGGACTTAACAGACTCACCTAGTGGGGTGTGGATGTGGGAGAAAAAGGAATTAAGCCATAAGTAAAATGTATACTGAGAAGATGAATCAGAGAAGAGTTCTGGGAATCACAGTATTTGACTTTTTAAAAACTCAAGCAGTCAGGGCCCAGAGCGATAGCACAGCGGGGAGGGCATTTACCTCGCACGCGGCTGACCCGGGTTCAATCCCTGGCATCCCATATGGTCCCCCAAGTATCACCAGGAGTAATTCCTGAGCGCAGAGCCAGGAGTAACCCCCGAGCATCGCTGGGTGTGACCCAAAAAGAGAAAAAAGCTTCAAGCAGTCTCGGGGCCAGAGAGATAGTAGAGTGGGTAGCGCTCTTGCCTTGCACGTGGCCTACCCAGGCTCAACCCCCAGCACCCTCCACAGGTCCCCTCAGCACCCCCGGGCCCCCGGGATGTGGCTCCGTGATTAAGTGCCTGCCTTGCATGCCGGAGGCCAGGGATGGATACCCACCACTGCCCGGAGTCCCTGCTGTACCTGATACTACTGCTAACGGTTTGTTACTCCTCTTCCTATTCTGAGCTCTCAAGGACATTCTGACAGAAAAGGTTAACATTTGAGCCAGAGCCTGAAGGTAGTTGAGCACTGAGCAGGGGCATGGATCTGGGGGAAATGTCTGAGGCTACAGAGAGCAAGGAGCAAGCAGCGGCAGGGCCCTGAGGCAGGAATGTGTCTGGTGCATTTGAGAAACGCGGGGGAGGGGGGAGAGAAACAGGAAGTGTGGCAGTGTGGGTGGACAGGTGACAGATCGTGCTGGGTCTCTTGGTTTTTTGTGTTTTTTTTTTCCCCCCCTTTTGAGGGGTGGTGTCACACCCCATGTCCCCCACTCTAGGCTGACTCCTGGGTCTGCACTCAGAGATCACTCCCGGGAGGGGCCAGGGACCGCATGGGATGCCCGGGATAGACCCGGTGTTGGCCATGGGTGAGTCTGAAGGACTTGACCGTGGGGGTGAGTCGGGGGCTGTGGGGGGGGCTCCAGGCAGGCCAGTGGAGGGGGTCTGGCAGCTCCTGGGAGAAGAAACTGCAGGGAGAAGAAAGCTGGCCGTGCCCAGGCTAGAGGCGTTGGTGAGCGTTAGCCCGTGGCGCGGGGCAAGCCGGGGAGAGTAAGAAGTGCTCGGATTCCGGATGGGCTTTGAGGGCTGAGCCAGCAGTTTGGTTAATGGACGAGCGTGGCCTGCAAGGATACAGAGAAAGTGAGGGTGGATCCCTTGGGGGGCTTATAGGCGGGGAGGGTTCCCATGTCAGGGAAGGAGGGCTTCCTAGAGGAGGGGGGCTTGTAAGAGGAAGCTGAGGAGTTGACTTGGGAGCCCGCCAGGTCTGAGAGGCCCATGGACAGGGCCTTGCCGAGCGCGCGGGCGGGTGCCCCTGGGTGCGTGAGCGGAAGTTGCACGGCGGGGAGTCCGGCTTCCCTTCGGGACCCTGATGCATCTGGCCTCTGGATTTTCATCTGCGGGGCGACGCCATTTTATTGATTTGTTCTTGGTCTAGGGGCCACACCGGCATCATGTGGGGGGCTTCCCCCAGCTCTGTGCTCTCTGGGGAGCCAGGCAGTGCCCGGGGTCGCCTGAAGTGAAAGCCCGCCCAGAACCCCATCGCTCCAGCCCTGTCTGACCCCACGTTAGACTAGAAGGGCGGGGGGCGGTGGGGGGGTCTTCTCAGCCCTCCGCTGCGGAAGTGATGAGATGCTTCTCAGGTATCTGGGGCCCAAAGCGATAGGACAGCGGGTAGGGCGCCTGCACGGAGGCCACCCCGGTTTGATCCCGGCACCCCATATGGTCCTCCACCCCCCCCTCCCCCAGCACTGCCGGGAATAGTTCCTGAGTGCAGAGCCAGGAGTAAGCCCTGAACATTTTGGGGTGTGGCACAAACAGATCCACCAAAACAAAACATAACGAACGAACAACCCCCCCACCCCCCAGATATCTGGATGTCTCAGCGCATTTCCCAAAATGCTTTGCCCCCCGGTGCGTCGCGGTGTTGGTGACAGGATCCCTTCTTCTGCTCGAGTCACTGCCTGCCCTGTGCCGGGCGCTGTGCCCGCCTCCGCTGGTGGCGCAACTGCTCTGTGCCCGCACGGCACACTGCAGCCGTGCTGTCTGCAGTCCCCGCTCTGCTCAGGACCCGGGGAGCCCGCAGAACCCGAGGGGCGGCTGTGACCGTAGCCAGGGAAAGCTTGTTCTTGGCCCGGCTCCGAGGGGAAGCCGGGAACACGGTGTGAGAGACGAGATGAGACAGCGTCCCAAGGAAGGAAGGAAAAGGGGTCTCGGGGCTGCGTGGGGCCACCCCGTTCCTACCCCACCTCGCTTCACCCGGACTCCAAGCTGCTCCTGGTTCTCTAGCCCGGGGAGGTTTTCAAAGCCAGGCTCAGGAATTCCCCTGAGATCGGATTCACAATCAGCAGGACTGATTTGGGATTCAGGCTTGAGTCTGTTAGCTCCGTGCCCTAATAGTGTTACTCGGTCTCTACGTGTCCATTCTTTGGGAGGTGCTGATTAGGCCAAAATGCCTGCTCTCCAGGCACTTCCGTTCTAATTGGACTGGAGCAATATAGTACAGCAGGGAGGGCACTTGCCTTGCACGCTGCCAACCCAGGTTCAACCCCCGGCATCCCATATGGTTCCCCGAGCACTGCCAGGAGTAATTACTGAGTGCAGAGCCAAGGGTAACAAACCCCTGAGCAACGCCGGGTGTGATCTGAAAAAGCCAAAAAATTCTAATCAAGAACAGGACAGGGGGCTGGAGCGATAGAACAGTGGGTAGGGCGTTTGCCTTGCACGTGGCCGACAAGGGTTCGATTCCCAGTATCCCATATGGTCCCCTGAGCACCGCCAAGAGTAATTCCTGAGTGCAGAGCCAGAAGTAACCCCTGTGCATCACCAGGCGTGACCCAAAAAGAAAACAAAAAGAGCAGGACAAAGGCATGTGTTCTCCCCCGGAAGCTGAGTTCAAGGAAAACATCGATCCGCTAACTCGTTGGTGCTGACAAGCAGTCCAAGCAGTCCGCTGTGGTCTGCCATTTGGTTGCGGATGCTAAATTGTCAGGAGAGTGGCCAGCCACGCAGGAGTACGGGGGAGAGGCCCTCTCGATCGGCAGGTCACGCACAGAATCCGTGCGGGCTGCCCATGCACCTAGCAGGGTGGAGGCAGTTCTTTCGCGTAATAGAAGAGAGAAGTCTATTCTGTCTCGGTGAGTGAGTTGGAAAACAAGCCAAGAGACACCCCCAAGTGCACGTCAGTTTGCGAGGCCGTAGCGCCTCCCCCTGCCTCTGGCACCTCCTGGCCCAGTGGCCAGAAGGCGAGTGTGGTCGGCTTCATTGGCCGCCTTTGTGGTGCTGGCAGGAGTGGGGGTCTTGTGCCGCTTCCTCATGGACAGCTCAGAGTCAGAAAGGTTGGATGTGACACTCAAAGCCCCTCCCCCCCTCCCCGCTGGAAGTAGGCAGAGCGCCTCACGGGAAAACCCTGGCCCACCCAGACGGGTGATTCAGCTCTGAGAAGCCCGGAGAGCCCTTGTTTAAATTCATCCTGCTGTTTCCTGCTTCACTGTCTTGCTGGGTTTGGTTTATTTTGTTTGGGGGCATGCTGGCAGTGCTCAGGGCTTAATCCTGGCTCCGTGCTCAGGGATCACTCCTGGCAGGGTTCGGGGGACCATATGGGTGCTGGGGATTGAACCTGAGTGCCGCCTGCAAGGCCAGCGCCTTCCCAGCTCGGGCCCAACTTATCTCCTGTTTGTTGGAAGTGCCTGTGTCACAGTGCATGTACAGTGAGCTGAGAACCAAGGAACTGGGGCTGCTTGAGACTGTAGGACTGACCTGAGGCAGAGCTGTGGAGGGTGTGGCCCTGGGTACGTGAGCTCCTGCTCTCTCTGAGAGGCTCATCTGCTCCACCAATGCCCTGGCCAGAGGCCACGGAAACGGTGCAGGAGAGGGGCTGGAGCGATAGCGCAGCAGGTAGGGCATTTGCCTTGCACGCGTGCGACCTGGGTTCAGTTCCCAGCATCCCATATGGTCCCCTGAGCACCGCCAGGAGTGATTCCTGAGTGCAGAGCCAGGAGGAATCCCTGAGCATCGTTGGGTGTGACCCAAAGAGCAAAAAACAAAAACAAACCCAAAGAAACCGTGCAGGAGAAAGGAAAAGGAAACACCGTGTGCAGGAGAAAGGAAAAGGAAACACCGCGTAGCCCCCAGGGTCCATAGCCCGGACCACGGTGTCCCTGGGCTCTCTGGGTCTGCTGTCATCTCGTGCTCGGCCTGAGCAGCTTCCTTGTGACTCGGCACTGGCACTGAATCGGGAAGCTCAGCTTGGAGATAGGATTTCACTGGAGACCTGTCACTGCTCCGTCTCCTGTCACCAGCCACCCGGAGAATCCTCATGTTCCTGCAGCTGACAGAGGGTGCGAGGCAAGCCTACAGGCTGGCTTTATTATTTTATTTACTTAATTTTGACTTTTTTGAGCCACACCCGGTGGTGCCCAGGGCTTTCCCCTGGCTCTATGCTCAGGAATTACTCCTGGCAGTGCTCAGGGCACCATGTGGGGTGCCGGGGATCTCACCCAGGTCAGCTGCCTACAAGGCAAGTGCCCTACCTGCTCTGGCCCCTCTTTTAAATTTTTATTTATTATTTATTTATTTGACCTAATTTAAATATATTTAAATAAATATAAATAATATTATTGATTTAAATAAACATTGTTTATTTGATAATATTTATTTTATTAATTAATTATTTATTTAACCTAATTCATAGATTCAGAAGGCTGAAAACTTTGATTTTGGGGTCCTATCTTGCTAGGTGCTTGGGGGTCACTCCTGGCGATGCTTGATGGACATGTGGTGCCAGGGATTAAACATGGGGCGCCCGCACATGGCAGCTCCCTGGGCTCTCTCCAGCCCGTACACCTTAGTTGAAGGTCTGGGGACATCTGCGGGAGCTAGGGTATGGGCCTTACATGCAGCTGACCTCCGTGGCTCCCCAGTAACACGCGTCCCCTTCCCCCGCATCATGGCTGTAGGCCTGGAGGTCCCAGGCGGGCCCTACTCTCCACCTGTCCTTCCCCGGGTGGCTAAAAATCATCCAAAGTGGCCCAGGGCTCACCAAAAAAAACCTTTTTGGTTGTTGTTTGTTTTTGGGGACACAGCCCGCAGTACTCGGGACTTACTCCTAACTCTCCGCTTAGGGGTCACTTCTGGCAATACTCAGGGGACCACTTGGGGTGCTGGGTCTTGAACCCAGGTCGGTCACGTGCAAGTGCCTTATCGTTGTACTGTTTGTCTGGCCCCCACCCCCTTATTTTTCTTAACCAGTGTCGTTTTTTTTGTTGTTGCTTTTGGGGTTACACCCAGCGGTCCTCAGGGAGTCACTCCTGGCCTGGCAGGGCCCAGGGGACCAAATGGGGTGCCAGGATCTCATCTGGGCTGGTGACCAGCTGCGAGCACCTCGCCTGCTGTGCTGTAGCTCTCACTCCATCTTTTTTTTCCCCACGTATATTTTAACTCTGCTCTGCTCGTCCTGCACTCATGGTTCTTTGTTGCTTTAGGGCCACACTCGGTGAACCTTAGGGGCTTGCTCTGCACTCAGGGATCACTCCCAGTGGGCTCAGGGGACAGTATGAGATGGTGCCGAGGGTCAGACCCAGGCTGGCAGCGCCCAAGGCAAGCACCCTCCCCGCTGTGCTGTTGCTCACGGTGCTTGTCTAAAGCATTAAACAAACATCCGCGGGCAGGTAGGTCTCCTGTGCTTGCTTTTTTTGTGGGATGAATTATGAAGTCAGGTTCTTAGATCTCGGCCCCTGTACCTTTCCCAGCCAGGGTGCAGCGCTCGAAGGGTGCTCAGGAGAGCCGAGAGTAACCCTCGCCTTGTGGTGATGTGCGCGTGCGCCTGCCCCCCCACCCCCCAGGGTGGTGCTTGGGTTCTTTCTCATGTTCATTTTAAAATGAACAAAGTCGTGTTTCTTAGAATAATTTTAAATACACAGGAAAAATTAACAGGAAAAGGGCCAGAGAGAGAGAGCACAGCATGTAGGGCCCTTGCCTTGGATGCTGCTGACCTGCCCAGACACTGCCAGGTGTGGCCAAAGGGGAAAAAGAAGGGAGAGAAGAGGCCCTGGCTTCATCCCTGGCACTGCCGGGGTCACTCTTGAGCACAGAATCAGGAGTAGCCCCAGACAATTGGTGTCTCCCCAAAGCCCCGACAAACATTCTTTTTTTTTCTTACACAAACATTAAAATGTTTATTTTCATAAGACAGCCTCTGACGTCTGCTAAATATTCATTAGCAGACTTAGAATGCATACCACAGAGCAGAAAATTTCTTTCTTTTTTTCTTTTTTCTTTTGGCTTTTTGAGTCACATCCAGCAATGTTCAGGGGTTACTAGGCTCTCACACTAGGCTCTCACCTAGAAAGCAGTGAATTTCCTTCTTTCTTTTGTTATTGACTCACCTTGAGATACAGTTTACAGTTCGGAAGTTGTTTGTGATTGAATTTCAGTCATACAATGTTTCAATACCCATCCCCTCACCAGTGCACATTTCCTACCACTAAGTTCCGGTTTTCCCTCCGCTCCCCTCCCCACCCAGCTTGCCTCTAGAGGAACTCAGTTTTCTTCTCTTTCGGCACTGTGGTTCCAATACTGTTACTGAAGGGTTATCCATATCACTCTGCCTCCTTTCAGCACTCAGTCTCTGTCCAGGGTGATCATTTCTTTCTCTTTCCTTTTTTCACTTTTGGACCACACGGTGATGCTCAGGGACTGCACCTGGCTCTGCATTCAGGAATCACTCCCTGCAGATTCCAGGGACCATATGGGACGCGGGGGATTGAACCTGGATCGTCTGCATGCAAGACAAATGCTCTCCCTGCTGTACTGCCACTCCGGCCCCAGAGTGGTCATTCCTAACTGTCCTTGTCATAGTGGTCCTTCTCTGTCCTAACTGCCTGTCCCCTCCCCCTTTGTAGCAAGCTTCCTACCATGGACCCAGCATCCTGTCTGTATTTTCTGCTGTCTTTGGGTATTACTCTCATACTATGTTTTTTTTTTTTTTTTTTTTAATTTTTATTGAATCACCATGTGGAAAGTTACAAAGTTCTCAGGTTTATGTCTCAGTTATACAATATTCAAACACCCATCCCTTCACCAGTGCCCATATTCCACCACCAAAAACCCCAGTATACCCCCCGCCCCCGCCGCCCCCACCCCCAACTGTATAACTGATGAATTTCACTTCATTTTCTCTTTAGCTCATACTATGTTTTTTTGGCACTCTCTCTCTCTCTCTCTCTCTCTCTCTCTACACACACACACACACACACATATATATATTCTGCAAATAAGTGCAATTATTCTGTCTGACTCATTTCACTCTGCATGTTCATCCATGTATAAGAAAGTTCCATGACTTCATTTTTCCTAGTGCCTGCATAGTATTCCGTTGTGTAGCTGTGCCATAGTCTCTTTATCCACTTGTCTGTTCTCAGGGACTGGATTGTTTCAGGTTCTGGCCGTCATGCGTGCGTGGTGCTACCATGATGAATACAGGAATACAGGTGGCATTTCTGCGTTGTGTTTTTGTGCCACTAGGGTATATTCCCAAGAGCCATATATATTGCTAAGTCATGGAAGCCCAATTTCTAGTTTCTTTGAGGAATGTCCATATTGTTTTCCAAAAGACTGGACCGCTTGGCATTCCCACCCGCAGTGACTGAGAGGCCCTTTCTCCCCGCATCTGCGCCAGCACTGGTTGTTCTTGTTCTTTTGAAAGTGTGCCAGTCTCAGTAGCAAACATTCTTACCGTGTGATCCAACAGTCCTCCCAAGTGTTTGAATTTGAATTTGGGTGATTTTTTTTAATTACCGTGATTATTTATTGTTCTACAGTTACTAATGAGCACAAAACATTTTGTTATGTAGTGTTTATTATCAGTATTTTTTTCTTGTATAAATTTATATTGTAGATTTATCTGTCCAACAAGAATTTGCCATTATTGGTTGACGTTTGTGGCCTTCCCCCTAGTTTCTTTTTTTTTTTTTGGGGGGGGGTTGTGTGGTAAAATAAAATTGCCATCTTAAACTTTTTTTTTTGGCTTAGTTCGGTTTTGGGCCATACTGGTGGTGCTCAGGACCTACTCCTGACTCTGCACTCAAGGATCACCCCTGGTGGGTGTAGGGGACCATATGGGATGCTGGACATCAAACCCAAGTGCAAGGAAATGCCCTCCCCATTGTACTGTAGCTCTGGTATCTCTTAACCATTTGTAAGTGTACAGGTCAGCTATATGTATTTTTTTAAAAAATATCTTTCCAGAAGTCTTGTGTGGGGGGCACTTTTGTGTGTGTGTGTGTGTGTGTGTGTGTGTGTGTGTGTGTGTGTGTGTGTGACGGGGTTGGGGGGGCGGGGAATCCAGTGATGCTCAGGGCTTACTCCTGGCTCTGCACTCAGGAATCATTCCTGGTGGTGCTCTGGGGACCATAGAGGGTGCCAGAGATCAAACCTGGGTCAGAGCCACTTGAAGGCAAGCGCCCTCCCCGCCGCACTGTGGCTCTGGCCCCGAGGCCTTTTTCCTATAACAACAAATACTGAGTCATATTATTCCAGTTCTTCCAAATCTGGTTCTCATTTGTTTGCTACTTGCCTCCTTTGGTCTTCATTACTCCCAGCCTGCTGCCTTTCTGTCCTCCATGAGAATTTTCTGTTTCCCACTGAGGAATATTCTGAGTGAAAATTAAGTCGTGTGTGTGTGTGTGTGTATGTGTGTGTGTGTGTGTGTGTGTGTGTGTGTGTGTGCGTGTGTTCGGTAGCTTGCCGGGCTCTCCGAGAGGGGCGGAAGAATCGAACAAGGGTCGGCTACATGAAAGGCGAACGCCCTACCGCTGTGCTATCACTCCAGCCCAGTCGAAGATGAATAGTCTTTAACTTTTTCCCCAGCAAATTTCTCCTCCACATTTACCCCCTTGCATTTATATATATAATATGTATGTATATATTATATATGTCTATATATTATATGTGTGTGTGTGTGTATATATATAAACTCCTGCTACCCACCAGGAGTTACCCCCAGGGCTGGCAGAGAAAGTGTTGTTCCAAATAGCCCCAGTGCTGGGTTCTGGTTGGCAGAAGACAGACCCAGTCCCTGTCGTCGAGGGGAGCCTGCTTGGACATGGGTCCGAATCAGCAGTTTCCGTGGCAAAGTGGAGAAACGCAGGCCACGACTGCCCCGTAGCATGCTGACTTTCCCTGTTTGTAGGCTGCTGAGAGGGCAGTTTAATCCTGTCTCGTTTTATACAAAACCCTAAACATCCAGAGACCTTCCTAAGCCTGGAGTGCACTTGGCGGGGCTAAGGGCCGACTTTGCATGTGGGAGTCCCGGGGTCAGTGCCCAGTAGCACACAGTCCCTTGATCACTGCTGACTGCCCCAAAAACAAGGAAGGAGGGAGGGAGACAAAAGCCTTCCTGCAAGTTCTGTCCCTAATCTTATCTTTGCTTGCGCTTTAAGATCCTCATTGATCTACTCTGTATCTGTGAAGGTATTTACCTGCCCGAGGCAACAATGTTGCTAGTCCTGGGAGCCGCTCCTTTTGACCCTATCTTTTGCCCTGTTTCTTTGGTTATTTTGAGGTGGGGAGATGGTACTCAGGGTTTACTCCTGGCTCTGCTCTCAGGGGTCACCCCTGGTGGTATTGGAGGGACCCTGTGGAGTTTCAGGGATGGAACCCGGGTGGGCCTCAGGCAGGCAAGCCCTTCCCCCGCTGGCCTATGGCTCCCGTGCTTTGCCCCGGCTCAGTCTGTCTCTGTATCTGCCTCCAGTGGGTCTTTGGGGAAACAGGTCACTGTACCTCCACAGAGGGCCAGCCACTACCCTGTCCCCCCCCACCCCCCATTTTATTTATTTATTTATTGCTTTTTGCGTCACACCCAGTGATGCACAGGGGTTACTCCTGGCTCATGCACTCAGGAATTACTCCTGGCGGTGCTCGGGGGACTATATGGGATGCTGGGAATAGAACCCGGGCTGACTGTGTGCAAGGCAAATGCCCTACCCGCTGTGCTATCGCTCCAGCCCCCCCACCCCCCGCCACTTTCAGAAGAGATAGTGATTCATTCTGAGAATCTGTGGTGATGGTGGCGGAGGTGTGGGCCGCAGCTCAGAGCCAGCACCTGGGGCCGTCACGGGCACCTGTTCAGCCTTTGCTCGGCACAGGAGGATTCAGGGACCTCCAGCATTTCCCACCCGGACAGGGACAGGAAGAGCTGTCGGTCCCCACCCTGTGTGCATGCGTGGGGCCCTGAAGTACATGCTTCTTCCGGCAGCGTCAGACAGTGGGAAAGGAAGAGAGCAAGAACGGATTATGTGTTCTTTCTCTGGGTGGTGTCGGGAATCAAACCCAGTGCCTCCTCACCCATGCAAGACAGGCAGGCGCTCTGCCACTGAGGGCAAGATGAATTTCTTAGAAAAGAAAGAGAGAAGAATCTGGGGTTGGGAAAATAACTCAGAGGGCTGAGTACAAGGCTTTCCTGCAGTGACTCCCTCCCTGTTTCCACGGCTCCCTCCCCCAAGCATAGCGGAAGGACTTCCCGAGTTCCAAGCCAGGAATAACACCTGAGAACCTCCGGGTGTGGCCCGGACCACAACCCCCGCCCCCCCCGCCCGCCAGAAGGGCTGCATTATGAGGCCGAAGGAAGAGAATCGAACGGGTTGGGGCATTAGCTTGACATGAGGACCTGTAACAGAATACGGGTGGGCTTTCTTTGAGTGAGGAGCGTGTTCTGGGGGCGGCTGCTGCTGGCTTTTCCCTCTTCCCACTGTCATCAGGCCAAGAAGGCGCGAGTTTAAGCTGCAGTGGGTGGGATGGGCGTGTTAAGCCACCAGCATCTCAGCATTTCGGGTGCAGACAGCGTGTCCTGGTGGAGCGACGGAAGGGGGGGGGGGTGTCGCAGACCCTGGGAGCCGGGGGCCCGGTGCTCGGCTAGCTGCAGGGACACGGCCCGGCACTCCAGCCCCAGCCACCTCCGGGTCGCATTCCTGCTTCGCAGAGCCACCATCAAGGTGAAACAAAGGACCTGGAAAGAAGTGAAACAAATGACTGGTGAAGATGCAGGCCAGGGGCTAGAGCAACAGTTCGGCGGGTAGGGCCTTTGCCTTGGACACAGCCGACTCTGGTTCGATTCCAGCGTCCCGTATCTCAGGAGCACCGCCAGGAGTGATTCTTGAGTACAGAGCCAAGGAATAACCCCTGAGTGTCGCCAGGTGCGACCTACAAAGCAAAAAAGAAAAAAAAAAAAGGCAACCAGAGTGGTAATACAGCGGGCACAGCACTTGCCTCGCACGCAGTCAACCCGGGTTCGATTCCAGCATCCCATTTGGTCCAGGAATGATTCCTGAGTGCAGAGCCAGGAGTAACCCCTGAGCACCACTGGGTGTGGCCCCCAAAACAAACCAGAAAACCAGGGCCCACCTCTCTCAGTTGGAGGTTTTATGATCCTAGTTTTGTCTTCGTACCTAAGTTGTGTGTGTGTGTGTGTGTGTGTACGTGTGTCCCCTTGTTTCGAACACGTGCTGCCTCCCAAAAGCAGGTCACCAAAATAATTTCTCTCCCTCCTTGAGATAATCAAAGAGGCTCAGGTGGTGGAGCACCGTCTGTGCGCATGTGAGGGCCTGGGTTCGATCCCCCCGCACCGTGAGGCCCCCGAGCACTGGCACCCGAATCCCCGCAATAACAAGTTGAGGCTCGTGGAGCAGACCAAGAGGGCCGGGAAGGGAACATCCCTGAGGCCCATAGAGCCTCTGGGAGATGATATTCAGGGTCAGCTGTCCCCATTGCCCCTCCCCCAGGGGTCCTTTTCCAGCATGAAGCGCCCTCTTCTTCCAAGAAGAAAAAAATGCACAACTCACACACCAAAGAGTGTTTCAGGGGCGAGAGGGGGGTTGCCACTGAAAGGACTGGAGCTCATGCCTTGCACGCACACGGCCCTGACTTGCATCCCCGGCCCACAGACACCCCCGCAGCTCTGCTGGGCACGTCCCTCGTGGCCTCCGGCACCACCAGGCCTGAATAGTGACACATCCCCACGTGACACACGCCACAGACCCACACACCCGGCCCAAGTATCGCCGGGAGTGGCCCCTGGGCCCGCAGGCACTGCTGGGGACATCTCACCGCCTCCCTTCCTCAGGGTTCAGTCACTTCCAGCTAGGACCCTGGGCCGCATAGTCAGTCCTGAGCGGCCCCCGAGGCCAGCGGCCTGAGCTCCCTCTGCCTGCCTGCAGCCGTACCCCCTCCCTTCCCTCGGCTGATGATGTAAGAAGGATAAATGGTGGCTCTGTTGAACTGCAAATGATTCGCTGCATGCAGATCCCTCTGGCGTGGCCCGCTCCACAGCTGCAGTGACAGGCACTCCAGGGCCCGGCTCAGGGCCCAGAGGCCCTCAGCCCTCGGGGCTGCCGGAGTGCCCGCTGCCCGTTTCCAGCTCAGGGTGCCCACGAGCCCTGCCGGGGGCAAGCCCTGACCTGGAGAGGGAACCAGGCCAACCCACAGCCGGCTTCTCCCTGGGCACCTGCGTGAGCACAGCCAGGGCTGCAGTGGCCGCCGCGGTCAGCGGTCAGCAGGGAGGCTCCAGCAAGTCTCTGCTCACACCTGAGGGACCTGTGAGTCGCCTGCACACGAGGGCTGGGGGGGGGCCCGCAGTGAGCCAGGAGCCATGCCAAGCGAGCCTCTTAGCTGCCATGTGCTTGACGGGGCCATTTGTGTGGTGTTGGGCGCTGGTCAGCTTCTAGAGTGTGTGTTCGAGCCCACGGAGCTCTCCAGCCTGTTAGGGTGCTAAATGCACGTGCTCAGGAGCCTGAGGAGGTAGCCAGCTGGGGCCAACGTGGAGGTAGAGACTATGGGTTGGGGCCAGCACGGTCCCCTGAGCACCACCGCCGTGGCCCTGGTGGTGGCCCCCCGCACTGTGCAGCTCAAGCCCCATCAGAAATGGTCAGGAGAGGGGCCGGAGCGATAGCACAGCGGGTAGGGCGTTTGTCTTGCACGCGGCTGACCTGGGTTCGATTCCCAGCATCCCATATCCCTGAGAACCGCCAGGAGTAATTCCTGAGTGCAGAGCCGGGAGTAACCCCTGTGCATCGCCAGGTGTGACCCAAAAAGCAAAAAAGAAAGAAAAAGAAACGGTCAGGGGAGGCCCCTGGGCCATGATCTCTGCTTGGGAGACACCCCACCCCCAAAAGCATGTCTCTTGAACCCTTTTGGTCAAAAACAACAGGTTCTTGACTTTGGAGAATTTGTCCTTTTTTTTTCCCCTAGTTTTTTCGGTGTTGGGCCCAGACCCGAGGCCCTGCCCGTCTCTTCCCGCCCCACCGCCTGCCGTCACTCTGCCCCAGGTGTCCCGGCAGCTAGACGAAGCTGCAAGCACCTAATGTGACCTCATCTGTCTCCTCAGATCTGTGACCCCGAAGGCCACCCCTGTCCTCGGCCGTGGCTCCCGGTGCTGGCCAGAAGCCAGCTTCATGTCCGAGTGCGCAGGCGACGGCGGGCCATGGACAGCCTGGGCCTGCAGACGGTGACCCTCAGCGACGGGACGACGGCCTACGTCCAGCAGGCTGTCAAAGGTGAGTCCGTGTGCCAGCCCAGGCCCGCTCACCGCAGCCCCCACCCACGGGCGCCCGGGGACGAGGGAGCACGGGCTTGGACCTCACCCGGGCCCGGCGTGGATAGTCCGGCTTAGCAGCAGGAGCCGGAGCCTCTCACGGGCTTCGTGTAGTTGGTGGTCAGTACTTCCAGAAAGAATGAAGGTGTCACTGGCTAGGGCTCAGTCCTTCCTCCCTTCCTCCCTTCTTCCTCCCTTCCTCCCTTCTTCCTCCCTTCCTCCCTCCCTCACTTCCTCCCTTCTTCCCTTCCTCCCTCCCTCACCTCCTCCCTTCTTCTTCCCTTCTTCCCTTCTTCCTCCCTTCCTCCCTCCCTCACTTCCTCCCTTCTTCCTCCCTTCCTCCCTCCCTCACCTCCTCCCTTCTTCTTCCCTTCCTCCCTTCTTCCTCCCTTCCTCCCTCCCTCACTTCCTCCCTTCTTCCTCCCTTCCTCCCTTCTTCCTCCCTCCCTCCCTTCCTCCCTCCCTCCCTGCCCAGGGTCATAGCGCTCGTTGCTCTCAAGAAGCAGTTCATCGTGATTCAGGTTTGAGCCGCAGCAGGCCAGGGATGTGGCTCAGGGGGAACGTGTGTGCGCCTTACATGCACCATGCATGAGACCTGGGTTTGATCTCTGGCAGCACCAATTCCCCCCTCTCCCCTCACACACACACCACTGCCAGCTGTGGCCTAAAAGAACCATTTTAATTTAAGCAAGTTTTGTCACTTAAAGGGCCGGAGCAATAATACAGTGGGTAGGGCACTTGCCTTGCACACACCTGACCTGGGTGCAATCCCTGGCTTCCCATGTGGCCACACAGGAGTGACTCATGAGTGCAGAGCCACCAGGAGTAACCCCTGAGCACAGCTGGGTGTGGTCAAAAAAAACCCAAAAACAAAACAAAACAAAACAAAAAAAACAAAAATCAAAACCAGGGGCTGGAGTGATAGCACAGCGGGTTGAGCGTTTGCCTTGCACGCGGCCGACCTGGGTTCGATTCCCAGCATCCCATATGGTCCCCCGAGCACCGCCAGGGGTGATTCCTGAGTGCAGAGCCAGGAGTAACCCCTGAGCATCACCGGGTGTGATCCAAACAAAAAAGAAAATCAAAACCAGCCTGTCTACTGATACCTACATGTACAAGATCCACCTCTAGTTCCAGAGAGTCCCCTGAGTGTTATGGACTGTACTGAAGTTCCCACCAGCATTACCAGAAGTAAAAACACAGGGCACATGCTCAATCCTAATTATAAATAAGCAGCAATTAATTCTGCAGTTTAAGTATGTCCCAAACACTGCTTGAGATGGACCCACATAAACATGGGGTTAAATGCTGAAAAATAAAAATACTAAAAAATACTAAAATGGGGGCTAGACCCATAACACAGCTGGGAGGGCACTCGCCTTGCCTGCGGCTGACCAGGGTCCCCTCCCTGGCACTCCATATGGCCCCCAAGTGCCATCAGGAGTGATTCCTGGGAGCAGAGCCAGGATTAAACCCTGAGCACTGTTAGGTGTGGCCCAAAAAGACCCCCAAATTTGAGAGTTCCAATCCCTCCCTCACTGCAGTTTGGGCGTATTATACATATTATACTAAGGTCTACTCAGGGCTGACCAATATCAGGCACTGTTCCAAAGGTTTTCTGTTTGCTAGTTCTAACCATTTAACCCTAACACAAATGAAAAAGATAGAAAAATTTTTGTTTGCTTGTTATTTTGGGAGGAGGGGGAGGACAGTACCAGCAGTGCTCAGGGACAGTGCTCAGGCATGACCCCTGGATACTGGTAACAGCCTCTCTTCGTTCCACTCTAGAAGTAATTGCGGGGCTGGAGAAATAGCACAGCGGGTAGGGCGTTTGCCTTGCACGCCACTGACCCAGATTTGATTCCCAGCATCCCATATATAGTCCCCTGAGCACTGCCAGGGAGTAATTCCTGAGTGCAGAGCCAGGAGTAACCCCTGTGCATCACCGGGTGTGACCCAAAAAGCAAAAAAAAAAAAAAAAAAAGAAGAAGTAATTGCGGTTGTACATTTCAGGGGACTAATGAAGTGATTGTTTTTTCTTTATATCTGTGTATATAACTATTCCTAATTAGTGCATTAGTTGTATTAAAGCAAGGCTTATCCAAGGTTTTTTTGTTGTTGTTCAGGTTGTTTATTTTTTCCTCCTTTTTGGGGCCATACCTGGTGGTGCTCAACGGTTACTCCTGGCTCTGCTCTCAGGAATTACCCCTGGCAGTGCATGGGGCACCATATGGGATGCTGGGGATCGATCCCGGACCAGCTACATGCAAGGCAAAGCCCTCCCCACTGTGCTTTTCTTTCTTTCTTTCTTTTTTGGGTCATACCCGGCGATGCACAGGGTTACTCCTGGCTCTGCACTCAGGAATTACCCCTGGCAGTGCTCAGGGGACCATACGGGATGCTGGGAATCGAACCCAGGTCGGCTTCGTGCAAGGCAAACGCCCTACCCGCTGTGCTATTGCTCCAGCCCCTCCCCACTGTGCTCTTGCTCTGCCTGCAGGTTTGTCTCACTTCTTTCCCTCCCAGCAGACGCCACACCGTGTGGTCTCGTAGCCCCTGCATCTGATCTCTAGTGTTTTGTGTCAGCCTCAAGCCAAGACTTCTTGCTACATTTTATATCCTTATTCTTAGACTAAAGAATAGGAGTGACTCCTGGCAGTGCTGGGGAGTGACCCAGCGTGAGCAAACGCCTCACCTCTGTACTGTCTAGCCTCAGGAAGATAATTTAAAGTAAATAGCTTTATGTAGAAAATAAAGAGACTCATAAAGTAAGGCGATGGGGGAAGATAAAATGAAAATCATCTGTTTGGGGCACACCCAGAGTTGTCCAGGGTCCTGGACCCTCTCTGAAACTCTCCCCTAGTCGTGCTCAGGGGACCCTGGCGTGCCAGGGGCTGAACCCCGCCTCCTGTCAGCTCTCTGAGCTACCTCTCCACCCGAGAAGATAAGTTTGCTTTGGGAGCCACACCCAGCGGGACTCAGGACTTGTGCTCAGGGTTTCATCCCTGGTGGTGCTTGGGGGTCAAACAAAAAAAGTATGCGGTGCTGGGGGTCAAACCCATGTTGACTGTGTGTAAGGCAGCCTTGCCCACTGTAGTGTCTGTCCAGCCCCAAAAGATCTTCCTTCCTTCCTTCCTTCCTTCCTTCCTTCCTTCCTTCCTTCCTTCCTTCCTCCCTCCCTCCCTCCCTCCCTCCCTCCCTCCCTCCCTCCCTCTCTCTCTCTCTCTCTCTCTCTTTCTTTCTTTCTTTCTTTCTTTCTCAGAAAGGAAACCAGGGCCCAGAGAGGTTCCGTAAGGGAGGGTGAGCCATGCCAGCGCAGACCCCAAGGCTGGGACTGAAGCCCAGGGACCCCACTGGCTGCAGAGTCCTGAGTTTCTAACCTGTGCATGTTGCCATGGCAGTGAGACTTGAGGGGAAACGTGTCTGTCTAGTTGTGGCCCTTCCTTCCTTCCTTCCTTCCTTCCTTCCTTCCTTCCTTCCTTCCTTCCTTCCTTCCTTCCTTCCTTCCTTCCTTCCTTCCTTCCTTCCTTCCCACTCATGAATTACTCCTGGCAGTGCTCAGGGAACCATATAGGATGCTGGGAATTGAACCCAGGTCAGCCGCGTGCAAGGCAAACACCCTACCTGCTGAGCTATCACTCCAGCCCCAGTTGAGGCCATTTCTGACCCACCGGGGGCTCAGCAGGCCTCAGCTCTTGTGGTTCGCCGGCTAGTTTGGTGTCTGCTCCCGGGTTCAGCGGGGAGTCCCGGCTGAGCTGGAGTGGGGGGCAGGGGAGTGGGGGTGGGTGCACTTCCTGGTGGTGGTTGGAAGGGAATCTGGGAGGCTTAGGGCGTCTCGTGCAGGATCTGAGGCAGGGGGGAGGTGAGGAGGAGAGGCCCCCTGCGTTCAGACACACAGACTTTGCCTCCAGCACCCCAAGCCCCTGCCCTGTCTCTCCGTTTCCACCTACACAGGAGACAAACTGCTCGAAGGACAAGTGATCCAGCTGGAGGACGGGACCACCGCGTACATCCACCAAGTGACTGTGCAGAAAGGTGAGGGTGGGCCGGGACACCCCAGCCACGTGGCGGCGGCGGAGGGGAGGCCAGGCGGCCGCTCCTCAGGACCCCGGCCCCGGCACAGGCCCGAGAGAAAGGCGGGCGTCGCTCTCGTTGCAGAAGCTCTTTCCTTCGAAGATGGGCAGCCTGTCCAGCTGGAAGACGGCAGCATGGCCTACATACACCGCACCCCCAAAGGTGGGCCCCGCCACCACAGCGGGGGCGGGGGAGACAGGCTGATGCACCTCGGGGAGCAGTAGCACACGGGGGAACTCTCCCAGATTCGCGGCCTTGCCCACCTTGCCTGGGCCAGAAATTGGGCAGATGGGCTGGAGCGATAGCACAGCGGGTAGGGCATTTGCCTTGCATGTGGCCAACCCGAGTTCAATTCCCAGCATCCCATACGGTCCCCTGAGCACTGCCAGGAGTAATTCCTGAGCCAGGAGGAACCCTTGAGCATCGCTGGGTGTGACCCAAAAAGCAAAAAAAAAAAAGGAAAGAAAGTGGGCAGAATGGGTGAGCGAGGTCAGAGGCCAGGGTGGGTGGCTCTGTGCTGACCGTGCTCATGGATCACTCCTCACGGTGCTCAGGGGACCCTATGGGGTTCCAGGGATTGGGGTTCCAGGGATCGAACCTGGGTCAGCCACGTGCCAGGCAAACTGTGCCCTCCCGCTGTACTATGGCTCCGGCCTCTCACAGTTGGATCGATGAGGCCATTGAAGAGCTTGTCCATGGGCATCCGGCCCTGATCCCCCAAAGATGCCGCCTGGGGAGATTGGGGGTCTGGGGGGGCAGCAGCTTGGGGGCTCCCCTGGGACAGATTGTCGGCCTGCCCGGAGGCAGCATCCAGACTTGACCCCGTGTACCCCAGAGGGCTTCGACCCCAGCACCCTGGAAGCTGTCCAGCTGGAGGACGGCTCCACGGCCTACATCCACCACCCCGTGGCCGTGCCGGCCGATGGCACCATCCTGGCCGTGCAGACAGAGGTGGGCCTGGAGGACCTGGCCGCGGAGGACGAGGAGGGCTTTGGTGCGGACACTGTGGTGGCCCTGGAGCAGTATGCCAGCAAGGTGAGCGCACAGGGCTGACGCGCTGGGCCTCCTGCAAGCCCGCGGCCCGGCCTCTCCCACCCGCTGAGAGCTGTGTGTGCCCCGTCTTGTTGGTGCCACGTCTGCGGAGGGCCGGCTGCTGTAAGGGACAGGGACAGCTGTGGCCCGGCTCCCTGGGCTGCAGAAACGCTGCCCTGTGCTTTTCTGAGACATCTGAGATGCCGATGACCCCGACCAGCGTCTCGGGGCTCCGGGGCCGGGCGGTCCCGGGTCTATTTCTGCTGTGCGCCGCACTCAGTCATCCGGGAAAGTCACCTCAGTGGCCAGGGACGGCCGGGCGGGGACTGCGGGACAGCCGAGCCTGTTGCTGAGATCTGGGCGTCCCGCCGAGCCTCTGCTGGAGCCCTGCCTGAGCCCTGCCTGCAGGGGACGGCGGCAGGATCTGAGAGCCTTTGGTCTGCGTCCCTCCCTCCTGCTGGAACCTCGGGCTGCACCCAAGGGCCTCCCCGGAGCACTGACTTGCCCCAGACTGGGCCGTGGCTTTTCTTGGTTTTCTTTTTTGAGTCATACCCGGCAGTGCTCAAGGTTTCCTTCTGACTCTGCCCTCAAGGATCACTCCTGGAGTGCTCAGGGGACCATATGAGGTGCCAGGGATCAAACCAGGGTCGGCCACATGCAAGGCAAACGCCCTCCCCGCTGTGTTGCTGCTGCACCCCCACCTCCCCGGCATGATGGCAGGCTGCTTTAGACTGTGCCCCTCTCACGCCTGTCCACACTACCCCAAAAGACTAGGCCCTGGATTTGAGGCTCAGAGTGATGCAAGGACACTGGGGTGTGTCTTGGCTTCCCCCCCAGTCTGACTGGGGCCGCCCCCCTGCCCTCCGCTAAGCCAGAAGGTGGGACCCCGGCACAAGAGCCCTGTTGGCTCTGATGTGTCAGGATTCCCTCGGTCCCTTGGGAGCATGGGGGCGGAATCTGAACATTTGAGGGGTGAACCCGCTGAGCAGATCTGTGACCCCCTCACCCACCAGCTGCTCCCGTGCCAGGGAACTGTGCGGTTCCTTGACCCCTGGCTGGAGCCCTGGGGGCAGACCAGATAGCCAGATTCTCGCCTTCCTCTATGGGGGTGCGGGGAGGAGGCACACGGCCGGCAGTGACCAGGCACCCCCGGCCTTTCAGCCACCTCCCTGGCCAGGACCTGACTCTTTGGTTCCCTGCCACCAGACAGACTTCCAGAGGTCTGTTTCAGAAAGGCCAGAGTGTCCCGGGAACAAAGATCAGGAGAGCCCCGGGGACAGACCCAGTGAGACTCTGTCCCTTCCCGGGGGCTGGCGTGGGGAGGACCGTCCAGGTAGCCGGGCCAGAGCTGAGTTGGGCGCCCGCGGCCCTGCCCCTCGGTGACCCTGGGTGACACCTCCCAGAGCAGACCCTCTCCCCGCCATCTTCCCAAGCTCAGGCCCCTGGGGGTCGGGCTCCTCCCATGGGGGCAGCCTCTGGGATTGTGGCCTCCTGGAGGGCTCTCAGCCTAGCTGGGGTGGGGGGCAGCACTCCCCACCCCCCCACACGCACACCCTGGACATGGCCTTTCTGCTCTGGGTCACAGCTCCTGTGAGCAGCCACTGCCTCCCACTGTCCTCAGAGCCAGCCCTGACCCTCCTGCAGTGTCTGTTTCCCCCATCCCCACCCCACCCCCTGCCGTGCATCAACTGCTCTGACTTCTCAGCTTGCCCTGTGTGTGTCTCCCCCCCTCTCCTCTCCCCCCTCCCCACACCGCCCCGCCCCCCACCCGGGCAGGGCAAGCTTGTTATCGGGTCTGTGCCCTTCTCCCCCAGGTTCTGCAGGACAGCGAGGCGCCCCCTAACGGCAAGGCGCAGCAGGTCGGGGACCGGGCGTTTCGCTGCGGCTACAAGGGCTGCGGGCGCCTCTACACCACGGCGCATCACCTGAAGGTGAGCCGGGCACCTGCCCCGCCCTGCTGCCTGGGCCCCGCCGCCGTGGGTGCGGGGAGGCTGGCGCCCATCCTACCACTGACCGTGCAGTGGCTGCCTGTCCCCCAGGTACACGAGCGTGCCCACACCGGCGACCGGCCATACAGGTGTGACTTCCCCAGCTGCGGAAAGGCCTTCGCCACAGGTAACTGCCACCGGGGAACCGAGGCCCCGGCAAGCCAGGCCGCCTCCCTGCAGCACGTGGGGCGGGGGTGGGGACTCTGCCGCCAAGTGAGTGGCGTCCAGGGGTGCCTGGCCACGGGTTTCCCCAGCTTCCCTCTCGCTCCGCACTCCAGCCCCTGAGCGCAGCCTGGGCACTGCGAGGCCAGGGCAGACACCATCCCCCGAGGCGGGGCCCTGGGGCAGGTAGAGGAGAGGCAGGATGACAGCTCTCCCGAGTGCTGCCCTCACCCCTGCCCGACTCGGCCAGGCTACGGGCTCAAGAGCCACGTGCGCACGCACACCGGGGAGAAGCCGTACAAGTGCCCGGAGGAGCTGTGCAGCAAGGCCTTCAAGACCTCGGGGGACCTGCAGAAGCACGTGCGCACGCACACGGGTGAGCCCGGCGCTCGCCGCCGCGCCCCGCGCCCGCCCCGCCCCCGCCCCCGCCGGGCGGGCCCCAGGCGCCACTGTTCCCTCCGCACCCGTCTCCGCAGGGGAACGCCCCTTCCGGTGCCCCTTCGAGGGCTGCGGCCGCTCCTTCACCACGTCCAACATCCGCAAGGTCCATGTGCGCACCCACACGGGCGAGCGGCCCTACACCTGCCCCGAGCCGCACTGCGGCCGCGGCTTCACCAGCGCCACCAACTACAAGAACCACGTGCGCATCCACACAGGTGGGCCCGCGGGCATGCCAGGACCGCCCCTCTGCGGCCCCCCGCAGCCAGACTCGTCCCACCAGCAGCTCCCCATATTGCCAGTCTCCCGTGCAGTTGACGGGGGCTGCCACCCGTGTCCACGGCCACGCCCGGCTCCCCACCGCCCTGAGCGCGCGCCCCTTTCTGCTGAGCTCCCGCTAGAGCCGGGCTGAGGCCAGCCGGGGAGGAACGGAACGGAAGGTCCCCTGCAGCCCCTCGCCTCCCCCCACCGTCCTCACGGCTCCGTGGGTCCCATCTCAGCCGCGCCCGCCCCAGTTCCCGACTCGACACCCACCAGCCCGGGCTTCTGCCTCTGCGGTTCCAACCTCACCCGGCAGCTGCCCCCGCCGCCAGCTCGGCCTCCCCCACACCAGGGGCCGGGCTCCACGTGACCCACACCCACACGCCCACTCTGTGCCCGGCCCCTCGGCCAGCCCCACTGCCCCCCTCACAGCCCAGTGTCCCCAGGGGAGAAGCCCTACGTGTGCACGGTGCCGGGCTGCGGGAAGCGCTTCACCGAGTACTCGAGCCTGTACAAGCACCACGTGGTGCACACGCACTGCAAGCCCTACACGTGCAGCACCTGCGGCAAGACCTACCGGCAGACGTCCACGCTGGCCATGCACAAGCGCAGCGCCCACGGCGAGCTGGAGGCCACGGAGGAGAGCGAGCAGGCGCTGTACGAGCAGCAGCAGCTGGAAGGTGGGCGGGGCCGGGCTCGGCCGGGCGGGCGCAGGGAGGACCCCGGCCGCCCAGCTGGGCAGGCGTCAGCCGCGACTCCCCCGCCGCCCCCGCAGCCGCCTCTGCCGCGGAGGAGGGCCCCCCGCCGCCCAAGCAGCCCCGCATCGCCTACCTCTCGGAGGTGAAGGAGGAGGGCGACGAGGCCCCAGCCCAGGTGGCCATGGTGACCGAGGGGGACGGCGCCCCGCAGGTGGCTCTCATCACTCAGGACGGTGCCCAGCAGGTACGCGGGAGGGGGCGGCCGGAGGGGGCCCCTCACTCACCTCCCAGGACTCCCAGGGGTCTGATAGTGTCCTGACCGCCCCTCCACGCCCCCACACGTGCAGTTTCTCTATTTTCTGTTTCATTTTTATTTTTTTGTTTTTACGCCACATCTGGCCCGTATTTAGGGGACCATGTGGGATGCCGGGGATTGAACCTGGGTTGGCCGCATGCAAGGCTAGTGCCCTCCCTGCTGTGCATCCCCGGGCCCCAGCGCAGGTTTTCTCCTCAGCTGGTGGACTTCAGGGCTGAGGCTGAGATGCCAGTGATCCCAGGGAGGCCTGTTCCCAGCAGGCAGGGGGGAGGGGGGCTCAGGGCGGCTGCGAGGACACGGCCGCCGTTTCCCTGGGTCCCCCCATCCTCCGTGCCCCACGGCTGGCCAGTCGGCATCGGGGCCAGAGCCCGGGTGGTGTGGACAGCTGCGTTTCTGCCCCCGGCCCTTGTCCTGTCCTCACTTCACTTGTTCTCTGGTGCTGACCAGAGGGTTGGTTGGAGAGCCTGAATCACAGGGGACAGCGCAGGAGAGGGCAGGGTGGACAGAGGCCACTCACTGCAATCTGGGGCCTCCTGAGCACTGTGCCCTCGACCCCCTCATCCTGGTGATGTGTGGTGTCCTTCCAGCGGGCACGTGGGGACAGAGCTGCTCTGTGTGCCTGGGGGGTGCCCCCTCGCTTTCCTTCCCGCAGGCAGGTCAGCCCGTCCCCAGAAGGCCAGCAGGCCCTGGGCAGTGCCACCACCCTCACCATCCCAGCCACCGGCACACACACTGCCTCCACGGTCAGCGCCAGTGGCACCCAGACACAGCCCAGATGACCGGGCATTTGCTTAGGGCTTCTTGTTTTGTTTTGGTTTGGTTTGGTTTTGCTTTTGGGGTCACACCCGGCAATGCACAGGGGTTACTCCTGGCTCATGCACTCAGGAATTACCCCTGGCGGTGCTCAGGGGACCATATGGGATGCTGGGAATCGAACCCGGGTCGGCCGAGTGCAAGGCATGCTGGGAATCGAACCCGGGTCGGCCGCGTGCAAGGCAAACACCCTACCTGCTGTGCTATCGCTCCAGCCCCTGGGGCTTCTTCTTGTTCTTCTGTTGGGGGTGGCGTTCAGGTGCAGCCTTCCCAGGGGTCAAGCCTCAAAAGTGGCAAGATCCCACCAAGGAAAGGGTCTTCCCCGACCAAGCTCGCGGCTTGGGAATCCCTTGGCTGGCGTGGAGGGACAGTTTCTCAACCGCCGTCCAGCCCTCACCTCGCCAGCCTGCTCCCGCGGAGAGACCCTGGGTGGGGTGGAATCATTTCTTCTCTGTTCCAGGTCACCATCATTACCTCTGGGGCCGTGGTGGCTGAGGACACAGGTGTCACGTCCCTTCACCATCAGCAGGTGGCGCTGCTGGCCACGGCCAACGGGACTCACATCGCTGTGCAGGTGGGTGGGAGGGAGTGGGGGTTCCTCTGTGGGGCATGTGGCGGCCTGGAGGCACGAACCCCCCTCCACCCCCGCCCGCCTCCACACTGCCCACCTGGCCCCCGCAGCCTCCCCCCCCCCCGCCCCCTGTCACTGACATCTGGATTGGCCTCTCTGCTGTTTCTCTGCGTCTCCACATCTTCCTCTGCAGAGCCGGGAGGCCGGGGTCCTCCTGTGATGCGGGTGGTGATGGGGGTCACTCTGAGCCCGGACCCTTTCGGTTCCCAGCCGTGCCTTACCTGATAGTACCCTGGGCAGCGTGTTTATCAGGGACTGCTTGGGGGCCCCCGCGATGAATGTGTGGCTTGGGGTGGACGGGGCAAGGCGGGGAGCGTGCACTGCAGCCGCTGTGTTGTCGTCCACCCTCCCCCCCACCTCCCGCAGCTGGAGGAGCCGCAGACCCTAGAGGAAGCCATCAGCGCGGCCACGGCTGCCATGCGGCACGGGGCCATCACTGTGGAGGCTGCCGCGTCCGAGAGTGGCTGCTGAGCCCGAGCGCTGGGTCCCTCATCGCACCGCACTGCACCACACCGCGTCGGAGACAGGGTGCCCAGCCCGTGGCCAGCTTCTGGAAAGTGGCCACACGCGTCTCCAGGGCCGAGGGCAGCAGGAGAGCAGGGGACGGCAGCCCTGCCCTGGCGGAGGGCTGACAGCTGGAACCAGGGGTGCTCAATCCTCAGACGCTCAGGAGAACAGACTGGATGCCAGCCTGCACCCAGACCCCGCCCCCCAGGAGTCAGCAGGCGCCGACGCCCCTCCCACTCAGGAGCACCCTTGTGCCCACCATCCCCTCCCCTGCTCAGGTGGCAGCGGGGCTCCATAGGGACTGGCCGTCCACTCGCGCTGGTCACTGCCCGTCGGGGAGAGGGCAGCCAGCTCCCCTCTCAGCAATACGCACTTGCCGGAGGCCAGCAGCGACGCCTGGCCTCCCCCGTTGCAATCAGCATCCCTCAGGGGTCTGCGGCTGCAGAGAAAGTGCCCAGCCCCCCCGCTCCCCACCTCCTCAGCATCCCCCCCCCCCACCGCCTCTCTGTGGCAGAGAGGCAGAGAGCGGCCTTGTACATACTGGGGATTTGGGTTTACATTTTTTTTTTAATTCCGTTTTGATAATTTTTTTCCTGCTCTGGACGGTGATGGCAAACGGGTGAATGAGTATTTAATAAAAAGTTTCAAGTTTCCGCCTGGATCCTCTGTGCCTCGGGCCCCCTGGGTGCCCCGTGCACGTGGCACCTGGCCGGGGCATCATCTGGTGGAAGGCGGGGGCTGAGCTGAGCCCTGAGGACCTGCCAGTGGCTTCCTGCCACAGAGCTGCGCGTTGGCTCCAGAATGGGCACACAGGGCCAGCGGGTGGGGAGTGTCCGGGCGGCGGGCACTGCTCCCAGGCGCCGCTGGGCCTCAGGCCTCTAAATGCACTGCTGATAGGTATCTGGTTTTGTCTGGGGGGGCGTGCAGTGCTCGGGGGGTCACTCCCTGTGGTATTCAGGGGACGGTGTGATGCCAGGATTGAACCTGGGCCTCCTGTGTGCAGACATATTGGTCCCCACCTTCCTTTGACCTGCGTGGTCCGCATGCCCCCACCCTTACGCCGCACACAGCCACACTGGCAGACCCCCACATCGGGTGGAGGTGGGGGGAGAGGGGCTGCGTCGAGGTGACGGAGAGTCTTTGGTGCGAACATCTTTTTTTTTTTTTTTCCGGTCACACCCAGCGGTGCACAGGGATTATTCCTGGCTCAGCACTCAGGAATTACTCCTGGCGGTGCTCGGGGGACCATATGGGATGCTGAGAATCAAACCCGGGCCGGCCGCATGCAAGGCAAACGCCCTACCCGCTGTGCCCCTGGTGCGAACATCTTGACTCCAGGACCCAGCCCTAGGGGTGCCCATCTCAAGGGCTGGACCATGTCATGGAATGCCCCCGCCCCCGGCCTGGGTGCTATCCCACGGAAGGAGGTGATAGGCTCAAAGCCCCCACTGGAAGGAAGGGGAAACAGAGGAAGCTGAAAGAAGGGAGGTCTGGGCATGGCCTGCTGGAGAATAAGCAGCCACACGAGCTTCTTCCCTCTGCGCCACCACCAGCTGTCCCCCTTACCCTCCTCCCGGGAGCGGGACCCTCCCCTCGAACCCCAGCAGCGCGTCCACCCAGGCCAGGGAGTCCCCCATGGCCTGAGCCCATTTCTTTTACTCGGCCCTGGACTGGGCCTGTGTGGCCCGCAGGGAATTAATTGAAGCCGGAGATGGAGGTGCCGGGTACCACCACCTGCCGCCAGCCCCCCTGAAGGTGGGGGGTCCCCAGGCGCCCAGCCCGTGCTTCCCTCAGTGTAGCCCTGAGCGGGCAGTGCCCTGGGCGTGTTGAGAGCCAAAGCCCGGAGGATGGGCGGCAGCCAAGTGGCCTGACCCGGAGAGGCGGCCTGGGCAGCCTGGTCCCTCCCCCGGTCCTGCATTGTGGCCTTTGTTTGCCACCGCCACCGCAGGCCGGCCAGAAGGTCCTCAAAGGAACGCTTTCTCCGCGCCGCCTCGCCTGCCCAGCCGTTCTCGAACATTCCTGACACTCGCGGAGGGGCCCCTTCTCGGTGCCTTCCCAGCTAGGGAATTGCACGAGGGGGTACGAGGGCTGGTGATGGGGACAGGAGTCCCGGCGCCCAGCCCGGTGCCGGCCGTCACGGGGCCCGCGGCGCGGGGCTGACGGGGCCGGGCCGGGTCGGGACCGGCGGTCCGGCGGGGCGGCCGTCGCGGAACCCGCGGCGCGGGGCCGAGGGCGCTGGGCCGGGCCGGGCCGAGCCGAGCCGGGCCGGGCGGGCCGGGCGCGCAGGCAGGTGGAGCTCGCGCTCCGCCGGGCCCCTGCGGTCTCGGCAGCCGTTTGCATTTCCTGAAACCGGATCTGGGCGTCGGAGCCGCCCCCGGCCGGCCGGGCGGGCGGGTGCTCAGCCATGGCCCTGCGCAAGGAGCTGCTCAAGTCCATCTGGTACGCCTTCACCGCGCTGGACGTGGAGAAGAGCGGCAAGGTGTCCAAGTCCCAGCTCAAGGTGAGGGGCGCGCGGCGCGGGGGGCCCGCGGGCTGCCGTCGGGCGCGCGGGAGCCGCGCCAGCCCCGCGCGCCACCCGGAGGGGGCCCGCGCGCTGCTGAACGCCGGGCACCGCGGCCCCGGGGACGGCGGCGGCGGCTGCTGCCCATCGTCCGCCCACCCTGGGGAAGGAGTACGCCGAGAGCCCCGGCCCCGGGGGTGCTGTGTCGGGAGGGTGGCGGGTGGGGTGGGTCCTGAGGGCCAGGCCGGCTCCAGACTGGGTGATGAGCAGAAAACTCTCGGGTCAAGTCCGGACTCGCATCCTCCTCCCTGGGGAGACAGTTAGTCGGTGCTTGTCATTCACTCCCCTCCACCCCGCAGCCGCGACCCGCTTCAGGCTTCTCCAGCCCCAAAGCCAGGCTGGTCCCCGGGGTCCCCCGGCACCTGCCTCTTCCGGGGGGCACGGCTGCCAGAGGGCTGGGGCTAAGGCCCCGTGGACCTGCTGCCCCAGCTCCCCGCGCACCCTGGTCCTCGAAACTCACACCCCAGGTGAGGGGTAGGATCCGAGCCCAGAAATAAGGCCCCTCCAGCACGGCCCGGAAGTTCCTTCCTTGGCCCACGAGTGAGGAGTTTCAGCCGCCCGGGACCCAGCCCCGTGAGGGCTGCCTTCTCCACCCTCCCCGGTGGGCTGGGAGCAAGCAAGCAGCGAGGGAAGGCGCCGTCTCAGGGGTCGACTCCCCGGAGGCTCGAACATTGGGGGTCAAACCCCCAAAGATGGCTCGTAGGATCTCAGGAAGAGTCTGAGAGTCTGTGTGTCTGTTGGTCACTGTAGGAGGTGTCAGCAGGGGGTCCCCGCAGGCAGGGGGCTGGAAAACACCCAAATGTCACACTAGCAGACTCTGTGCCTGGGGTGAAGCTAGGCCCTAGACTCCTGGGGTGACCCTCGACATCCGCCGGGCCCCGGCCGGAAAGAGGGTGCCATCTCCAGGAAACCTCGAGGAGGAGGAGTTTGGACACCTGAAAGCCGAATAGGTCAGGACAGGCACCCCCTGCGAGCGTGCCTGTCCCGAACAGGCCCCCACCCCCTCACCCGCTGGGTGAGCACCCCGGGAGGGAGCCTGGACTTCCCCGGGGCCCGACCCTGCTCCCTGCAGGAACCTCCTGCCATGCTGCTGCGTAGACCTTGGCATCGCCGTCCGTGTGGTCCAGCTGGGGGTCTCGTAGGGCATTGGGGAAAGGCCCCCCGAAGGGCTTGGTGCGTGCCTGGACCGCCCGCTCCCCACCCAGACTTCTGGAACTCTCCCAGCCGTCCCCCTCGGTGACGCCATGACACCCCCGCGCTTCTCCCCACTGCCTGTGGTCTCCGTGACCTCCACGGGCTCCTGCTGCCCCTCACCTCTGCCGGTAGAGCCCTCGGGTGCTTCCCCTTTTGCTGATGCATCAGCCTGACGTTAGTGGGTTTCCTAACTCACGCCCACTGCCCCCTCCCCGCCCCGGCCCGCCACAGGTCTCATATCTGTAGGGAAGATGCTGTGGCGAAGGCCCCGAAAGAGAACTTGCTGGGCTGCGCACAAGCCCTGCACGCAGGAGCCTGGGGTCCGGCCCCAAGCACAGCCGGCAGCAGCCCCTTCCCTGCCCCCCACCAGCACCACCTCCCAGCCTGGCCCCCAGACAGTGGGAACGTGTAGACTGGGGCTGTCTGCCGCTGCCCTGCCCCCTCACCCCATCCAGAGCAGGCAGCGGGGGGTCTGGGCCTGGGGGACGGTGGGGGCAGATACGGGGAGAGCCCTGCGCCCACGAAGGAAGGCCCGGGGGAGACCGTTCTTTCTCCCCAAGGCCATCGAGGTGGAACTTTAGAACGGGAGGAAGTCGTGACGCTGCGGGGGGTGGGGCCGAGACCCGGCTCAGGAGCAAGGCAGAAGTGGTCAGAAGGGGAGGGGAGAGCAGATGCGACAGGCGGGTCCCCTGGCCCCCGCTGCGAAGGCTGAGGGAGAGAGGGAGGAGTCGCTGGGGTCAGCCCGTGCTCACGAGAACTCTCCCCTCGGGTCCTGCACCGGGAGCGGCAGGAGGCTCTGCCTGGGTCCTCACTTCTCTCCCCGGGGGGCTCAGCCCAGGACAGGCACAAAGACAGGAGACCCCCCGCCCCCCCGCCACCGCAAGCTTCTCCGTGAGGCCCAGGCAGTCGGATTGAGAAGCCTGGGGGAAACCGGAGGAGTTTGCCTTGTTTTGAATTATTTTTGTTGTCGTGGTTTTGGAGCCATACCCGAAAAGTGCTCAGGGCTGACTTCTGGCTCTGTGCTCAGGGATCACTCCTGGTGGACTCGGGGCACCATATGGGGTGCTGGGGATGGAATCTGGGTCGACCACGTGCAAGGCAAGTGCCTTAGCCACTGTACTATCTCTCCGTTTTAAATTCTTGTAGGAAACACACTGGTCTTTCTCTGGGTGTGTTGGGAATAGTGAAATATAGGTTGGTATAAGAATCATAGCCACCCGCCTCCCAAAAAAGGCAAATCAGGGGGCTGGAGCAGTAGCACAGCGGGTAGGGCGTTTGCCTTGCACGCAGCCAACCTGGGTTCGATTCCCAGCATCCCATATGGTCCCCTGAGCACCGCCAGGGGTGATTCCTGAGTGCAGAGCCAGGAGTAACCCCTGTGCATTGCCAGGTGTGACCCAAAAAGAAAAAAAACATAAAAAAAGCAAAACAGAATAAAAGATTTATTTGGGGGCTTGTGACAGAGTGGTATTTCTTTCCAAAATGAACCCAGAATTTTTTCAGATCCTAAGAAATTTTATTTGATTGAGTGTGTGTGTGTGGGGGGGGTGTGGGTGGAGGGGTGGGGGATAGGTGGTAGATTGGTCACACCCAGAGGTGCTCAGGGCTTCCTCCTGACTTGTGCCCAGGGGTCCCGGCTAGCAGTGCTGAGGGAACCCTGTGCAGTGCTGGGGGGTAAACTGAGGCTCGCCATGTGCAAGGCGAGCCCCCTAGTCCTGTGCTATCTCTCTGGCCTAACTCTAGGATTTTGTGGGGTCCCCACCGCTTCTTTCTCTAAAGAACTTCTTATTATTTGTTTATTTTGGGGTTTGGGCTCAGGGCTTGGTCATGGCTCTGCATTCAGAGATGGCTCCTGGCAGGGCTTGGGGGGCCCTACAGGGTGCCGGGAATTAAACCTGGTTGGCCGTGTGCAAGGCAGACGCCCTCCCTGCTTACTAGCACGCCAAGCTTTCTCTGAAAGAGGTTTTAAAGTAAAAGAAGCTGTAAAGGCCAGAAAGGCAGCGCGACGGGCCGGAGCGCTTGCTTGACATGCGGCCGCCGAGCTGAAGTGTGATTGACGCCTGGAGTCCCCCCTCCCCCGCCCCGGCACTGCCAGGTGTGACCCAGAATTCAAAAAGAGCAAACGCAAGAGTAGCGGAGGATGGGTTTCCGGGGTCACCTCGCCTCCGAGTGAGCAGCTTCTGGAAAGCCAAGAATGGGGCCTCCTAGCTCCCTGGCGGCCAGCCCCGGGGGCATTTGTAAAGCGGGGTCTTTTGCAGGAACTGGGGGTCTGCAGGGGCAGAGCCCCGGGTCTCCCCAGGCTGGCAAGATGAGGCTCTCAGGAGCCAGCAGTCCCGCTGCTTGCAGGATGGAAGCTTGCAGGATGGGGGGTCTTCCCCACTCGGCTCTGTTCTCCCAAGTCCTCTGAACTTTGGGGACCACCCAGGGCCATCCTGGGACCAGGAGGGGCCTCTTGCGCCTTGAGCATCTTTGCCTTCTCCTGTGGAGGGGCAGTGAAGAGCAACTGAGTCTAGGATTCAGGGGCGGGGTGGGGGGCATCAGCTTCGCGACACCCCTTCCCTGCCCACTGACTTCTGGGATCTGAATGGCACAGGGGGACAAGCAGGGGCCTGGCTGGGTGAGCTGGTGAGACCCTGCCCTTCTCCCAGCACCCCTCAGCTGTCCCAGCCCGCCCAGAGGAGCAGATGTCAGCCAAGTGCACGCGGGGGCCGGCAGGAAACCCGACCTTGACATCCAGGCCCTCCGTGCCTGCTTGTTCTCAGCGGGACATGCATCCAGAGGTTCTCACCCCGTCCGTTCCTCACTCATTAGAGTGGCTGGGCGTTAGTACACAGAGAAGGACATTCAGTAACTCCTTTGTTCGGTTTTTGGGCCACACCCTGCTGTGTTAAGGACTTACTCCTGGCTCGGGGCTTGGGCATCATTCCTGGCAGGGTGCAGGGGACCATATGGGCTGCTGAAGATTGGACTCTGGCGTGATTGAATTCGTGCTGTGCTCTTGCTCCGGCCCCATCGGTAACTCTTTAAAGATCTTGGTTTTAGGGCCAGGGAGATGGGTGGGACTTGTCACCCCAATACCACATGGTCCCCCCCAAGAACCTCCAGGAATGATTTCTTTTTTGGGGGGGGGGGTCATACCTGGCAATGCACAGGGGTTACTCCTGGCTCTGCACTCAGGAATCACTCCTGGAGGTGCCCCGGGGACCATATGGGATGCTGGGAATCGAACCCGGGTCGGCCACGTGCAAGGCAAACGCCCTACCCACTGTGCTATTGCTCCAGCCCCAGGAATGATTCCTAAGCACTTTCCAGGGGCGTCCCCCAGGTAGGCTCAACCCCCAAACCCCTCCCCTCAAAGTCTATATCTTTGTATATGTGTTAGGGCCACACCCAAAGATGCCCAGGGCTTGCTCCCAGCTCTGTGCTCAGGGATCACTCCTGGTGGGGCTCGGGACACGATATTGAACCCAGTCAGCCACGTGCAAAGCAGGCTCCCTCTGTTTTCTCTCTCTCCGGCCCCCCAGTCTGTAATTTTTGTTTTTCAGAGTTCCTTGGTTCCAAGATGCATCTGGGAGAGAGAGATCATTCCCTTTTTTTTTTTCTTTTCTGCAACCATAGGTCAGTGCTTGGGTGCTTTCCTGCACCCCGCAGCTCCCCCTCACCCCCATCTGCAGTTACGCCTGATCTGTGGGAGCTGTAGAACTTACAAGGGGCCTGGCGCCAGCCCCTCTCCTCACACTTGGCTCTCAGAGGACTCCACGCCTCCAGTGGAACCCGGGAGCAAGGCAGGCTCTCAAAGGTCACTGCTGCCCGCCCACCAGAGGTCAGGGCTGTGGCGGCGCCGGCGTCTCTGACGGTGAGCACTGCACCTGGATGCCAGCCCTGGAAACTCTGAGTCAGGGCCGGGGCGGCCCAGAACATGGCGCTCAGGTGATCAGAGGTCCAGAGCGGGGTTCCAGGGCCAGACCTGGGCCTGACACCCCCATCCTGGAGCCCTGGGGCTCCCCAGGGCTCAGGACTGATAGCCATCAGCAGGTGAGCCCCGCCCTGCTGCTGCTTCCTCCCCAGCCCGTCCCCCTCAGCTCACAACCCTTAGTCGTCAGTCACACCCTGCCCGCACCTCCCTCCAGCACAGGAAGCCTGTCGTCCCCCGCTGAGCTCTGAACCTTCAGTTCCTCACAACTCTGACCCCGTTGGTTCCCGGGCTCCACCTTGGGTGAAAGGCTAGGAAGGGGGTCTAGACACTTAGCCACTTAGCCCCCTTGTTATTTTCAGGGTTTCGTTTGCGGGTCACGCCAGCTGTACCATCACTCTGACCCCACTAGCCCCCTGTTTAGAGACACTCCATCAGGTTTGGCACTTTTCTGTTTTCCCTTCTGGTCCCCGGGCAATAGTGAGGTAGGGAATTAGGATGCGTCCATCTGAGCCAGGTGGAGTGAAACAGCAGCGGGGCAGGGAAGATGGTACAGTGGGTAGGCCCCTCCTGCCTTGTGCATGGCTGGCCCTGGGTTTGATGCCAGCACGACATCTGTTCCCCGGAGCCCCACGAGTCATCCCTGAGCACAGAGCCAAGGGTGACTCTTGAGCACAGAGCCAAGAGTGAGCCCCTGAGTACAGAGCCAAGGGTGAACCCTGAAGCACAGAGCCAGGAGTGAGCACTGAGCATGGAGCCAGGAGGGAGCCCTGAGTACAGAGCCAAGGGTGATTTCCTGAGTACAGAACCAAGAGTGAGCCCCTGAGTACAGAGCCAGGGGTGAACCCTGAGCTCAGAGCTAGGAGTGATCCTTGAGCACAGGGCCAGGACTGAGCACTGAGCATGGAGCCAAGAGTGAGCCCCTGAGCGCAGAGCCAGGAGTGAGCCCTGAGCACAGAGCCAGGAGTGAGCACTGAGCATGGAGCCAGGAGTGAGTCCCGAGCACAGAGCCAGGAGTGAGCCCCGAGCACAGAGCCAGGAGTGAGCCCTGAGCACAGAGCCAGGAGTGAGCACTGAGCATGGAGCCAGGAGTGAGCCCTGAGTACAGAGCCAGTAGTGAGTCCCGAGCACAGAGCCAGGAGTGAGCCCTGAGCACAGCAGGGGGTGAAACAGACCAAGGAGGTAGCTGGAGCAATAGTACCATTGGTAGGGCCCTGGTGCATGACACCAGTCCAAGTTCAATCCCCGGTGCCCCAGATAGCACCCAAGCCCTTAAGTACTTGCAAATGTGGCCCCCAAACAAAGAATGAAAACCAAGTGTGAAAAACCTGAAAAATCCCTGATGTTTCTAATGCAAACAAGGAGGAGAGTATGTGAACCAGGCCATGAGCTGGGACAAGGGTATCCCAGGCTGGGATAAGGTATGCAAAGGCCCTGGGGTAGGAGTGTGCCTGGCATGACTGAGGAAGGGAAGGAGCCGGAGAGAATGAGCGAGAAAGGCAGGTCAGAGAAGAAGCCACGGGCCATGTCAGGCAGAGAACCTGTCTGTGGCACTGTGCCCAGCTCTCTGCAGGAATGCCGTCAGGAACGGCCGACACTCAGACCAACAGGGAACTGAAAATGATGTTCTTACTGAGCAGCTTAATGACGGGCTCCAGGAATAACAGCGGTTAATGGCATGCTTAATTTTTATCTCTATTGTTTACAAAAATTTGTCATAGAAACAACATGCGCTGGAGCCAGCGTGATAGTACAGCGGGTAGGGCATTTGCCTCGCACGCAGCCGAACTGGGCTCGATCCCCAGCATCCTGTATAGTCCCCCAAGCCCTGCCAGGAATAATTCCTGAGAGCAGAGCGTGGGGTAACCCCTGAGCAGCTGAGTGTGGCCCTAAAGTGGCAAAAATACAACAAACAAATTTGAAAAAAAAAAAACTGCTTTAAAAAAATGAGTGCAGGGGCTGGATCGATAGCACAGCGGGTAGGGTGTTTGCCTTGCACTTGGCCGACCCGGGTTCGATTCCCAGCATCCTATATGGTCCCCCGAGCACCGCCAGGAGTAAATTCCTGAGTGCATGAGCCAGGAGTGACCCTGTGCATCGCCGGGTGTGACCCAAAAAGAAAAAAAAATGAGCGCAGAAGAATAGAGTGTTCAAGAAGGCGAAGTGTACCAAAAAGTCAAGCGTGACCAGGTAAAACTCATCCCAAGCCCAGTGAGGGACTAGGAAGATGAGGTGTCCTGGGTGCAGCATGGCTCTTAGCAGTTGCTGAGCTGCTAGATTTTGCCTGTGGACAAATGAATGTACTGATCGGAACCATGTGTTTGGCTACTGTTTGGATTGGTTCTTTGGGATTTTGTTTTGTTCTGTTTTTGAGGGGGGGCACAGCTAGCCATGCTCAGGGCACACGCCCTCGTGATTCCCAGGGACCCTATGTAATGCAGGAAATCGAACTCGGCTCAGCCACATGCAAGACCGGTGACTTAACCCCTGTCCTCTCTCTCCCTGTCCAGCCCTTGACCTCTTCACTTCAGCCTCCTTGAAGTCACAGTTCTCCGTGGTTTAGCCAAATCTTTTCTCACATGTTCATTTTGCAAAAACTTTGTTCTATGACTCACTTTCCCCTCCTGCCGTCATAGGATGCTTTTTCTTTCCAGGTCTGCTCATACAGAAAAGTAACAGAATGACTTCCGGGGAGATGGCTCAAAGGGTGAGCCTGCATGCATCGCCTTCGGGGCATGCTGGGTTCAATCCCCAGTACCGCACGATGCCCACGCACCGTTTAGAGTGACCCTAAGCAGTGTACCAGGAGCAGCTCCTGACAGTGCCAAGGGCTGCCCCCAATCAGAATAAATAACTAAAACCACCTCACTGTGCCAGATACTAGAGAGGCAGAACCAGGAGTAAGCCCTGAGCACCTGGGTGTGGCCGTCAAACAAACAAAATCTAAGGCAAAACAGATCGACACTCTTATTAGCAATGTACAGCATGCCTGTGCCTTACTTTACTCTTTACCTGAAAACCCCACTGGTTGTTTTTTTTTTTGCTTTTTGGGTCGCGCCTGGCGATGCACAGGGGTTACTCCTGGCTTTGCACTCAGGAATCACTCTTGGCGGTGCTCAGGGGACTATATGGGATGCTGGGATTTGAACCCAGGTCAGCCGCATGCAAGGCAAACGCCCTACCCGCTGTGCTATTGCTCCAGGCCCCCCCACCTACCAACCCCCCCCCACGCTGTTATTCTTTTGTTTGTTTTTGGGCCACGCCAGGGCGACCCCTTGTGGGCTTGGGGATTCATAGGGGTCGCCAGGGATCAGACTGGGTCAGCCGCCTGCAAGGCAAGCAGCACCTTAGCCACTTAGCACCTTAGTCACTCTCCAGCCCCCACCGCCACTGTTATTCTTGGCCTCCCCAGAGATGCTCTGGGTGGGTGTGGGGGTGCACGTGCTTCCTGGATCAAAGCTGTCTCCCCAGCCACTTGCCCCCAGCAGACCTGCAACTTTTTTTATCTGTGCACAGGTCCAAGACGGGGCACACCTGTCTCCAGGGAAGGAGCCCCAGGCAGTCTGCTGCTGTTATTGTTTGTTCGTTTGTTTGGGGGCCACACCCAGCTCTATGCTCAGAAATCACTCCTGATGGTGCTCAGGGGACCCAGGGGAAGTGGGGGCGATGCCCTTCCCTCTGTGCTCTCTCTCCAGCCCCTGTCTTCTATTTCTGTGTGTATAGTTGTGTGGTTTGGAGGCCACACCCAGAAGTGCTGGGGCGCTACTCCCGGTTCCTTGCTTGGGGGTTGCACCTGGCATTCCTCAAGAGGACCAGGGGCCACCAGGGCTGGTTCCTGGGCCTCCTGCCCAGGCCTGTTTCTCTTTGTCCAGTCCCTTGGGCTGACGTCTGAGTGTCCGTAGTCCAGGCGTGCTTCTGGGAGTGTGCTGGTGCACGGAGCTTTCCCTGGAGCATCTGCAGGGGATTGTTCGTGCCTAGTTTTGAGTTCGATCAATTCTTGCCTTCCAGACAGCTGACCAGCTCATATCCCACAGGGCACCCAAGTGCCCATTTCTCTATAACCTCAGCACTTGATATTGTCAGTCTTTTGTATCTATGTCCATCCCCCCAAGACACACACACACACACACACGCATACAGTTCTCAGGGGACCTCTTGGCAACTCTCAATCCCCCAGACCAGGTGATTCTGTAGGGAGACCTAGAGGTTCTGGGGGCTACCTGGACCATCCTGCTGGCACTCATTGTCCTCCAGGATGATACTCACTGGTGCTTAATGAGCCATGTAGTACCGGGGACCAAACTCAGGTCCTTATGCAAAAGGCATACACCCCCATCCCTGAGCCATCGCCAGATCTCTGATCTATGCCAATTTGTTAGGTTAAAAAAAATAGAGCAGTGATAATACAGCAGGGAGGGCGTTTGCCTTGCACGCATGCGGCTGACCCAGGTTCAGTATCCCATATGGTCCCTCGGGCACTGCCAGGAGTAATTCCCGAGTGCAGAGCAAGGAGTAACCCCGAGCATCACCAGGTGTGACCCAAAAAGCCAAAAAAAAAAAAAAAAGAGAAAGATCAAGAGAAGGCAGGGGCTGGAGCAATAATATAGGAGACAGGGTGTTTGCCCTGCACCTGACCAACCTGGGTTCAACTCCTGGCATCCCATATGGTCTCCTGAGCCCGCCAGGAGTGATTCCTGAGTGCAGAGTCAGGGGTAAGCTCAGAGCACCTCCAGCTGTGGCCCCAAGACCAAAACCATAACCAAAACAAGAAAAAGAACAATCCCCTTCTCTACTCCAGGAAGCAAAAGACTTGGCCTGATTCTCTCTGGCCGGATGTGGTCTGGTCGTGAGCACGACCTTGAGCCACGCCACGGGGCGCGGAGGGGCAAGTCCTGCAGCCACGTGGCCGGGTGCCCGCGGTCTTGGACAAGGTCTTGGCCCTTGTCAAAGGACAACCAAGGAGCAGTACCCAAATAAGGGCAGAAGGAGCGTGCGGGCTTCTCGCTTCATGTCAAACTGTCAGATCTAGGTACTAGTAAAGACAGAGGGAGAAGTAAGGTGTAATAACTTATACCAAAAAGTAAGTTTTGGATATGACATGAAAGTTTAATAAGGGTAATAATAATTATAGAAAGTGCCTATACAATCAATTCATATATTATGAATATATATTATTCCAATGGCAACATTATTAAAGTGCCTGGGAATGTTAGGATCTACTTTTCCTTCTGAAAGAGCGTGTAAATATATTACTATGAAAAAGCTAATCCTTACAAAGAGAGACCGGGGAATACGGGAGGGTAGGAGGGGAACAAAGGGCTTTATTTCTGCACACTCGACATGACCAAGTTGTCTGCCTTTCTTAGCCATGTGAAGCAATAGATATGTGCAGGGCCACATTAATGAATTTTAAAGCTCAAGGAGACTTGAAACCCAGGGTCATGTAGCAAGTGAGAACCTAAGGTTGGTCTCGAATCTGGTGCCCAGATCCCTACCCAGAGCTAAACAATAAAATAGACATGATATCAGCTGTCACTGTCACTTCGTTGCTCATCGATTTGCTCGAGCGGGCACCAGTAATGTCTTCATTTTGAGACTTGTTACTGTTTTTTGGCTTATTGAATATGCCACGGGGAGCTTGCCAGGCTCTACTGTGTGGGCAAGATACTCTCAGTAGCTTGCCAGACTCTCCGAGAGGGGCGGAGGAATCGAACCTGGGTCAGCCGCGTGCAAGACAAATGCCCTACTGCTGTGCTATCGCTCCAGCCCATGATATCACTGTCACTGTCATCCCGTTGCTCATTGATTTGTTCGAGCGGGCACCAGTAATATCTCTCATTGAGAGACTTATTGTTACTGTTTTTGGTATATCCAATACGCACGGGTAGCTTGCCAGGCTCTGCCACGCAGGCTCGATACTCTCGGTAGCTTGCCGGGCTCTCCAAGAGGGGCGGAGGAATCGAACTCGGGTCGGCCTCGTGAAAGGCGAACGCCCAACCGCTGTGCTATCGCTCCAGCCCATGATATCAACAAGTAGAAAAATATGTAAAAGAACGGATGGCTGGGTAATCAAGAATATCTTCCCCTTTATCTTGCATTTTTCTACACGTCCGTGGAACTGGAGGTTCTTGTGTGAAGCAAAGTCAACCAGAAGGAGAAAACCGTAGAGTGAATGATCCCATGTGTATTTGTCTATAAAGATAGTGAGGAAAGGAACAGACCATGTCTAAGGAAAACAAACTCCCGTAATCTGCTGACAGAGTGAAAGCCATGGCAGAGCGTGGACCGGACGGGGAGAGCTGAGTGCAGGGTGGGGGAGGGGTACTGAGTCTTTGCTGGTGGGTGTAGAGTGGGAAATTGGGACCTAAAACTTGTAAGCAGTTTGTATGCACTTAAACTCTTGAGACACTATCACCTTACAAGCATTTATAGTTACCCTGGCAACCCAGCACTACCTGGGTCTATAATTTATTCGTTATAAAAATTTATGTTCACACACTGTTCACCCTGTCATCCCGTTGCTCATCGTTTTGCTCGAGTGGGCACCAGTAACGTCTCCATTGTGAGACTCGTTGTTACTGTTTTTGGCCTGTTGACTACGCAATGGGGAGTGGATGGGCCAGCACACGGGTGGTTGGTTGGATTTTGGCTTGTGGACCACCGCCAGTGGTGTGGGGGCTCCTCCCAGGGGTGCTCAGGGGACCGAGCCCAGGATCCCACATGCAGAGTACACCATCAGCCCTGAGCTGTCTCCCCACAGTGCATCAGGAAGGAACTCCAGCCTCCTCTGAACCAGAGACGCAGAACTGAACAAGCCTGGGGCAGGGGTCACGGGTGGCCACCCGGAGGGAAGTGAGGGAAGGAGGAACATTGAGCCCGTGGCTAGACACCCCCCACTTCCCACTTTGCAAAGTTGACCCTGAGGCCAGTAGGACACCCAGGAGGAGCCTCGCTCCTTTCTCCCGCTCCCCTCACTGACGAGAACAAAGCGGCAATGAAGCCGCAGTGCAGCGAGGAGGGTGCGTGCCTGGCACACAGCCGCCCCAGGTTCATCCCCGGCATCCCTTACGGTCCTGGGCCCTGCCAGGAGGGATTCCTGAGCACAGAGCCAGGAGTAAGCCCTGCGTATCGCTGGGTGTGGCTGAAAATAAATTTATTAAAAAATAAGTAAATAGGGGCTGGAGTGATAGCACAGTGGGTAGGGCGTTTGCCTTGCATGCGGCCGACCTAGGTTCGATTCCCAGCATCCCATATGGTCCCCTGAGCACTGCCAGGGGTAATTCCTGAGTGCAGAGCCAGGAGTAACTCCTGTGCATTGCTGGGTGTGACCCCCCAAAATTTTTTTTAAATAAGTAAATAAAGAGAATAAAGGAGTGAAGACAGGGGCCAGAGGGATAGTATGGAGGCACTTCCCATGCTTGCAGCCAAACCCAGTTTAAAAGCTTGACATCTGGTCCCTGAGCCTCACCGGGAGTGATGCCTGAGCACAGAGCCAGGAGTAAGGCCTGAGCAGCCTCAGGTGTGGCCCAAAAGCCAGGGGAGTTGACTCCAGGCTTAAATGCTAGTGAGGAAAGCACTTTAGTTTTGACTTTTTTTTTCTGCCTTGCTCCCCATAATGAATATTCCTGATAGCACAGCGGGTAGGGTGTTTGCCTTGCACACAGCTGACACGGGTTCAATTCCTCTGCCCCTCTCGGAGAGTCCGGCAAGCTACCGGGAGTATCCCGCCCGCACGGCAGAGCCTGGCAAGCTACCCATGGCGTATTCGATTTGCCGAAAACAGTGACAAGTCTCACAATGGAGACATTACTGGTACCCGCTTGAGCAAATCGATGAATAACGGGGACGACAGTGCGACAGTGCTATGAATATTCCTGCTTATTATTACCTTTCCAATTATGAATGTCAGTGATCGGAAAACTTTTCACATGCTAATATTGAATTTTTTTTTTTTTTTTTTTTTTTTTTGCTTTTTGGGTCACACCTGGCGATGCACAGGGGTTACTCCTGGCTCTGCACTCAGGAATTACCCCTGGCCGTGCTCAGGGGACCATATGGGATGCTGGGATTTGAACCCGGGTCGGCCGCGTGCAAGGCAAACGCCCTACCCGCTGTGCTATCGCTCCAGCCCCAATATTGAATATTTTAAAACAACATTCTCTGGGGGGGAAATGTTTTTATTGAGTCACTGTGAGTTACAAAATTATTCCTGACTGAGTTCCAGGGGTACAGTGTTCCCGTCCCAGTCCCTGCAGCAGAGTCCACTTTTCTCCACCCGCGTCCCCAGCTGCCTCCCATTCCCTGCCGGCCTCTGTGGCAGGCGCCATCTTTCCCTCTTTACTGTCAGGCTCCGTGATTTACAATCCCGTGAGCCAGGGCTGGAGCGATAGCACAGCGGGTCGGGCGTTTGCCTCGCACGTGGCCGACCCGGGTTTGATTCCCAGCATCCCATATGGTCCCCTGAGCATCACCAGGAGTAATTCCTGAGTGAAGAGCCAGGAGTAACCCCCGAGGGTCAAACGTGCCGGGCGAGCCCCTTCCCCACTACCCTGTCTCTCCAGCCTCTGCCATTTTTCTTCTTCTTCTGGGACCGGAAGGGAGAGTTTGGGCCACACCCATCGATGCGCAGGGAACAGGGGTTACTCCTGGCTCTGCACTCAGGAATCACTCCTGGTGGTGCTCAGGGGACCATATGGGATGCCGGGAATCGAACCCACGTCGGCTGTGTGCCAGATAAGCTTTCTACTCCCTGAACCATCTCTCCAGCCTCAGTCTGCCTTTCTTTTCTTTTTTTTTTATTTTTCTTTCTTTCTTTCTTTCTTTCTTTCTTTCTTTCTTTCTTTCTTTCTTTCTTTTTTTTTTTTTTTGCTTTTGGGGTCAAACCCGGTGATGCTCAGGGGTTACTCCTGGCTCTGCACTCAGGAGTTACTCCTGACGGTGCTCAGGGGGGCCATATGGGATGCTGGGTATCAAATCTGAGTCGGCCGAGTGCAAGGCAAATGCCTCCTCCCTGGACTATAGCTCCAGCCCTGCCTTTCATTCTCAAGGTCCCCACACGTCAGAGTGTTCGGCTGACGTGACGGCACGGGCGTCATATCTGTATCATGGTGGTTGTGGTATCCAGACACAGGGCAGAGAGGGCCCATCACTCAGGAGCCGCAGTACGCGTGTCACCTGTGAAGGCGCTGGAGTAGAATTTGTCGCCAAGGCCATTTCTGTTTTCTTGATTTCCTAGTTTTCTCGGATAGTTCCAGCATCCCTGTCCTGGTGGCCTTCCCTGCTGGACCCAGGCCCTGCCAGCCCATGGTCCCCCATCTCCACCTGCTCCTGCTCCCCTTCATCTTTCTCTGACTGTCTGTCTCTCTCTCTCTGTCTCTCTGTCTCTCTCTCTCTCTCTCTCTCTCTCTCTGCTTTTTGGGTCACACCCAGCAACTCTCAGGGGTTACCCCTGGTGGAGCGTGGGGGCGCTTGGGAGAGCATATGGGATGCCAGGGATTGAACCTCGGTCAGCCGCGTGCAAGGCAAATGCCCTCCCCACCTCACCCGCTGAACTATCGCTCCCGCCTCTTCCCTTCATCTCTTGAGGGCAGTGGCCGGAGCTGCATCCTCGTGCCCCGTGGTGGACACTGCAGCCTGGACACTGGTCTCTGACGCAGCCAGTGATAAACCCTTCCACCCCGCACCACCTCACAGGACGTGCTGGGGCTCTGGGAGACCCCGGAGCTGGGCTGGGCCCCCAAGCTCATGCCGACTCTGGGTCCTTGGGGTAAGATACTGCGGTCCTGGCACCTCCTTCTCGGCCGGCCGCAGGTAGAGGATACGTACGTGAGGGGGTGAAGCTGACGCGGGCCCCGTGAGCGGTTGCTATGGGAACGGGGGTGCGGTAGAAAGTGCTGTCTGCGTGTCCTAGTCAGGGCTGTAACTGAGACGATGCGGCACGCAGAGCAGGGAGCACTGTCCCCCCTGTCGCAGGTGCTGTCCCACAACCTGTACACGGTACTGCACATTCCACATGACCCGGTGGCCCTGGAGGAGCATTTCCGGGATGATGACGACGGCCCCGTGTCCAGCCAGGGCTACATGCCGTACCTCAACAAGTACATTCTGGACAAGGTGAGCCCCTCGCCCGCCTCCAGCCTGCCCGGCACCCTAGCCCCGTTCCTGCTCTCAGGCCCCTTCCCCACTCACCCCTACCTCACCCTCGGCACCCCCTCCCTCTGTCCTCACACCCCCCCTACTCCCTGCCCAGGCACACCTGCAGAGCCCAGCAGGCACCTGTGCCCAGGACAGTGGGCTCTCTCCCACTGCCCTCCTCCTCCTCCTCTCTCCCCGCTGGGCTCCCCTTCTCCTCCTCCCCCTGCCCCCTGCCTCTCACCATCTACTCCTCTGCTCCCCGCTGTCCTCCCTCCTACCTCTGTCTCTGCTCCCCCTCTTCGGTCTTCCCTCCCCGCTCTGTCCCCTCTCTGTCCTCCCCTGGGCCTCACCCCTCCCTGTCCCTTACCCCCCTCCCACCCCGCTCCCGTCGTCTCCCCTATCCCTGGCTCGTCTTCCCTCTCCCCTAGATCCCCTCCTCACCTTGCCCCCTCACAGCCCAGTCTGTCTTGGTTTTTTGTTGTTTCTGTGTTTTTGTTCTTCTGGCAGTGCTCAGGGCTTACTCTGCGCTCAGGGATCACTCCCGGTAGTGCTCAGGGGACCATCTGGGTGGGATGCCAGGGATCAAATCTGGGTCAGCCACGTGCAAGGCAAACACCGCCCACTCGGCACTCAGGCCCCATGCTCTGCCTGGGCTTTCCCCTTCCTCCCTCCCCCGGGCTGAGGGCCGGGTGTCCCGGGTGACCGACTCGCGTGAGTGGGGTCAGTGCTGGGGCAGTGCGGCTGCGGGCGACGGGCCCAGCAGCCCCGGGGAGCCGGAAGCCTGGGCTGATGAGCAGGTTTGGGGCAGGTGGAGGAGGGCGCGTTCGTTAAGGAGCACTTCGACGAGCTGTGCTGGACCCTGACGGCCAAGAAGAACTACCGGGTGGACAACAACGGGAGCGGAGCCCTCTCCAACCAGGACGCCTTCCGCCTCTGGTGCCTCTTCAACTTCCTGTCCGAGGACAAGTACCCGCTCATCATGGTTCCCGACGAGGTGAGGCCCCTTGGCACTGTGCCCAGCTCCCAGCCCCAGGCCGAAGTGCCGCTGTCCTTCCTCACACACCCCTTCTTCCCCGCTCGCACGGCTGGTCCGTCCACACTCTCGGCTGTCTCCCCGGAGCTGCCCGTGCATGGTCCCACCTTGTCCTGGGAGACCCCGATTTCATTTCCCTCAGGGCTGTTGGCCCGCCTTGTTGGGAAAATGGCCTGAGGAGTCTCCTTTCCCCGGAGACGCCCAATCCACGAGCACACTCGAGATCCAACGGCAGAGGCCGGAGCAATAGTAGCACAGCGAGGAGGGAGCCAGCCTTGCACGCGGCTGACCCGGGTTCGATCCCCAGGTCCCCTGAGTCACTTCTGAGCACAGACCCAGGGGTCAGCCCTGAGCACACCGCCGGGTGTGGCCCACCCCTTTCCCCCAAATAAAGAGCTGAGGTGGCACGTTGAGCAGAGGGGAAGCGACGGGGGGGCCTTGCGGGGCCTTCCTCCTGCCCGCACCGCGCCTGGCAGTGCAGCCTTTGTTTCCCTCCCCGCCTCTCTGGAGGGAAGAACCAGGACAGGCCCCGCTCAGAGACCTAGACACGGAGGGCAGCAGGAGCCGGGCGGTTCACCCCTGGGGTCTTTCTCCCCGGGTGGTGCCGGGATTCGAACCCAGGGCCTCCACATGCCAGGCCAGTGCTCCGTGTCTGAGCCACCTCCCAGCCCAGTCCTGTTTCCAGTCCACCCGCATCCCTCTCTGCTCGGCCCCTCTCGCTCCAGAACTCCGGCTGACCCCCACCCCCGGCTTCTGATGTATGGGGGGGGCGCCGAGCACCCCCTGGGCTTTGAACGGGCAGGCCCCACCCCACCCCTGCAGCATCCCGGCCGCCCTGAAAGTGAGAGGGCTCCCCAGAGGGCTCCCCAGCAAGCTCCTGGCGCAGCGGAGGGGCCCGTGCTGGGTGCCTCCGGGCGCCCCTGCCAGCCCGGGGCCTCAGGCAGCAGAAGGGCTGCTGCGGGCGGCTCGGTGTTTGCAAGCGGCAGCAGGATGCACCCCAGCCACCGCTTCCTGTTCCTCGGTAACAGGCTTCCGGCCCCTGCCCTGCTTCCCCCACCCCCCCATCCCCGCACTCACCCCTCCAGGAAGGAGAGGGGGGTGCGGGGAGGCTGAGAGTAAGGACCCAGTGGGATTCAGGGGCTCCGAGCGCAGTGCTGGCCGTTCCCCCGGGCTGTGACTTACAAGTCACGTCCCCCTGCGAAGGGAGGGATTAGGGGAGAGCGCGTACCTCGATGGGATCTCGCACCCTCGCTTGGGTCTCGCACCCTCGCCAACACCCTACACCTCACTGGGGCCCTGCACCCTTGCTGGGGTCTCGCACCCTCGTTGGAGTCTTGCACCCTCACTGACACCCTGAACGCTCGCTGGGGCCCTACACCCTCCCTGGGGTCTTTTACCCTCGCTGGAGTCTCGCACCCTCGCCGACACCCTACACCCTCGCTGGGGTCTCGCACCCTCGCTGGGGCCCTGCACCCTGTCTCTGTTTTCTGGGATTTGTTTTCTCTGTCTGTCCCCAGCCCTCAGCTCCCACCTTCCACCTTCCTTTATTTTGTTATTGCTTTTATGGCCCTTTCTGTTTCAGTCTCAAACATTCTATTCATTATTATTATTATTATTATTATTATTATTATTATTATTATTATTATTTGGGTTTGGGGGCCACACCTAGTGACACTCAGGGGTTAGTTACTTCTGGCTCTGCACTCAGGAATTACTCCTGACGGTGCTCGGGGAACTCTATGGGATGCCAGGGATGGAATCTGGGTTGGTTACATACAAGGCAAGTGCCCGGACCACTGTACTCTTGCTCTGACCTCTGTTTTATTTATTTTTAAAATTTCTATTGAGGGGGCTGGAGCAATAGTACAGCGGGTAGGGCATTTGCCTTGCACACAACCAACCTGGGTTCGATTTCCGGCTTCCCATATGGTCCCCCAAGCACCGCCAGGAGTTATTCCTGAGTGCAGAGCCAGAGTAAGCCCTGAGCATCACTGGGTTTGAGCCACCCCCCAAAAAAAAAAATTCCTATGGATTGTGGGGCCGGAGCTACCGTCCAGCCGGTAGGGCACCTGCCTTGTGTGCAGCCCCGCCCCCAGGCTTGCTCCTCAGCACCCACCGACTGAGTCCTGAGTACAGAGCCAGGAATAACCCCTAAGAACTACTGGGGATGGCCCTGAAACAAAACAAACAAAACAACTGCTATCGGTTGAGATCCTGGGTTTCCAACTCAATACGCCACAATGCCCAAAACGGCTTCTCCTGCACCCCACCTCAGTGCTGTGGCCAACGGGGTGTCCCCGCCTCCCTCCCCAGTCCCCAACCCCCCAGCTCAGTTGTTGGATCATCCCTCCCTTTATGGGGCCTCCCTCCCCCTCCCTCCCAGGGTAGAGGGTGTGTGGGGTGCAGGTTGGAGCCCCCACCCCAAATCTCAGCCCTGGTCAGGGCCAGCAGCCGGTGTGCTGCAAAGCCCCCCCTGAGCCCCTCCCCCAGACGGCTGTCGCCTGGCGCTGGCCGCACCGGTCACGGGTTCCCCCCCCCCCCCGCCCCCAGGTCGAATACCTGCTGAAGAAGGTCCAGGGCAGCATGAGCCTGGAGGTGGGCCCGGGCGAGCTGGAGGAGCTGCTGGCCCAGGAGGCTCAGGCCGCCCAGACCGCAGGGGGCGTGAGCGTGTGGCAGCTCCTGGAGCTCTTCAACTCCGGCCGCTGTCTCCGAGGCGTGGGGCGCGACACCCTCAGCATGGCCATCCACGAGGTCTACCAGGAGCTCATCCAGGATGTGCTGAAGCAGGTCAGGCCCCGGGGGAGGCCAGAGAAGCGTGTGTGTGTGTGTGTGTGTGTGTGTGTGTGTGTGTGTCTGTCTGTCTGTCTGTCTGTCTGTCTGTCTGTCTGTGTATGTGAGTGTGTGTATCTGTATGTGTCTGTATGTGAGCATATGGGTGTGTGTGTCTGATGTGTGTGAGTGTGTGTGTCTGTGTGTGTATCTGGGTGTGTGTGCATGTGAGTGTGAGTGTGTGTATCTGTGTGTGCATGTGAGTGTGTGTCTGTGTGTATGTGGGTGTGTGTGCATGTGAGTGTGAGTGTGTGTGTGTATCTGTGTGTGCATGTGAGTGTATGTCTAGTGTGTACGAGTGCGTGTGTTTGCGCATGTGAATCTGCGAGTGTATGTGTGCATGTGAGTGTGTGTGCGCATGTGAGTGTGTGTGCATTTGCATCTGTGAGTGTGTGCACGTGAGTGTGTCTGTGTGTGCATATGAGTATGTGTGCATGTGAGTGTGTGAGTGTGTGTGTGTGCATGTGAAGTGTGTGATTCTGGTGTGTCTGTGTGTGCATGTGAGTGTGTGTCTGTGTGTCTGTGAGTGTGCATGTGAGTGTTTGTGTGCATGTGAATGTGTCTGTGTTTATGTGTGTGTATGTGAGTGTGTCTGTGTGCATGTGAGTGTGTGAGTCTGTGTGCATGTGAGTGTGAGTGTGTCTGTGTGCATGTGAGAGTGTGTGTGTCTGTGTGTCTGTGGGTGGGGGGCGGGGGAACACTGCTGTCCTGCCTCTGACTGTGCTCTGGCCGCCAGGGCTACCTGTGGAAGCGCGGGCACCTGAGGAGGAACTGGACAGAGCGCTGGTTCCAGCTGCAGCCCAGCTCCCTCTGCTACTTCGGGAGTGAAGAATGCAAGGAGAAGAGAGGCACGATCCCACTGGATGCGCACTGCTGTGTGGAGGTGAGGGGTCTCAGGGGATGTCACGGGGCACACTGCGGGTCAGGGAGAAGGCCGAGGTGGGTGAGCCACTGAGAAACTCCTGCTGAGTGTGTGTGATTTGAAGAGCTCTGGGGCCGCGGGGCTGTTCGCGTTTGTATCAGCAAGTCTGGCAGACTCCAGCGGAAGGGGCCCGGGAGAGGCTCAGAGGGCTGAGCCTAGGCCTGGCAAGCACAGCCCTGGGTTTAATCCCCGAGTACTGTGTGTGACTGGAGTGACTCCGGGCACTGCCAGGTCTGGGCCACAAAAATACAGACAAGCAGGAAAAAAATCGCAAAACTGTTCATCAACTATGGAAAATGATTGGTGAATCGTGTGGACTTTGCTAAAGATTTCAGAGGGAAAATGTCTTAAATCTCATATTACATAGCAAAAAGCACGTGTGATAGCAGGGAAGACTCTTTAAATGTCTTTCTCTTTCACTTTACTTTTACTTTTTTTTTTTTTTTTTTTTGCTTTTTGGGTCACACCTAGCGATGCTCAGGGGTTACTCCTGGCTCTGCACTCAGGAATTACTCCTGGTGGTGCTCAGGGGACCATATGGGATGCTGAGAATCGAACCTGGGTCGGCCACATGCAAGGCAAATGCCCTACCCGCTGTGCTATGGCTCCAGCCCCTCTCTTTCACTTTAATTCCATCCTCGTTGGCAATTTTCTCTCCCCATTCCTTCTCCACAGCCTTCACCTTCGGTTCTGTTCCTTGGTTCTGTCCGTTTTAGAAGCTGACAGCAGTTTTAAAAATTATAGCAAAAGAGGTATTCATAGGGCTAGAGAAATAGTGCAGGGGGTAAGGGACTTGCTTTGCATGTGGCTGACCCGGGTTCAATCCCCGGCATCCTATCTGGTCCCTCAAGTCTGCCAGGAGTGATCCTTGAGAGCAGGCCAAAACAAAAAAGGAAGGAAGGAAGGAAGGAAGGAAGGAAGGAAGGAAGGAAGGAAGGAAGGAAGGAAGGAAGGAAGGAAGGAAGGAAGGAAGGAAGGAAGAAAGGAAGGAAGGAAGGAAGAGAAAGAAATGAAGCATTGATCCCCTACAGGATGAGTGAATGTTGAGCACTTGATCCTAAGTGCACCTTATGTGAGGGGCTGAAAGCAGGCTTTCCCTGGGGGAGACTGGGTTCGATTCCCAGCACCACACGGTCCCCCAAGCACCCCTGGCAGCACTCCCCGAGCTCAGAGCCAGGAGTCGTCCCTGAGCACTGCCAGGCAGGGTCCCGAGCAAAACAAAGCAAGAATATTATATGAAAGAACTTGGGAAGAGCAGGACAAAGCTAGGATCCTGCTTCTGTGAGGTGTCAAGAAGAGGCAAAAGTGCAGAGAGAGAAAGTGAAGGTGACTCGGGGCTGGGAGGGCTGGGGAGGAGGAGTTATTGCTTAACAGGTAGAGAATTTCTGCTCGGGATGGTGAAAAAGTTTTGAAAATAGGTAAAGCTTACGGTTGCACAACATGTGACGCCCTTAGTGTCACTGACTGGTATGGGTAGAGGGCAAGTTTCATGCACTGTTTTATTTGATGTATACAGCATCACTTATACATCACACACATTGCTTTGGGGTGTTTACTGTTTAGTTTTTTTGGGGGGCCAAATCTCATGGTGCATGGAGGAATTATATATGGTACTGGGGTTTGAACATAGGCCTCCTACATGCAAAGAATTATTGTTCCTCCAAAGAGATCGGTTGGTGCTTGCCGACCCGGGTTCGATCCCCCACATTCTATACAGCCCCCTGAGCCTGCCAGAGTGTTCCTTAAGTGCAGAGCCAGGAGTAACCCCTGAGCACCACTGAATGTGACCCCCAAACAAACAAACAAATTATGCTCCAGCCTGTTGAGTGATCTTACCGGCCCAGATTCATTCCTTCTATTATTATTTTTGTTTGTTTGGGAGCCACACTTGGTTGTGCTGAGGGCTTACTCCTAGCTCTGTGCTCAAGGATCACTCCTGGCAGTGCTCTGGGCAACACGTGTGGTACCGGGGATTGAACCTAGGTCCACTGCATGCAAGGCAAGGACCTACTTGCTGCACTCTCTCTGGCCCCTTCGTTCCCTCTTACAGCCATAAGCATTCCACTGTCTCCATAGACACCACGTTTTGTTTATTCATTTCTTAAAAGAAAATTTTTTTTCTTTCTTTCCTTCTTTCTCTCTTTCTTTCTTTCTTCCTTTCTTTTTTTCTTTCTTTCTTTTTTTTTTTTTTTGCTACTATAAATAATGCTGCTATTGATGCTCAAGTTTCTGGATGAATATGTGCCTTTGTTCCTCCTGGGTATATAAATATCTAGGAGTACAATTCCTATATCATATGGTAATTCCTTATTTTTTTGTGGGGGGTGTTTGGGGGAGGTTTTTTTTTTTGGTTGTTGTTGTTGGGTTTTGTTCCTTGGGCCACATCTGGCATTGCTGAGAGGTTACTCCTGGCTCTGTGCTCAGGAATCATTCCTGGAAGTGTTCTGGGGACCATATGGGATGCCGGGGATTGAACTCAAGTCGGCTGTGTACAAGGCAAATGCCCTAGCCACTGCGCTATCTCTCCTGTCCCCATCATAAGGTAGTTCTATGCTTGATTTCCTGAGGGATGGTCAGGCAGATGATTTTTTGCTTGTTTGTTTGTTTGCTTGCTTGCTTTTTTTTTTGTGGTGTCAGAGATGGAACTCAGGTCCTCATACATGTAAGGCTTGTGCCCTCCTGAGCCACACTTCTGTCCAGGGCTCACCTGTTTTCCACAGGGACTGAGATTCTCAGTGTGAGAGGGGCGGTGTGTGAGGCCCCCTATTTCCCCACATTCTTGCCAACACTTGTTAGTGTACATTTGAAGAACTATCCTCCTTGGGCCCGAGAGATAATACAGTGGGGAGGATGCTTGCCTTGCACACAGCCCTCCCAGGTTTGATCCCCAGCATCCCTTTAAGTCCTCTGAACCACTAGAAGTGATTCCTTAGTGCAGAGCCAGGATAATCTCTGCACATTCGCCAGGTGTTGCCCAAACACCAAAAGGAAAAAAGGAAACACTCCAAATCCTCCAAGGGTCTGTGCATTGTGTCACTTCAGGCATGAGTCGTCACTATGGGCAGTCACAGGCCTACACAGCACGCCCCACCCCCGCCGCGGCCAGTAGGACGTGGGTAAACCTTGGACTCGAAGAGTTTCCGTTTCTCCCTAAAGTGGATCTAATAATGCCTGCCCGGGAGGGTTGCATGGGAAATGAGTAAGATGATGCAGAAAATAGTTTATACTCAGGACAGAAGAGGCTCAGTTGTGGTAACTATGATTTTCCATTAGAGTAAACCTGGGGAACTGGAGAGAGTCCAGGAGGGAAGGTCCCTATCCCGGATCCCGCAACAATATGGTAGGATGTGGCAAAAAAAAAAAAAGGGAAACTTAAGGAGGCCCAGGATTTGGTCTTGAGGCATCTCTCAGTCTTCCAAGTGCCTAGAACAAGGAGTGAGACTGTGCAGACACAGCAGGAATGTCTCTGGAGGGGCAGAGGTGGGACTCCTGAGACAGTTCCTGGCTGGATGAGGACCCGGGTTCCATCTCCCACCCCCATCCCCCCAGGAGTGAGATAAAAAAAAAAAAAGTGCCGGTGGAATGAGCTGAGAATTCCTCAGTAGGTGGGACTGTGAGAGAAAGAACATCTGCCTGGTGAGACCCCTCACGGGAGCCCTAGTGTTCTCCCGAATTTCTCTTAACACAATGAGACAGTCAAAACACAAAAGAGGAGTAGGATGGAAGTTTATTTCATCACGATGGTCCAAGGGATCACAGGATTCTTAATGCATTCGACAATTGATCCAAAGACTGAGGTTACATTTGTACCCTAAAACTACATCCCAAAGTGTCACTGAAGATCAGCAAGATTGGGCCGGAGCAATAGTACAGTGGGTAGGGCATTTGCCTTGCACCAACTGACCTGGGTTCGGTCCCCAGCATCCCATATGATACCCCAAGCACCGCCAGGAGTGATTCCTAAGTGCAGAGCCAGGAGTAACCCCTGAGCATCACCAGGTATGATCCCAAAAAAAAAAAAAAAAAAAGGGCCGGAGTGATAGCACAGTGGGTAGGGCGTTTGCCTTGCACTCGGCCGACCCGGGTTCAATCCCCAGCATCCCATATGGTCCCCCAAGCACGCCAGGAGTAATTCCTGAGTGCAAAGCCAGGAGTAACCCCTGAGCATCGCTGGGTGTGACCCCCCAAAAAAAAGCAAAAAAAAAAAAAGATCAGCAAGAGTAAGGATAGTTTTTACTTATGTTTAAAACAAGATATGGTGATATGGTTTCCAGACATACATCAGTAAGGCTTACCTTCAGTGACAGCCATACTGCTCACAGGGGCAAGTTGTAGCTCAGGGTGAGGGCATGGTCTTTGCCATCCTTTATGGGCATTGATGGTTGTGAATCCCAGGGGCTGTTAGGGATTCACACAGAGGAGTGTTACATTCTAGGGTTTGACTCTTACAAACTTTGAACCCTTCCTTGGCCCAACAGTATATCAACAACGTTTTCTTTCTTCCTCTTTCTCTCTTCCTCTCTTCCTCTCTTTCTTTCTTTCTTTCTTCCTTTCTCTTCTCTTCTCTTCTTTCTTTCTTTCTTTCTTTCTTTCTTTCTTTCTTTCTTTCCTTCTTCCTTTTCTTTCTTTTTCCTTTCTTTCTCTATCTCTCTGTCTCTGTCTCTCTCTGTCTCTCTGTCTCTGTCTTGTCTCTCTCTGTCTCTCTCTCTCTCTGTCTCTCTCTCCACAACCAGCAGTGCTCAGGGGTTACTCCTGGCTCTGCACTCAGGAATCACTCCTGGTGGTGCTGGGGGATCATATAGGACGCCAGGGATCGAACCCGGGTTAGCCGTGTGCAAGGCATGGACCCTATCCACGGTATTGTTCTGGCCCCTGGACTTTCCCATGAACTGTGCAATATTATAGCAGATCATAACAAATAACTTAAACCGGGACATAACATTTAGCAGGATCTGCATACTGAGTGGTGGTGATGTGACTAGGTGGTGATGTGTCTGGGGAGCACTGAGTACCAAAGCAAAAATGCCTTCACCCTCCTTTAGCCAGCAAAGTCTACAAAAATTACAGGAGGTCACAGGTGCCCAGGGAAGAGGGAGAGTTGGGGGGTGGCGGGGTTTGGGCTGGGGGCACCCCGAGTGTCCTGTGCTCATAGGCCGCCGCCTGCTGTCTCCTAGTTGCTGCCGGAACGGGAGGGAAAGCGCTGCGTGTTCTGCGTGAAGACGGCCTCCCGCACCTACGAGATGAGCGCCTCGGACACGCGCCAGCGCCAGGAGTGGACGGCTGGTGAGTGAGTGCTGGCGGGCCGGCCCCTGGGTTTCCGCGACCTCTCGGTTGCAATGACACTGTGGCCAGTCGGAGGCTGGAGACGGGACCTGAGCCACGAGGGACCGCATCCCACTCGGAGCCCCTAGACTCCTGCTGACCCTCTCGCGTGTGGCCTCCGCAGCCATCCAGACGGCGATCCGGCTGCAGGCTGAGGGCAAGTCGTCGCTCCACAAGGACCTGAAGCAGAAGCGGCGCGAGCAGCGCGAGCAGCGGGAGCGCCGCCGCGCCGCCAAGGAGGAGGAGCTGGTGCGGCTGCAGCAGCTGCAGGAGGAGAAGGAGCGGAAGCTGCAGGAGTTGGAGCTGCTGCAGGAGGCGCAGCGGCAGGCCGAGCGCCTGCTGCAGGAGGAGGAGGAGCGGCGCCGCAGCCAGCACCGCGAGCTGCAGCAGGCGCTGGAAGGACAGCTGCGGGAGGCCGAGCAGGTGCGGGCGGTCTGGGGGCGGGGCCTTGGCGGGGCGGGCGGGGCGGGGGCGTGGCCTGGGCTTCCAGAGAGCGCCTGTGGGCGTTTCCGGGGCGGACCATGGTTGCTTAGGGGCGTGTTGGGGGCGGGACCTGGGCTTCCAGGGCGCACCTATGCTGTTTGTGGGCGTTTTGGGGGCGGAGCCCAAGTTTTTAGGGGCGTGTCTGGGGCGGGGCCTGGGGAGGGGAAGGGTTGAAGGTGGGCCTTGGAATTAAGGACTTGTAAGGAGCTCAGAAAAATGTATGTGGCATCAGCGCCCATCTCTGGGCGGCACCTGTTGGGTAAAGAAGAAGTGACGGGCGCAGGACCTTGGCTAGGAAGCAGGACCAGAGAGCGTGGGGTACTTTTTGGAGTCCTCTGCCCACTCCTTGGCTAGAGGCGGGGCTCGGAGTAGGAGGAGCCTCTGGAGACCGCCAAGGCGGTGAGTTTGGACCCAGGTTACAGCAGATTCGATGCAAGTTGACAGTGAAAACAGCTTGGGAAATGCAGGATGGAAGGAAGGTGGGCGAACGTGGGGGCCAACCAGGCCGGTCAAAGCGCAGCGATTTCGAATCTGGGTCTGGAGCCCGAGATTCGTGGATTCAGCCCCAGCCCTGATTCAACCCCTCTGCCCCTCAGCTATATGGATTTTCATCGCCGTTAATAAAAATTGCCGTTTACTCCGTGCGATGGGCCAGGTTCCAAATAGCAGACAGTTTTAGTTATTAACACGATACCTTAGTTATCATCTAAAAACACAGAACAGGGTCTGGAGAGAGAGTGCAGATGGGAAGGCCTTGCACGCTGCGGACCCAGCTAGAAGCTTGGCATCCCATATCTGAGTATCACTAGGAGTGATCCCTGCGTGCAGAGCCAGGAGTAACCCCTGAGTATCGCTGGGTGTCACATACCCTCACCCAATAACAACAACAGCAAAATAATACGAATTATATCTGAGGGGCTGGAGTGATAGCACAGTGGGTAGGGCGTTTGCTTTGCATGCGGCCGACCCCGGGTTCGATTCCCAGCATCCCACACGGTCCGTCGAGCACCGACAGGAGTAAATGAGGTAGGAATGCATGAGGTAGGAGTAACCCCTGTGCAACGCTGGGTGTGACCCAAAAAGCAAAGAATTAAGTCTGAGCCTTGAGCCTCACATCCTCCTCCCCCACCACCACCCCGTGTAGCCTCTGTCCACTGGCCGCGTCTGACCTGGACAGGCTCTCAGAAAGGGATCCGACCCGGAGCCGTCCGGGTCACCGCCCCTTTCCCTTTATCCTGCGTCTGTGTCCCGCGCAGGCCCGGGCCTCCATGCAGGCCGAGATGGAGCTGAAGAAGGAGGAAGCCGCCCGGCAGCGGCAGCGCATCCAGGAGCTGGAGCAGATGCAGCAGCGGCTGCAGGAGGCGCTGCAGCTGGAGGTGAAAGCGCGGCGCGACGAGGAGGCGGTGCGCCTGGCCCAGACCAGGTAGGGACCCCTCCCCCTGCCCCCCCCCACGGGCTTCTCCTCCCGCACCCCCCCCCCGCACCCCTCGTCCTGCTGCCGCTCACCCCGCGCCCGCCCCGCAGGCTGCTGGAGGAGGAGGAGCAGAAGCTGAAACAGCTGCTGCTGCTGAAGGAGGAGCAGGAGCGCTACATCGAGCGCGCGCAGCAGGAGAAGCAGGAGCTGCAGGAGGAGATGGCGCTGCAGAGCCGCTCGCTGCAGCAGGCGCAGCGGCAGCTGGAGGAGGTGCGGCAGAACCGGCAGCGGGCCGACGAGGACGTGGAGGTGAGCGCCGCGGCTAGAACCCTGGCGCCGGCTCTGTCCCGGTCGGGCTGTGCAAACGGCTTCATCCCCTTGAGTTTCAACGCCCCCCACACCCCACCGTCTTGAAAAGGGACCCTCAGAGCATTGTTGTGATGCTCTGAGATTCAATGAGAACATGAAGAGATTCCGTGAGAAAATGCATGACGTTTAGTGAGTAAGGAACACAGAAGAAGCATGAGCAGCTGTTTTTGTTTCCTTTTTGGGGGGTGGTCACAACCGGCAGTGCTCAAGACTTACTCCTGGCTCTGTGCTCAGGATCACTGCCAGTGGCACCCCTCAGACCATGTGGTGTCAGGGATCAAATCAGAACCTTCCACTGCTTGCCATGCAGGAGCTCAGCTTGGGGGCTGCCTCCCCTGCCCCTTCCTTGGTTGCTTGGTTGGGTTCGGGTATGGGGGTCATCCTCAGCAACTTGACTGTGCTCATCACTGACCCCTGGTGGTGCTCCAGGGATGGCACATGGTGCCGGGGATGGAACAGGGTCTGTGGGGCGCAAGGCATCCTTTACCCGGGCACAGTCTCCTGAGCCCTTCCTCTTAGCTACTAGTCTCATTAATATTAATCTGGGCAAAAATTTCCTCTCTCTGCCTTCTAAGCCCCTCCCCCACTCTTTTAACTGTTCCCCTTGGACACCAGCTGTCCACACCAGAAAAACTCTTTTTTAAGGTTGGTTTTTGGTTTTGGTTTTGGTTTTGGTTTTGGGCCACAACCAGAGGTGCTCAGGGCTTATTCTTGGCTCTGAGCTCAGAGATCACTCCTGGCAGGGCTCAAGAGACTATAATGGAGTACCGGGATTAAACCTGGATTGGCTGTGTGCAAGGCAAGTGCCCTAGTCATTGCACTATCACTCCAGCCCCTTTTCATTTATTTATTTAAGGTTTAAAAAAAAAATTTTATATGCTTTTTTGTTTTATTTTGATCAAACCCGGTTCAGCCAGATGCAAGGCAAACATCCTACCCATTGTACTATCGCTCCCCCCACACACACACTTGTGGCAAGCTTCCAACCACTAGCCTGTCCTCCTGGCCCCTGTTTACCCTCACCTTGGACATTAATCTCATACTGTAGATACAATTTTTTATACCCCACAAATGAATGCATCATTCTATACCTGTCCCTCTCCTTCTGACTCATTTCACTCAGTATACTCTTTATACCAATCCATTTATAAGCAAATTTCATAACTTCATTCTTTCTAACAGCTGCATAATATTCCACTGTGTAGGAGTACCACAGTTTCTTTATCTAGTCATCTGTTCTTGTCCTGCCCTTTTTTAAAGCAATTTGGGGGGTCACACCTGGCAGTGGTCAAGGCTTATTCCTGGCTCTGCACTCAGTGATCAGTCCTGGAGAGGCGCCAGGGACCATCTGAGGTGCCAGGGATTGAATCTGGGTTGGCCATATGCAAGGCAAGCACCCTACCCGCTGTACTGTCACTCTGGCACTTTTTTCCTTTTGTTCTGGCCTGTTTTTTTAAGTTTTTGATGGAAGAGGGTCTGTGGGATGCAAGGCAAGCACCTTAACCCCGTTGCAATCCCCCAGCCCCTCCCCTTAGCTACTTTTCTCATGAATAATAATCTGGGCAGCAGTTTTCTCACCATCTTTTTTTTTTCTTTTTGGGTCACACCCGGCGATGCACAGGGGTCACTCCTGGCTCTGCACTCAGGAATTACCCCTGGCGCTGCTCAGGGGACCATATTGGATGCTGGGAATCGAACCCGGGTCAGCCGCGTGCAAGGCAAACGCCCTACCCGCTATGCTATCACTCCAGCCCCTTCTCACCATCTAAATACTGATTGTTTCGTTGGCTTACTTGGTTCTTATAGAAAATTCAAACAGAAATATGTAACATAGAAAGGGCAAGTTTCTTTTTTTCTTTTTTCCTTTTTAATTGAATTACCGTGAGCTCCAGTTACAAAGCTTTCATGTTTGAGCTTCAGCCATACAATGATGGAACACCCATCCCTCCACCAGTGCACATTCTCCACCACCAATGGTCCCCCATCCCCCCCCACTTCCCAACCCTCCCCCTGCCTCTGTGGCAGACAATTTCCCCCAAACTCTCTCTACTTTTGGGCGTTATGGTTTGCTGTACAGATACTGAGAGGCCGTCACGTTTGGTCCTTTATCTACTCTCAGCACGCATCTCCCAAGGGGCAAGTTCCTCTGTGGTTCCCACATCTCTCACCCTGGTGGAGCCCTGCAGAGAGACGGTGGTGAGGTCCTGGACAGGGTCCATGTGGGTCCCAGGACGAATCACTTCACGTCCTTGGAATGTGTTTGTCTTGCTCAGAAGGCTAAAGAGATCATAAATGTACTCACACCTCTTAACCGCCTGACCCACAGAAGCTGTAATTAGGATTAATTCTCTTACCCTTCAGGGCCCCCGAGTCCCCGGGAAGTGGAGGCCACCTCCGTGCCTATAACTCATTGGAACATACACGCGGTGTTTTTCCAGAGGTTCTAAGGCTTTGTCAGGTCCTAAGGGGGTCTTGAAGTGGGGGTTCTGGCCCACCCGCCCCTACACAGTGCACTTGCCCTGCCCCTACAGGCTGCCCAGCGGAAGCTGCACCAGGCCAGCACCAACGTGAAACACTGGAACGTCCAGATGAACCGGCTCATGCACCCGATTGAGCCTGGAGGTGAGCTGGGTGGGACCTTGGATTGAGGAGGGTGGGGGAGGACGGGGGAGGGGGGTATCTCCACATCTGGGGGCCAGCGTGGAGCTGCAGGGCCGGAATCCCTCAGCCTGTCGTCCTGACCCTACTCGCCTTGGCCTTTCAGACAAGCGGCCCGCCACCAGCAGCTCCTTCACAGGCTTCCAGGCCCCGCTGCTGGCCCGCCGGGACTCCTCCCTGAAGCGCCTGACCCGCTGGGGCTCGCAGGGCGACAGGACCCCCTCCCGGAGCAGCAGCGAGCAGCAGCCGAAGCCCCTCAACGGTGCCAGCGAGGCGGCCCAGCCCGCACCCGCCGCTCAGGAAGGCCAGCCCGATCCACCACCGGAGCACGAGCCCGTGTGAGCCACTCGGCCTTTGGCGCGCCAGGGCCCGGTCACAGTGGGGCTGTGCGTGACGTCAGCCCCTGCGGAAGGGGGACCTGAGGGCCCCCCCCAACCCAGGAGGCAGCCCAGATGGAACCCGGTGGCACTCGGTGCAGCGTCAGACTCCATCCACAGCATGGGGGTTCTCTGGGCTCCCTGCGACTGCACCCCACGCCTTAGCCCCGAGGGCCCCGGCTGCAGCCCTGGGACAGAAGAAATCGCGGCCCAGCGTGGGGCCCCGCCTCCCAGGGCGAGGAGGCCTGTTTCCAAATAAAAACTGCTCTTGGAATTACATCGTGGCCACATCTGCTCCCGGCTGCCGCTGCCACCGCTGTCCCCCTTCTTCCTCGCTCTGTAGCTGCGCGGGTCCCGGTCCCAGGAGGAAGGGTGCTGCAGGGGCTCACGGGAAGGCGCTCCGCCACTGGCTGGCCGGCTGACTTCTGTCCAGCTTCGTCATCTCTGCACTTCCGTTCGGCTGTGCTTGGTAGCTCAGAGATAGTGATCGTGCCCAGGGGGGTGTTTGTGGGATTGTCGTAAGGAGGATGTAGTTGGCATATAAGCCACTGCTGTTAGTAGTATCACTCCAGAAGTTCTTGTGTTTTTTGTAGGTTTTTTTTTTTTAGCTTTTTGGGTTGGGTTGGAGCAATGGTACAGTGGGTAGGGCGTTTGCCTTGCATGCGGCCGACCCAGGTTCGATTCCTCCACCCCTTTCAGAGATCCCGGCAAGCTATCGAGAGTAGCTCGCCTACATGGCAGAGCCTGGCAAGCTACCTGTGGTGTATTCGATATGCCAAAAACAGTAACAACAAGTCTCACAGTGGAGATGTTACTGGTGCCCACTTGAGCAAGTCAATGAGCAATAGGATGACAGTGACAGTGACAGCTTTTTGGGTCACACTCGGCAATGCTCAGGGGTTTCTCCTGGCTCTGCACTTAGCAATCACTGTTGGCGGTGCTCAGGGGACTACATGGGATGCCAGGGATTGAAGCCGGGTTGACCGTTTGCAAGGCAAATGTCCTACCCGCTGTGCTATCATTCCGAACCCCTCTCCAGAAGTTATCAAACGCCCAAAGATAATGCAGGGGTGAAGGTGTTTACCTTGCACACAGCCAACCCCGATTCAATCCCTGGCATGACATATGATCCTTCAATCACTGCCAGCCCTGAGCACAAAGCCAGGAGTACTGTGTTCTGCTGGAGGTGACCTAAAACAAGACATAAAAATACCTTTGGGTGGGGACCAGAATGATAGCCCAGTGGGTAGGGCGCTTTCCTTGCATGCAGATGACCTAGGTTTGATCCCCGCCATTCCATATGGTCCCCCAAGCACTGCCTGGAGTGATTCCTGAATACAGAGCCAGCAGTAACCCCTGAGCATTGCTGGGTGTGGCCCCAAACCCCCAAAAATAAATCACTGCATCACTGTATCACTGTAATCCCGTTGCTCATTGATTTGCTCGAGCAGGTACCAGTAGCGCCTCCATTGTGAGACTTCTTGTTACTGTTTTTTGCATATCGAATATGCCACGGGGAGCTTGCCAGGCTCTACCATGCGGACAGGATACTCTTGGTAGCTTACTGGACTCTCCAAGAGGGACGGAGGAATCGAACCCGGGTCGGCCCTATGCAAGGCAAACGCCTTACCGCTGTGCTATCGCTCCAGTCCATCCTGAGATGGGGAGCAGTGGGGCCTCAGAGAGGGCAATACCTTGCCCAGAGTCTCAGGAAATGATGCTGTGCCCGCTGTTGACCCCTTGCCCGCTGCTGACCCACAGGGCTGTTCCCCTGAGACAGGTCTGGGGTCTCGGTGGCTGGCTCTCTCCTTCCCCCGCTCAGGCTGACTCACTCGCTATTCTTCTTGCCCTCCCTCACGGCTACTGCAAGGCTGAGGCCTTTGTGTACGCTGCCTATGAACTCCCCTCGGACCCCACCTCCACCCTGTCCCCGGGCTAATCAGTCCGCAGTGGTCACTGGAAGCTCATGCCCTTGGTTGCCAAGTCCCGCGCCCTTACCCCCACCCACACGGCTAAGAACAGTCTCACCCCGTCTCCCTCCAGGCAGATCTTGTGTTCTGGTCACTCAGGGAAAGCCAAGCTCCCGTTCCTGGGTGGGGCTGATGAGGTCCAGGGGTCCCCCTGCTTTTGCCCCTCCCTCCAGGCAGTTCTCCTTGATTCCTCTGGCCACACCTTGGCGGGCCTTTCCTCCGACCCCTCTCTCACTGGGTACTCCATGCCGGGAGGGCGGCACCTGTCCCCGACAGCGCCCCCCCCCCCCAGTGTCTGACTCTTCGGTGAATGCCTGCAACAAACGCCTGTTAAACGGATTCCTGGATGAACAAGTTCTGTAACGAATGACCTGTCGTCACACGGCCTAAAAGTGATGCATCTTAAGGGTCAGAGAGACGGTTCAACAGGCTGAGTGCATACTTCGTATAGGGGAGGCCCAAGTTTGATCCCCGGCATCACTTGGGTCCCTGAACACAGCCAGCAGTGATTCCCCAAGTACAGAGCTGGGAGTTGCTCCTGAGCACTGCTAGACATGACCTCTCCCCGCAAAAGAAGTGATGCATCCTTTTTTTTTTTTTTTTTGCTTTTTGGGTCACACCCAGCAATGCACAGGGGTTAGTCCTGGCTCTGCACTCAGGAATTCCTCTTGGTGGTGCTCGGGGGACCATATGGGATGCTGGGAATTGACCCAGGTCAGCTGCATGCAAGGCAAATGCCCTACCCGCTGTGCTATTGCTCCAGCCCCAAGAAGTGATGCATCTTTTTTTTTTTTGCTTTTTGGGTCACACCTGGCAATGCACAGGGGTTACTCCCGGCTCTGCACTCAGGAATCACCCCTGGCGGTGCTCAGGGGACCATATGGGATGCTGGGAATTGAACCCGGGTCGGCCGCTTGCAAGGCAAACGCCTTACCCGCTGTGCTACTGAAGTGATGCATCTTAAGAAGACTGAAACTCATGTCCATTGACATTTTTTGGGGGAGGGGGCACACCCAGCAATGCTCAGGGGTTAATTCTGGCTCTACTCTCAGGGCAGTGCCTGGGGAACCATATGGGATGCTGTGGATGGAACCCAGGAGAGCTGTGTGCAAGGCAAATGCCCTACTCACTGTACTATCTCTCTGGCCCCAAGTCCATTGGTTTGTTCAATCATTTTTTTTTTCCTTTTTGGGTCACACCTGGTGTTGCACAGGGGTTACTCCTGGCTCTGCACTCAGAACTTATCCCTGGCGGTGCTCAGGGGACCATATGGGATGCTGAGAATCGAACCCGAGTCGGCCGCGTGCAGGGCAAACGCCCTACCCGCTGTGCTATTGCTCCAGCCCCTAATTTTTTTTTTCACTCTTGTTATTGTCAGATATCGTGCTAGGACCTCACTCTCTGGCACAAAACAAGGCAGGCCAGAGTCTTGCCCTCTTGAAACTTTTATGCATTCTGCTATTAAAGTTCTTCTGCCAGTCTCCAAAACTCTATCACAAGGAACTTCAGTACAGGCTAAACTCTCACGAGACAAAGCTGCGAGTGTGCATGGTACAGATTTCAGGGGTGGGAAGTGAGATTCAGATTCCTCAGTGCAGCCACGGATGTGGCTCAGGGGCAGAGCACAGAGCTAATAACAAAGCTCTAAAAATAATAATAATAATAATAGAAGTATTAGGTCGGGCCTGGGATTTGAGATGGCCAGGAAAGAGAGCAGGACAAGAAGCGAACAATCAGCAGAAAGTAACACAAACCAGCCAGGCACAAGAAGTCGAGATTCTAGATACCAAATGGGAGAATTAGTGGTCTCCACGTTAAAGTAGAGGAGCTCTGTTTTGGGGGGACCCACACCGGGCAGTGCTCAGAGTTTACTCCTGTCTCTGAGCTCAGGGATCACCCCTGGCACGGCTTGGGAGACCATAGGAGGTGTCAGGGCTCAAATTTGGTCCATGCAAGGCGAGCGCAACCCACTGTACTATCTGGCCCCAGGAAATCATCGCGAAGGGCTGGAGAGACAGTACAGCAGCTAAGGTGCTTGCCCACGCACCCTTCACAGTCCCCTGGGCACCACCTGGAGCACGTCCTAAGCACTGAGCTTGGAGTAGCACCTGAGCACTGACAGGTGTGGCCCCCAACCAAACCCCAAAAAAGGAGCAAAGGAAAAATTAATTTTCACCTGATCGATTTCCAAATGTTCTTTACCAAAAATATTTCTCTCTGATAATTTCACCTTCCCTACTTTCAACCACGGAGTTCAGAGTATGTGATTTACAATACGGCACTTATCTTGCATGCGTGAGGCCCTGGGCTTGGTCTCTGGCTACACACCACACACACACACACACACACACAGACACACACACACACACACACACTTCACTGCTTAGCTATCCTCTATCAATCATGCACTAGTCAAAATTGAATCTTATCGTTCCTGAAACATGAGGAACCCCGGGGAGAGCTCAGTGGCAGATGCCTGCCTTGTAAACTGGAGGCTGTGAGTTTGATCCCCAGCACTGCTCCACACGGGCCAGTGTGATCCTGGCGGTACGACAGAGTGTGTGAGCACTGTCACTACACTGTGCCCAGCACCACAACTAAGCACGTAAACACGTGTGCTTTCTACTCACAACATCAAAGGAAGGGAAAGGTTTTTTTTGGGGGGGGTCATACCTGGCGATGCACAGGGGTTACTCCTGGCTCATGCACTCAGGAATTACTCCTGGCGGTGCTCAGGGGACCATATGGGATGCTGGGAATCGAACCTGGGTCGGACGCGTGCAAGGCAAATGCCCTACCTGCTGTGCTATCACTTCAGGAAGAGAAAGGTTTTTTAAAAAATAAAATTCTTGGGGTTGGAGCAATATGACAGTAGGTAGGGCACTTGTCTTGCACACAGCCAACCCAGGTTTGATCCCTGGAATCCCATATGATCCCCTAAGCACACCAGGAGCGATCCATGAGTACAAAATCAGGACTAAACCCTGAGCATCACTAGGTGTGTCCCCAAAATAAAAATAAAATAGAATAAAAAGAAAATAAATAAACAAATTCCTGAGACACTAGACAAGCGACTTGAAATGCTGCTAGAGGGTTTATAAATGTGGGGGCTGAGAAATGGCTCAAAAGTTGCACAAGTGCTTTTTGTTTTCAAATCAGGAGGCTTCCAAATCTTTCGAAATGACAATGGCTTGCATTGTCAACTGAACAATCATTAGTGATATTTGTGTTTGATTTCTTTTTTTTTTTCAGGGGTGAGGGGAGGGCGCCCTAAGTGGTGGGCAGGGGGTGGTCTCTGCTCCAGGATCGTCACCAGCCATGCTCAGGGGACCTCAGTGTGCTGGGGCCCGAGCCCAGCCAGGCGGGAAGCAGGCTCAGAGAGTGATCCCATCACCCAGAAACATGCTCTCTAATAGATTGCTGCAATTTGATGGGGGGGAGGGAGGGAAGGGGCTGGGGGAAACGACCAACTCAGAGTCAGTCACTCCTATAGGAAAATTCAACTTCCGGGGCTGGAGCGATAGCACAGCCGGTAGGGCGTCTGCCCTGCATGCGGCCGACCTGCATTTGATTCCCAGCATCCCATATGGTCCCCCAAGTACCGCCAGGAGTAATTCCTGAGTGCATGAACCAAATAAGTCTAGTTTGGGCTTGGTTTGGTTTGGGGAAGACACGTGGCAGTGCTCAGGGCTTACTCTTAGCTCTGTGCTCAGGAATCGCTCTCAGTTGTGTGTGGGGGACCATATACTATCTTGCCAGACAGGACTAATAGTGATGAACATATGACCACATAGGGAAAAAAATAGCTTGCTTATTTTGGGGGGAGGGGTCACATCCAGTGATACTCAGGCTGTGCACTCAGGAATTACTCCTGGCAGTGCTCAGGGGATCATACGGGAGGTTGGGGATCTAACCCAGGCTGACCACGTGCAAGGAAAATGCCCTTCCCCCTTGTACTATTGCGGGAATGCCCCAATAGCTTCCCTATCTCATGGAGAAATTCATTTCTGTGGGCCAGAGTGATAGTACAGCAGGTAGGGTGTTTGCCTTGCACGCGGCCGACACGGGTTCGATCCCCGGCATCCCATATGGTCCCCCAAGCACTGCCAGGAGCAATTCCTGAGTGCAAAGCCAGGAGTAACCCCTGAATTCCTGAGTGCAAAGCCAGGAGTAACCCCTGAGCATTGTTGGGTGTGACACAAAAAGCAAAAAAAAAAAAAAAAGAAAGAAAGAAATTCATTTCTGGAGTACTTCAGGTATTTCAGGTATGGTACTTTCCTTGCACTTTTGAACAACCTGGGTTCAATCCCAGGCACGACATATGGTTCCCTTAGGCCTGCCAAAAGTGATTCCTGAGCACAAAGCCAGGAGTAAGCCTTGAGCACTGCCAGGTTGGCCCCAAATAAAACATTTTTACCCTGGCATTGGGTGGGAGTGATAGTACACAGGGTAAGGGTCTTAACTTGCACGTGGCTAACCCAGGTTCGATCCCCAGCATCCCATATGGTCCCATGAACACCACCAGGAGTAATTCCTGAGTGCAGAGCCAGGAGTAAAACCTGTGTCTTGTCAGGTGTGGCCCAAATAAGCCCCCAAAGAAAGGAAATACAGTGTTTTTAGTTTCAATTTATGTATGTATTTTGGTTGCAAGCTCCTACCTGCTGTGGTGTCACTCCGGCCCCAATTCAATGCAGTTTTCAGAGACAGATTTGCTAACCCTATCGAAGCTAATGGAGCAATAGCACAGCGGGTAGGGCGTTTGTCTTGCACATGGCGGACCCGGGTTAAATTCCTCTGTCCTTCTCGAAGAGCCTGGCAAGCTACCGAGAGTATCCCGCCCACATGGCAGAGCCTGGAAAGCTAGCCGTGGTGTACTGGATATGCCAAAAACAGTAACCAGCCTCACAATGGAGACGTTCCTGGTGCCTGCTCGAGCAAATCCATGAACAACGGGACGACAGTGCTGTAGTGCTACATTTTGGTTGCAAAGAAGTATTATGAGACTTGAAATCAAGAGGATTTCAAACATGCAAATAGGATGTGAGGGTATCTGGCTGCGACATCTGTCACCCCATTGATCGCCAGGGTTGATTCTGCTGATCTGGCTGGCTAGGCGGGTGTCCCCTTCCTCCCTCACCGCTCCTTGTGCGTCCCTCCCGAAGCTGCGAGCTCGGTCGAAGAGGACAACCTTCCCTGAGACGGGCCGGTCTTGGGTTGAGGGTGTACGAGTAGCTGCGCTCCCCTGCTAGAACCTCCAAACAAGCAAATATATTCTATGGTAATTCAATGTTTTGTTGTTGTTTTTTTTGGCTCACACCCGGCAATGCACAGGGGATACTCCTGGCTTTGCACTCAGGAATTATTCCTGGCAGTGGCCAGGGGGACCATATGGAATGCGGGGACAGAACCCAGGTTGGCCGCATGCAAGGCAAACACCCTACCCACTGTACTATGGCTCCAGCCACGGCAATTCAATTTTGAGGGGAAAGTGGAATGAAAATACAAATAGAAGAGAAAAAGGTACCGATTAGGAGCAGGAGAGGACTTGCAGGACTGGAAGTACAGATTCCACCCCAGAACCACTTGGTCCCCAAGAAACTCTGGGTGTGGTTCAAAATTTATAGGGGGAGGGGCTGTAGTGATTGCACAGTGCGTAGAGTGTTTGCCTTGCATGCGGCCGACCCGGGTTCAATTCCCAGCATCCTATATGGTCCCTGAGCACTGCCAGGAGTAGTTCCTTAATGCAGAGCCAGGAGTCACCCCTGTGCATTGTCGGGTGTGACCCAAAAAAGCAAAAAACAAACAAAAACTTATGGGGGAGGGGAAATGTATCTAAAGATGCAGCTACATTTGTGAGTTCTAAAGAATTTGCATTTTTTTTTTTTTGCTTTTTGGGTCACACCCAGCGATGCTCAGGGGTTACTCCTGGCTTTGCACTCAGGAACTACTCCTGGCGGTGCTCGGGGGGCCATATGGGATGCCGGGGATCGAACCCGGGTCGGCCGCGTGCAAGGCAAACGCCCTACCCGCTGTGCTATCGCTCCGGCCCCAAGAATTTGCATTTTTAAGGTGGATAATTTAAATCTGTGGGATTTAAGTCTTACCCAATCTACCTTATTTTTGTTTATTTGGGGCTTGGGTCTTAGGCCTTGCTCATAATTTACTCTTAGCTCTGTGCTCACTCCTGGCAGTGCACAAGGGGTCATTTAGAATGCCAGGGATTGAACTTGGGTCAGCTGCATGCAAGAAAAGCACCTTACCAGTTGTACTATCTCCAGCCCTATGAACTTCTTTTTTTTTGAACTTCTGTTTATTAAATTCGGTATGTCATTCGAGACCTTCCACATAATTTTGTTTTGGGCTGATACCTGGCTGTGCTCAGAGTTTACTCCTGGCTCTGTGCTCAGGGATTACTCTTGGCAGGGCTCAGGGGACCACATGGGGTGCCAGGGATGGAGTCTGGGTAGGCCGCGTGCAAGGCAAGCGCCTTACCCCCGTCCTGTCTCTCCAGCCCCAACAATGATCATCTTTTTAACAAAACGACGAACAGTATTATAGATCACCTGAAGATGTGCAAAGATCTGCATCGTTTTGTGTTTTGCTTTGTTTTCTTTCTGGCCTGGATGTGGGCAGGGGTCCCTCGCAGTAAGTGCTCAGGTGACCATGCAGTGCCGGAATCAGACTCAGGGCTTTGAGGTGTCTGAGGTGCCTCAGAGGTGACCCTCCGAGGTGCCTCTTTAGCCCTGCGTCATTGCTACACGTTCTCTGAGGAGGACAGGTGCAGAAAAGACAAAGGGCTGGAGAGCTAGTGCCGCAGCCAGGGCACCTGCCTGGCATGCAGCTGGTCTGGGTCCCATCCCTGGCATCCCCTGTGGTCTGTCTCCTGAGCATTTCCAGAGAGATCTCTGAGTGCAGAGTCAGGAGTAAGCCCTGAGCCTTGCTTGGTGTGTCCCTCCCCCCCTCCACCCAAAGAAAAACCAAACCAAAACAAACAGGGGAAGACCACTATCACAGAGAACCTGTTAGTGGAAGGAAGAGCGAGGCCCGATGATAGAGCCTGCAGCGAGGGAGAGTTCCAGCCAACACTTGCACCTCGGCTTCCTCTCCTGCGAGTGGGCCCAGGCCAGGACACAAGGAGGTGTGAACAGCTGAGATCTGAGTTCGTGAGAGGAAACGATTCCCTGAGCTCCGCTGCCGGCCAGCAAGGCTCATCAGGGCGGGGGCAAGAAGCGCCAATCTCGAGAGACAATACAAATAAAGAAACATATTCGTATTGTCTTATTAAAACATAGTATTAAAAATAAGGCATTAAAAATAAGGAAAAATAAAGAACATTTCCAGGACTTCAATGTCGGGCTGAAAAATAGCTCCTCAGGCGAGAGAGATAGTCCGGGAGGCCAGGCACTTGCCTCGCACACAGCTAACTCAGGTCTGAGTCCCCAGAATTGAGTAGGGTTCCCTGAGGATAGAGCCAGGAGTAAGCTCTAGCATGGCTGGATGTGGTCCAAAAAGAATATAAAAACAAAACAAAACAAAACTGGCCAACACGGTGCCCAGAAAGCATATAGCAGGTAGGGCTCTTGCATTGCACATGGCCAACCTGGGTTTAGTTCCCAGCACCCTACCCGGTTGCCCAAGCACTGCAGGAGTAATTCCTGAGCACAGAGCCAGGAGTAACCACTGAGCATCACTGGGTGTGGTCCCTAAAGAAAACAAACTAAAAAAAAAAGTCAATTTGCTCCTTAAAAGCTTAGAATAGGGGCTGGAGTGATAGCACATCGGGGAGGGCATTTGCCTTGCACGCAGCTGACCCGGGTTCAATTCCCAGCATCCCGTATGGTCCCCCAAGCACTGCCAGGAGTAATTTCTGAGTGCATGAGCCAGGAGTGACCCCTGTGCATCACCGGGTGTGACCCAAAAAGAAAAAAGAGAAAAGAAAAAGAAAAAGAAAGCTTAGAATAGGGGCTGGAGTGATAGCACAGCGGGTGGGGTATTTGCCTTGCACGCAGCCGACCCGGGTTCGATTCCCAGCATCCCATATGGTCCCCTGAGCACCGCCAGGAGTGATTTTTAATTGCAGAGCCAGGAGTAACCCAGAGCCAGGAGTAACCCAAAAGGGGGGGGGGAAGCTTAGAATAAATTTATTTAGTTAATTTTTGTTTTGGGGCCACACTCAGCAGCGCTCAGGGCTGACTGCTGGCTCTGTGCTCAGGGATCACTCCTGGCTAGCTCTGGGAGCCATGTGGAGTGCCAGGGATCAAACCCTGGTCAGCCACATGCAAGGCAAGTTCCCTAACCATTGTACTATGGTAACTGTACTACGCCAACCCCACAAGATAAAAATCTTTTATAAAATAGGAAATCTGCTTGCTCTTCCAGCCCATGTTCTCCCTTAAGCTTATATCTTGCTTGCTTGTCTCTTTGTTAAGTTTTTTTTTTTTTTCACTCCGGAGAAGCCCCAATTCTCTCTTGAACATGTATTTCCTGTTCCTAGCTCCCTCACATCTTTCTAAATGTTTCATTCAATCACGACTATCTTGCTGCACTAAAGAAGCAAAAGGGGCCAGAGTGATAGAACTGTGGGTAGAGATTTTGCCTCGCACTCAGCTGACTCAGGTGGATTCCTGGCATCTCACACAGTCCCCTGAGCACCGCCAGGAATGATCCCTGAGCTCAGAGCCGGAGTCAGCCCCGAGCCCCTGGCAGGATTGCAGTGCTGCTCAGCCCTGCAGTGCCAGGGATTCTTCGAGTCCTCCCCCAACACCCACGTTGGTGCTCCGGGACTGTAGGGCTGCATCTGGTTAATGCCAGCTGGGGTTGACCACACACAAGGCAACCATCTGAACTGCCGTGCTATCTCCCTGGCCTCCTTTTCTTATACATTTAAGGGGCAGGCTGGGATAACAGGACCCTTCTAGATCTTAAATAGGTTAAATGAGGGGCCAGAGAAAGAGTACATTGGATAGGGCATCTGGTTTGCTTTGCATATAGCTAACCTGGATTCAATCCTCAGCACCACTCATGGTCCCCCCCAAGCTCCAGCAGGAGTGATCCCTGAGTGCAGAGCCAGGCATACGCCTGAGCACTGCCAGGTGTGCTCTCCTCCACAAAAAACGCTAAATGCAAAATGAAAAACTGGTCTGAGGACGTGGGTCAGTGGCAGAGCACTAGACTTGATGTGTGAGGCCCTGGATTTAATCCCTGGCAACAAGCAAGTGAGAACAGAATTTTACACGTCTGCAGGGAGAATGCTTTCCTTTTAAAAGGCAAACGTGGGACTAGATCAACAGTGCAGCAGATAGAGTGTCTGCCTTGCACAAGCCCACCCAGATTCCATCCCTGGCACTCCATACGGTCCCCAGAGCACCACCAGGAGTGATCCCTGAGTGCAGAGCCAGGCATAAGCCTTGACCACAGCCAGGTGTGCCCCTCCAGCAAAAAAGGGGGTGGGGGGTAAACGTATCAGATGACAACACCGGGGAAGAGGTAAGAAATCCAGGACCAAACACTGTTAGTTGCATAAACCTCTTGAAGCCGAAAAGGCCTTTTATCAAAATCATAGGCAGAATCCTGGGGTGGGAGTCTTATCATTGCTTCCCTTTATGTGTGTGTTTGTTTTTTGTCTAAGCTCAGTGCTGCTCAGGGGTTACTCCCCGCTCTGTTCTCAGGAATTACTCCCCGCGGTGTATGAGGGACCATCTGGGATCCTGGGAATCGAACCTGAGCCGGCCGCGCTCAAGGCAAGCGCCCTACCCGCTGGCATTCATTACCTTCTCCAGCCCCAGCAGCAGCCTCTGAAACGGCTTCTTCCCTGGAAGGATGACGAGGTTGGACTAGGTGACCTCTAAGTTCCCTTCCAGCTTTAAATACCCTTCCACGAAGCTTGCCAGACTCGTTAGACTGGCCCTGGCGCTCCCTCCCGTCCTCCTCCAGCCGCGGCGCCCGCCTCTCCCACCAGAGGGCGCTGCAGGCGGACACACGGCAGCGTGCGGTGGGCGGGGCGGCGGGCTCCGGAGCGACTCCGGGAGGCGCGGGGATTGGTGGCGACGCGGGCGGAAGGGGGCGTGGCCCCGAGGCCGCCCCGCCCCCGCGGGCTGCGCGGTGACGTCACGCTGGTGGGGGCGGGGCGGCCGCGCAGCGTGTGACGCCGCCGCCGCCGCCGCCGAGCCGGGGATTAATGGGAAAAGTTTTGGCAGCAGCCGGAGGAGCCTGCGGAGCCTGCGGGACGGCGGCGGCGGCTCCCGAGCCCGCCGGAACAGGTCAGTCCAGGTCGGGGGACGCGGCGGGCTCGGGCCGGAGCGGCCAGCGGGCGCGGGGCGCGGGGCGCGGGGCGCGGGTTGGGCGCGCGGCGACGGGGGTCGCGCCCCCAGCCCGAGCCGCCTCCAGATGCTGGGGCCGGGCCGCCGGGGTCCGCACTCCCCGGTGGCCCCTGGAGCCCGACCGGACGCCCCCCACCCCGCCCCGCCCCGTGTGCCCCCGCCCGGGCCTCGTGGCTGCGGCGCCCCCACCTTCCCGACTCCCCGTGAGCCCCGTGACATTCGGGGTGCCCGCCCGCGCCCCCGCTCCCCGCCGCTCCTCGGGGACCTTCCGTCTCCTGCGTTCCCCGTGTCCCCTGCCCGCGTCCTCCCATCCTGTCCTCTCCCTCCCCGCTTCCTTTTCCTATCCCGTGGCCCCCCGCCCCTCACCCCCGCTGTTGCGCGCCCTAGGGTGCCCCTAGATTGCCTTTTTCCTCCCGACGCCTGCAATCGGGCGGGGGGTCCCCCTCTCCACATACCCTGTCTTCCCTGCAGATGCCCCTAGCTTGCCCCGCTCCGTCCGCGTCCTCCTGTCAGCTCCCGGTCCCCCCCTCATGCTGTCCCCCTCTTCCCTTGCCTCCCGGCCCCCCCTGGCCTCCGCACTTTTTAGCTCAGCGCGCGCTCCCACCTGCTGCGGAGGTTGGGGTCGATGTGGATGTGGGAGGGCGGGGGTCGCCTGATGTCTATTTGGAGATGTTCCATCCGTTGCTGCCCCCCCCACCCCATCCGTTGCAGGGGCCAGGGTGGCGCATCAGGCGCGCGCGGCTGCTCCTCGCGCTCGCAGACTTCCCCATCGCGGGTCTGCCGACTTCCAGGAACCCTTGGGGAGAGGTTGGCCGCGGGCTTGGGCGCACGCCAGGGGTAGCAGGAGGCCTCGTTCCGCCGGCAGGATCCCCTTCCAGGAAACTGGGCCCTGTCCTTCCACCCCAGGACGGTGCCAGGGGCTGCCCGCTCCAGCCCTCCTTCCCTCTCTCCCTCCCTCCCCAGGGCCCCAGCCAGAGGTCGGGAGAGAAGTCTCCAGCAGCTGACGTCCCCGCCTCCCCCCTGCCGCATGCCTGTGGTCCTCAACCTTTCCCCCTCTCTGTACTGGCTCCAGAATTTCTCTCTCCCCCTCCTTTGAGTTTTGAAATAGATTGCCAGCCGATAGCCTTGGGGCTGGCCGACATCTGTCCCTTTCATTGGTGGCCTCAGCCTGCTGCCGATGTGCTCTCACCCCTCTCTGGCCAATGGCATGCGGGCTGGTGGCTCTGATGGGTGCTGGTGCGTTTCCCTGGGGAGCTGGGCCCTGGGCATCCCTTGGCCCCGTTGTGGCCCCCCGGGGGTGAGGCCCCTGATGCAGGATGCCTTTCTCTCTGGGCCAGCCCTGCCCACCGCCTCTGTGGTTTGTCCTGGATTTTCAGCTTCTGGAGGTTCTTTCCGTTTGCACGTCTTTCTTTGCCGGTGGAGAGGTTTTGGGGGAGGAAGGAAAAGCATCCAGCTGGTGCCCACGTTGGATCCCGGTGACTTCTGAGGGCGGGGGCCCAGCTGCGGGCGCGGAGACGGGGCCCAGGTTTCTAGGTCTCTTTCCAGGAGCTCTGGGCCTTGGCAGTCCCCGGGAGCTTGGTGGAGATCCAGCTGAACCAGCCCGACCAGACTCGGTGTTTTGGAACCCTCCGGAGCACTGACCCTTTTCTGGGAGAGGGGAGTGGAGGGTGGCCACGGGCAGCCCTGAGCCGCACCCGTAGGTGGGTCGGCGGGCTCCGGGCAGAATAGACCGGGGGGGCGGATTCCTTGCCCCTATGAGGAGTGCGGATGAAGCTCAGGTGGTGTCTCGGTCCAGTCTCTGGCCCCCAGGGACTTGAGCGAGCGGCAGAGCAGTTTGCTGCCCTGCAGTGGTGAGGGGGTGGCGGGCAGAGAGCCCAGGGTCAGTGCAGGCCTGCGGAGCCGCCGGGAGCCCGCACCCCGGCCGAGAGCTTTCTGCAGTGTGGCCGCCTCCACGGACAGGACTGGCAGTGACCGTGGCTCCATTCAGGGTTTTTTCTTTTTTCTTTTTTTTTTTTTTCTGTTTTTTGCACCACAACCAGCAGTGCTCAGGCCTTACTCCTGGCTCTGCACAGAGCTCAGGGGACCCTGTGAGGGGCCGGGGATTGAACCCAAGTTGCTCCCGTGCAAGGCATGGGCCCCACCCGCTGCACTGCCCCCTGTACGATCTTTGGATCCCATTCAGGGATTTTATTCATATTGGAGGTTTCTTGTGTGTGCATCTTGGTATTTTTTTGTATTTTGTACATTGGTATATTTTGTGACCCCTGGCATTGCTCAGGGGTCACTTTTGACGGTGCAGGGTGGGGGCGGGCATGTATGGTGTTGGCCACTTATAAGACTGGTACTCGAACCTCCGTACTCTCTTACCCCCGTGTTTTCTCTTCTCACCGGGCAGTGCTTAGGGGCAGCTCCCAGCTCGGTGCTCTGGGGCTGTCCCCTGAGCTGCTCAGAACCATGCAGGACTGAGCGTCAGACTGGGGTCATCACGAGCAGTGCAAGCCCCCCAGCCCCTGTACTATCTCCCTGGCCTGGAAACGGGTTTTTTTTTTTTTTTTTGGACCACACCCAGCAGTGCTCAGGGCTTACTCCCGGCACGACCCAGGGGGCCCTAAGTGGTGCCAGGGGTGGACCCTGGGTTTGCCGCCTGCCAGGCCGCAGCCTTCCCTGCTGGACTGTCGCTCGGGCCCCCATCCAGGGCTGTTTGCAGAGTGGACACACGCCAGGGGTGGGCAGAGCGGCCCCCGATCTGTCTGGCCGCCTTCCTCCTCGCCTTCCCTCTGCTGCTTTCCTCCCTCGCCGGCCCCTTCCTCAGCCTCCCCTCCCCCCAGGGCCTGGTCCGAGGACGGTCAGGCCTGGGCCCTGGCCCGGACGCCACTGTCCCTCTCCCTTGGTGATGTGTTTTTGTTTGGGGGGTCACACCCGGTGGTGTTCAGGGCTGACTCCTGGCTCTGCACTAAGGGACCTCTCCTGGTGGGGCCTGGGGGACTGTGGGGGCTGCCGGGGGTCAAACCCACCCACTGTGCTCTGGCCCCTGGGCTTCTGCTTTGCCTCGTGCTGCTGTGGCCCCTCCTGGGACTGTCCTTGTGAGGTTCACGCAGTGGCCAGCAGGACCCGCCGCTCCGGAAGCTGCAGGGCTGGTGTCCCCGAGGGGGCGCTCCCTCTCTCTCTCGGGCGTCCCCTGCTGTCCAGGAGGCGGCGTGACCTCTGGCCCTTCTCCAGGGTCTCTCACTCCGGCAGCTGCCTCCCAGCCCGTCACACCCGTGCTGGGGACACGCGTCATCACCCTCCTTCCACAGGCCCATGCATGCGTCCTGGGAGGTGCTGGCCAGTGGCTGCTGCTCGGGGACAGTGGGGTCCGCAGGCAGCACCTCTCCATGGCTCTGGGCCCTGGTGGACGAGCCCCTGTCGCAGCTGCTTGTCACCGCAGGGCAGCGGGAGAGCTGGGAGGACGCGCCCCCCCACCCCCAGTCCTGGGGTCAGGCGTGTGGGTCTCCTGCTGTGGCCGGTGGTGCCTGGTGACTCGGGTGCACCTTGGGTCTCACGTCCACGCGCTCGCTCGGGGCGGCCCCGTGGAGGAGCTGCTGCCTGTCGGGGTGTGGGCCCCCCGGGGAGGGGGCAGCGCTGTCCCGGGGCTCGGCTGACGCCGTGGGTTCTGTTTCTCTCCCGCAGGGTGGTGCGGTGTTGGGGGCATGTACCGGGCACTCTCGCGGCGGCTCCTGCACACCCACAGATGAGGACAGGCCACCCGAGAGGTAATCCCGCCCCCCCCCAAGCTGTGGACCCTTTCACGGAGCACTTTGGGTGCTCACCCCTGAAAGCAGTCCCCTGGGGGGGGGGCGGCTTGGTTTCCTGTTGGGGACAGTGACCGGTATGGGGCACCGGATTGGTAACTTGTTGAATGAACCAGTGACCAGACTTCCTTCCCTGCCCACTGGGCTGCCTGGCCACGGGGATGGGCCCCCCTCCCCGCCCCCCCCCCCCCCCCGTCATCTTCTTTACTTGGGGGAGGGGCTGGAGCTGCTCCTGCCCCTGGCCGTGCTGGGGGCTTGATGCTGGGCGCTGGGTCAGTCACGTGATTGGGACGGGCCCCTTCCCCACCTCTGTGTGCGTCTCCTGCCGTGGCTGCCCCCGACCCCCCGCCCAATTTCCTTCCCTTGCATCAAGTAGATGTTCTTTGGGGCCTGTTCACGGTCTGTGTCTCGGGCTCAGGCACGCTGCAGACTTGAAGGTTGAGAACTTGTTTCTTCCATCAGTGTTTGGCACTGTGGGTCCCCTCCCACTCCCGCCCCCACCCCCCCACCGGACGCTGCTCTGGAGGCCCCGTGACCCTTCCCCTGTGTTCTCAGGATGCCCCTCGGCGGGCTGGGCTGTAGGAACTGCCCAGGTGGGAGCAGCGGGGGATTTGAGGTTCATTGTCCCAACTGTTGGGAGGCCAGACCCGGGCGGGGTCCCCGCGGGGGGCCGGGGAGAGCTGGGGATCCTGCCTCAGGGGTTGGAATCTCTGAAGTCCCCTGGTTCCTGCCGCTGTTTACGGGCTGTGCTTCCCTTTCTCCGCCTTGAACCCTCCGCAGCTTTCCTGGTGCCCAGCGGGATCCCTGTCGTGTGTGTTGGGGGGGGGGAGTAGGAGGGTCTTGCAGGAAAGCCTCAGGCCGGGGCTCCCCCGTTGTCCAGCCCAGAGTCAGTTCTGTCTTCCGAGGGAAATGTGACAGAGGAAGAAGGGGGCCGCCAGGGGCTTCTGCAGCCCCCAGAGGGCGGAGCAGGCCCCATCCCTGCCCGACAGGACTGCTTCCTCACTTGCATCCTAGGGCCATTTGTCCGGCCGGTCCCCTTGTCTCGGCTTGTGGGACAGCGGGGGGGAAGGGGGGTGCCCTTCCTTCACCCCGCAAAGGTGAGGCTTTGCCATTGCCAGAGTCTTTCATTGTTCACCTCAGAAAACTGACCCTGAGCTGGGGAGGTGGCCCCGAGGCCGTCGTGCCGTCGCCTTTGCTCCCAGCCCGGCCCCTGCGCCCAAGGATGTCACCCCCAAGCAGGACCCCCTCCCCCCAGGAAAAACCCCAGACCCAGAAAAACCCTGCGGCATGCCCTTCTCAGTCTTTCTTGCCGGGACACACGGGCCAGGCCTCTGGCACGAGAGAGGACGTCAGGTGTCACGTGTCGGGGGCACCGAGCACGCAGCCGTGCTAGGCGGGTGCTGGTCAGCACTGAGGAAGCTGGACGTGGGCTGGGCCTTGAGAGAAAGCTGGTGTAGGAGCCGGGGACTTTGTGCCAGGAGCACTGGGCTTGGTCCCCGGTACTCGAGTGGTGCCCCCCCCCACCCCATACTGTTGGGAGTCAGCCCCCGCACTGCAGGGTGCCAGCCAAAATCAAAAGAAAGAAAAGGAAAGAAAGACAAACGAGAGTTGGTTTGGGGGCCACACCCAGAGATGCTCAGGGGTTGCTCCTGGCTCTGCACTCCAGAATCACTCCTGGCAGTGCTCAGGGGCCCTGTGGGATACCAGGGGCTCAAACCTAGGTCTGCTGCACTCAAGGCAGGCACTTTACCCACTCTACTGTTGGCTTCAGCCCCGAGAGTGGGTTTATTTTGAAGTTTTTATTGACTTGTTTATGTATTGGCTTTTGCCCCACACCTGGGCTTACTCCTGGCTCCGTGCTCAGGGAATCACTTCTGGCAGTGTTTGGAGGACCATCTGAGGTCCTCGTCATCAAAGCAGGGTACGTTTGAGCTCGGCTAGGGCCTAACTCCTTGTACTGTCTCTCCAGCCCCTGGTAGTCATTTCTTAAGGGTTAGTTGGAGCAGGGAGTCCGAGACTGTATTAACAAACCTTTTATACTTTGTGACATTAAAATCCATCTGTCAGTATTGTGCTTTGAATGAAACGTTTTACTTAAATTGGGTCATTGGAAAGTATCGGTTCACCGGGTTATATAAATCTTACAATGGTTGACATTTCATTTTACACTGTCAGTAGGGCAGTAATATCTCCACTGATAACACCAGGAGAGACTTCAAATATAGGGGCCGGAACCATAGTACAGCGGGTAGGGCTCTTGCCTTGCACGCCGCCAACCCAGTTTCGATCCCCAGCATCCTAGATGATCCTCTCGAGTTCCACCAAGAGTAATTCCTGAGTGCAGATCCAGGAGTAGCCCCTGAGCATCACTGGGTGTGCCCCCGCTCCCACAAAAAAAAAAAAAAGAAGAAGAACAAGAAGAAGAAAAAGGAAAGACTTATCAGACCCACACAAGCTTTTCATGATTTCATTTTTCTCTTGAAGGCTTAATTTTTATCATTGGTCACATACCATCAGATTCCTTTTCTCTTTCTTTATTTTTCCCCCCTCTTTGCAGATTGAATTCAGGACCTCACACACACATGGGCCACATCCCTGCCCCAGAAATGCTTTTCCAAACTGATTTTTTCCTGACTTGCAACCCCCGGCACGAGGCCCCGGCCCCCACCTCCGTGAGAGTCGGGGGGTCGTCAGGCTCCCAGCCCTGGGCACCCTGCGTGGTGACTTGCAGCTCCCCCACCCCCTTTCCCTTTGAGCCTGGTCTTCAGAGTCTCACGCCTGCCCTGCTGTGTTGTCATCTCCACAGCTCTCCCGACACCACTGCCAGACGCGCCACAGCCAGCAGGGACACCGCTCTGCACGTTCTCGTGGGAGGGTCCCGGGGGACCACAGAGGCTCCCAGGTGTCGGGGAAGCTGTCTCGTGCCTCTCTCCGCTCTGTTAGTTATTGCCAGCCCAGGTGCCGTTGAGAAGGGCTTTTCCCTGCTCTCCCGCCCTCTGCGGGGCCTCCTCGCCTTCCCGCCGGCTGCTGGCACTGCTCCCGAGGGAGAGTGGCCCCGGGGGGCCTCCTGGCTGCGGCTCTGCGGGGCGGGAGCACAGGCCAGCCCTGCACTCCCAGGCGGCATTCACCAAGCAGGCCAGGCCTCGAAGGCAACGCCATTTACATCACACCGTGTGGGCCACGTCATACGGGCCACGCCATGTAGGTCACGCCTTACAGACCACGTTGGTGAGGCCATGCTGAGCAGGCCACACCATGTAGGTCACACCGCGCAGATTATACCATGTCAGTCACGCCATGCAGGCCACGCCATGTAGGTCACACATGGCAGACCACGCCATGCAGGCCACGCCATGTAGGTCACACCTTACAGACCACGTTGGTGAGGCCATGCTGAACAGGCCGCACCACGTAGGTCACACCGTGCAGACTACACCGTCATGCCATGACGTCGGTCATGCCATGCCGTCGGTCATGCCATGCAGCAGGCCACGCCATCTAGGTCACACAAGGCAGACCACGCCATGCAGGCCACGCCACATAGGCCACGCTGTTCAGGCCACGTCTATGGGCGACGTCACGTGGCCACACTGTACAGGCTACGCCATCCAAACCACGTCCTCTGGGCTGACCATGTAGGCCACACCGTGCAGGCCACGCCAGGTAGGTCACACCATACAGACCATGTCATATGGGCCGTGCTGACCAGGTCACACCATACAGGCTACACCATGCAGGCCACATCCTGCAGGGCATGCCACACAGGCCAGCTGCCCGGGCTGTGCCTTAGAAGCCACACCACAGGCCACGCTGCACGCACTGCGGGCTGCCAGCCCTGCCTCACACCAGGGCTGGCAAGTGTGCCAGGACCCAGAACAGACCCCGAGTGCTCCTCTTTGCCCTCCTCTTTCCCAGGTGCTCCTCTTTGCCCTCCTCTTTCCCAGGGGGGGTGTGTGTGTGTGTGTGTGTGTGTGTGTGTGTGTGTGTGTGTGTGTGTGTGTGTGTGTGTGTGTGTGTCCTCCACTTAGCTCCATCCTCCCCAGCAGGGTGCGTTTTCGCTCGTTTTCCTTCATTCCTAAGTAAACTCGTTCCTGACTCCTTCTGCTCTCTTTGCCTCTCCTTTTGGCCTGGGCCCTCCGAGAGCCCCCAAACTCGAGTCAGTCACCAGGGGCAGGGCGAGACTCTGGCAGGGACTCTCTGGTATGAGGAGGCTGAGTGTCGCTCCTGGCCTCTTAACAATGGGACAGATGCCAAGGGGATGTGTGCACGCGCGCTCCCGCCAGCATAGAGACCAGGATCTGCACGGGACCCAACTCGGGGCAGGTCCTCCTGCCACCAGCCCTGTGGAGCTGCTGTGGCCAGGGGGGCCCAGGATGACCAGAAACCAGTAAAATAATCGGGTGGTTCCTGCCTGGGAGCGCTCGCAGTAAATCCCCCAGGCCCTCGAGGCCTTCGTGGGGGAGCACTGTTCTTGGAGCGCCAGCTGCTCCAGCAGAGACACCCTGCCATGCCCACACGACGGAGAAAGCTCCACTTGGATGGTGTCTTTTCTGGCTTGACGGCCACACCCAGGGCTGCGTGGGAGCTCGTGCTGGCTGTGAGCTTGTGGGGCCCAGGCGCTGTCAGGGACCCCGGCTTCCCTCGTGCAGAGCACATTTTGCACGTGCACAATCAGTTGAACCGTCTCCGGCCCTTTCTATGGAGGGAGGGGGCACGGGGGGTGGCGAGCTGTGTTTTGGGGCCCTACTCCGCTGTGCTCAGGGGGGCCGTCTCGTGGCAGGGATTGAGCCTGGGCCTCCTGCGTAGTCGACCGAACCCTGAGTGAGTTTGTGTGGCAACTTGCGGCTGGAGAAGAGAAGCTGCCTCTGCTCGAGTGGCTCTCCAGGGCCGAGGGACCCGCGTTCCCCTCCAGCTCCCCGCCCCTTGGCTGGTAGCAAGCGGATTCCAGCCAGAGGCAACCCCCCTGGCCCGGAGCAGGCGCACGCCTCCTCCTCCCCCACCACCACACCAGACCTGCTTCTCCCAGATGCTGCTGGAGGCCGCCCTCCTCGGATGGGCTGGGGAAGGGCCCCTGGGGGTAGCGGCCGTGGGCCCCGGGGCCCGGGACACGCCCTGACACGGCACCGCGTCGGGCGCAGCTGGGGCCAAGTTAAGGATCTTGAGGCGGGTGCTCGGAAGGGCCCCGGAGCGGAGCGCAGTCACGAGTGTCCCTTTTACGAGGGAGGCACAGCCGGGCCCGGCCCAGGAGAGGAGGCCAGCACGGCGGCAGCGGCGGCCGCAGGATGCTCTGCCGCTGGCTCTGAGGGTGGGGCGGGAGGCCAAGGAATGCGAGGAATGGAACTCGAGAAGCGGGCGCGCAGGGCCGCAAACCCTCCTGGCTCCGCTGCACGGGGCCGCCCTGCCAGCGCCTCGGCCGGCCGCACCGCTCCGTCCGGGCTTCTGCGGAACTGGCAGAGGATGATCTGTTGTTGTTGTTGTTGTTGTTGTTGTAGTTGTTGTTGTTGCTGGTGGGGGCGGGTATACCCAGTGGTGCGGGGGTTGCTTCTGGCGTTGCTTAGGGGACCGTATGGGATGCTGGAGATTCAGCCCGGCCCCTGTGTGTGTGTGTGTGTGTGTGTGTGTGTGTGTGTGTGTGTGTGTGTGTGGCAGAGGGGAGGGGAGATTGGGTTGGGGGCTGCTGCAGAGTTCAGGGCTTTGGGCTCTGTGCTCAGGGGGTCCACTGAGTGGGGGGGTGTTGTATGCAGTGCTAGGGATCGCGCCCAGGGTGACAGCGTGCAAGGCAAGCACCTTAACCACAGTACAACTCCCCGGCCATGGTCACAAGCGTCAGAAGCCTCTAAGCGTGGGCCGGCTTGTTCCAGAGGCAGCGGGCCACTGCTCTCCGGCTCGGCTGCTCCCCCCACCCTCCCGTTCGAAGACAGCCTGAGCCTTGCGCTCGCCCTTTGTGGCAGGTGGGGATTTCGTCTTTTCCAGACTGATGCACGTGACAGAATGGTCCCCGGGGAGCCTCTTGGGGGTTCCCCAGGGGCCAGTGAGAGCATGTGTCCGAGAGTATCTGGTCAGCGGGGTTGGGAAACTGACCCCCACCTTCAGCGGTCCGGGCGGCGGGCATGGGTTTCTCGCTGCCCGGAGGGGTCGGGATTGGTCTCAGTCCGATCCCGGCTGCCCCCCCCCGCCGCTCCTCTTTCAAACCCTGTTGGTTCAGCTGCGTTTTATTGGGTGCTGGGGCCCTGGGGACAAGGCGTGAACTGTGCAGATGAGGCATCCCGGCATTTCTCCGTCCGCTGGTGCTGATGTGGGGGTGGGTGGGGAGGAGCAAGGCAGCCCCCGTGCCTGACGGTGGCGAGTGTGGGGGTCTGAAGGAGGCCCCACCCAGAAGGAAGGAGTGGGACCAGGTGAGGGCCTGCTGGCAGATCTCCTGGGCAGGAAACCTCACGGGCGGGCGGAGATCAGGCGCGTCAAAGGCCCAGCTAGCCGGAGGGCGTGTGGCGGGCGCAGGGGGAGGGAGAGAGGGGCGGAAAGAGACCAGGGGGTCTGGGTGTCCAGTGTAGACGCGCTTCCTTCCCGTGGCCCTAGCTCGTCCCAGTCTGTCCACCTGCCTTCTCGCCGCCCGGCTCCGGCGGGTTGGCTCCCGGGCATCTGTGGAAAGTCAGCTGCACCCTTGGGACAGGGCACTCGATCCAGCTCATGTCCTTAGCGGGTGGGTCCCTGGTCTGCCCTCCCACATGCGCACGCACGTGCGCGAGCACACACACACACACACGCACACACACACACACGCGCACACACAGCATGATTTCAGAGCTGATGGGATTGGTGAGCCCAGGAACCGAGAGGAAGCTGCCTCTTCCTTGCGAGTAGAGTCTTGTGCGCGTGTGCTGGGGTACGGACCCGTGTGCCCAGGAAGGGCGCAGGCTGCTCTGGCCAGGCCGTTCTGGGGTGCTCCGTGGGGTGCTCACGCACCTTCCCAAGCCTGCCGGGAACCTCCTGTCGTCGTCCCGGCCTGCTCAGCGTGGGCCCCGCCGCCCGCCTTCTCCCGCGCTGCCCAGCCCTGCAGCCCCGGCGAGGAACTGAAGAGCACGAAGCCCCGAGTGGGCGCTGCGGTTCATCCCCCCACCCTGCCCTGCGCCCCAGCTCTCTCACCAGGGATCCCCATCCCACCCGCCCGCCCGCAGCTTTGGGAGTGAATCTGCCCTCGTCCTTCCTTCCTGCCTGCGGTCTCCAGAGCATAGCGCCCCTGGCACGTGCCACCGGCCCTTGCCACCTCCTCCGTCCTCCCCGTTCTTTGCTTGGGGTTTCTGAGAATCCGCTGGGAAAGGTCCGGGACAGGCCCCGTCCCCCTGGCCAGTGACCCCTGCTAGGCACAGACCCCGTGTGTCAGTGGGGCCGTTGGTGTGGGCCATCATCTTCTGGGGCCAGGTCAGCAGTCTGGGCAGGCCGAGTCACCCTCCGGCCCCGCTTGCTGAGGGGTCGGTTTATCTGATTTGATTTGATTTCGGTTTGGGGGTCATACCCGGCTGCGTGCAACGTGCTGACTTCTGGCCCTGCTCAGGGCTCAGGGGTCCCTCCTGGCGGAGCTCAGGGAGCCATGTGGGGTGCCGGAGATCGCACCCAGGTGCGCTGCAGGCGAGGCCAGCGCCTTTCCCGCGGGACTGCCTCTCCGGCACGCTGTCCCTGATTCATAGCCCCGGGTGTCTGCTCCGAGTGCCCCTAAAATCACAGCATCAGGCACGCTGTCATTAAAAGAGAATAAAAAGTCTCCAGTCATAAACGCAGAGAAGTGGACTGTTTGTTATAATGACAGCGTAATTACCTGCCAATAGTCTCACTGTTGAGTGCTGGCCCCCCAGGCCAGATCCCTGGGCAAGCCAGCTCCCCAGCGGCAGAACCAAAACCGTAATCATCTAGCTCTGGTTAGGGGTGGGGGTGGGGTGGGAGTTGCCGCCACCAGAGATCCTCGGGCTGTTCCCCTCTCTGTGCTTAGGTGACTCCTGGCAGTGCTCCGGGGGGACCATGTGTGGGGCCAGGGATCAGATTGGGCCGGCGTCATGCAAAGCCCAAGCCCTGCCCTCGGGACTCTCTCCGGCCCCTTCTAGCCCCGTGTGTTTGATGGATACTGGACCTCAGCCTCTGGCCCTTGTCGCCCTCCTCCCGGGCCGCAGCCCCCCATTGCGTTTCCAGCCTGGATTCCGGTTTGCCCCTTGCACCCTGGAGCACGTCCACCTTGGCTCCTGCCGGCATGTCTGGCCCCCGCCAGGGTGCCCCTCTGTCCCCAGCAAACCCAGGGCCGCCCCATCCTCTCCCTTCCTCTGTCCCTCTGGCTTCCCCCTGTGGCTGCATTCGGGGGCCTGGACACTCCTGGCCGTCCCCGTGTGCTCCCCGTGTGCTCCCCGTGTGCTCCCCAAGTGCTCCCCGTGTGCTTCCCGAGTGCTCCCCGTGTGCTCCCCAAGTGCTCCCCGTGTGCTCCCCGAGTGCTCCCCGTGTGCTCCCCGAGTGCTCCCCGAGTGCTCCCCGTGTGCTCCCGTGTGCTCCCGTGTGCTCCCCGTGTGCTCCCCGTGTGCTCCCCGAGTGCTCCCCGTGTGCTTCCCGAGTGCTCCCCGTGTGCTCCCCGTGTGCTCCCCGCGTGGCTCTCAGTGACCCGTGGCGCTCTCACACCTTCCGGCTGCCCTCTCACGGGGGCCCTCAGTGCCCTCCTGCCCGTGCACACCAGGGTCGCACCCACTGCTGGCCACGGCACTTGCACGTCCTGGTTGCGGTCACACATTCCGGGATCCCGGATGCGGCTGTCGGGAAGCGAGCTCAGCACGTGGGCGGCTCCGGGGGTCCCACTCTGGGCCTGTCACTCACTCTCAGCCCCCGAGCCGCCCCCGGGCCCCGCAGACAGGGGCCCTCTGTTTGGGTTTTGCTCCCGTAGCCCCACAGTGGGCCGGTGGCAGGTGAACCGGAGCCTCTCCCGGGCTGGTCTCACACTCCCGAGCACTGTGTCCCCTGTCCTCTCTGCTCCCTCCTGCCCCGGACAGGGACCGGGGCCGCCCCCGAGGCGCTCCCCACATCGGCGTCCTTGTGGGCGCGTCTACCACACAGCACCCGAGACCCTCGCCCCAGAAACGGGCCCCTTGCTAGAGCTGCGGGACCGAGGCGGGCCCTGTGGGAGGCGGGTGCGAGCCTGGCGGGGGTGGCCCCTTCCCACAGAGCGACCCTGGCGCTGGCCTTTCCTCCTGCTTGCCGCCTGACTCAGGTGCTGTAAGAGCTGGGCTGCCCCGGCCCAGTCCTCTTTCCGTCTCCAGCAGAAAGAGCCGTTCTGGGAGCCAGTGACCAAACGACCTGGGTTTGGTCCCAGGTTCTCCATACAGTCCCCGAGTCCCCAGGACTGATCCTGAGATGGGGCCGGAGCAGTAGTATAGCGGGGAGGGCACTTGCCTGGCACACGGCCCACCCGGGCTCCATCCCCAGAATCTTAAGCACCGTCAGGAGTAATTTCTGAGTGCAGAGCCGGGATTAACCCCTGAGCATCACCAGGTGTGACCCGACCCCTCATCCCCTGCAGAAAGAAAGAAAAGGAGGAAAGAGAAGAAAGAAAGAATGGAAGGAAGGAAAGAAGGAAGGGAGGGAGGGAGGGAGGGAAAGGGAGGGAGGGAGGAAGAGAAAGAAGGAAGGAAGGATGGGGCTGGAGCAATAGCACAGCGGGTAGGGCGTTTGCCTTGCACGCAGCTGACCCGGGTTCGATTCCCAGCATCCCATATGGTCCCCCAAGCACCGCCAGGAGTAATTCCTGAGTGCAGAGCCAGGAGTAACCCCTGTGCATCACCAGGTTGACCCAAAAAGCAAAAAAAAAAAAAACAAGGAAGGAGGGAGAAAGAGCACGAAAGAAAAAGTAGGGAAAGAAGGGAAGAAGGAAAGAAGAGGAAGGGAGGGAGGGAAGCAGGGGGGGAGGGAGGGAAGAAAGTAGCCACTCTGCGTGGACTCGGGCTCCTTAGCCCCGGCCCGTGACCTCATGGGATCCCACCCTCACCGAGCAGGAGGCAGCGTCATCCCCTCCCTTCTCCCCACACGATGGTGAGGCTCAGACTTGTCAGGGAAGTTGCCCGCAGCTGCACAGCTCGTAGGTGACAAGGCCGGCTTGGGGCCGGGTTCGGGCCGGGCTGATGCAAGCCCGCGGGGGCCTGCCCGGCTGCTCCCAGCTCTGAGTGTACCTGCCCGACTGGCCAGGCCGGCGGCTTCCGAGAACACTCCCTGCTGGAGCCCGCCACGTCAGCTCGCCCTGGTCTCTGTGCAGAACCACGCTCAGGCCACGGGGCCCCTGCACGGTCGCCTTCAGGGGGCATCACGGGTGGCGACGTTCAGGGGGCATCGAGAGTGGCCGTGACGTTCAGGGGGGCACTGCCAGTGGCTGTGCCTCTCAGTGCCTGCCTCTGCTCCGGGCAGGGAGTGAATGCGTGTGTGTGTGTGTGTGTGTGTGTGTGTGTGTGTGTGTGTGTGTGTGTGTGTGTGTGGCCAGTGGGCCCAGCCTGGGGGGGCGGGAGGGCCTCAGGAAATGACCCCGGCTCTGCTCCAAGGATGAATCAGTGTGATGGATGGACGGTGGAGAGGTGGGGAAGGGAGCCCTGGTGAGCACTGTGCGAGGAGGAAGGAAGCGGCTTCTTCCTGGCGCCTTTTGTGGCACGTGGCCTGTGGCAGGTGTTGGTTCCCCAGGAGTTACGGGAGCGGGGTTGAGGGCCAGAGAGCCGCCAGCCGGGGCGGGCCCGGGTATCTGCAGCGCTGCAGGCTCCGACGAAGGCTGAAGGGGGCTGGGGGCTCTGGGGGCCTGACCCTGCCCGGCAGGGGTGGCCAGCAGGACTGTGGGGCTCCGACGGGCAGTGGTGGATCTGGGGGCCGGGGTCCAAAGGGCCGGCACGCGCTTGGTGAGTGGGAACCCCGGCTCCATCTCCGGCACCGCCTGGATGAGCGACAGGGGGCCTTAAGCACTGCCGGGCACGGCCCTGAGCATCAGAGTCTCACATCCTCTCTCCACCTCGCCGGCCCCGAGGGACTTTTTTTAAAAAAATTTTTTTTCCCCTACACTTTTTGTTGTTGTTGTTGTTGTTGTTGTTGTTTGGGTCACACCGAGCCATGCTCAGGGGTTACTCCTGGCTCTGCACTCAGGAATTACTCCTGGCGGTGCTTGGGGGACCATATGGGATGCGGGGAATCGAACACGGGTCAACCTCGTGCAAGGCAAACGCCCTACCCGCTGTGCTGTCGCTCTAGCCCCCTCCCCTACACTTTAAGCGAATACTGTGGTTTGCACAGTTGTTCGTGATGGTTTGCTACAAGCATTCAGTATCCCAGACACCTGTCCCACCACCATCCCACCTTCCCTCCACCTTCCCTCCACTTTTCCCAACCGCCCCCTAAGCCTGCCCCCATAGCAGGCCCTCAATAATTTTTTAAAAATTCTTCTATTTTATAAAGTAGTTCACAATACTTGATTACGTTTAATATTCATACACCAATCCATTACACCTTCTTACCATCATATTTTGGATGTTTCCATCCCAAACCCCAACCCCTGCCCCAAAGCAGAACCGAAATAATACATTTTGTATTGTTTGTTATGTAAAGCTGCTGAGAATGGCCCTCACTAATTTATTTAATATTGCTTATTGTCAATAGTCTGCTAACAATGATCAAAAAATGTTTCCACAGAAGAAAGTTAGTGAAGATTTTCTATGTCTTACCTTGATGCCGGCTGGGGCAATAGCACAGTGGTAGGGCATTTGCTTTGCATGCGGCTGACCCGGGTTCGATTCCTCCGCCCCTCTCGGAGAGCCTGGCAAGCTACCGAGAGTATCCCACCCGCACAGCAGAGCCTGGTAAGCTACCCATGGTGTATTCAATATGCCAGAAACAGTAACAAGTCTCACAATGGGGACGTTACTGGTGCCCGCTCGGGCAAATCACTGAACAACGGGACGACAGTGCTACAGTGCTACCTTGACACGGTTACGTCCTCGTATAAGAGATTATTACTAAGATGTCATGACGGGCTAAGCCTTCTGTCTTGGAATTTTGTTCATCGACATTGGTCGCCTTCTACATTCCATCCCATCCCGTCTGGTGTGCTACTCCTGGTTCCCTGATTTATTTTTGGAGATTTTCCTCTTTCTGTCCCTGTCTGCTGGCTGGAGGCAGGGGCTGGGTACAGGGATGGCCTTGGGGAGCCTGGGAGGAGGCAGCAGAGTGCCCCGGGGCAGGACAGGAAGCTGCCTGTGACACGCGCCCCCTGACAGTGTTCTGGGGTCTGTCGGGGGAGGCGCATGGTTGAGAGCCAGCCTGCAGGGGGCTTGCAGTGTCCTGGCTTGTTCTCACGGGCCTCCTTTTCCTTAGCCCGGAGGTCCGTCTCGCCCAGGCCTGGGAGCGGCGGAATTAGAGCACGTCCTGCACAGGCCCGGGGCCTCTGCCAGGGCCCCAGCACCAGGCGATGGGCCCAAAGAACTTCAGGGCCCCGGGTCCTCCCCGTTAGATCCGGCCGCTGGTGGCCTAGGTTGTGGCCTCAAGTCAGGGGGTGCCGTGGGGTCCCTGCGAGGCCCTGCAGAGGCAGGGAAGTGAGATGGGGACTCTCCCCTCCCAAGGCCGCCTGCGTCCCCACTCTGGCTTTGGTTTTGCACTTTCCTGAGACCCTGGCGTTAAGCTGGGTGCTCCGGCGGAGAGGGGGAGAGAGAGAGGAGTGGGGAGTGTGTTCTCTGGATACAGACACAGCCACTGAGGAGTTTGGGGAGGGGCTGACTCAGGCACGGTGCTGAGCTGGCTACAGATCAAGGCTGTAGGAGGCTGGGGAGATAGTGCGAGGGTTGGGGCGCTTGCCTCGAGTACGGCCAGCCCAGGTTGGATCCCTGGCACCCCTAGGCGCCCCCGAGCCTGCCGAGACAGTCAGGAATAAGCCTGAGCACCACTGGGCGAGGCCCGGTTTCAGTAGGGGGAGGGGAGCAGCAGAGCAATCGTACAGGGGCTCAGGTTTGGTCCCCGGCACCCCATACAGTACCCCGAGCCCGCCAGGAGTGATCCCCGAGCACAGAGCTGGAGTAAGCCCTGAGCGCTGCTGGTGTGGCCCCCAAACAGAACAGAACTAAAGGCTTTGAAACAATAAAAGGCACCTTTGGAGGGCTGAAGTTGTGGCTCTGTCGTCGAGCACTTGTCTCCCGAGACCCCAGGTTTGATTCCCAGGAACACTCTCTCTCTCTCTCTCTCTCTCTCTCTCTCTCTCTCTCTCTCTCTCTCTCACACACACACACACCCACACACACACACACATAGTCACATAGACACACACTCGCATACACAGTCACACAGACACTCGTACACGCAGTCACACACAGACACACACACACTTGCATACACAGTCACACAGATACGCATATACAAGTCACACAGACACACACACTCGCCTGTGCAGTCACACAGAGACACGCATACACACGGTCACACACATACTCGCCCATATAGTCACACACACTCCCAGACACAGTTACACAGACACATACACATACTTTCATACACACAGTCACACAGAGACACGCGTACACACAGTCACACACAGATACACATACACTTACATACACACAGTCACACAGATACGCATACACAAGTCACACAGACACACCCACACTCACCTACGCAGTCACACAGAGACATGCATACACAGTCACACACATACTCGCACACACAGTCGCACACATTCACACACAGTTACACAGACACACACACACAGCTTGGAAACTTGTATTTGATAGCAGTTATTATCGTTGTTGCTATTTTGATTAGGAGCCCAACCTGCCCGTGCTCAGGGACTCCCCCACCCCTGTGCTTGGGGTCACTCCTGGACTAAACCGGGCCGGCCACATGCAAGTCAGGCGCCTTCGCCACCTCCTATTTCTCTGGCACCTGTGTGTCTTTGTCGTTCTTAGAAACGAGTCCGCTCGCTGGACTCATCCTTACTGTGGACAGGAAGTGCGGAGAAGCTCGAGAAGAGACAGGGCGTCCCCGGGGTGCCCCCAGACTGTCTGCTGTGGGCTTTGCTCTCCGTCTCACACGTCTCCCTGGGACTGCGCAGCCACTTTCCGTTATTTTTGCTCTTGGAAATGTGTATTGGTGCCAGGAGCGAGGCCCGGGGTGTTGTGTGTGCCCGGCGGGGGCGAGGCCGGCTTGGGTCCACGTGGCCCTGGAGAGCGCGGTGTGCCACCAGGACACGGCAGCAACGCCGGACGGGGCCTCTTGCTCAGCGTTCCGTGTTGTGACCCGCTTTTCCCATCCCCCGTCCATTGTGGCTCAGGTCCCCCACTTTTGCACACCCCCCCCCACTCCTCCCCCTCCAGGTTTTTCCCTGAAGCCAGGCCAGGCCAGCACTGTCTGATTGTGGACAGTTTTATTCCCTAGAGGGCAGCGCGCAGGGGCCGGGAAGGCGGCTCCATGGCGGGGTGCGGCTGAGTCCCTGGGTTTTGATGCTGATTGGACACCAGACCTAGAGGGAGCGCGTGGGTCCCGCATGGCCCAGCCCTCTGCCCCTCCGGCCCGGGAATTCCCTCCCCTCCCCCCTGCCCAGACCAGGTGGTTTGACGGGTCGGCATGCTTGGCTGCCAGGCCCTTAGCGGCTCCCTGGGCAGCAGGTGGGCACCTGCAGGGTTACGGGGTCCAGGGCCGATGTTCCCGGCATCCTCAGCCTTGTCAGCTCAGAAGCCGCTGTAGGAAGCCGAGAGAGCAGGGGAGTGGAGATGCTCTGGGAATACGAACTTGGCCGCCCCCCTCCCCGGCCGCCCCCCTCCCCTGGATGCCCTCTCCCCGGCCGCCCCCCTCCCCAGCTGCCCCCACCTCCGATGGACAACCCTCCCCAGGATGTCCCGCGGGTCCAATCTCGGCCTGTGAGTCTGGGGGCTGAACTTTGGTCTGGGTCACTCTGGTCTACACACAGGTTGGCCAGGCGGGGCCCTGGGTGGGGGCCAGGCCAGGAGTCACAGTTGCCAGCGGGACGACTCCCACCAGCTGCGAGTGGGTCGGACTTGTTTTCCCCACATGCCCCATCCTGGCCGTCTTCCCTTCCTCCACTCCTGAGCTATAATTACGTCTCTGTGTGAAACCTAACCCCTCAGCTGACACGGGCTGCCCGCCACCACCCGGCCCGCCGTGCGTGACTCTGGGGGCTGGTGTCTCAGCCTCTGGATGGCCGAGAGGCGGGGCAGCGCCTACACTAGCGGCTCGCCGTGGAGAGCGGGAAGCGGGGCCGTGGGGGATGAAGGGCTGTGAGCAGCTAGAGAGCCGCGAGGACAGCAGAGGACAGCCGGGGACAGGGCGGCGGAAACAGGCAGGTGGGAAGGCGGGTCCAGGGTCACGGGCTCAGGAAGAACCGCATCCAAGGACACACGCCCAGGGACACGCATGCAAGTACACGGGCCCAGGGACACATATGCTAGAACATGGGCCCAGGAACACGTATGCTAGGACTCGGGCCCAGGAACACGTATGCTAGGACACGGGCCCAGGAACACGTATGCTAGGACACGGGCCCAGGAACACGTATGCTAGAGCACGGGCCCAGGAACACGTATGCTAGAGCACGGGCCTAGGAACACATATGCTAGAACACGGGCCCAGGGAGGTATTCTGGAATCACTGCGCCACGAGGCAGAATGTGAGAGTGAGAGTTCCTGTCTGTGGTTTCGTGTTTGCCCACCCGACTCTCCTTGGGACGGGTTTACTCCTGGCTCTGGGCAGGGGTTGCTCCTGGTGGGGCTCCAGGGACCCTGTGCGGTCCTGGGGACCAAATGGCTTTGTGCAAGGCAGCGACCATGACCTGCTCTCAGCTCCGCTGTGTTCTGCCTATTTGGACCTCCCAGGCCGGGGGTGACCCCAGCCGGTTGGAGAGAGGGTGTCAGGCCCAAGAATGGACTGGGCCTCTGTGATGCTGGGGTGACTCAGACCGTGCCGGCATCACGGGTGCCCCCAGGGCTGCGCCCAGTTCCTGGCACCCACATCGGCAGTGTGCCAGGCCTGTGCCGCTGCGCTGGTGCCCGGCCCCTGCTCTGTATACTTCAAGTTGGTTTTGTTGTTATCGGTTTGATTTTTTTTTTTTAAGGTATTGGGGGTTGTTGGCCTGTTTGTGGGCTACGCCCGGCAGTGCTCAGGCTCACTTCTGGCTGTGCACCTAAGGGTCTCTCTCAGCAGGGCTCGGGGGGGTCACTGGATTGAACCCCGGTGGGCTGCACGCGAGGCCATTGCAGGCCCCCGGGCCCTGTTCTCGCTCTCTCTGCGCTGGGAGGATTCCACGCAGTGCGAGCACGTGCTCCCGACGCCTCTCCTCTCTGGATGGCGCAGCTGTCGGGCCCGGCCCCAGGACTCCGCCACCATCACCTCTGTGTGTGCCGGTGTGGGACTCGGCCCCAGCACTCCCTCCAGACCCCGGTACTTGATCCCGGTACTCCCTCCCTCGTCCGTGTCCGGCCCTCCCCACTGTCCTGTCTCTGGCCCTCGGCTGTTGCTCGAGTGGACAGTTCCGTGGCATTACTCCGTCACACTGTCCCTCCGCACAGTTTCTTGCATCTTGTAGGAATGAGGCTTTTGCACCCATTAAACAGTTTCCCGTCGCCCCACACCCCCAGCGCCTGCAGCTGAATTTAAGTACTCTAGGAACTAGGACCACGTGTACATGGGATCACCCCTTAGTTGTCCCTTTGTGTGTGTGGGGGGTGGGGGGTTGTTTTAGGTTTGGGGCCATGCTTAGCATAGTGCTCCAGAGCTACTCCCAGCCCAGTGCTCAGGGCCGTGTGGTGCTGGGGATCAAAGCCAGTCTTCCCTCCCGCAGAGCAGGCGCTCCGGCCCTTTTCTGGCTAACACCTTCCCCCTAGTCGAGCGTCTCGAGGACGTTCATCCATGCCGTCGGAAGTGTCAGGCTTCCATCTCCGAGGCTCGGCGTCACTGGGACCACACTTGGTGGACCCAGTGTCTGGACCGTTGCTTGGCCTTTTGGCTCTTGTCCGTGTCACACCTGGCAAACGGAGATGTCCAGTGAGCTGTTTGTGTCCCAACTTTCATTTCTCTTTGGATATCTACGCAGAAGTCGTACCGCCGGGTCATGTGGTAATTTTATTTTTGGTCTCAGGGACTGTTGGGCTCTTTTCCCTAGCAACTGTGCCCTCTGTGGGTTCCCACCAGCAAGCCCAGGGGCTTCCCATGACCCCACTCCTGATTTATCGTGTGATTGAGTGTGGATGCATCAGAATTCGTAGGCTGCTGGGGCTGGAGCCATAGCACAGCGGGGAGGGTGTTCGCCTTGCACACGGGTGGCCGACCCGGGTTCGATTCCCAGCATCCCATATGGTTCCCCTGAGCACCGCCAGGAGTGATTCCTGAGTGCAGAGCCAGGAGTAGTTACCCCTGTGCATCGCTGGGTGTGACCCAAAAAGAAAAGGAATAAAAAAGAATTCGTAGGCTGCTGGTCCATGTTTTAACATGAACAGTCGGGGCCGGGCATGTAGCTCAGTGGAAGGACGTGTGAGACCTCAGCCGGGGCTATGTGGGGCCCCAGATTCCATTCTTTTCACTGAAAAAAACATTTATCAGTTGAATGTATTGAACGAATTAGATTCTTCATCTTTTGTCAGTTATCTGGTCTTCTCTGAAACACGTGAGCATTTTTTTTCTTAATTGTGGGGTGCTGGGACCTTATCCACCCGTGCTCAGTGCTCATCCCCAGTGCTGGGGACCATGCGGTGGGAGGGACCAAATCTGGGTCTCACCTGTGCTCTGCCCTCTCTGCTCTATGAGCCTTTTCTTTACTCTCAGACCGGGACTTAACTCCCAGAATGTATCTGGGTATGGATCTTCTTCCTGTCATTCTTGCAGGGGCCCTTGATTACCCTAACAAGTATTTTGGGCTCTCCAGGAAATTCTCTGGACTTTTTTATTCTTGGGGAAATTCTTAATTACTGTTTCAGTTTCCTTAATTGTAATTGGCCTGGTTCACCTTCCTACTTCCTCCTTGTTCAGTTCTGGGAGATTACACAGGACTCTAAGAATCTACCCATTTCTTCTAGGTTCTCCTCCAGCTTGAGAGAAGTTGTTCCTAGGAGCCTCTCATTATAGTTTGAGTTTCTAAAGGATCCGTTGTAATGTCTCTCCTTTCATCTCTGATCCAATGAATTTGAACATTTTCTCTTTCATTTCCTCGTGAGGCTGGCGAAAGTTTGATCTATCTTGTTAATTTTTTTTCAGAGAGCCGCCACCTGGTTTTACTGATTCTTTGAAATACTTTCTTGGTAGAAATTCTCTGTTTCTGCTATTTTCCCCCTTTCTCTGTCCAGGGCTACAAGGACTCTGTCTGAGTAGATTTCTTGAGTTATTGCTGGTCTGTAAAAACAATTGATTTTTTTTTTTAATGTTCATTTGGTATCCTGCAGCCTTGCTGGACTTCCTACTTCTAAAGGCGCTGTTAGTGTATTTCTTTGGGTTTTCTCTAGATTGGATCTTGTCTTCTGTAATAGAGCATGTGTGTGTGTGTGTGTGTGTGTGTGTGTGTGTCCTCCAATTCGGTTTTTTTCTAGCTTGGATCTTGTCCTCTGTAATAGAGCTGTGTGTGTGTGTGTGTGTGTGTGTGTGTGTGTGTTTGTGTCTTGTCCTCTGTAATAAAGTGTGTGTGTGTGTGTGTGTACTCTAGGTACTCCAGTTCGGTTTTTTTCTAGCTTGGATCTTGTCCTCTGTAATAGAGCTGTGTGTGTGTGTGTGTGTGTGTGTGTGTGTTTGTGTCTTGTCCTCTGTAATAAAGTGTGTGTGTGTGTGTGTACTCTAGGTACTCCAGTTCGGTTTTTTTCTAGCTTGGATCTTGTCCTCTGTAATAGAGCTGTCTCTGTGTGTGTGTGTGTGTGTGTGTGTTGTCCTCTGTAATAGAGTGTGCGTGTGTGTCTTATCCTCTGTAATAGAGTGTGTGTGTGTGTGTGTCTTCCAATTTGTTTTTTTTTTCTAGCTTGGATCTTGTCCTCTGTAATAGACTGTGTGTGTGTGTATGTGTGTGTGTGTGTGTGTGTGTGTCTTGTCCTCTGTAATAGAGTGTGTGTGTGTGTGTGTGTGTGTGTGTCCCTGTATGTGTGTCCCCTCCAATGCTCTGCCTCCAGCTCCCTCCCTGCTAATACGGCTTGGCTTTTCCCCTTGCCACTCTTAAGTACCTGGTTTGCCTCCGTGCCTCGGTGCCCTGACTAGTCTCCGTCACTGCTCTGAGCCGACGGGGCGGAAGCAGCCTTGTGTCTGTCCCTCCTCCCGGGAGCAAGCGTTGGCTCTCCCAGAGCTGCCCGTTGACTAGGTCACTCCGGACAGGCTGCAGGTCCCGCAGGTACTTGCCTCCCGGCCCCTGCGCAAGGCTCGCTGCGCTGTCCTTCCCGTCACTCGCCCTGCTCTTTCGGGGATCACAGTCACACTTCCCAGCTGATGGCTCCCTCCTCCGCCTGTGTCCTGGGGGCTGAGGCTGGGGGTGGGGGGGGGTGCCTCATCCTGGCTTCCCAGGGCAGAGCCCGCCCCGCGCTTCCTCATTCTTCCTCGCTGCTCCCCTGGCCCGCGTGTGGACGTGCTGGTCCGTGCTGGTCCCGGTTTGTTGATGGGTGGGTGTGACTGACGCCTTTTCCGGTCTCCCGCTGCAATGAGTAACCCGCATGTCATGTCTCACAAATAGGGGCCGCAGATGTTGCCTTGGGGGTGTGGGTTCTGGGCGGGGGGTGCTGGGGAGAAACAAGCAGGCTGACGTGACCCAAGTGAGGGTGGGGGAGAGGGAGCCCAGGGCAGAGCACATGCGAGCACGCGAGGCCCCCAGTCCAGTCAGCCCCGGGCACCACGCATGGGGGCGTGACTCTGGGGGCTCCCAGGGGTGACCTGCACACCTGAGCACCCCCGGAGATGCCTCTGCTAAAGGCAGCAGGGATAACGAAAGTCGAGAAGGGCTGCTGTGGGGGCAGTTGCAGGGGGCAGGGCCGGGTGGGCGGGACGGGTCACGTGGGGTCAAGGCCAAGCGCCCGGAAGCGGTTGCCTTCCACCCCAGCTCTCTATTGCTTCAGAACATCGCCCCAAACAAAGCGGCCGGGAAGGACCACTGAAGGGCTTGCTGTGTCCGGGAGTCAGGAGGACACCGCGCGGGGCGCGGGCAGGGAGGTGGGTGCGAGGGCAGGATGGGGCGTCCACGAGGGTCATCCTGCACGCTCGGCGGGGAAGTGGGGATGGATCCGAGCACTGCCGGAGTCACCGCAGGAGAATAGCGGGGCTGTTGCTTGAGTCAGTGCCGTGGCAGCAGTCCCCCCCTCCCCCCAGGGGCCCGGCGGGAAAGCGCTGTGCAGACGACAGAGACGCGGGTGGGGGGATTCCTCTCTCTGAACCCAGGCGACAAGCGTCCGGTCTGCCCTGGGCGACTCTGCTCGCACCTTCCCTGCAGCTCCCACCGGCTGCTTTAACTTTCATTTGTTTTGGTCTTGTTTTGTTTCCAGGCCACCCCTGTGAGCGCTCGGGGTTTACTCCTGGCTCTGCGCTCGGGGATCGCTTGTGGTAGTGCTCGGGGGGCCAGCTGGGGCGCCGGGGAATCAAACCCTGGTCGGCCACAGGGCAAGCACCTTCCCCCCGCTCCCAGCTGGGAGGGGGCCCTGCGGTATATTTGGGACTTTGGGGTGGAGGTCGTGCTCGTCCCCCTTTTCCAGTGTGCAGGTGAGGTCACTGGGCCGGGAGAAGCTCCCAGAGTAGGCTTTGTGCGAGCGCCTTGCTCGCTGCCCTGGGCCTGAGCGGCAGCGGCCAGGCTGCCTGGGATTTATTAGCCGAGGAGTGATCCTCTCTGCGCCCCGCCACCTCTGCAGCCGCAGCCCGGCCCCCTGGGAGCCTCCAGCGCCGCAGATTGGCCTTGGAATGAGCCGTCCCAGATGCTGCCGCATCCTTCCCTGATGCAGCTCAGCTGGCAGGGCTGGGTATGTGTGTGTGTGTGTGTGTGTGTGTGTGTGTGTGTGTGTGTGTGTGTGTACACAATGTTGATTCTTGGCTCTGGGTATATGTGTGTGTGTACACAATATTGATTCTTGGCTCTGGGGTGTGTGTGTGTGTACACAATGTTGATTCTTATACCTTGTTTGAAGATCTCTTGAATTGCAGTCTCCTGGAAGAAATGAAGGCCTGCAATCTGAGTTTGACTTTGCTGTTGTTTTGATGGGGGGTGGGGACGTGGGATGGGGGCTGACCTGCCATGGGAACACAGTGAGACTGGCTCTGCACTCCGGAATTACTCCTGGCGGTGCTCGGGTGGTGGGGGGGTGGGGGGGCTCTGTGGGGTCCTGGGCATCAAGCCCAGGTCAGCCACCTGCCAAGCAAGTGCCCTACCTGCTGTATCTAGCTCCAGCCCTGGGTCTGCATTTTGTTTATTTATCCAGTTTGGGTTTTTAGGCCCACCGAGTGTTGCTCAGGGGTCATTCCTGGCTCTGCATGCAGGGATCACTCCTGGCAGTGCTCGGGGGTTCCTATGGGATGCTGGGAATCAAACACAGTTGGCCGCGGGAAAAGCAGACGCCTCCCCGCTGTGCTGTCGCTCTGAGTCACCGCTGGGGCCAGTCTGCTGATATATTTTTTTTTTTTTTTTGCCTTTTGGGTCACACTCGGCAATGCTTAGGGGTTACTCCTGGCTCTGCTCAGGAATTACTCAGGAATTACTCCTGGCAATGCCCGGGGGACCCTATGGGATTCTGGGAATTAAACCCCGGGTTGGCCGCGTGCAAGGCAAACACCCTACCCTCTGTGCTGTCGCTCCAGCCCCTTAAATTTATTTTTGAAGTGTATATGTGAGACATAGAAATGTGGTACCATGTATGCGTGCAGCTGCAAATCCGATCCCTGCAGAGGTTCCCAAACTTATTTGACCTATTTCCCTCTTTTCAGGAAAAAAAAAAAAAGTTGACTCATGCCCTTCCCTCCTTGTGCCCTCTTTAAGCAAACAATCGGAAAGTGTGTATACACACACATACACACACACACACACACACACACACACACCTGAGGCCACACATGCCTCGTCTCCCCATGCATTCTTCCTGCCCTTGCCCCCGTCCAGGGAGATAGCACCCGTGGGGGGCACTTTTGGGAAGACTGGCCCCTGGCCCCGCCCCACGCCTCTGCCCACAGGCCCTGGCACCCCGAGCCCCCTGCTGCAGCAGCTCTGCTGTCTGTTCCCCACTGGCACCGCGGCCGAGCGTGTGAGCTCTGACCCCCCCCCCCTTGCCACCAGCAACAAGAGAAAGGAAGGAGGGAAATGCGTGTGCGTGTAGAGTGTGTTTTGTGTTTAGGGCAGCTCCCGGCTGGGGTCAGCCACGTGCGAGGCAAGTGCCTCCTTCCCTCTTGTACGACGGCCCAGATCGAATGTCAAGTGAGGCGAAATTGGTGCTGGATTTCACCCAGCTGGGCTGGGTGCGGGTGATCCCGGGAAGCCCGGCCCTCTCGCCTCTGAAGCACCTTGTCCCTTTGGGCGGTCTCGCCTGCCTATCTGCCTGCCTGCGGGGGCCGGCAGCCCCCGAGTCTACCTGCGAGCCTTCATGCACCGTCCTCGCTCCGGCTCTCCGGCCATTTCCCCCGCTCTGCCCGCACCCCCCTGCTTGTGGCCAGGCCCGACCAGGGGAAGCCGGCTTGACCCATGCGGGTGAGGAGTAGGGGAATCCCAGGGGCCAGAAAGATTGTCCATGGGTCAGGGGCTGTACTTCCCCGGTACGACCCCCCGGGCCCGCCAGGAGTGATCTCTGAGCCCCGGGCACATGGCTCCTGGGGCCCAGAACCAACCAAACCAGCTGGAAGGGCGGGTGGGGGTGTGCCCGGGGTTCCAGGGCAGCGGGGGGGGACGCCTGCCTTGCATGCTGCCAATCCAGGCTTGATCTCCAACGCCCCGTATGGCCCCCCAAGCCCACCAGGAGGGGTGCCTGAGTGCAGAGCCCTGGACCCTGAGCCCAAAACAAACAAACAAAAAAAAGGGGGATTCCAGCCGCTGACTGGATTGCCCTGGGAAGGACGCCGCCCTGGGGGTTAGGTGACTTCCAAAACAGAAATGAAGACACGCGGGCTGGAGCGATAGTACAGCGGGGAGGGCGTTTGCCTTGTACTCAGCCGACCCAGGTTCGATTCCCAGCATCCCATATGGTCCCCTGAGCAGCGCCAGGAGTAATTCCTGAGTGCAGAGCCAGGAGGAGCCCCTGACATCGCTGGGTGTGACCCAAAAAGCAAAAAAAATATAAAAAAGAAAGAAATGAAGACACGCTTCCAGGAAGGCTCGACCGGCCCGGCTGGCCTTCAGTGCAGAGGTGCCGCACGCAGGCTGACCTTGTCCCTGCCCCTCGCCACATGGTTCCCGTTGGGGACAGCCTGGTGTCCGCACTCAGGAGCTGAGCTGGCCCGTAGGGTGGCCAGGGCTGTGGGGCGTCCCCCAGGCCACTGCCTTGCTCTCCCGGGCACACGGGGGCCGAGCACTCACTCCTGTGTCCCTGGGTGAGGTCATCTACAGCCTGGACATGCGCCTTCAGCCACAGCTGGCCACTTCTGCTTTCGTTCTTTGCCCGCGGTTCTCCCCTCTCAGCGCCCCCGCCCGGGGCCTGCTCCAGACCCCCCTCCCCCAGCCCTACTTCCCTCTCCTGAGAAAAACGGGTCACGTGTCTCGGAAGCCTCCATTGCTCGTCTTTTTTGTTTCTGGTTTTGGTTTTGGGGCCACACCCAGCGAGGCTCAGGGCTGACCCTGCCTCTGCACTCAGGGGTCACTCCTGGTGGTGCTCGGGGACCATACAGGGTGCCGGGGATCGAACCCGGGTTGGCCACGCGCAGAGCCAGCGCCCTCCCTGCTGGAGCGTGGGCCCGGTCCCTTGCCCGTGGTTTTGTCGTTCCCTCCGCACGTGCCTCCCTACACCCAGGGCCGTGTGAGACGGTGGAAGTGGGTGCGGGTGCCCTGCCCGAGGGTGCCCACTGCACTGCACCTCGCTGTCCGGCCCCTCCCGCCGCTCAGCGCTGCCCAGGTCGCAGATCCGGGCCAGAGACGCGCACGCCGGGACTCCTGCCCCAGATCTGTCTGTCTGCCGCGTGCCAGCCCTCGTGTGCCCTGCCCGCCGGAGCGCTCCGGTTCATCCACAGACTTAACCTGCTTCCGGCATCTCCATGTCTTCTGGGGGGGGCGGGGCCTGGGGCTGGTGACAGCTGGGCCCCCTCCCCTTGCTGGCCGGCCACAGGAAGTCCCCCCTCCCCTCCTCTTGGCGTTTGTCCCCGCGCTGCTGCCTTTGCTGCCTTTGCTGCCCGCGGTGAGTTGGACGGGGGCTGCCCCCGGGAGCCTGCCGCAGCCCGGGCTGGGCAGCCTGCGACCATGACCTTGTTTGGAAGCCGCCTTCGCCGGCCCTCCCCGAGCCGAGGCCCCTGGCACACCCGAGCTTGCCCGGGTCCCGGCCCCAGCCCCAGGTGGGGACCAGCGGTTCCTGGTCACCCAGACAGCCCCACACTTTCTCTGCTCTCCCCAAGTCCAAGTCTGCGGCTGCTGCCTCCTCTCTTCAGGGTGAAGGTCAGGCAGCTCCCAGGGAGGTCCCTGGAGGCGGAGGGCTGGGAGTGGGGGGGTGGGCTGGGAGTGGGGGGGTGGGCTGGGAGTGGGGGGGCGCTGGTTCTCTCTGCCATTAGCCCGAGCCTGGAGCCGGTCCTGGGTGCTTGTCAGTCAAGCTCAAGCTCACAGCGGGTGGCCCGGGCACTGAGAGTCTGTCTCGGAGCAGCCGCCCCGCCCCCATGGCGGCGGCCCTGACCCTCAGCCCAGGGAGGAGGAGAAGGTCGTCGGGGATTTGCGAAGCCCTGCGGGCGGTGCGGGCCAGGAGGGCGCCTGCCACCTGCGGGCCTCGCTCTGTGCCGCATCACTGCAGGGGCCACGCTCGGACCCGGGAGCCCCCGCCAAGGCCGGCCGGGGTGTCCTGTCCTGCCCCCCACCCTCTGTCCTTCCCGCCACCAGGGATCCCACCTGTGCTGCCGGCCGAGGCCCGGGAGGGGACCGAGAAGGCGTCGCTCCTGCCGTGACCCAGAGGTTGAGAGCCTGGGGTCAGACTCGGGCCCTGCTGGGGTGGGGGGTCAGACTCGGGCCCTGCTGGGGTGGGGGTGGCCAGGGCCACTGGCACCCACCGGTGGAGGGTGTGGAGGTGGACATGGTCCGCCTGAAACCATTACCAGCAGCAGTCCCAGTACCTAAAGGACAATTGGGAGAACACCCCACCCCCACCCGCACCCCACCCCCAGCCCAGCTCCTTCCAGCCCTGTGGCCCTGCCTCGGGGACTTCGGGAAGGTTTCTTCACCCTCTGAACCTCAGTTCTCACATCCATTAAATGGGGATGACAGTGGCATGTGCTCTTATTTATTTATTTATTGGCTTTTTGGATCATACCCCGCTATGCACAGGGGTTACTCCTGGCTCTGCACTCAGGAATCACTCCTGGCAGTGCTCGGGGGACCATATGGGATGCTGGGAATCGAACCCAGGTCGGCTGCATGCAAGGCAAATGCCCCACCCGCTGTCCTATCGCTTCAGCCCAGCCCGTGCTTTATAGCGCCACCGGGAGAATTAGATGAAGAAGGGCTCATCAGAGATTCATCGCACGCCTGGCTCTTTGTAGGCTCTTATTGAACGGTTTCAGAGGACCCGGGAGATGAGGGCTCGTGTCCAGGCTCTGAGGAACCCCGAGCTCGATCTCTGGCACCTCATAAGCCCCTGAGCACCAAGCCATGAGTACTAAACCCCAAAATGTGTGTGTGTGTGTATGTGTACTAAATTCTTTTTGGTTTGGGGGCCATATCTGGCAGTACTCAGGGCTCGATTCTAGCAGGGATCAGGGGTCCTGGGGATCTGACTGGGGTCCTCCATGTGTGTGCCAAGCTTTTTCCCCCTCCCCCCCCGTGCCCCCGGCCTGGCTCACTGCCCGGCGTCCTGACTAGAAGCGCCCGGCTGAGGCTGTGGAGAGTGGCAGGCAGGCCAGGCCCTGAGGTCCTGGAGCCCCAGGGCCTTGGGACAAGGGATACAGAGGGAGGACGGAAATGGCGGCTCCCCCCTGAGGCCGCCTGGGGGTCTTGAGGGCTTGGAGCCGGCACCTCGGGTTCCCCGTCCGAGGGTCTTGCTTCTCCTTTCCTGCCACTCCCCGGAGGCCGGTGGGTGCTTGGCAAGCGCCAGTTTGAGGGCTTGAGTGGGACCTCGGGGGTCAGCACCGGCCGGGACGAGCGGCCGCATCAGCCGTGGGGGCATTTGCCGGGCGGCCGCACAGACGCGGGGTTGTCCATTCCCTCGGCCTCGCCCCGCTCTGTGCAGCCGAGTGCGTCCGTGCGGACCGTGGGATGTGCACATTGGGCCTGGGCTGGACTTTCTGTGTTCAACTTTCAGAAAAAAATCATCTTTTTTATTTTAATTAATTATTTCAAAAGTTCTCGGGGGAAAAAAAGCAAAACAAAACATTTTTAGGGGCTGGAGAGCCAGTAGAGCGGGTGCTGGCACACGGCAGCCGGGTTCAGCCCCAGCGTCACTTACGGTCTCCCAAGCACTGCCGGGTATAACCCCCAAACCAAGAATCAGGTGCTGCCTCAACAGCGTGTCGCTCAGGATCCTCTGAGAGCACCAAGGTCGGCCACTGTCCCCGGGACCGCATCCGTAAGTGCTTCCGGGATGCTCATCTGCGACCTCTGACATCCAGCAGGCCCCTACAGCACTGTCTGTGTGTTTTGCCGGTTTGTGCTTTCAGGCGGGGGTGCTGTGAGTGTGTGTGGTGTATGTGTATTGTGGGGGCGTGGGGGCTTGAGTGTCGGTATATGTTGTGATGTGGCTGTGTTGTGCGTGTAGGTGTGTGGGGGTGAGTGCTCTGTGTGTGTGTGTGTGTGTGTGTGTGTGTGTGTATGTGCGAGAGAGTGTGTAGGGGTCTGAGTGTCGTGGGTGGGCGTGTTGTGTTGCATGAGTTAGGTATATGGCGATGGCGGGTAGTGTGTGGATGTTGTGGGTGGGTGTTGTGAGTGTAGGTCTGTGTGTGTTATGGGTGTGTGCGCCTGCAGTGCTCCAGGAGTAAAACCCACGGCTCTCTGGTCAGAGCCCACGCTGGGCCTCTGAGCCCGCCCCGCCTGGCTGCTGCTTTGCATCTCCCTTTCCTGCCCCACGGCACAATAGCTGGTTGCTAATTTATTTATTTGATGGGGGGTGGGGGATGGGGCACACCCGGTGATGCTCTTGGCTCTTTGTTCAGGAATCACTTTGGTTTTTTTTTTTTTACTTTTTTTTTTTTTTTTTTTTTTTGCTTTTTGGGTCACACCTGGCGATGCACAGGAGTTACTCCTGGCTCTGCACTCAGGAATTACCCCTGGGCGTGCTCAGGGGACCATATGGGATGCTGGGATTTGAACCCGGGTCGGCCGTGTGCAAGGCAAACGCCCTACCCGCTGTGCTATCTCTCCAGCCCCCACTTTGGGGTTTTTATTTTGTTGGGTTTTTTTTTGCTTTTTGGGTCACACCTGGTGATGCTCAGGGGTTCCTCCTGGCTCTGCACTCAGGAATCACTCCTGGCGGTGCTCAAGAGACCGTATGGGATGCCGGAGATCAAACCTGGGTCGGCCGCATGCAAGGCAGGCGCCCTACCCGCTGTGCTATCACTCCGGCCTCCAGGAATCGCTTTGGGTGGGGCCCCGGGGACCGTGTGTGGTGCTGGGGGTCAGACCCAGGTTGGCCAGGTGTGAGGCATGAGCCCTGCCTACTGTCCACCTCTCTGGCCTGGAGGACTCCGTTAGAAAAGAACTGTAGTCGTGTATGTTTTATATTCCGCCAGGCCAGGGTGGAACCCAGGCCTCTCGCGTGCAAGGCCAGAGCGTGACCACGTGTGTCAGATTCCTCTTTCATTTCTCAGGGGTGAGCAAGCCCGGGAGAGTCTGCCCATGGCCCATTCCTCGGAACCCCGCCCCCCCCCAACCACCACCACGAGGCCCCCTGCAGGCCTTTAAGCCACTTCATCAGAGGGGTCAAAAGGCCACGGGTCATGTTGGTGTCGGCCCACTTTGGTGTCACTTATCTTCACGTGTCAGTTTACCCTGTCGGCTGGGCCGTGTGCCTCAGGAGACCCTGGGCTCTGTCTCGTGTTTCTGCGTGATGCACGTGGGCGAGGTATGCTCTGTCGCTTGGGCACGGGTTCGGTTGGCTGTACAGAGTTTCTGTCGAAAGCCCATCACGATCCGGTCCGGGTCTGCATCTTCCGCATACACTGGGCCCCTAAACTTACACTTCTGCACGTCTGACGCGTGGCACATCCGTGGCACATCACGTCTCACAGCCCGGGAGCAAGGGGTCAGAGAGACTGGACAGGGGTCAGCACCTGCCTGGTGTGGGGCCAGCCCTGGTTTGATCCCCGGTGCCACGTGTGGTCCCACTCCCCACCTCCCACCCCCAGAACGGAGCTCTTAGTAAGCCCCCAAGCACCTCCAGGTGCAGCCCCCCTCGCCCCCCTAATGAGAACTTGTAGGAAGTAGGAATAAAAGATAGGTTTCAGAGTCCAGCTGTTTGTTGTTGTTTGTTTAATTTAGGTTTTATTTGGGGGCAGGGGCACGCCTGTCAGTGCTGGTGGCTTACTCCTATCTCTGTACTCAGGGAGCACTCCTGGTGGGACTCCGAAGCTGTATGGGGTGCTGGGGAATGAGCCCAGGTGGACCCCGAGGGCCCAGCAAGCGCCCTCTGCACTGCGCACTCTCTGTTCAGCCCCGCTCCATCCCCTTGTGACTGGTGAGACCTTGGGACAACTTCCTCCTTGTGCCTCCGTTTTCTTACCCCTACGGGGGACCATCCTTGGGGCCGGACCATTCGTGGGGCCGGGCGTGCCCCCGGGAGGGTCCCTGTTCTCCCCTCCAGCTGGCCGTGCTCCCACGCGTCGCCATGTTTACACGCCCTCCTCCTTTCCAGGAAGAGCCTCTCCCCACGGGCCCCCTCCCGGGATCCGCTGGACAGAATGGCCTTTGCTCTTCTGGAACTTTCTGTAGTCACCCCACTCTGGGGTTCGCGGCGTGTCCGCACGTCTCCTTCTGGAGCACGCGCAGGGGCCCTGGGGACAGCAGGGTCGTGGTTTCCCAGCTGCGAGAGGCTCCCGGCTCCCGACCTGCCCGGGGGTGCCCTGCAGGACGTGCTGGGGGAGAGAGAGCGGGGACGCGCGGGGAGTGTGGGCCAGGCTGACGGGCGGGTGGCTGGGACGCGGGTGGCAGTTGTGAGCCAAGTGAGGCAGCCAGGCTGAAGAGGAAGAGCCGGCAGCCAGCAAAGGCCACGGAGCCCTGCGGGGGAACGTGGTTTCCTGCTGGCTGCGCGCGGCCCACATTCCATCCCCAAATCCGGCTTCTCTGCGGGCAGAGTTGTCGGCGGCCCAGGCAGGCCCCGCCGGGGGTGGCCGCGCTTGTCCTCCCGGACAGTGGCCTCTGGAGGGACGGCTCAGAGCTCCCACTGGAGAGAGCGAGGTGCGGCCTGCTGGAGCTCAGCACGCACAGCCCTGCGCCCTCTCCGCCTCTCCCCTGCAGACCCATTCAGGTTTTACCCCCAACTTCCAGGCATCTCGGAGGAGCAGGTTGGGCGGGAGCAGGCGGGTCTGCCAGGGGCCCTGTCAGCCTTCCTGGCTTCTTCGCAGCGCTCGGGCCTCACTCCCAGGGCTGGTGCTGAAGGCGCCTGTCTCCGAGGGAGCCGCCAGCCAGGGCAGCGGGGTCTGGGGGATGGACGCTCCCGAGGGCTGGTCCCCCCGGCAGGGCCCTGGGCTTGGCTGCGGGCTCTGCGTGGACACCGCTGTGATCACCCACAGCGACACCCAGAGGACACAGGGGCACCCAGAGAGGAAGGCCGTGGGCCTTTCCCCAAGACCAGGGGTGCCGTCTGATGGGGTAGGGGTGGGGCACGTCCGGTCACCCAGTGAGCTGGGGCTCGGCGGGCCGGTGGGGGGTGTGGAGGGTGGGAGCTGAGCCCGGTGGACTTGCCCCAGACAGGACCTTGGACATTCTTTGGTTTTTGTTTCACTTTGGGGCCACGCCTGGCGGTGCCCAGGGCTTCCTCCTGGCTCTGTGCTCGGGCATACGGAACCGGCCGGAAGGCCTTGTGCACGGCAGGGGCACCAGCCGCCCGGGCTTTTATTCAAAGGGGAGTGAGTTGTTTGGAAGTCAGCCCCCTCCCTCCCGAGCACGTTGCCCCCTGTAGGTGCTCCCTGAGCAGTGCTCCTCATTGCTCTGAGACCTCCACTTCCCATTTCCCCTAAAAGGCCCCACATTTGCCTTTGCCCCCTGCCTGCCGCCTTCATTTTTGGGGAATAATTTGGCTCCACGTTATGGGGTCCTGGCGCTCTCCCAGGCTCCCCGCCATGGCTGCTTTGGGGGCCACACACATTCCCACCCTTCGCTCTGATTTTACATGTTTTCCAGCGTGTACATCTCAAAGCAGCGATTGAGCTCGGGTGTCTGGGGACAGGGCCCCGGCGTGGACTGGAGACCAGCGCAGCAGTTACGGTGGACCTGTGGGTGGGGATGCTGCAGCTGGAGGCCACCTGTACTCCCGGGCAGCCGCCGGGTCATGAAAGGCCCCCAGAGCTTCCTTTCACCTGCTGTCATGCTTGAGGTGTGGCTCTTCTCGGGGTTCAAAAGAGGCTGCACGGATCCAGCGTTCACATCCACATCCCAGGAAGCAGGATAGAGGAGAAGAGAGGGAAGGCTGTCTGCACCACACACAGCAGTGCCTAGGGGCTACTCCTGATACAGTGCTCAGGGTGCTATGTGGTGCTGGGGACCGAACCCAGGGGTGCCGTCTGATGGGGTAGGGGTGGGGCATGTGCTCTGCATGCGCTCAGCAGTTCTTGTCGCCTCTGTGCCCCGTCTCCTGTTCAGCCTCGTCGTTGTCGGGCCTCTGTCCTTCCGTCTCCCTCGTGTCCCTGATCAGTGGCAAATGGCCGTTACATAATGAGGGCCGGAGGTGGTGATTAGCCTTTGGCCAGCACGTCAGCAATAAGTAACTTAAGAAAACGAGTTTCCGTGCTTCATCCCTAGATCAATGGTGAGTTCTACTTGGCAGCTAGGAAGCATCGAGCAGAAATCCGGCAGGCTTGGGGCCGGAGCGAGAGCACCGCGGGGAGGGCATCGGCCTCGCATGCAGCCAAGCCAGGTTCTATCCCCCGCTTCCCATCTGGTTTCCTGAGCCCACGAGGAGAGAACCCTGAGCACCGAGCCAGGAGTCTGCCCCGAGCACCGCCCCAAAACCCAAAATAAAGAAATGAAATAAATCCAAGTTTATTCACGGGGGTCCGGGCCGTGAGGGTGCTCAGAGGACCATGGGGCGCTGGGGGTTCACGCCGTGGTTGGCGCGGACAGGCGGCCCCCTCCCTCCACCCGTACTGTCTCTCCGGCCTTTCAGGAGACGGTTGCAGTGGAGTGGCGCCTCTGCCATCGTGGCACCGACCCGGGGGCTTCTGACTGTGGTCTCCGAGGCTGCTGGAGCACTGGGAAGGAGCAGGGGGAGCCCCCCGAGAGAGCACGCTGGGATCTGTCTCCCTCTTCGTGAGCTTCACGGCAGCCAGTCCAGGGGGGGCCAGAGCCCCCGGGGGTCGGGCTGCGAGCGGGCCTGGGCCTGGCCGGTCACGGGAGAGGAGCCCAGGCTGCCCCTGGCAGCGCGTCACAGAACAACCTTGCCAGGATTCCGGGCTGGCCTGAGTGCCCGTCCCCCGATTCCCCGGGGGCCACTCCTTCCTGTCCACGGTCCTTCCCCGGGGAGCTTTGCTAGTCCTCGGTGCAACTAAACAGAATTCTCTGTTCCTGGCTGTTGCTGTTGTTGTTAACGACTGCAGTAAGGCGGGTACGCTGGCATCACTGTGCTTTAGGCAGACGGCGCTGCAGCCTCATACTCGCCAGCCACACGCACCAGCGCCTCAGAGCTGACACCCGGGCCGGCCCAGCCCTCTCCTCTCAGTCCTTCCCCCCTGCACCCCCCACGGCTCCTCCGTCCTAGGTTTGGGGGCCACACCCTGCAGAGTTCAGGGCTTAATCCTGAGTCTGCCCTCGGGAATCCTTCCTGGCGGTGCTCAGGGAGCCGTATGGGAGGCCGGGGATCGAACCTGGGTCCTACTGTGTGCGAGGCAAGCGCCCTCCCCACTGTGCTATCGCTCCGGGCCCCCAACACTGCCTCTGTGCAGGGACCAGAGCCTTCAGGGTCTGTTGTGACCTTGTGCCTGCCCTGGGGGTGGTGTGGGGGCTGGGCTGTACCTGAGAGTGTTCCGAGAACCGGACTATGCGGGCCGGGGATCGAACCCGCGTCAGCAGCGAGCCTGGCAAGCTCCCTACCCACTGCACTCTCCAGCCTCCCCTCCGTCGCTTTGTTTCTTTCCTTTGTTTCTTTCCTTCCGGAGTGAGATAGCCTGGCGCGGCCGTTCTCCTTCCCACTGACTCTGCGTCACCTGCCCCCCCCACCCCTCACCCACCGCCCGGCCCAGTTCTGTCCATGTTATAGCAGAAGTGACCTTTGGGGGCTCTGATGGTGACATCTGTTCTGGCCGGCCACCCCTCTTCCAGTGACCTTTGGGGAGCTGACCACAAGGGTCTCTTTTATTTCTCTTCTTTCCTGTGTATGTGTCTGCAAGTCAGTCTCCCGGCCCGGGAGGGTTTTAATCTTTCAGGGAAGACTGAAAGGTTAAAGGTTGTTGGCTACGACCTGATGCACTCACTCCCGGCTCGGACTGTGACCCCGTGTCTGTTCCCTGACCCTCCAGTCCGCAGTTTCGAGGGTCAGATCGGGATCCTGGCCCTGGGCAGGTGGCTGGGCCCGCAGGCTGGGACCGTCGACGACACCTCACCCGGGAGTTGGCTGCTGCCCCGGCCGGGCACTGAGAGCGGCCAGATCTCCGGCCGGCAGGGATGGGGCGGGTCCCACTGGGTCGAGCCTTTCCGGGGGAAGAGCAGAGCATGGGCAAGCCGGGACACGGAGCCGGGATGCCGGCATGGGGCTCCGGGACGGGTGAAAGGTCCTCGGCAAAGAAGACCCAGAACTTGACCCTCTGGGGCCATGGGGATGGTGTCTCAGTGGCGCCAGAAGCACCGGAAGGGGCCCCGGGGACGTGACTCTGGTAGCATTACGACTCCGGTGTGGGGGGCCCGGGGATGGATCCCCCAGCACCAAAACCAAAACCCCAAACCCCCCCAGGCACCACTGGATGTGCCCAGGAGAACCCTGGCATCGCATTCTCCGGCGCTGGCCAGCCTGGGGGTCCCGCCCCCTCCCCCCAACAGCGAGGAGCAGCATCGGGGGGCGTGGGGAGGGGTGGCGGGAGAGGCAGGCAGCAAGCAGCGTACTGGGGGTCATTTCAGGGGTGGGGGCGTGCCCCAGCCTTGGACGCCCCTGGGCCCTGAGGCCCGGCGGAGCAGAACTGAGGCGTTTTGGGTGTGGGACGAAGGTCCTGCTGGCGGGAAGGCACGGCTGCCGCCGGGGGTTCTCCATGGAAGCTTTGATCAGGGGACGAGCTGGGAAACAGCCTGGGGAGGAACTGTGCCGGCTGGGGCTGGGGGCTCGGGCCCGTGGTTCGGGCGCCAGGGAGGTCTGGGGGTGTTCTCAGCAGGAGAGCGAAGCAAGGCGACCAGAGGTGTGGTTGAGCGGCCGGGCAGGGGGCTGACCCTCTGAGAGACGAGCAGAGCAGCGGAGGAGCCGGGGCCGGGGCCGGGGGCACGGGGAGCCGTTTGGGACTTGGATACTCGGCGCTTGGGTCCTTGGTCTCCCTGAACCTCGGGGGGCTGGTGAGGGACGAGGGCCGAGCTCCCGGGAGCCTCACACCAGGGTCACACCCGCCCGAGTCGCCCGCCACGGGCCAGGTGGGAGGTGACCGTCTAGATCTGTGTGATGGTTGGTTGGGCTCCAAGGTCCCGAGGCCCCCGGCGAGGGCTGCGAGCACCGGAGAGAGACGGGCCTGGGGGTGGTGCCTCTGTGACTGTCCTTCTCTGCGAGCCCGGACCCAGGAAACCCTGCCCATGCGGAGGGTCTCGGCACCGTCCCCCGCTCGCTCCCAGCTGGGCATTCCCTGCCTGCCAGGAGAGGGGCAGCCGGGCCCCAGGCCGAGCCCAGTGTGGCCCTCACGGTGGCGGCAGCGGTGATGTGGGTGGCCGGGGCCGGACCCCATGTTTCCCCTTTGGTGTTAGTTTTCTGTGGCTTCTGACCACCGGACAGAAGAGGGGGTTGTGTTGGTGCGCCGGCTGGCACTCCTGCTTTGATGGTCCTGGAAGTCGGCCTTGGGGCCACAGAGGTGGGGGGGTGGAGTGGGGGGTTGTCGGGGACCTGAGGCCCCCCTCCCCCCCCCGTCCACAAACTCCCCTCCGTATCCATAGGATGCCCTCAAGGCAGTGGGGCTGGAGCGATAGCACAGCGGGTAGGGCGTTTGCCTTACACACAGCCGACTCGGGTTCGGTTCCTGGCATCCCATATAGTCCTGCAAGCATCACCAGGAGTAATTCCTGAGTGCAAAGCCAGGAGTGCATGTGTGTGCACATGTGTGCCCGCCCTCCCCTCTCCTCCGTGCCGCCAACGGGGTGCACGCTAACGGGGTACTCCTGCCCTGAGTACCGCGTGGGAACCTTCCCACATCAGCACTCCCGGGTCCCCCAGTCTTCTTTCTTTAAAAAAAAAAAAAATTTTTTTTTTGTTGCCCATGGAAGGTTTGCCTAGTTTAACCAGTAATTTTCCAGCAAACATTCATGAAACTAGACATTTAAAATGCCTCTGATGAGCCCAGCGAGCTGTGTGTGGGGGGGAGGGCGGCCACCCAGCTCTTTCCCAAGGGGCCCCCTTCTCTTTTTTTTTTTTTTTTGCTTTTTGGGTCACACCTGGCGATGCACAGGGGTTACTCCTGGCTCTGCACTCAGGAATTACTCCTGGCGGTGCTCAGGGGACCATATGGGATGCTGGGAATTGAACCCGGGTCGGCCTCGTGCAAGGCAAACGCCCTACCCGCTGTGCTATCGATCCCCCGGGGCCCCCTTCTGCAGCGAGGCAGACTCAGGACCGTGACAGCGGTCAGGGCTGCCGGCTCCGGCGTCTGCCTCCAGGGTGTTTGACTCGGGCGCACCGCAGTGCCTCGTGTCTGTAGTGAAACACGGGTCTCTCCTTGAAGGGTCCCCCCTGCCTGGGAGGGGGCTCTAGGTGGGGGCCCACATGCCACCGAGGAGGGGCGGGGACTCGACGTGCAGCGAAGAATGTCATGGGCGGGAGGGAGAGCAGCACCTGGATCTAGCCTGGTGGGGTTTTGGTTCTTGGGTTTGTTTTCCTGGATTTGGTTCTTGCTTTTTGGGGCCCCACACCCGGTGGTGTTCGGGGCTGAGCCCTGGCTCTGCTCTCAGGGATCATTCCCAGCGGGACATGCGGGATCCAACAGGGCTCCGGGGATCAAACTCGGGTCCGCTGCGTGCAAGGTGAGCGCCCTCCGTGCCGTCGCTCCAGCCACCTCTTCCCTGGTTCCGTAGACCGGGAGGAAGGAGAACGTCAGCAGCGGGGCTGGAGAGACCCCTTGTGAGTCGGGGTGGCCGTCGATGTGGCCAAGCTACCGCAGAGCAAGCACGGGCGCCCCAAAGCTTCCAGAGGAACAGATTGCACGTCCCCGGGACTAATAACGGAGCCACGGCAGCAGCGTGGGGCAGGCCAGGGCCGGACCTGGGGAAACACTGGCTTTGGGAGCAGAGACGCTGCCTTGAGAGGCAGGAGATGAGGACTTGAGGCGGGCGGGAGGTGCCCCTGGTGGCGGGAACAGCCTCTGCCCAAGGTCCAGCTGCAGACCGATGTGGGGTGGGGAGAGGTGAGAGGAGGGATTTCAGCTCACACAGGAACTAAAGCAGCTCTCCCGCCCTCCCTTCCCAGACCCTCGCCACCTGCATGGTCCAGCCATCCCGGCCACCCCCTGCCTGCCCTTCCGAGGACAGGACGTCTGCCCGGCCCCGGCACTGCTGCCGGCCTCAGCCCGGGGCTCGCCATGGCCTCCCCCGCCAGCCTCTGGTGCCGCTGAGCAAAGGACCTGGCCCCCACACCAGAACTGCACCCCCTTTCCCGTCCTCCCCCAAACCCTGCCCCTGGGTGGTCTCCCTCCTGTGCTGTCCCCGAAGGGGGTCTGCCTGCTTCCTGCTGTCGCCCCCCTTGCTGGAGAGGGTCAGCCCCCTCTCGGTCCTCTGGTGCATGGGCAGGTAAAGCGGCTTGGACTCAAGGTGGTAGAAGGTGACCAGGGCCCCCTGCACAGGTCACCGACGTGTCAGGCCTGGTGCTTCCCACAGTCATTAGGTTTCAGGATGCAGGGGCCAGAGCGATCGATCAATCGATCGACCGTACGGGGGTAAAGGCACTTGCCCTGCACTTGACCTTGGTTTCGTTCCCGGCCCCATAGGGTCCCCCAGGCAGCACTGGGAGTGACCTCTGAGCACAGAGCCAGGAGTATCCCTCTGGGTACCTCTAGGTATGGCCTAAGTCCCCCTCGTGCTCCCCCACCAAAATGAATCATTGGGGCCAGAGAGATGATAGGACAGCGGGGAAGGCTCTTGCCTTGCTTGGGGCTGACGCGGGTTCGATCCCTGTACTCAGCATGGTCCCCCAGCACCTCCAGGAGTGAGCCCTGAGCACTGCTGGCGATGGTCCCAAACCAAAAACAAATTAACGTTCGGGATTTATGAGCAAAGAAGACACTTGACTGGGAATTCCAACATTGTAAATTATATATAAATATATGTCATAATTTTAAAAGTTTCATAATTGGCATATGTATGTGTGTGTGAGAGAGAGAGAGAGAGAGAGAGACAGAGAGAGAGAGAGACAGAGAGAGACAGAGAGACTTGCATTGCTGTCTCCAGTCCTGTTCTTAGATCCCCTTCCAGTGACGCTGGGGGCCAGGTACTAGGGAAGAACCCGAATGCAGGGCCACGCCCCAGCCTATCAAGTTGTCTCCCTGGACAGGTTGACGTGTGTGTGTATGTGTGTGTGTGTGTGCTCTGCCTCTGACTTGAATCACATGCTAGCCTGCTTAGATGACTATTTTTGTTTTTTGTTTCTTTGTATGTGTGTGTATGTGTGTGTGAGTGTGTGAGTGTGTGTGTGTGTGTGTGTGTGTGTGTATGTGTGTTCTCTGCCTCTGACTTGGATCACATGCCAGCCTGCTTAGATGACTGTTTTTGTTTTTTGGGGCCACCCCTGATGGTGTTCCGGGCTTCCTCCTGGCTCTGCATTCAGGAATCACTTCTGGTGGGCTCAGGAGGCCGTATGGGGTGCCTGGGATCGAACCCAGGTCAGCCACGTGTAAGGCCAGTGCCTGAACCCTTGCATTATCTCTCTGGCCTCCGACTCTTTTCATTAAGGTGAGAGACTATCATAAGCCGTCTTATTTTTCTGTTTAAAAAATAACTTCTCAGGGGCCAGAGCGATAGGTACAGTGGACAGGATGTTTGCCTTGCATGCAGCCAACCTGGGTTTGGTCCCCGGCTTCCTAAATGGTACCCCAAGCACCACCAGGAGTAATTCCTGAGTGCAGAACCAGGAGTAACTCCCGAGCATCGCCATGTGACCCAAAAAGCAATGTCCCTCCCCCGCAAAAAATAGGGTAACTTTTCAGAATAAATCCTCCAGTGAACGTTACCGAGGTTATTCTCTGCAAAAAGAATAAAAAGATTTAATAGTAAAAACTCGGTTTAATTATTATCAGGAACAATGTGTTGTGCCAAGATTACATATTAACATGGAGAACTGTTCTCTGCCTGGCCGTAGAAAATGTTGGAGGCAAGAAATGACCAATGTCAGGTTGGGGGAGATTCGGTAGGTGGCTTCCAGCCGCAAGGAACGGTGCCTCAGCATTTATATGCTGGGTCTGCACTTAGGTTTTCATTTCATGCAAGTAAATACCTCCAAGTGGCATTGTTGGAGCTAGGGGTCAAAAGGGTCCTGCTGCCAAAGTGTCTCCGAACATAGCTGTGCCGAGGGTCTCTGGCATTTTGGAGGTACCCCACCCTGTGCCGGGAGTGTGCCAGGCTTGCTTCTCCGTGATGTCAGGTTTTGATTTGATTTATTTTGGACGTTCTCATTGGTTCGTAGCGGTATCTCATTGTGGTTCTGTGTGTGTGTGTGTGTGTGTGTGTGTGTGTGTGTGTGTGTGTGTGTGTGTGTCCCACCAATGCCGGAGATCATGGTGGGGGCTATCTTGGGCTGCATCCGGGGGCCCACGAGGTGCTGGGATCGATCAGCGTCAGCCACATGACAGGCACATGTCTCAGCCCTTGCCCCGTCTCGCCCTCCCTCCCAAGTTGTGGCTGTGCTTTTTGCTAGTGACTCTTTGTCATAGGCCTCTGTCCCAGCTGAATCTCTTGGGTGAAGTATCTTTCCAAGTCTGTTCGTTTGCTGCTGAATCTCAGAGCTTCTTGGTATACTTTGGAGGCCAGTGTTGTGTCAGACGCGTGTGTCTGTTGGGACAGAGCCGGGGCACGCTGTTTGCTGCTCCTCACCGGGGTTCCCGGCTGGGGAGTCATGAGGGTTCCTCTGTGAGCGCCTTGTTTTTGGTTTTGTCGTGGGGCCACACCCGGCAGCACTCAGGGTTCACTCCTGGTGGGACTCGGGGGATCCCAGGGGGTGCCAGGATCGAACCCAGGTCAGCCATGTGCAAGGGATTCCGAGTGATAGCCCAGCAGGCAGGACGCTTGTCTTCATTATCTTAATGGGATCTTTCAAAAACCAGAAATCCTTTACTTCAGTTCAGTCAAGTTTATCAATTATTCCCTCCCCCGCCCCCACCTCTGTGGGGGAGAACACCCCACAGTGCTCAGGAGCTACTCACCACTCTGTTCTGGGTACCACACAGCATCAGAGATTGGACCAGGTCCCCCTGGCCTGTCACCTTTTTAAAAACAAATTGACAGGGCTGGAGTGATAGTACAGCAAAGAGGGTGTTTGCCTTGCACGCAGCCGACCCGGGTTCGATTGACCCTACATCCCATATGGTCCCCTGAGCACTGCCAGGAATAATTCCTGAGTGTAGAGCCAGGAGTAACCCCTGTGTGTCACCGGGTGTGACCCAGAAAAAGCTAAATAAATAAATAATGAAATGAATGAACGTTTGTGTGTAGGGGGGGCACACCCTACTCATGGCTCAGTGTGTGGGGGTCACTTGCAGTGGTGTTTGGGGGACTGGCTGTGTGACGCTGGGGATTGACCCTACACACTAGCCTGTGTGTTATCTCCAGGGGCTGTGATTTGTGTGTTTAATGTCAGAGCTGAGACCTCTTCGCCTAAGACAGGGTCACAGAGATTTTCTCCTACGTGCTCTTCTGAAAGTTTGCCTCTTTTTTTTTTCCCCTTTTCATTTTACAGTTAGATTTATGATCCATTTTTAGTTAATTTTTATACACAGTGTAAAGCATAGGTCAAGGTCCTTTTATTTTTTTACATTTAATGTGTTTTCAGTGGTTTTTATCACCACTTGCTGGGTTGTCTATTAAATTGCTATGCACTTTTGTGGAAAAAAAATTTTCAATAATAAAAAACCAGTTGGGGAGGTGGCGTGAGGATGTGGCTCAGGTGGTAGAGCACATGCCCTGGAGATGTGGGGCCCTAGGTTGGCGCCCCAAAACCGCATGGCCCCCAGCTCCACCAGGTGTGGCCCAGGCTTCCTGGACCCTCCCCAGCAGCCAGGTGGTCAGAGCCAGAGACGAAGCTCAGTGGTCGAGCACGAGCCTCTCCTGTATGACCATCGTCACTGCAAAAGCAAAACCAAAGAAAGCAGCCAGTCATATTTGTGCGGGTCTGAGCTGAAGTTTGAAAACGCATAAGGCATGGGTGTCCTTTGCTGATGGTCCTGACATTTGTTTCATGACAGAGACTCCGTATATAGGAAAAAAAAAGGTCTTTTTTTATATCAAAGTCAGCTGAATTCTTAAGCTTGTATTCAGGTTATCTTCAGGGACCAGAGAGTCAGTACAGCAGGCGGTTAGGGTATTTGCTTTACACACATACCCACGTGGGCTCAGTCTCTGGCACCACAGATGGACCCCCCCCCATCCCCACCCACCCACCCACTCACCCACGCAAGCATCACCGGGAGTAAGCCCTGAGCACTGCCGGGTGTGGCACAAAACAGACCAAAAAGGTAAGTCTTAAAGTTGGAAATACATTTTGTTACTTTCTGTAAATTCATTTTGTGTGTTTGTTTGGGGGCCACACCGAACTGCTCAGAGCTAACTTCTGGCTCTGTGCTCAGGGTCACTCCTGGTGGTGCCCTAGGGACCCTACGGCAGCAGGAGACTGAAGCCAGGTATGCCACCTGCAAGGCAGGTGCCTTACACGCTGTACTGTCTCCAGCCTCTCGTTTCCTTTTTTTCTAAGTGGTAAAAACACTATTCAGTTTTTGTTTTGTTTTTTTTTGCTTTTTTTGGTCACACCCGGCGATGCACAGGGGTTACTCCTGGTTCTGCACTCAGGAATTACTCCTGGTGGTGGTCAGGGGACCATATGGGATGCTGGGAATTGAACCCAGGTCGGCCGAGTGCAAGGCAAACGCCCTCCCCGCTGTGCTACCGCTCCGGCCCCCATGTCGTTACTTTTATTAACCATTGGTCTCACAAACTCAGAATCTTGATTAGTTTGACTTTTGCGTCTTCGCGTTATACGGTATTCACGTCTTTCCTATTTGACAGAGTCAAGTAGTAGAAAATGCCAGTTGTGGGTAAAACACCCGTCATAGGTAAATTTGAATCACGTGACACAGACCTGCTGACAGGCGAGTAGCATGACCTGACTGCCCGGAAAGGCGGATTGAGGATTCCACTTGCTTCCGGGCTTATTCTCAAAATTCCACTTGTTGGGTTAGTGCGTTTTCAGAAGTCATTTCAATCTGTCCATACAGGGGCCTGAGAAATAAATACTGCACAGCAGGTGGGGCACTTGCCCTGCACACATCTGACCCAGGTTCGACCACTGGCACCCCAGAGGGTCCTCCTAAGCCCCACCAGGACTGACTCCTGAGCACAGAGCCAGGAGTAATAAGCCCTGAGCACCACCAGGTGTGCCCCCCCACACCCAAAACCAAAAAAGTCTGAGTCACTCGCAGGAATGACTCACCCTTCGCAGCCGAGAGCTCCATGAGCACATGCGTCTGACAGGGCCGCGGCTACACCGCAGACTGGATCAGTCCCTACCCAGGTCCAGAAGCGCAGCCCAATCCTCAGGCTGTCCGGGGGCAGCCCTCGGCGGACCGAGAGGCTTCCGTTCTCCCCGGGGATTCTCACGCTGCTCCCCCCGCCCTGTCCCCCCAGTCTCTCCCCCGAGAGCTCTCCTCAGGCTTTGGGACTGGGCGGGACGAAGGGATGGCCGGAGCCTTTGAGGAGGGAAGAGTGATGTAGGAGGGTCCGGGAGCTGGGAGGGGCCTCATGCCTCATCGTCCAGGCCCCGTCCCGGAAGGGAACCCCGGGGAAGCTGAGGACCGAGCAGAGCTGCCCAGGCTGGTTGGGAGCCGGGGGTCAGCCGCTCTGGGCGATGGGCACCGTTCCGGCTGGGGAGTTTGGTGGCAAAGGAGCTTCTCCGCCTGGGCAGTCCCGGACGGCGCCTGACCCTGAGCGGCATCCAGACGCAGCTGCCCTGGACGCTTGGGCAGCTTGGCCGGGGGCCATGAAGGGGGCGGCGGGCAGAAGAGCTTTCCTGGAGCTCTTCGGTTGTCAGAAAGGTCAAAGCTTCTGGAAAGAAAGACCACACCCGGGGCTGGAGCCATAGCACAGTGGGGAGGGCGCTTGCCTTGCACGCGGCCGACCCGGGTTCAATTCCCAGCATCCCATATGGTCCCCTGACCAGCGCCAGAGGTAATTCCTGAGTGCAGAGCCAGGAGTGACCCCTGTGCACTGCTGGGTGTGACCTAAAGAGCAAAAAAAAAAAGAAAGAAAGAAAGAAAGACCACACCAGGGGCTGGCGAGATAGCACAGTGGGGAGGGCGTTTGCCTTGCATGCGGCCGACCCAGGTTCGATTCCCAGCATCCCATATGGTGCCCTGAGCACCTCGCCAGGAGTCATTCCTGAGTGCAGAGCCAGGAATAACCCCTGGGCATCATTGGATGTGACCCAAAAAGCAAAAGAAAGAAAGACCACAGCAGAAGCTGTCCTCTCCAGCTCCCAGACCCTCCCGGCTCTCCGAGACTGCCGCGTGCCGTCCTCAGGGATCGGGCCCCGGCTCTCGGATTCAGGTTAACATTTGGGGCGAGAAGCTGCTGAAGTGCCAGGAGCTTCCTGTCATCTCAGGGGGTGAGCCAGGGGGCCCCAGCGGAGGGTTGCCAGCTGGAATCACGGGGGCACATCAGTTCTCGGGGGGCTCTTTCTGGTATTAAGGTTTTGTTTGTTGTTTTGTTGGGGGGGGGCCACACCCTGCGGCCTCAGGACTTACGCCTGGCTCTGCGCTCAGGGGTCACTCCTGGTGGGGCCCCCGGGCCATATGGGGTGCTGGGGGTCAAACCGGATGGGTCAGCTGCAGGCGAGGCCAGTGCCCTCCCCGCTGGACTGTGGCTCCAGCCCAGGGCAGAGACTTCACTGCACAGCAGGCAGGACTCGTGCCTTGCGTGGGGCCGGCCCGGGTGCCCATACGGTCCCCGAGCACCACTAGGAGTAATTCCTGAGTGCAGAGCCAGGAGTGACCCCCAAGCATCGCCGGGCGTGACCCCAAGACAAAACACAGACCAAGGCAGAGGGCTCCTGAAGGAACTTGGGGAGGTGCTGGCTTATCTTTTGGGAGAAGAGGAAGTTCCTGGTAGTGTCCCTTGTCCCCGCTGTGGTCAGAGATGACCCGGGAGCCAGCGAATGGGTTTGGGCCCAAGCACTGCCGCCGCCCCGAGGCCCGGCGGGAGACCGAGTCCTTCATCTGCACGCACGGAGAAAGAAGACACTCCCTGAAGAGGAGCCCTCGGCCCGGGTCCACGCAGAGGCCAGCGCTCGGACCCGGTGCCCAGCCTCCTCCGCGGTGACTGGGCTTCGCCCCCGAGCTCAGGCGTAACCGGCTCCGCGGCCACCTTTGGAATCGGTGCCTGCGTGCGTGCCTGCCTGCCTGCACGCGTGTGTGCGTGTGCGTGCTCCCGGGGTGCCCCGCTGGCGCCCGTCCAGCCCCCGCCTGCCCAGACAAGGAAGTGCCGGCCCGGCCCGGGTGGCAGGTCAATGCCCGAGCCGCACCGTGGCCCCGGGGATCCCAAGGGCAGTCCGGAGCTGCCGCGGGAGGGAGGGAGGGAGGCACTGCCCCGGCCTGCCTGGGTTCCTGGCGGGGAGGGAGGGGGCCGGAAGCGTTTCTCAGGGGAGGTGTGCAGCGGCCTGCCCTGCCCGGCAGGTTGCCGTGGGTGGGGAGTCTCCTCTGCCGGCGTGCTCGGGCGCCTGGGCACTGGGGAGGAGGTTCTCGAGGAGGCCGCCGGGAAGGAGGACCGTGGCGCTGCCCCGGGGGTGCCCCCGCTGCCCCCCGCCTGCCAGCAGCACCGAGCTCACGTGAGTGGCGTCTGCGCCGCCCTCCTGGAGCGGCTGCTTGAGGGACGGTGGCGGGTGGCCTGCTCACGGGGGGCTGGCCGAGGTCACGGCAGGAGAGCAGGGCAGCTGGGGGTGGGGGGGGGGCAGTGTTCCTCAGTGCCCACTGCCCCAGGGCCACAGACGTGCGACACAGGGGCTCGGAGGGGGTGCCTGAGGAGCCCCCCGCCCCATCAGCAGGGCAGAGGGTGCCCTGGGGGGGAGGGGAAGCCATGCTCACAGACAGGACCCCGCCCGCCCTGGGGGAGGCCCCGTCCCCGCCAGGCCCCGTCTCGTCCCGCAGCCCGGCTCCGCGTCCCGGACGGGGAACTTGCGTCTCCTGGGCCGCTTCCTCATGGACACACTTGCAGGTGCCCCTGTGGCAGGGCGGGAGGGAGGGGCCGCCTGGGAACTCTCCACGCCTCTGGGGCGCGGCCGCGGCTGTCCTGATGCCAGAACCGTCTTTCCTGGTGTGCCTGAGGTTTGAGAAGAGGGAGAACGCGTGTTTCATTTGCCCTTCCAGCCCCTCCCCTCTGAGTCTCCCTCCCCTCTTGGGGGCGCTCCAGGTTTCTCAGATGCGTGTGGCCTGGGACCCTACCTGGGGCCTTAGAAAGCAGCCGGGTGTGGGGCCAGAGGGACAGTGGGTAGGACGCTTGCCTCGCGCGGGCCTGACCCAGGCCTTTCCCTGGCACCCCAAGCCCCACCAGGGATGACCTCTGAGCGCGGAGCCCTGAGCACTGCCAGATGTGGCACCCGAGAGAGAGAGAGAGAGAGAGAGAGAGAGACAGAGAGAGACAGAGAGGGGGGGAGGGGGAGCAGCTGGGAGGTAGATGTGTGCTGGACAGGGAGAGAGAGCACGTGGGTGAAGGCGTTTGCCTCGCACACAGCCCCATCTCCATCCCTGGCATCTGCCTCCCTGCCCTGGCCAGCCCCGTCTGTTTCCGTGTGGCACCCCGTCTCCGTGTGGCCCCCCGGCCCAGCATCGAGCCAAGAGGCCGCCCTGCCTGACATCAGCTCGTCCTTCCCGAGCTCTGGCACCTGGTGAGAGCCAGAGTCTCGGGGGCGCAGACGCACAGCCCTCAGGGAGGATCAGAGGGGGGCCCGGGCACTCTCCCACAGGACAGGCCTCCTGCCCGCTGGCCGCTGCTGCCCAGGAGCTTCGGCAGTGCCCTCCGGCCAGGGCGCGGCACCGTGCCAGCACACCCTCCGCCTCGCGGCTGCTTCTTCCTTCTCTCTGAAATCAGAGCGTCAGGCAGGGGCACGGGCTGAGGGCAGTGAGGGGGCTGGGGAGATGGCGCAGGGGTTAAGGCGCCCCGTGGTCCCCCGACCACCGCCACGGCAGTGCATTGGTGGCGTCATCCCAGCACCGCAGAGCTCTCGTCCATGGGGAGCCCCCTGAGCACCGCAGAGATGGGCCAAGGGCTGAGCACTTGCTTTGCTTGTGGGAGCCTCGGATTTTCCCTCGGCCTGTCTCCGCCGCCAGCATTACCAGAGTGTGACCGCAAGACAAAACTGTAGCACTGTCGCACTGTCCTCCCGTTGTTCATCGATTTGCTCGAGCAGGCACCAGTAACGTCTCCATTGTGAGACTTGTCGTTACTGTTTTCGGCATATCCAATATGCCACGGGGAGCTCACCAGGCTCTGCCGTGCAGGGTGGGATACCCCCGGTAGCTTGCCCGGCTCTCCGAGAGGGACAAAATCATAATGTAATTCTTTTTCTTTTTTACTTTTCCCTTGTGGGTCACACTTGGTGATGCTCAGGGGTTACTCCTGGCTCTGCACTCAGGAATTACTCCTGGCGGTGCTCAGGGAACCATATGGGATGCTGGGAATCGAACCCGGGTCGGCCGCATGCAAGGCAAACGCCCTACCCGCTGTGCTATAGCTCCGGCCCCTCATAATGTGTTTCTTCTCCTTTCTTTGCAAGGGGTGGGGGCACATTAGGGGCCACACCTGGAGGTGCTCAGGACTTATTTCTGGCTCTGCACTCAGGGGTCACTCCTGGGGGTGCTCAGGGGACCACATGGAGTGTCCGGGATTGGACCCAGGGTCACTGTACATCAGCAAGTTCCTCCGCTCTGGTACTTTCAGACTGGCTGCTGTCCTTTAGAGCCGTGACTTTCTTGTTTGCTTTTGCTTTGGGGCCACACTCAGCGCTGCTCAAGGTCTGTTTCCGGCTCGGTGCTCAGGGATCACTCCCAGGAGGGCTCGGGCCATATGGCGTGCCGGTACTTGAACCCGGGTCAGCTGTGTGCAAGGTGAGCGCCCTCCCCGCCGCACTGTTGCTCAGGCCCCAGAACCTTTCGTCTTGCTTACGAAACAGAGCACACGTTTGTTGTAGAAAATCCCAAAAAATCGGACACGTCGTTTAAGAAACTAACAATTGGAAAGAGCCGTGTAAGCGTTTTGAGCTACACGTGGTGGGGCGGGACTGCTTTTGACAGCTAACCTGTCCTCTGAGCCTGGCTGCCTCCATCGGGGAAGCAACGGGTGCAGTGCCCATCGTGCAGATGGCAAAACAGATTCTGGCACAGTACAGTGCGGACAGAGCTGTAGATCCTCGGACTGTGTTTGTGTGCGCGCGTGTGTGTGTGTGTGTGTGTGTGTGTGTGTGTGTGTGTGTGTGTGTGTGTGTGTGTTGGGGGGGGGTCCATTGTCCCAGCGGCTTCTCATCCCCACCCACGGCAGCGCAGCAGGCCTGGCCAGTGCTGTCACTTGTTGAATGGCCTTATCAATCACCAGATGGCGGCTGGAGGAAAGTGTCCCTTGACACTTTGGTCCTCCCTGACTCAGGAGGAAAAGTGCTCCTTAGACTTCAGGCCGCTCTGTCCCAGCCCCGTAACCCCGCCCTGATTATTGACGGTCCCGGGAGCCCGGCGTGACACGGGCGGGCAGGAGAAGGGTCAGAGCCGGCAGGCAGCTGCCAGGGCCGCCCCAGGGCAGGAAGGAAGGTGCGGCCAGCTTTGGTGGCTCAGAGTCAGCCAGGACCGGACCAGGACCAGAAGGTAGTTGGAGGGGGGGACGGTTGGCAGGGGCAGGACTCGGGCGGGGGCGAGAAGGCAGCGCAGCGGGCGGCGGATAGCCCCGGCCTGTGGCGGATGCACCCCTGGAAACCCCCCTCCATAAATGGGGGTGACACTGGAACCTGCGGCTCAGGGGACAGCTGAGCAGGCCCCCCAAGCCCTCGAACTCGTCTTCCCTCTCGAGTGAGAAGGCTGCCGGGGCGGGGGCCCGGGGGCGCCCCACCTCTTGCTGGCATCCGCATCCCTGCCCTGGTCAGCCGTGTCCCTCCCCGCCTCCCACCTGCTTTCCCTCGCCGCGAGCACCGAGACTCCAAGTGAGAAAATCTGGGGGCAGGGGAGACGCCACCGGGGTCACAGCAGGGTGCCACCCGAGTCCAGACCCCCCCCCTCCCCGCCTCCCCGCTCCCACGGGGTGTCGGCAGGAGGCCCCTGCACCCCATCCCCGCTGCCTGGCTTGGTCTGCTCCGAATGCCTCCCCCGGCGGATGTTTTCTGCTCCGAGTGCGAGGGACGCAGCCCTCCTTGGCCTTGGACCTGGCACGGAAATGTCCCCGCGCAGAGCCCCTTCCCCCGCCCCTGCCACCAGTCCTAGCCGGTCCCCTCGGACTGTAAACACAGCCGGGGTTCCCGAGGACATGTCCCCTCCGTCAGGGACCTGCCCCGCGGCCCAGGGTGTTTGTCCCAGCAGGCTTGAGAGTCAGAGCGGGGGCAGGCGGCTCCTCACGGGAGGGGGGTGATGAAATCACCTCCCCCAGGTCACCTTGGGGGGTCACGGAACTGCAGAGCAGCCTCTGCGGGGCGAGGAGAGCCCGCGTGGCTGCCCAGGGTGAAAGTCGTCGTCTCTTCAGCACTCGGTCATTGAGCAGTTGCCGTGTTCGGGGGCCTGGGGTCAGCGTGACGCTCGCTCGGCCTCTCGGGCTGCTGTTCCTCGCAGGGAGACAGCCAGGAAAGGAGTGAATTCTTCCTCTCCCTCCCTCCCTCCCTCCCTCCCGCCCTTTCCTGTCTGCTCTCGCTCCTGGGCCGCATGTGACAGTGCCTAGGGGCCGTTCCTGGGTCTGTGCTGGGGAATCGCCCCGGCCTTTCCGCTCAGGATCAGCCACGTGCCCGACAAGCTCTTCACTTCCTGTACTACCTCTCCGGTCCCGACCAGTGGATTTTACACAGGGGCCAGAGAGAGAGTGCAATGGGTAGCGCACAGACCGTGCACGTTGCTTGCACACGCTCCCCCCCCCATTTCCTCCCCTCCCCCCCCCCGTTAATATCCCCAGCACCACATTATGATCCCTGAGCATAAGCCAGGAGGGTGTCGGGTCAGGGCCAGGGGTACACGCTTCTCTCTCTCTGTGTAAACGTGTGTGGGACCCGACAGTGGCATGTGCATGCAGACACACGTCACTGGCATGCCGTCCAGCTGCCGGGAAAGGGAGCCGGGGAAGGAAAGGGAAGCCCCGGTGCGTGCGGGCTGACCAGCCGGGGCCCGTCCCCGCTGGGGGTGACCCCGTAATGTCGCCGCAGCTCGGGAGGGGAGCCCTGTGCCTGGCTCTTAGCGCACTGGGAAGGCAGCACTGGGCAGGGGTGCCCCTTCCAGAGGCCCCCACAGGCCAGTGCAAAGGTGGAAGCTTCTAGAAGGCCAGGATCTGACCATCAGGGCATTTTGGTTTTTCGCGGGGGGTGGGGGGCACGCCCTGTGGCGTTCGTGCTCGTTCCTAGCGGTGTCAGTGACTGACCCGCAGCCGCCTGTGCTCAGGGCAAGCGTCTTCACCCCCGCGTCCTCTCTCCAGCTCCCAAGCGTGAATGTTTTTGAGCAGCGTTGGGCCCGCGGCCCAGAGCCCGACCCTGGGAAGGCCTGTGCCGGACCCCTGGGCCCCCGCCCCGCCCTTCGGGGAGGATTTGCGAGGGCCAGAGTCTGGCTTCAGAGGACCCCTCTGCCATGGGGGGCGGGGGAAGGGGCCGAGAAGCCAGCGAGGAGGCGGCCAGGACCAGCCCGGTGAGGGAGGAGACTGGCCTGGGCCCAGGCCTCGAGGAAGGGCTGAAACATGGTCGGTTTCTGGGGGTTCCGGGTGCTTATTACAGGCCCCGGGCCAGGGGGTTACTGACTGCAGCATCTCAGAGTTTGCTGAGAGAGGCAGGACCTGGGCAGGAAGGTCAGGGGGTGGATTTCGGGCGTGTGACACTTGGGCATCCACACCGGGGACACAGGGGCCAGGGGAAGTAGAACCACCAACATGCAGCCCCCGCCCCCCAGTGCTGCCCACAGCGGCCCAGATGGTTCCCCGAGCCCAGCCAGGAGAGTCCCACCCCCTTCTCCCATAGGCAGGGGAACAGAATAAGAAAATCATCCGGCCGGGAGATGGCACAGAGGGTGCTTGGCGCGTGCGCACGCGCACACACACACGCGCACACACACCCCAGAATAAAAACTACTGAAAGAATCCACTGTTGGAGGGGTTGGAGCGATAGCACAGCGGGTAGGGCGTTTGCCTTGCATGCAGCCAACCCGGGTTCGATTCCCAGCATCCCATATGGTCCCCCGAGCACCACCAGGAGTAATTCCTGAGGGCAGAGCCAGGAGTAATGGCCGGGTGTGACCCAAAAAGCAGAAAGAATCCACTGTCACCCCAGCCCTCAGGAAGGGGGCCCCTGGCTTCTCGGCCCGCGTGGGCGCCATCGACACTCTGCTGTACGTGGCAATGGTGGCACCTTCTGGGGTGGCTCCACACCCTCGCCATGGCACAGAGCACGAAGGACTTCCGTGGCCCCGCGGCCCCAGTGAACCCTCACCCCGCTCAGGTCTCCTCCTCAGACTTGGGGGGCAGCCCCTGGCCGCTGGCCCGCGGCACCCACGGAGGAGAAGCCGTCCCAGCCAGAAACCCCGAGTGGGCCCGCGGGGAGTGGGGTGACCTGAGTCGGCAAATGGGGAGCAGAGTGCCACGGAGTTGCTGACCTGGAAAACCAGGGCAGTGGGTCAGCACTGGGGTTAATGATTGACGGGGCAGCCCAGGAGCGGGACCCCTGGCCCCAGGTCAGAGGCCGTGGGGGACAGCAGCTGCCAGGGCTCTGGGCAGCCTCGTCCCTGTCTGCAGTGGCCACTGACCCCCGCCGCAGCTGGGCTGTCGGTGGGACAGGAACAGAGCAGGGCGCCCTCGCCTCTCTCCCTGATGGGGGGTGCCCCTCCCCGGCCCCCTATTGCTCCTTTGCCACACCAGGGGACGTGCCACTCCCTGCCAGGACCCCCAGGGACGAGCAGACCATGACCAGCAGCCCGGGGGCATCTGTCATGACCACGCAGGCCTCGGGGACTCAGGGGGACCCTTGAGAAGCTCCGACGGGGAGGGTCTCTGTTGGGTCTCAGGCAGGAGTCAGGGGACAGAGCCAGTGCCGCCGGGCCTGGCCCACTTCAGCTTGCACTGGACTGTGGCATCTCCAGAGCTGTCCTTGGTGGGGGTGGGGCGGGGGGTACCCAGCCTTGGGTCGAGGTGACTTTCATGCTGTGCCTTGGGGGTGGGGTGCCCCATCTGTGCACTGAGCCCCCGAGACATGCTGGGCCAGGCCCTAGGCAGGGGCAGAGAGGGACGGGCGGGGCGGGGTCTGGGCAGAGCGAGTGGAGGTTGCGGTTTGCAGTTGGGTGCGGTGACCCCAGATCTGGAGGGCCGGGTCTCGGGGTGCAGGGGGGAGTCGGAGTGGGCATGGGCGGCCCTGAAGGAGATCGGCCTCTGTTGGAGGGGCTGGGGAAGTGCCGAGGGCCCCGGCCCTTTCCCTGGGCTCCTGACGGGAACAGCTGGAAGCTGCAGCTCGAGAGGGGGTGGGGCTCACGGCCCCCGTCGGGGCAGGGGCAGCGTCTGAGAGCCCGGGGAGAGGTCTGGGTAGCACAGCGGGCAAGAGAGGCGGTCACAGCCAGCCGGGCCACCCCCGGGGGAACTGACCTCAGATCCGGGCTCCCGAAGGCCCAACTTGAAACTAGCCGGAACCGAGAAACTTCCTCTGTTCCCAAGAGGCAGCCACATGCACCCCAGAAACAGAGAGCAGGACCCTGGCCTGGTGACCTGGCCACGGAGCTGGCTGCCGTGCTGGAGTAGAAGCCCGGGTGCGAGGGGCTGGGTCCTCGGAGGCACAAACGGGCACCCCAGCTCTGGGCGGCACGAGCGGGCACTGAGCACTCTCCTCTGCAGCCCTGTGTGCTGTGTCTGATGCAGTATCTCCGACTAATCCTGCAGGAGACACACACCACACACACACACACACACACACACACACACACACACACACATACACATACATCTCTGATCCTGCAGGAGACACACACCACACACACACACACACACACATACATCTCTGATCCTGCAGGAGACACACACCACACACACATCTCTGATCCTGCAGGATACACACAAACACACACACACACACACACATACATCTCTGATCCTGCAGGAGACACACACCACACACACACACACACTTCTCTGCAGCCCTGTGTGCTGTGTCTGATGCAGTATCTCTGACTGATCCTGCAGGAGACATACCACACACACACACACACACACACACCACACACACTCCCCACCAAGGCTCACACCCACCCACCCCACCAAGGCTCACACACACACACACACACACACACACACACCACCAAGGCGCTCACACACACACACACCCCACCAAGGTCCGTCCACTGCTGGGGAGGGTGGAGCCGCTCCAGTCTGGGGCCTCCCAGAGGGGAGACTCCGCAGGCAAGCACAGGAAGTGGACTGTTTGGCTCAGCATGTCACTGATCGGAAGAGAAGCGGCCTGGGAAGGCGGGGGATGGGACTGGGTGACAGAGTGGGGGGAGGGGGCCCAGGGGGTGCTGTTCCTCCTCAGAGCCTCGCCGGAGCACCAGAGGGGCACGGGCAGCGTCCAGCCGTCTCCCGTGTGGGGGCTGCAGACTGGGCGGCAGGCCCCTCGGGCTGGCTGGGGCTTGGCTCCCGAGGAACTGGTTTCTGCCTGACCCTCCTCGGGTCCTCTGGCGGGTGGGCGTGACGGGACTGCCCGAGGCCGTGGGTGCAGGTTCCAGACGGGAAGGCGGCTCGGCTCCAGAGCACGTGCTTAGCTGGCGGGAGCCCCGGCCCCCACCGTGCCCCCAGCACCACCGGCTTTGACGGGGTCCCACCCCCTTCCCGAAAGAAGCCAGAAAACTAGGCGTTCAAAAGTTTTGGTGTGGTTTTTGTTTTTTGTTTTTGGTTTTTTTTAAGTATTTTTGGGTCACACCCGGCGATGCACAGGGGTTACTCCTGGCTCTGCACTCAGGAATTACTCCTGGCGGTGCTCGGGGGACCATATGAGATGCTGGGAATCGAACCCAGGTCGGCTGCGTGCAAGGCAAATGCCCTACCCGCTGTGCTATCGCTTCGGCCTCTTAAAGGAAGTTTTTTTTTGTTTTTTTTTTTTTTGCTTTTTGGGTCACACCCAGCGATGCTCAGGGGTTACTCCTGGCTTTGCACTCAGGAATTAGTCCTGGCAGTGCTTGGGAGACCATATGGGATGCCAGGGATCAAACCTGGGTCAGCCGCGTGCAAGGCAAATGCCCTACCCGCTGTGCTATCGCTTCGGCCCCTTAAAGGAAGTTTTTAAAACTTCCTTTGAAATTCTACTTTGGGGGTGCTAGCCGAGCACATGGTCCCCCAAGCCTTGCCAGAGTGATCCCTGAGCACAGAGCCAGGAGTAAACTCTGACTGAGCACTGTGGGGTGTGGCCCCCATTCCTTTTTTTTTTTTTTTTTTGGTGGGAGGGGCACACCCTGCAGTGCTCAAGGCTTGCTCCTGGCTGTGCATTCTGAAATTCCTCTAGGCGGGGCACGGGGGCTGCCAGGGATCACACCCAGGTCAGCCGCGTGCAGGAGAGACACCCTACTTGCTGGACTACCGCTCCATCCACAGGTGGCCCGAAATTTTTCAAATATGAAAATTCATTTTAAAAAACTCTACTCCGGAAAAAAGCCTGGAGGTACAGAAATACAGTGATGCTGGGACAGAATCTCCTCATGCGTCTCACCTGCTCCCTGGCCGCTGAGTCTCACTCTCACTCAGAGCCAGCGCTGGCCCAGCCCTGCCCCCACGCTCACCCAGAGCTGACCCGGTGTCTACTCCAGTTGCCTGCCCGCCCCAGGAGCCAGTCTGCGGTCACAGACCTGTCACAGGTTACGGGTCTGTCTGTTCCAGACCGACCTTGGGCGGGCCGTCGCCCGTCCGAGAGACTTTCTCAACCAGAGAGCCAGAGTGTGGGCCCCCAGAGGGAGGACGGGGTGAAAGCACTTGCTGTGCGTGCGGCCAAGCCTGATATGGTCCCCAGCATCCTGCAGTTCCCTGGCGTCCACCAGGAGCAACTCCAGGGCACAGAGATCAGAGTAGCCAGGAGTATCCAACCTTCCGAGCACCTCCGGGTGTGACCCCAAACCAGAAACTGGGACTGGAGAGATGAGGGCGGGGGGGAATAGTACAGTGGATAAGGCATTTGCCCTACATGGGACCCTGCCGGCCTGGGTTCAGTCCCCAACATCCCATATGGATCCCCGCCCACCACCGAGAGTGATTCCAGAGCACAGAGCCAGGAGTAAGCCCTGAGCACCACCAGTGTAACCCCGAAACAAAAGAAAACAGAAGCAAGCCAGAGTTCTCCAGGGCCTCCCGTGATACTGAGCGCCTTTGTATTGTGTTTATTCACTCGGTGGTCTCTCCCTGCTGTCTCTGCCGTGACATTCAGCCGAAAAGTCAGCAGACTAGGGCGCTGGAGCCATAGCACAGTGGGGAGGGCGTTTGCCTTACATGTGGCCGACCCAAGTTCGATTCCCAGCATCCCATATGGTCCCCTGAGCACCGCCAGGAGGCCAGGAGTAATTCCTGAGTACAGAGCCAGGAGGAACCCCTGAGCTTCACCAGGTGTAACCACCCAAAAAGCCAAAAAAAAGTCAGCAGACAAGAGTGTTTTAAAGCTGATCGGGTCTCCTCTTCCACATGCTTATTATTGCTTGTAATGTTTATCTTCTGACGTGGTTCCTCCTTAGCTTAGTGAAGAGCTGAACGTGCCCACAGTACAAGCTGAAAGGGTAATCCAGCGAAGTCTGACTCTATCTGGGACTTATTCGATCACTCCCCGGGGGCAGCCAGGACTCTTCTGGAACTTTCCAGAGCTCCCAGACACACAGCTCTGGCTTTCAGTTTCTCTGGTTGGCACACGGTGTCGTCCTTTGTAGCAAACTGCTTAGGTCACTGTAGTCATTTATGGTAGGTGCTCCCACGTCAGCCCATAAACTTTTATCATCGTCATTTGAGGGTGCGTAGAAATTTCAGTTTTCCCTATCAGAATTGCTGTGACAAATCTTCTGTTAATGGGCATTTGTCAGGGCCAGAGCCATAGTACAATGGGCAGGGCACTGGCCTTGCACGTGGCGGACCCGAGTTCGAGCCGCAGCATCCCTTAGAGCCCCCAAACACCGCACAGAGCCAGGCGTAATCCCACAGCATTGCTGGGTGTGGCCTCCATCCTCCCCTCCCCCAAAAAAGAAAAATATGATAAAACTGGACATTTTCTTGTTCACCTCCTGCTGGTGAAATAACAGCTGACACATTCATGCCATACTTTGTCACTCTCCAGAAGTCCATCCAGAGGATATCTAACCTTTGAGTGGAGGGTCTGAGTCCAAAGGAACGTGCCCCTGTGATGTATATACATGTGGCCCGGTTGACATGGAGAACTTTCACCAGCTGACCTTTCCCCTGTGATGCTTGAGATTATGTTTCCCCACGAGCTCGGGGACAGTATATCAGCGTTTGTTTCAACCTGACTGCTGAAAGGCCTGTTTCTGTGTCGCCTCCTTTGGCGTCACACCACAGTGGCAGGGGTCAGACCCAGGGCCTCACGCATCCTCAGCACAGCGTTGTCAGTGCTGTGTGGGTTTGCGTTTCCTTTTAGTGACTAATGTAGAGCATCTCATTTAGTCTTTTCCTGAGACACAGTTGCAGGCACTGAGGAAAAGTTTTTTCCTGGAAAGGGGAGCAGCCAGCCAGAAAACCTTGGGCACCTCATATATTTAAGAGCCAATTGCATGGCTTTTGTGCAAACTTTCTTTCACGCTGTGGACCTGTTTTCCTCTGGGATTGCTGGTCTTACTCGTAGGCTTTTCCTTGAAAGAGCCCTTGGCCAGATGAGATTCAGTCATTTCTCCCAGTTTATTACCTCGGATGAAGGCGTGGGTCAGAAACTGCCCTGTTCCAGGGAGCTGGACGGCCCCACGCCGGGAGAGCCTGGGAACTGACGGCTTTATCACGTTGGCTTCCATATGCGTTTGCGTCTGTTTCCGGACTCTGTTCTTCGCCGTTGTGTGTTCATGTGCCAGTACCGTGCGACTTTAATTACTGTCCTTTCATGCCTTTTGCTCCTCCCCTGCTGGTTCCTGTCATGTGCCAAGTTTCTCCACTGGAGTATCTTTGCCTTTCTTCCTGCCCCATCTTCCCTCGCTTGACAACTGCTCTTCCGCTGCGTAAGCTGGAGAGAAGGGGCTCCTTCCCCTGAACACTGCACATGCACACAAATACACACACACACACCACATGAACCACATACACGTGTGCACACGCCATGCACCATATATAACACATGTGCACATGTACACCCATACCACACATACACATATACATGCTTACTCACACATAATTAGACATAACACAATGCACACACACTTACCTCACACACATGCACATGCACACCACACTTGCATGTGTACACATACACACTCATCCACACACACAGACATGCACACATATGTACCACATATGCACATACACATGACACATACATAATATACACTCACACCACACCTGCACATACACTGTCACACACACAAACGCACACGCCACACCTGTGCATACACCCACTCACATACACTCGCACATGCTCTCACACTCACATGCCCCCCTGCTACACTTCCTGCTTTTCTCCCCTGTGCCCCGGTGTCTTTCCCCACCCGGGTCTTCACCGCCGCCCCCTTGCTCCGTGGCCCTCTCCTCTGTCCGTGGCTTCTAGACTCTCCTCTGGCCCCAAACCCCGACCCGGGGCCTTGCTTACGTTTCTCTCCTCGCCGTACTTACCAGGACAGGCCACGTCCCCCTGCCCCTGCTCCCCTGCGCCCACACTGGACCTGTCACAGCCCCTGCTCCCGAGAGCATGTAGGGGCGTCGCCCTTCACTCCACAGCCTTTGTGGCTGCTGACACCCCCACCCCTGCCCCCTGCCCTGGAGGGGCCCTCTGCCTGGGCCTCGGGGCTGAGTTTCCAAACTGCCCGCAGAGGACCCGCTAAGGACGTGGTCTCGGCTGTCCGAAGGGGGATGAGGAAGTGGGGTGCGGAGTTGTGATTGGAGGGGGACTCACTGCGGGTCGGGGCTCCCTGCAGTGCATCCAAGGCACCAGGCAGAGATCTGGAGACGGGAGGGTCGGGGTCTCCCCAGACCCACCTAGGCACTCTCTGGGGCTGGGCCCCCCGCAGTGTTGGAGAATGACCCCCGTGAGTTGAGGGGGCACACCCATCCAGAGGGTGGGAGAAAGCAAAGCAACCGTGTGGGGGGTCCCCCAAAAAAGGGCAGGTGGGGGTGGGTCTGAGCTGCCCGGGGTGGCCCCCAGCACCACCTCTCCCAGAGTGGGGTGCCTGTGCCCCGGCCTTCCGAGGCAGGCTCTGTGGCTCCTGGGGCATGCTTGGGGTGGGGTTGCCCACTGGCCTGGCCATGACAATGATTCCAGTCTCAGCACTGATGTGTCGACCCTGAGCACCGCCAGGTCTGAGCACTGCGAATGTGTCCCCCCCCCCAACACCAGAAGATAAAAGATTGTTTTGATTAAAAGTCAGAAAGTGGGGCCACAGCAATAGTACAGCAGGGAGGGTGTTTGCCTTGCACATGACTGACCTGGGTTCAACCCCAGCATCCCATATGGTCCCCCAGCACTGCCAGGAGTAATTCCTGAGTGCAGAGCCAGGAGCAACCCCTGAGCCATCACTGGATGTGACCCAAAAAGCAAAAAAAAAAAAAAGTCAAAAAGAAATTAAAACCATTGTTGTGGGCAAAGAGTGGAGGCTGGGGGTGTCATCTGTTTCCAGATCTGGCCTCGTGCTGCGGCCGCTGTGTCACCAAGGAGGTCGGGGAAGTGGACACAGCCGGGTGTCAAGGGCAGTTCCCCCACCTCACTGCGGCCTGCCCGCCTCGTCCCCAGGCTAACAGGAGCTGCCCTGTAGCGGTCCCTCTGCGTCCAGGCCCAGATGGTGCCAGAGCTATGACCGGACCTGCAGGCGTGGTGCCGAGGGGTCATCAGCCATGGAGCGGCCACCGGAGGAAGCCCCTGCGGGCCGGGAAGAGGAGGAGAAAGAGGAAGTGGCAGAGGCAGAGGGAGCCCCAGAGCTCAATGGGGGACCAGAGCATGCCCTGCCTTCCGGCAGCTACACAGGTGAGTCACCAGCGGGCAGGTAGACACACGCACAGGAGCCAGCGGGGGAGGAGGGGAGGGGGCCACATGGCTGGCCGGCCATGTGTCACCACTCGGCACAGCCGCGTGCCAGCCAACCATCTTTCCACATGGACGGGTGGCAGAGGATGTGGACTCGGGCCCTGGAGGGCGTGACACAAGTTGGCACTTGTCATGCCTGTCCTCATCATTCCCACTTTTTTATTTTCTTAATTTATTTTTTCCCCTTTTTTGGGGGGGGGGGTCACACCCAGCGATGCACAGGGGTTACTCCTGGCTCTGCACACAGGAGTTACTCCTGGCGGTGCTCAGGGGACCATGTGGGATGCTGGGGATGGAACCTGGGTCGGCCGCATGCAAGGCAAACGCCCTCCCCGCTGTGCTCTCGCTCCAGCCCCCATTCCCACTGTTCTTCTGCCCTCTGTATTAGCCGCCAGTGAGACGGGCTGCCTCTGTGATTTTTAAACCCCTGAAAACACTGCCCACAGCCGGGAGCCCCCGGCAAGCACCGACCTGCTTCCTTTAAGAAGGCTCAGAGGGGGGCCGGAGCGATAGCACAGCGGGTAGGGCGTTTGCCTTGCACGCGGCCGACCCGGGTTCGATCCCCGGCATCCCATATGGTCCCCCAAGCACTGCCAGGAGTAATTCTTGAGTGCAAAGCCAGGAGTAACCCCTGAGCATCGCTGGGTGTGACCCAAAAAGCAAAAAAAAAAAAAAAAGAAGGCTCAGAGGGGTGCTGAAACCATAATACAGCAGGGAGGGTGCTTGCCTTGCACATGGTGAACCCGGGTTCAATCCCCCCAGCACCCCATGTGTTCCCCTGAGCCTTCTAGGAGTGATTTCCAGGCCCGGAGTAAGCCCTGAGCACTGCCAGGCATGGCCCTAAAGGAAAACACAAAAAGCCCATTGGCTGGGAGCTAATGGGGGCATTCGTGCCTCCCAGCCTTGGGGCCTCCTTTGCACCCAGCAAGCACTTGGCGGGGCCCGGGCAGGGCCGGCTTTGCAGTGGTGGTGCCCACAGCCCAGGCGATCGGGACCCCCGGTGATAAACCCAGTCCCCGATTCCTGCAGCGTGAGGAGTTTGGCAGCTCCGTGGGAGGGTGTTGTGCAGATGTCAGCTGTGCCCTTTCAGCAAAGTCAGTAGCCAGCTGGCCCCTCCCGGCGCCCCTCTCCGCGCTCATAAGTGGCCACCTACACTTGGAAAGCTCACCCGCATGGAAACGATGCGAACCAGGTCAGCAGGGCCTTGTTTGCTCAGCTTGGGGTCAGAGACGGGGCCAGGGATACTTGACCCTCTCGGGAGCTGTTGTTTGTGCTGAGTCCAAACATTTGCCCAAGGGCTCGCTGTCCTCTCCACTCTGCCATGGCTCATTTGCCAAGGCGAGCCCATGCTAATGACCAGCGCCCTGTGTATACACAGCAGGTACCGCGCACTGGCTGCAAGGTCAGCCCCGCACCGTGGATGCTTCTAGAATTCTCGCTCTGCTGCTGGTTTGGTCTGTTTTCAGAAGGGAATAAAATAAAATAATAAGGGGCCCGAGCAGTAGTATAGCGGGAAGGGTGTTTGCACATGACTGACCTGGGTTTGATTCCCCGGCATCCCATGTGGCCCCCCCCAAGCACCACCAGGAGTGAGTCCTGAGCACAGAGCCAGGAGTAAACCCTGAGCATTGCCACAGCCCCAAAACTAAAACTTTCAGAAAATCACTCGCCGCCCCACCCCCCATAAAATCTTCCTTCTTTAAGCAGATAAATAGAAAGTGACCCCCTTTTGCATCTGAGGCTCCCAACCCTCCTCCCCGTCTAACACACTCCCATCCACTCCGTGCTCCCCATCTAGCCAGCCAGCCCCCTCATCCCTCCCCCCAGCGCTGCCCTTCCCATCCGTCCACCCCCCACCCATCCATTTAGCCCTCCCCCACCTCCTCCCCCCCACCTCCCATGCCATCTGTCCCGTGCCCCTTCCCAGGGGGAATCCCTGCCCTAGAGAAATGGATCAGAGAGGGGGGTCTCTGTGTATCTGTCACCTGCCCTGCAGCCCCACTGCCCTGTGGCCAGGAGGTCTGCGGCAAGCGTCTGTTGAATGGAGACAGAGTGTGGCACTGCCATGCCAGCTGCCCGGGCAGTTGTGGGAGGGACCTCTGAGCCTCCAAGGGCATCACATAGCTGGCACCGGGCAGGAGCCGGGGAGTTCCGGAACTGTCCAGCCCTGGGGGCTGCAGGCACGTGCCCGTTCTGAGGGCAGAAGCTCATGTCTGAGTGTCCCGTGGAGAGGTTCCGGACACTCCCACTGTCCTCACTGTCCCCCAGAGGGCATCGACCTCGGGTCCGTGCCACGGCTCCCAGCACCTGCTCGGATCTGTGCCTCGAAAAGGCCTGGGGGGATGGACAGGACCTGGGGAATGGACAGGGCCGTGGAGAATGGACAGGGCCAGGGAGAATGGACAGAGCCAGGGAGAATGGACAGGCTGGGGAGATGGACAGGACCTGGGGAATAGACAGGGCCGGGGGAATGGACAGGGCCTGGGAGAATGGACAGGGCCAGGGGAATGGACAGGGCCAGGGAGAATGGACAGGCTGGGGAGATGGACAAGCCGGAGAGATGGACGGGACCTGGGGAATGGACAGGCCCAGGGGAATGGACAGGACCAGGGAGAATGGACAGGCCGGAGAGATGGACAGGACCTGGGGAATGGACAGGGCCAGGGAGAATGGACAGGGCCGGGGGGATGCACAGGGCCCGGGCTTTTTGGGTTGGTTGGTTTTCATCTTCATTTGGGGAGCACCCTGGCAGTGCTCACTCCTCCCTCCCCGTGCTGCCGGGGCAGTGCCCGGGTGTCCTGTATGTGTAGTGAGCACTGCGCGCCCTGACCTCTCTCCGGCCCCGTCACCCGTTTCCCCGGGAGGGGATTTGAGCGCCTTGAGAGAGAGGGAGCCTTCACAGGGTCTGCATCGCCCGCCCTTGCAGGAGTCTCGTTCCCAGGGCCGTGAGGCCGGGGCGCTGCAGCGGGCCCGCACCCCCGCGCTTCCCACAGAGCGGTTCCACACCACCCCGTGAGCGCCCGCGCAGGCCTGAGCGCCACTTCCTAAAAGACCGTCTAGAAAGATTGTCTGCTGCCACTTCCCTCTGCACCCGCCCCGCCTGCCCCCCCGCCCCCCCAGCCCCCCTCTGGATCAGGCGGTTCCTCCCGCCGCCTGCCCCGCCACCAGCCCCAGGCCCTGACTTAGCCCAGATTGTGATCATTTCCGGGACACCTGCTGTGCCAGGTCTGGGAGAAGAAGAAAAGGGAGAGAAAAAAAAAAGAAAGAAAGAAAAAAAAGCGAAAAACAGGCCGGTCAGCCCAGAAAAGCTGTCCTTAACCTGTTTTCTAGATGAAGAAACTGATCCCCAGGAAGGCTGACTCCCCGGGGCCACGCGGCTCTTCAGGAGCCCGGCCGGGGGGCCTCGAGCGCGGCCGGGGGGCCGGGTCCTGGAGCCCGGCGCCAGGCGCGGCCCCCACGCTCTGTGTTTGCAGACCTCTCCCGGAGCGCCTCGCCCCCCTCGCTGCTGGACCAGCTGCAGATGGGCTGTGACGGGGCCTCGGGCGGCCTCCACATGGAGTGCCGTGTGTGCGGGGACAAGGCATCGGGCTTCCACTACGGCGTACACGCGTGTGAGGGCTGCAAGGTACGTTGCTGGGGCGGCAGGGCTGAGGGCCCCTGCGTTGGAATTCCCTAGAAGCTTCGTCGTCGTGGGGCCCTCCCCCGTCTCTGCCTGCCTCCATCAACTCCAGGCCTCAGTTCCCAGCCCCGCCTTGGGGGGGAAGGCCCCTCCCCCGGGCTTCCTGGGTGCGGGTTCCCCCACCATAGGCACCCCCCTACCTGGTGGGGCCACCCCTCAGCTCCTGGGCTGCTTTGAGAAATAAGGGAGAGGTGCCCTTTCTCTCTCCCGTGCCACTTTGTGGGTGCCTCTTCCCAAGGGCGCCCCTGTCAGTAGTACACGCGCTCTGAAACCGCAACCTAGAGAGTACACGGACCCAGGCACACACTGACGAATGCAGGGGGTCACCCAGGATGCAACTGTGTGTCAACAGAGGAGCTTGGAGAGCCGGCCGAGAGATAGGCTAGAATCCCTGCCGCCGCAGAGGGTCCCCAGAACCCACCAGGAGTGACCCCCCTGCATGTCGCTACAAGTCTCGATGTCAATCATGAGCTGGGGCGTGGCCCAGGGAAGAATACCAGCCTGCTGGTGACCCCCAGGATTCAGTCCTCAGCACCTCCCCCACCCACACACACTTCTTATCCTTGTGGGGGAAAATAAATACAGTGTATCAATTAGTACAAACATTTTAGAACTGTTTACTTTCCGCTCCCTCGTGCACCCCAACGCCCTGTTTATTTAAATGAGGAAGGTTTCATCTGGCCACTCGGAACCCCTGGCGCAGGGGGCAGGGGGCCCCCTCACAGGCCCCCTTCAGTCCCCGCTTCCTCCCCCCTGCAGGGCTTCTTCCGTCGCACTATCCGCATGAAGCTGGAGTATGAGAGGTGCGACCGGAGCTGCAAGATCCAGAAGAAGAACCGCAACAAGTGCCAGTACTGCCGCTTCCAGAAATGCCTGGCCCTCGGCATGTCCCACAACGGTGAGGCCCGAACCCAACTCGGGGAGCTGGGACTGAGGGCGGCCCCTGCCAGCAGTGCCCGTGGGCATGGCCCAGCCATCCCTCTGCTGCCCTGCGTCCCCTGGGCTCCGGGCCCGATGGTCCCCCACCCCACCCCCGGCTCACGAGCTGCAGCCCCGGATAATGTACCCGGGCCCCAAAACAGGACTGTCTCTCAGCCACCCGCCTCCCCAGCATTCAGTGCCCTGGGCCGACACTGTGCCGCGGGTGCCCCAGTAGACCAGCAGGCTGAGCTGGGAGTGGCCAAGGTCCCTGGGCTGGGCCGGGCTGGGTCCCGGCCACCTCCCGGGCAGTGCGGTGACTGTCCCTCCCCGCGCCCCCACGCAGCCATCCGATTTGGCCGGATGCCCGAGGCTGAGAAGCGGAAGCTGGTGGCAGGGCTGACGGCCAGTGAGGGGAGTCAGCACAACCCCCAGGTGGCCGACCTGAAGGCCTTCTCGAAGCACATCTACAACGCCTACCTGAAAAACTTCAACATGACCAAGAAGAAGGCCCGGGGCATCCTCACGGGCAAGGCCAGCCACACGGCGGTGAGTGTGAGTGAGTGTGTGTGTGTGTGTGTGTGTGTCCTGTAGCCTCCTGCCTGTATAGTGGTGTGTGTGTGTGTGTGTTGTGGCCTCCTGTTACGGTGGTGTGTGTGTGTGTCCTGTCCTGTGGCCTCCTGCCTGTTACGGTGGTGTGTGGGTGTGGGTGTGTGTGTGTGAGAGAGAGAGAGAGAGAGAGTGTGTGTGTGTGTATGTGTGTGTGTCCTGCAGCCTCCTGCCCGGGGCATCCTCATGGGCAAGGCCAGCCACATGGTGGTGAGTGTGTGAGTGTGTGTGTGTGTGTGTGTGTGTGTGTGTGTGTGTGTGTGTGTGTGTGTGTCTCCTGCGGCCTCCTGCCTGTTACCTCCATGACACACCCAGGGCCCGGGCTGGGGTGCTCCGGAGACGGGGCTCCACCCCAGGGCCTGGCCTCTAATGGGGCCTGTTTTTCAGCCCTTTGTGATCCACGACATCGAGACCTTGTGGCAGGCCGAGAAGGGGCTGGTGTGGAAGCAGCTGGTGACCGGCCTGCCGCCCTACAAGGAGATCAGCGTGCACGTCTTCTACCGCTGCCAGTGCACCACGGTGGAGACGGTGCGTGAGCTCACCGAGTTCGCCAAGAGCATCCCCAGCTTCGGCAGCCTCTTCCTCAACGACCAGGTCACGCTCCTCAAGTACGGCGTGCACGAGGCCATCTTCGCCATGCTGGCCTCCATCGTCAACAAGGACGGGCTGCTGGTGGCCAACGGCACCGGCTTCGTCACCCGCGAGTTCCTGCGCAGCCTCCGCAAGCCCTTCAGCGACATCATCGAGCCCAAGTTCGAGTTCGCCGTCAAGTTCAACGCCCTGGAGCTCGACGACAGCGACCTGGCCCTCTTCATCGCCGCCATCATCCTGTGCGGAGGTCCGTGAGCGCGGGGGAGGGGTGCAGGGGGCGAGCGGGGAGCTGCCCGTGCGTGGTGCATGGTGCACGGGAGCAGCAGGGCCACCTCGGGGGGCCGGGAACACGCCCATAGGGAGACGGGGCGACTCAGGGACTGCAGGAACGCCATGTGTTTCTTTCACTTTTTTTTTTTTCTTTTTGGGTCACATCCAGCGATGCTCAGGGGTTACTCCTGGCTCTGCACTCAGGAGTTACCCCTGGCCGTGCTCAAGGGACCATATGGGATGCTGGGAATCGAACCCAGGTTGGCCGCATGCAAGGCAAACGCCCTACCCTACCCGCTGTGCTATCGCTCCAGCCCCACTTTTTTGTGTTTAATGTACATACAGAGGCTGGACTAGCCCCCGTGCATCACCAGTCCGCCGCCTCTTCCCCTTCCTTATTCCCCCAAATGATAAGATAAAAGACACATTAAGGGCCGGAGTGATAGTACATTGGGTACGGCACTCTCCTTGCATGCAGCCAACCTGGATGTGATCCCAGGTACCACAGTGTGGTCCCCGGAGCCCACCAAGAGTACACCTTGAACACCGTCGGGTGTGGCCCCCAAAACAAAACAAAAATTCATTTGTGCCAGAGAGATGCGGCATGTGGCCATGTACCCCATGTGGCCCCAGACACCACCAGGAGTTTGCCCTGAGTGCAGAGCCAAGAGTAAGTTCAGAACACAGCCAAGAGTGTTGTTACTGTTTTTGGCATATCGAATACGCCACGGGGAGCTTGCCAGGCTCAGCCGTGCGGGCGGGATACTTTCGGTAGCTTGCTAATACTAATAATAAATTTAAAATGATCTGGGGGCTGGAAAGATGGCTCAAGGACTGGAGTGTATGTAGGCGCCCCAGGCGGGCCTCCCGGGGTACATGGTCCCCTGCACAAAGAACGATATGGCACCTCCCAACAGAAACAACTGGATCAGTGTCTTCCACTTTCACAGCAAAGCAGCACCCGCAAAGGCAGTAAACTGGAGGTTTATTCTCTAAGGTCAGCCAAAAAGCCTCAGCACTCAGGTGGGCTCTGTGCTGAATGCAGTGGGAGCAGGGACAGAGAGACCCTCTACTTGGTTCCCAGAGGGGCAGCACCAGGCGCACATCCTCTGTGGGACACTGGGGTATAGCAAAACTTTTTATTTATTTATTTTTTGCTTTTTGGGTCACACCCAGCGATGCTCAGGGGTTACTCCTGGCTTTGCACTCAGGAATTACTCCTGGCGGTGCTTGGGGGACCATATGGGATGCCGGGGATCGAACCCGGATCAGCCGCGTGCAAGGCAAACGCCCTACCTGCTGTGCTATCGCTCCGGCCCCTGGTATAGCAAAATTAAAAAAAAAAATTGTGAGGGGGGGCTGGAGCGATAGTACATCGGGTAGGGCGTTTGCCTTGCACGCAGCCGACCCAGGTTTGATTCCCAGCATCCCCCGAGCACCGCCAGGAATGATTCCTGAGTGCAGAGCCAGCAGTCAGCCCTGAGCATTGCCGGGTGTGACCCAAAAAAAGCAAAAAAAAAATTTAAGGAGGTGGGCCAGTGGCGGGGGGAGGCAGGGGAGAATACCCCTGCCCCCGTGGTCCCCGTGTGCGTGCTCCCGCCCACGCCCTCCTCCCCCCCCCCCCCACGTGCTCCCCACAGACCGGCCGGGCCTCATGAACGTGCCCCAGGTGGAGGCCATCCAGGACACCATCCTGCGCGCGCTGGAGCTCCACCTGCAGGCCAACCACCCCGACGCGCAGTACCTCTTCCCCAAGCTGCTGCAGAAGATGGCAGACCTGCGGCAGCTGGTCACCGAGCACGCGCAGATGATGCAGCGCATCAAGAAGACCGAGACGGAGACCTCGCTGCACCCGCTGCTCCAGGAGATCTACAAGGACATGTACTGAGGGGCGCCTGCGGGACGGGCCCGGACGGAGGGGGACAGAGGGACTCGCGGGCCCTAGCCGGCCCCGGTACCGCCCTCCCTGGCCCAGACCCCGGCTCCCCTGCTCCCCGCCCGCCTTCTCTCTTCCCCTTTCTCCTCTCACTTCTGTGTTCTTCCTCTTGAGTCCCTTCTCTTGCTTTCTCTGGCCCCCTCCCCCCACCCCACCCCTAACCGGCCCCCCTTTTCTTCCCTCTTTTGGTGAGTTTATACGGTTTCACCAGCAGCATAGAACAGGACCTCCGCTTTCGTCCCCGCTGTCCGCGGAGCAGGAGGTGCAGAGAAGGGGGAACCCCCCGACTTCTGCTCCGTCTTCCCAGCAAAGAAACTTGAGCCATCCAAAGAAACACTAAGCATTCTGGGCCCGACGCGGGCCTGACTGTGACCCCCCAACTGTGGCAACATGGCAGCCTCCAGTCACTGGGCCCAGCCCTGAGCAAGGACCAGGATGGATGCCACCCCCCAAAGGTCACCACCCCACCCCAAGGCCAGCCCCGGCATCCCCCCTCCCCCGCCAGGCTGGCCCTACTCCAACAGCACAGCACAGCCCTACGGGCACCCACCCACCACCCTTTCCTCCTGGTGTCCGTCTTCCACGCCAGCGCCACCGATTGCCCCCTGCGCTGGCCGCTGGGGGCACCCCCAGCCTGGAGAGAGGGTTCCCTCCCGGCGGGGGGGCCCCCACTGAAGAGGAGGCGGGAGGTCGGAGCGGCAGCGCTGCCTGGGGTCAGCCCTCGCCCTCCCTCGGCCACGCTCTCTTCTCTGTGGCGGGAGATGCTGGCCCAGGCTGGAGCCCCGCTGCGCCTCAGCCCCCCACACTCCCTGCCTGGAGCTGCCACTCCAGTGAGCACTGAGGTCACTTTCCCGCAGGCTGTGCGCCCCGCGCCCCCACCAGCCAGGACTCCCAGGGCCTGGCCGCGCCCCTGCTGAGTCAGCTGAGCACTGGGGGGAGGTGGGAGGGGGGAGCGGACTGGCACAGCACCCTGATCACTGGCATCCACTGGTCCCCATAGCCCTGCTGCACCCGCTTACCCCAGACTCAGCCCAGCTGGTCACCGGGAGCTTGCCCTGCGTGGACCCCGTGACCGTGATCTTGCACACCCCTCCACCCCCTTACTCCTGGCGGAGTGACTCGCACCCAGGGGAGAGGCCAGTGTCCCAGCAGGAGGGCAGGGAGTTCTCCCAGCCAGGAAATCCCTAAGGGTTGAGCGCCTGGCCCGGGCCTCCCAGAAACGGGAGTGGGGGCAGGGAAGCCTAAGGGGAGGCTCAGCCCCCACGGAGATCCCAGCCCAGAATCCCCACCCGAGCCTCGAGCCTCGCCACTCCCAAGTCCCACCCTCCTAGTCTGCCCCGCCCAGATTACCCAGGTCCCACCCTCCCAGCCTCGCCCCACCTAGATTTCCCAGGTCCCGCCCTCTGCCTCGCCCCGCCCAGGTCCTTAGGTCTCCCCCTCTCAGCCTCGCCCCGCCCCGCCCAGGTTTCCCAGGTCCCGCCCTCTCGGCTTCGCCCCGCCCCGCCCAGGTTTCCCAGGTCCCGCCCTTCCAGCTTCACCCTGCCCAGCTTCTGCCCTTATGGCACTGGCACCTGTCAGGTTCCTCCCCAGGCCCCAAATCTCTTGCTCCCTGCAAGTCCCCTCCACACGCACCCCGGTCCCCAACTGACCAGGGATTGGGTCAGGGGTAAGCCCAGTGGGCCAGTGCTGGGGCGGGAAACGACCTGACCTCCCCCTCCCCTTCGTGCGCGCTCCCCGCCCCCCATCTGGTGCTGAGGATAGAGCCCTTCTCAGTGTCTGAACAATCTCCAAAACTGAAATGTATATTTTTGCTAGGAGCCCCAGCTTCCTGTGTTTTTAATATAAATAGTGTACACAGACTGACGGAACTTTAAATAAATGGGAATTAAATATTTAAGAGTTGATTTAGGAGAACTCGGAGCCTTGCGTGTTTTTCCGGGGGGAGGGGCGGGGCTAACGGGATTGGTTTTCTTCATCTCCAAAGGGGAGGGGGACGCGAAACTTGGTTGGACACAGGACACTTTGGGGCTCTGGCTACAGAGCTCAATACTGGTTCATGGGAGCTGCCATCTTCTTGCCCCCTCCTTCCTCACATCCCCCCGCCACACACACACACACACACACACACACACACACACACACACACACACACACACACAAGGAGCAGCGCAGGAACTGCTCTGGAGGATGCTGACCTGGGCCGGGGAGGGGGTTTCAAATAGGATAGACGCACGTGGGCGCGCGCGCACACACACACAGAATTAAGAGTAATAGGGCAAATAACTTTTTTTGGGGGGGTCACACCCGGCGATGCACAGGGGTTACTCCTGGCTCTGCACTCAGGAATTACCCCTGGCGGTGCTCAGGGGACCATATGGGATGCTAGGATTAGAACCCGGGTCGGCCGCGTGCAAGGCAAACGCCCTCACCACTGTGCTATCGCTCCAGCCCCGCAAATAACTTTTTTAAGAAAAAAAAAGAATAAAAAGTGTCAGAACTGGAGAGATAGTAAAGACCTCACATGTAACTGGCCAGGTTTGCTCTTTAGCACCCTGTAGGGTCCCACCAGCACTATCAGAGTGATCGCTGAGCACACCTGAGTGAGGCCCCCTCCCCAGTAAAAGCAATAAATAGGGCTGGGGACTGAGAGGTAGTACCTGGGTTAAGGCACTTGCCTTCCATGTGGACGGCCCTGGTTTGATTCCCAGCACCCCATCACTTGTATCACTTGTCATCCTGTTGATCTTCGATTTGCTCGAGCTGGCGCCAGTTACGTCTCCATTTGTCCCTGTCACGTGCTAGTGTAACCCAATGATACCTGCTCGCTCCAGGAACAGGAAGGGCCTCAAATCGTTCATTCAGGGTTTTGACGAAGAAGTCTGACCATCTCATTGGTGGGCGACCACGCAGTCACAAAGTTCTGCTTTACCTGGTTCTGTGGGCTTCACTCATGCATGAGGTTTGGCCCGAGTGTTCCACTACCCAGCCACCGCCACGCTCCAGGCAGAACTTTGTGACCTTGTACTTCGGGCTCAACGAGACCCAGAAACTCCTACAATCTCCGGTGCCCGGCTGGGTGTTCCCTTCTCCCACTCCCAAACCTTCATAGAAAAAGAGTGGAGCCAGAGCAGGTAGGGCGTTTGCCTTGCCGCCGGGTTCAATTCCCAGCGTCCCATATGGCCCCCCCAAGCACCACTGAGTGTGACCCAAAAAGCAAAAAAAGAAAAAGAAAGAAAGAAAAGAAAAAAGAAAAAGAGTAACGAGGCCAGAGAGAGTTGGAAGAGTTGGAGCGCATGCGTGTGGGAGCCCTGGGTTGATCACCCCAAGGACTGACTCCCAAGAACCTCCAGCTGTGACCCCAAAACAAAAAAGGCATCTCAACCCTGAAGGGAGAATGCAGGGGGAGGAAGGGGGAGAATTTGGGAGGAAGGAAAAGCAGTGACATGTAGAGGGTGTTGCTATGAGGGCTTGTGGGGGAGTGGGAGGGAAGGGGGGAGTCCTGGCAGGGCAGTGGGACTTATCATCAGCCAATATGTCCTTTGTCAGCTCCCTGGGCAAGGACCCAGCTGTTTGCTGCCATCTATGTGCCCATCACACCTAGGCCCGGCACCAGGGCAGCACTTCGCCCATCCTTGCTTGTCTAGCCAGGAAAACCACCACAGCTAAGTAGGTCAGAAGTGGAGATTTACCACAGAGAACTATTGCACAAGTATCGAAAAGACCAAAGGACCAGAAAGGGGAAGATGAGGGTCATGTGGCCATTAGTAACCAGGAACCCTCAGGCCCAGTGAGCCCACAGGACAGGGAACCATCTAGAAGTCAGGAGCCCAGCCGCTGCACCGGGCCAGGACCACACTCTCGGTTGCCCTGGGGCCACCAGCTCCAAACAAGATGTCCCCTAGCCCCCACGAGCTCCCTGGCTCCTGCCAGGGGTGTCTGGAGTGGGGCTGGTGGGGGCTGGGGGGATTCCTTCCCGTTCACCAGAGCTGTGTGGGGACAGCAGACACTGGTGTCCACTGAGCATACGTGCAAGCCTGGGAACAGATCCAGGATCCAGGCCACCAACACCGAGCTGACCTCTCCCTTTCCCACACCCTCAAATAGATGAAGACTTGTCTCACTTGTGGGGTTCTGTGGTTATGTGTTTTAGGGGAGCCACACCAGCATTGCATGGGGGACCTTGGGGTGCTAGGCGTGAAACTCACCATGCAAGGCAAGGGCCTGCACCCCTGCGCCCCTGTTTATCCCTGCCACTCAGCTGTGTTTAGTTGTTGCTTTCTTTGGGGGCCAGATCCAGCATTGCTTAAGTGGGACGGGACTTAAGCAATGCAAAGCGAGCGCCTTCACCCCTGTGCTGTCTCCAAGGCCCTGGCTGTCAGCTGCGCTAGACCAGCTCTGCAGGAGACACAGGACACCAAAGAGCCAGCTGGACCTCCGTCCAGAGAGGTGAAAACAAAGTCCCCCTTTACTTTTTTGTTTGTTTCCTTTTGGGTTGGGCCACATCCAACAGTGCTCGGAGCCCTTCCTGACATTGCCGGCGAGTCACTCCTGTTGGTGCTCCCGGAGGAAGCCCAGCGGGCTGGAGCACAGGCTTCGCATGCAGGAGGCCCAGATTCAGTCCCCAGCATCGCGTGGTCCCTCAGCAGGGGCCACTGTCATCTCCAAACAAACAGATTTTCTGGTCCTGCAGAAGGGCCTGGTACACTCAACTTTAAAAACAATGGGGAGGGCTGGAGCGATAGCACAGCGGGGAGGGCATTTGCCTTGCCCGAGGCCGACCCGGGTTCGATTCCCAGCATCCCATATGGTCCCCTGAGCACCGCCAGGAGTAATTCCTGAGTGCAGAGTCAGGAGTAACCCCTGTGCATCGCCGGGTGTGACCCAAAAATAAATAAATAAATAAATAAAAAGAAAAACAATGGGACTGACAGACGCTATAACCATGCCACTGGACACGGCACCAGGCTGTTTCATTGGGGGGGACGAAGGGGGGTGGGTGAGACCCCTCCCCGCCCCAAGGGACCCAGCCCCAGCAGCCAAAAACCTCCAGAACTCAACTGCCGCCGTGCTCGCAGCCACTCTCCGCACACACGCTCGGGCAGAGCATCACCCAGGGGTGAACCTATCCCTGGACCACGCAGCCGCATTTGCAGTCACAACACACCTCACACCTCGCACCACATTTGATGGGGTTTAAAGCAGGAAGCAACCAATCTTAGACGGAAATGTTTTGTTTTTTTTTTCTCCAGGGTAGAGCATTTGCCTTGAACGTGGAGGACCTGGGTTTGATTCCTCCATCCCTCTCGGAGAGTCTGGCAAGCTACTGAGAATATGTCACCTGCACGGCAGAGCCTGGCAAGCTACCCGTGGTGTATTCGATATGCCAAAAACAGTAACAACAAGTTTCACAATGGAGACGTTACAGGTGACCGCTTGAGCAAATCGATGAGCAACAGGATGACTGATATATACAGTGAAATATATATATATATATATATATATGTACATATATATATATTTTTGCTTTCTGGGTCACATCCAGCGATCAATGCACAGGGGTTACTCCTTGCTCAAGCATTACCCCTCACAGCGGTGCTTGGGGGACCATATGGGATGCTGGGAATCGAACCCAGGTCGGCTGTGTGCAAGGCAAAATGCTCTACCCTCTGTACTATTGCTCTAGCCCCAAGACTCAACCTTTAACAGCATGTTAGTGACCTCTTATCACTTGTATCACTTGTCATCCCACTGATCTTCGATTTGCTTGAGTGGGCACCAGTAACGTCTCCATTTGTCCCTGTCGAGTGCTAGTGCAGCCCAATGATATCTGCTTGCTCCAGGAACAGGAAGAGCTTCAAATCGTTCATTCAGGGATTTGACAAGAAATCTGACCATCTAGTTGGTGGGCGGCTACGTGGTCTTCTGATGTCCTATGGAATCCAGTCGGTAACAACTCTAGTCCAGCGGTTGACTCTGAATCACATTACATGACCGGCGCATCTGATTTTTGATGCCTTGGCAAACGAGACAGTGTCCCTGATTCTTGACCGTCGACAGAGGTCAGAACTCCTTCTCTCACTTGAGTTAGATGTGATACTCCTAGCATAGCTCTTTTGATTCCTCTGTGGGATACCCTAATAGCGTTCTCATCCCGTTTGCATAAGGCCCAGGTCTCTGAGGCATATGTTAGTGCAGAAAGAACGGTGCAATCGAAAAGATGTGCCTGGAGTCGGAGGTTCTTCGTTCTCTTAACCACTTCTTCGACACTCTTAAAGGCATTCCACGCTGCTCTCTTCCTCCTGTGCAGTTCTGGCACCAAGTCGTTCCTCATGTTGAGTTCTCGACCCCGGTACACATAGCTGCTGCATTCGGAGATGTTCGTTCCATTGAGAGCAAATGGAGCTTCAGGGACTAGTTCGTTTTTCATGAGCATCATCTTGTTGAGATTCAGCTGCAATCCGACCTTTCCACACTCGTGGTCAAAGTCGGCCAGCATTTGTGCCGATTGGCTAATGTTTGGTGTTTGGTGTTATGAGAACGATGTCATCAGTGAAGCAGAGGTGGTGTAATTGCCGACCGTCTATCTTCACTCCCATTCTTTCCCATTCCAGTCGTCGCATGATGTTCTCGAGGGTGGCACTGAAGAGTTTCGGTAAAATGGTATCACCCTGCCACACCTCTCTCTTTACATCAATGATCACTTCCCTGTAGAATGGTGAGATCCTGGTGGTGAATCCACAATACAGCTCACATAGTGACCTCTTATAGAAGGGCTTAATGGCCCGTGGGTTAAATACAACAATCTTCACACTTTCCTCTAAGAAAACTCTTGTGTAGCATTTTCAGCAGTTTTCCATAACAAACAATACAAAATACATTATTTCAGTTCTGCTTTGGGGCAGGGGTTGGGATTCAGGATGGAAACATCCAAAATACGGTGGTGGGAAGGTGTAATGGTAGTGGGATTGGTGTTGGAATGTCAAATGCAATCAAATATTGTGAACTACTTTATAAAATTTAAATAAATAAATAAAGACAATGGGACAAAAATCTAGCAAAGTTAACATGTAATTGCAGGTTGAGGAGGCATCATCCAACAGCATGGGGCCAAGCACTCATTTTCATAGGATTTTTATTGGGGGGGAGGTCATACCCGGTGGCGCTCAGGGTTACTCTTGTTCTGCACTCAGGAATCACACCTGGCCATGCTCGGGGAACCATACAGGTTTGCAGGGGGTCAAACCCCACCTGGTTGTGCATGAAGCAAGCTGTACTATCTATGCACCGTGCTCTTATTCAGACCCCTAATTTGTACACTGTACTCTCACTCCGGCACCTAGCTTTCACAGTCCTGAGGAGAAAAGCTCACAGCTGAATTCCTCTCAGGCACTTTCTTGTCCCCAAGGGGCAGAAGTGCCTTGACCAGGGCAATTACCCCCTTTTCAGGGGCAGCTGAAAGGGGGCACGAAGCTGTGCCTCCTTCCCTAACGGGGGGGGGGCAACTTGGTTTTGTCTTATCCCCCTCAAACCCACCAACCCCCAACGCCAAGTGCTCAGGGCCTACTCCTGGCTCTGTGCTCAGGGGTCACTCCTGGCAGTCAGTACTCAGGCGCTGGGTTTCAAACTGGAGCTGGCTTCATGGGAGGCACATGAACCCCTGTGCTGTCTGATCTCTCCGGCTCCATTTAGGGGGCAACTTGAAGGCTCTGTAGTCACGACGCTGCAGCTTGGTCTCTCCGGCCCTGCTTCCTTCACGAGTCCACACAGGCGCTGTGCCCAACAGCCCCGCCTGGGAGCTTCCTGCAGGACGTCTCCCAGTCTGTTTCCGGGAGACAGCAACCGGGGAGCCTGTCTGAAACTGAGGTCCGTCCAGTCTCATCTCGGCTTCTATCCAGATTTATCGCAGCAATTGCAAAGACTCTAAAACAACAAAGATTAGGGGCTGGAGCAATAGAACAGTGAGTAGGGCATTTGCCTTGCACGTGGCTGACCCGAGTTCAATTCCCAGCATCCCATAATGTCCGCCGAGCACCTCCAGGAGTAATTTCTGAGTGCGTGAGCCAGGAGTAACCCCTGTACATCGCCGGGTGTGACCTCCCCCCCAAAAAAGTAAAACAACAAAGATGAAATGGGAGTGCAGAGATATTTGCACACATTTTTAAAAGAACTGAAAGAAGCAGATAGGAAAAACTTTTCCCCATAATCTTTAAGTGGGGGGGGGGGGCAGAGGGTAGCAATAGTACAAAGATTAAGGCACTTGCCTTGCACATGGCGGACCCCAGTTGCATCCCTGGCACCACATACTATCCCCTTGAGCACCTTGACCCAAATACCCCCAAAACCAAAAAATATTGAAGTGGGTAGACATTTCAAAAGTCTATCATATACACAAAATGGGCTTTTTTTGTTTGTTTGTTTGGATTGGGGACCATACCTGGCAGTGTTCAGGGGGTCATCTGATGCAAAAGACCAAACCAGAGTAAACTGCATGCTTGGTTTCTTTTTCTTTGGTGGGGGAGGCACACTTGGTGGTGCTCAGGGCTTACACCTGGCTCTGGGCTCAGGGATCACTCCTGAGAGATCACACCTATGGGGAGACCATCGGTGGTGCCAGGAATCAAACCCAAGTAAGCTACATGCAAGTAGAGTGCTCTACCCACTGTACTATTGTTCCAGCCCAGCATCTTAGCCTGTTCTATCTCTCTGACCCCTATACAAAAATGTGTAATACATGAGCACTGGGGCCAGAGAGAGCCAGCAAAGCAAAGCAGATAGGGTACTTGCCTGGTACAGGGCCAACCTGGGTTCTATCCTCAGCATCCCCTATGGTCCCCCAAGAACCACCAGAAATAATACCTGAATGCAAATCTTAAACAAAATACAATGTTTTTGGGGGAGAGGGTTCTCAAGGAACTATATGAGGTGCCAGGCATCTAATCCAGGTTGGCCACATACAAGACAAATGCCCTATCCACTGTACTACCTCTCTGGTCCTACAATTTTGTTTTTTTTTTCGTGCCAACTAAAGTATTAAAAAGTGGGCAGTTCCATTCGGTGGGCAGGAATATCCATGAATGCAGCCCCTAATATTGAAGTGGGTAGACATTTCAAAAGTTTATCATATACACAAAATGGGCTTTTTTTCCCTTTTTTACTAAGGTTTACTCCTGGCTCTGTGCACAAGGGCCACTCCTCGTGGTGCACAGGGGACCGTACGCCGGGATTTGAACCTGGCTTGCCACATGCAAGGCAAGCACACTGTGCTATCCCTCGGGCCCCTAGAGACGTTTGATTTTATTAATTGTGGTTTTGGGCCCACACCTACGAGTGCTTCCTCTTGGCTTTACACGCAGGGATCACTCCCAGCAGGCTCAAGGGACCATATGGGATGCTGGCCATCAAACCTGGTTCAGCCATGTGCAAGGCAAACATCCTTCCCTCTGTTCTCTCTCCAGCCCTGGTATAAACTTTTTTTTTTTTTACTACACATAGGTGTGCTCAGCTCTTACTCCTGGATTTGCATTCAGGATTATTCCTGGTGGAGGAATATAATCAGGGCTCAGGGAACCATAGGGGATGCTGAGGATAGAATCCTGGCCAGTCACAATGCAAGGCAAGTGCTCTATGGGCTGTACTGTCTCTCCAGCCCTACCTCTACAAATATTTTAAAAGCAATTTTCTTTTGGTGCCAGGAATGGATCCCAGGGCCCCATGAACATCCCCAGCCCCTTAATTATTTTGATCCAATAAAAGTAAAATAAATGGACTTTAAAGATGATTGACTTCCCAGCCCAGTGTCTCAACTTCTGATGTAAGAAGTTATTTTTTTTCTTTTTGGGTCACACCCAGTGATACACAGGAGTTACTCCTGGCTCTGCACTCAGGAATTACTCCTGGTGGTGCTCAGGGGACCATATGGGATGCTGGGATTTGAACCTGGGTCGGCTGCATGCAAGGCAAACGCCCTACCTGCTGTGCTATTGCTCCAGCCCCTAAGAAGGTTTTTAATTCAGTTGTAAAAACTGTTAAATGAATCCCTCTCTTTTTCAGGGGGGATTGGGGATGCCGCCCACACTCAATGTGTTCATATGCTTTTCTATTCCTGGCTCTGATCTCAGGAGTGTTCAGGGGACAGTATTCAGGGCACCATCTGCAATGTCCAGGATGGAACCTGGTACAGTAACCTGACCGCCTGTACTTTCTCCAACAACTATTTGTCCTTTCTTTACTTTCTCAACTTATGCCCCACATGGAGCAGTGACATCTAGGGAGACAATGAGCTGTGTTGGAATAAGGCAGAAAGTGGGGGTCCCTAGAGGTCATGGTCTCCTTCCCCCACATTCAATGGGGCTGACCTTTTTCCTATTGCAACACCGGCCTTTGTAACTAACTCAAGAGAGGCTCTGATTGGCTGACCTGCCATCATCCCATCTAAGTGTCCCCATTGGACAGTCTCAGGCAAACTCCCCACCACCCCATACCCCACCCCCTGGCCGTGGCCTTTGCCACAGAGAATTATCCTAATTCTCTGTGATCAGGACAGCAAGGTGACTTCAATGGCACAAACCGACCTGAGACTTTGTGTAAAGAGAACATCTTGGACCTGGAGGCAGTTTCCCAGATCCTCCCGAGCTGCCCAGACATGGTTGGTCACGAAACAAAACAGGCCGTCCGGCTCCCCCGCCAGGCTCACCCGCTCTCCCTGAACGCTGCAGGAGCCCCCAGCCCTCCGCCCCCCACACCAGACCGCTCCACCCGTGGGCATCACGCAGCTCTGTGGCTAGGGAAGGCAGCCACCTGGCCCCCTCATGTTCACAAGTTTCTTCTCTAAGCCTGGGACCCCCGTCTTACAGCTCCTTGGTCCTCAGTTCCAAACGTTCGTGGCCCCCTCCCAACTCAGCCTTCCTTCCTAAGCCCCCGATGGCCCTAAAACTGTGCCTCAGTTACCTTTAGTGATCTTGGGGTCACCGAGGAATCCCTAAGAACCTTTGAGCCCCATCCCACCCACAGGTCGGGAGCATGCTGCCTCTACACTTCAACTCCCCATCTACTTGGAGGGGCGGGTCCTTAAGGGCGGGGCATGGAGAAGGGTGGGGCCTAGAGTGGGCGGGGTGGGGCCGGAGCCAGGGCGGGGCCTTAAGGACTGGGAAAGGAGAAGGGGCGGGGTCTCTAGTGGGCAGGGCGGGGAGGGACAGGTCCCTAAGGGCGGGGCACAAAAGGGGGCGGGGTCAGTTGTGGGTGGGGAGTGTGAAGGGGCGGAGCTGGCCGCGGAGCTCCTTTCCACCGGGAAAGGGAGGGATAAAGATGCCCCAAGTCAAGCCCTCCTGGTTTTCACTAGGGGCCGCATCTGGGATGGACTCTGCAGGGCTGGATGGCAGCAGCTACCGTGGGGAGAAGAGCCCCCAGCCCCAGCCCCCATGCAGGTAGAGATCAGAGTCTCCGGGTTAGGGGAGAAAACGCAGTTTGTTTGGCCTAGCCATTGAAAATTCAATCTTTTCCTAATTTAGGGGTGCATCTGCGGCAGGAGGGGTTAGCTTGGACCCCCATGGTGGAAGGATCTAGAGAGCGTCTCCTACCTCCTCAAAGTCCAAAGAAGGAGCCAGGGGCGGGATGGGGGGCCCAGTGGTAAAGGATTTTGTCTTGCATGACGTCCTGGGCTGTGAAAATGCAACCAACTGAAGGAGACTGAGCCCCCGGATAGTGGGTGGGCAGGATGCAGAGCTGAGGCCAGGCTAGCTCAGGGTCCACTGAGCCCGGGAATGTCCAAAGCTCTGGGGACCGGGTCACTCTGGCATCTCCATAGCCCCCACCCTCAGCACAGTGCAGGTATTTGCAAGTGATTATATGCAAACACTTTGGGCTGGGCATTCTGCAGGGAAAGGGCTGTTTATTGGGGTGACCCTGTGCCAGAGAGCCTAGTTTCTCAGACTGCTTGCCATCAAACTTTCCTACCTGAGCACAAATTCGCTTTGCCAAAGCTGGAGATATGGGTTATCCAGAGAGAGCTGAACTTGGGAGACTGGAGGAATTATTATGAGTCTTGGGGTCTACATGTTCCATAATTTCCCCAGGCTACATGAAAGAAAGCCCTAGGGTGGCAAGAGGGAGGAAAAACTAAGTAGTGACTGAAGGAGATTTTCTTTTTTTTTTTTTTTTTTTTTTTTGCTTTTTGGGTCACACCTGGCGATGCACAGGGGTTACTCCTGGCTCTGCACTCAGGAATTACCTCTGGCGGTGCTCAGGGGACCATATGGGATGCTGGGATTCGAACCCAGGTTGGCCGCGTGCAAGGCAAACGCCCTACCCGCTGTGCTATCGCTCCAGCCCCAACTGAAGGAGATTTTCACCCTTTACTCCTCTGCTTCAGGACAGCCAACACAAAGTTAAAAGACCTGTTCAAGGGGCTGGAGCGATAGCACAGCGGGTAGGGCATTTGCCTTGCACGCAGCCAACCCGGGTTTGATTCCCAGCATCCCATATGGTCCTCTGAGCACTTCCAGGGGTGATTCCTGAGTGCAGAGCCAGGAGGAACCCCTTTGCATTGCCAGGTGTGACCCAAAAAACAAACAAACAAAAAAGACCTGTTCAAGACAGATAGTCCAGGGGTTAAGGTGCTGTCTTACACGTGGAGACCCTCAGTTCCATCCTTGGCTCTGCACATGGTCCTCAAGCACCGCCGGAAATGACCCCTGAACTACAGAACCAGGAATAAACTTTGAACACAGCCCCCAGGCCCCCAAAACAAAACAGAACCACCCTAGTCAGGGGATTCATTTGACGTTCTCAGCCTTTTCCCACTGCTGAATGAGGTCAACCAGGAGAGTCCCCGCTCTCCTTCTGAACCCTGGGCCAGTTTTTCCTCTCTGAAAAGCAGAAAAAAAGTGACTCCTGGTTTTAAGGCTTCTGAGTGACGATCAAATGAACTAACTGGACTTTTCTTTTTTTTTTTTTTGCTTTTTGGGTCACACCCGGCAATGCACAGGGGTCACTCCTGGCTCTGCACTCAGGAATTACCCCTGGCGGTGCTCAGGGGACCATATGGGATGCTGGGAATCAAATCCAGGTCTGCCGCATGCAAGGCAAACGCCCTACCCGCTGTGCTATTGCTCCAGCCCCCCTAACTGGACTTTTCTGCATGGTCAGTTCCTTCACACACCCCAGGGCCCGTGACCAGCTCTCTGCGGGTGCAGGCCAGGTCTTAGCCAGTTACAGGAGCCGCAGGCACAAGAAGGGCAATAGATTGCTTTGTGAGCACCGGACAAACTCATCTTCCTGGGGCCGGAGTGTTTGGCGTGAATCCTCTCTAGGCAGTCTGAAAAGTCTGCCTTGGTGAACTCCAGGAAAAAGCTAATCTTTTTTTTTCCCCCCTTTTTGGGTCACATCCAGCAATGGGCAGGGGTTCCTCCTGGTTCTGCACTCAGGAATTACTCCTGACAGTGCTCAGGGGACCACATGGGATGCTGGGAATCGAACCTGGACTGGCCACATGCAAGGCAAACGCCCTCCCCGCTGTGCTGCCGCTCCAGCCTCTGATTTTTGCTGTTATTTGTTTTGGGGCCACATCTGGCAGTGCTCAGAACTTTCTCCTAGCTCTGCTCTCAGGATCACTCCTGGCGGTGTTCAAAGGACCGTAGGGAGTGCTGGGGATCGAACTCTGGTCAGCCTCGTGTGAGACAAAGCGCCCTCCCCACTGTACTATTGCTCTGACCCGAAAAGGCAAATCTGGGGGCTGGAGCGATAGCACAGCAGGTAGGGCGTTTGCCTTGCACGTGGCCGACCCTGGTTCGATTCCCAGCATCCCACATGGTCCCCTGAGCACCACCAGGGGTAATTCCTGAGTGCAGAGCCAGGAGTGACCCCTGTGCATCGCTGGGTGTGACCCAGAAAGAAAAAAAAAAAACGAAAAGGCAAATCTTTGGACTGGGAAGGAGACTTGAAGGACTTCGCATGCAAGAGGCCTGGGTTCATTCCCTGGTACCCAGAGCACAAAGCTGGGTGTAGTCTTTGAGCACCACCAGGTGTGGCCCCCAAACGAAGAGACACCCAGGAGCCCCTCCTCGGACTCTGGCCGTAGGTGGTGAGACCCCTTATCCAAGGCTCATCTGCTTCTGCAGTGGCTGCGCCCCAGTCTCTCGACCGTCTTCCCTCGCCGTGGCTGTCCCCACCCCTCTGCTCCCTGCCCTAGGCCAGTTTCCTGTCGACTCCCCCCCCCCCCCAGACCTGGCAGCTTCTAACAGCTTTACTTAGGACCCTCCTAGAAGAAATTGGAAAAACGCTTTGTCTCCCCCACAGGATGTTACCCAACGGTTTTCATCAGAGACACTGTTGCAAAGTGTAGATTTCTACTGTATTAGAAATCATTAACTTTGTTTGTTTGTTTAGGGGTCCCGGCCAGCTGTGCCCAAGGGACCATGTGGTGCCGGCCTCAAACCTGGGCCTCGGGCTTGCAAAGCCTGAATTCAGTCCTTTGAGCTGGCTCTCTCGCGCACCCTTAGTCCCATCTAATTTTTTGTTTAACTGCCCTGCCTCCCTTCACTGTTGTTGCCGTGGCCTGGAATTAGACACACGCCGGGTTGAGGTGTTTGCATGTTTGTGTCTTGGTGTGCATGCGCTTTTCTTTTTTTCCTTTTAAATTGAATTTCATTATTTTTGGGGATACTTTTCTTTTTTGAGGTGCCTGGGCTCCAGTTGGCACCCGGGATCCAACTCACAGCCTCATGCTTGCAAAATAGTCATTTTTCACCTTGGAGGCATCCCAGTGACCCCTAAATAATCCCATTTTATCTATGCATGAGGGACCAGCCAAGCAGTGTGCCTGGGCTCCTGGGCCAGCCTTGTTAATACTGAATCCAACTCTGCCAGCCCAGTGCTCACACCCAGCAGTGGGGGGCTGGAGTAGCCTTATTTTTAAATAAGATAATTATGTCGATTTAAGAGGTATTTTTTTTGGGGGGGAGGTATGCCCAGTGATGCTCAGGGCTTACTCTTGGCTCTGAACTCAGGAACTACTCTGGGTGGTACTTGGAGAACCATATGGGATGCCGGGGATCGAACCCAGGTCGGCTACATGCAAGGCAAGTGCCCTACCTGCTGTACTATCACTCTGGCTCCATATGACTTGCTTTTTATTTCAAAAGAGATTTATTTATTTAGTTTATATTTTGTTTTATTTTTCTTTTTTGGGTCACACCCAGCGATGCTCAGGGGTCACTCCTGGCTCTGCAGTCAGGAATTACCCCTGGCTGTGCTCAGGGGACAATATGGGATGCTGGGAATCGAACCCGGGTCGGCCACGTGCAAGGCAAATGCCCTACCCTCTGTGCTATCACTCCAGCCCCAATTTAGTTTATATTTTGGCTCCATACCTGTCAGTGATCAGGGCTTATTCCTGGCTCTGTGCTCAGGGATCACTCCTGGCAGGATTCAGGAGACCATATTGGGTGGCAGGGATCGAACCTGGGTCAACCACCTGTAAGGCAAGTTCTTTATACAATATATTATAGTATCTCTCCAGCCCTAAAAGAGATTTTTATTTAGGGGCTGGAGCAATAACACAGCGGGTAGGGCGTTTGCCTTGCACATGGCCAACCAGGGTTCGATTCTCAGGATCCCATATGGTCCCCTGAGCATGGCCAGGGGTAATTCCTGAGTGCAGAGCCAGGAGTAACCCAGGAGCATCGCCGGGTGTGACCCAAAAAAGAAAAAAAAAGAGATTTTATTTAAAAGATTTTTATTTGGGGCTGGAGCGATAGCACAGCGAGGAGGGCGCTTTGCCTTGCATGTGGCTGACCCGGGTTTGAATCCCAGCATCCCACATTGTCCCCCGAGCACCGCCAGGAGTAATTCCTGAGTGCATGAGCCAGGAGTCACCCCTGTGCATTGCGGGGTGTGACCCAGAAAGCAAAAAAATAAAAGATTTTTATTTTTAGGGCTATGGATATTCCTTAGAAGCAGAGAGAGTACATGTCTGAGACCCTGAGTTTCATCCTGGACCCCCCTCCCCACACACACACACATACACACACCAGAATTTTATTTTTATCATTTTAATTTTAATTTCTGTCTTAGGGCCACATTCAGTGGGTGCTCAGGGCTCACTCCTGGCTCTGCACTCAGGGGTCACTGAGCACTCAGGGGGGACCATATAGGATCGAACCCTGGTCAGCCATGTGCAAGGGCAACACCTACTCGCTGTACTATCTCTCTGGTCCCAGGGTTTTTTAAAATTGTATCACCAAATCAGGGCTTTTCCCTGTTTCTGGATCTTTCTGCTTCAAGCCTGGCATTACTGCCAAGATTTTTAAGGATGAATTTAGAACCCTCAGAACCCACAAGAATTTGCCCCCTGTCTCCTGCAGGAGCTTCTAAGTTTTCCCAAGGCTGCTGGGTGGGGGAGGAAGGTCCCGGGTGGGACAGGCTGTGGCTGGGTAGAATCTCAACCCAGGATATTTTGGGCTGCTTGCTTTGGGTCCTGCCGGGGAACTTGCTGTGTGGACAGCTAAACCAAAATGAGGGCAACATGGGTTAGAATCTGAACATTCCTCTCCTCCTGTTTCCAACTGCCTGAGATATTAGAGAGTTAACGTATAGTTTAGCATCACAATTTTAAACACAGGAAAACATGGTTTCATACCTTTTTTCCCTCTCTGTAAATGCCTGTTCTAATCCAGTTTCCCCACAGAATGTTATCCCACTACAAATATGTTTATTCTCAGAAGTCTAGTCAGAAAGTATATGTTCCTGCAACAAAAATATGGGTGAGACTAGAGGTGTCTCTGAGTGGTAGAAAATACATCCTACATGGGTTTTTTTTTTTTTTTTGCTTTTTGGGTCACACCTGGCGATGCACAGGGGTTACTCCTGGCTCTGCACTCAGAAATTACTCCTGGCAGTGCTCAGGGGACCATATGGGATGCTGGGATTTGAACCCGGGTCGGCTGCGTGCAAGGCAAACACCCTACCCGCTGTGCTATCGATCCAGCCCCCCTACATGGTTTTGGATAAGACCTCTTTTTAGGGTGCTGGGTGCCATCTGTGGCACCACCTTAGTGAAACAGAAATTAAAATTTTTTTCTAGCTACTAGTAGTACTCAGCTGGTCAGAACAACTTGAATATATTTATACTGTAGCAGTATAAATTTCTTTATTAAATTTAGTTTTATATTTAATATGTACTTCTTAATTTATTTCAATTAAATTTTATTTATTTATTTTAATTTATTTATTTTTTGTTTTTTGGGCCACACCTGGCGACACTCAGGGGTTCCTCCTGGCTCTGCACTCAGGAATTATTTCTGGTGGTATTCAGGGGACCATTGGGATGCTGGGGATCAAACCCAGGTCAGCTGTGTGCAAGGCAAGCACCCTACCCACTGTGCTATCACTCCAGCCCCTCTTTTATTTGTTTAAAGAAATTTTTTTAATTGAATCATCGTGTCACTGTGAGATGCAGCTACAAAGCTTTCATGGTTGAGCTTCAGTACACAGCCCTCCACCCACTGTGCATTTTCCACTACGAATATCCCACATATCTCTCTGGGCACCCCCACCCCTAGCCTGCCTCTATGGCAGGCACTTTTCTTCCTTCTCTCTGTCTCTCTGTCTCTCTTCTTTTGAGCATTATCATTTGCAACATAGATACTGAGAGGCCATCATGTTTGGTCATTTGCCCCTTTCAGCACACAACTCCCATCCGGAGCCATCCTTCCAACTGTTAATGTCATAATGGTCCAGCCCCTCCTTCTCCTTCTTCTTACACCATGGGTCGAACCCAGGGCCTCATGCATGAAAGCCATGTGCCTTACCACTGTGCCACATCCCCAGCCCTTTATTCCCCACCCCACCCCCCGCCCCTCTCTCTGGAGAGGGACAGAGACAGTGTAGTAAAATTTACCGGGGTGGGAAGCAGATTTTTTTTTTTAATATTTGGGCCATACCCATCAGTGCTCAGGGCTTACTCCTGGCAGGCTCATGGGACCATATAGGATGCCAGGGATCAAACCCAGGTTGGCCTTGTGCAAGGAAACACCTCACCTGCTCTGCTACCCCTCTGGCCCTGGAAAGCAGACGTGGGTGCTGTTTGGCCAAGAGAAGGCAAATGTTCTCTCTCTGTTCCCTCCCCCCTTTCCACCCCTCTCCATCCCACCCCACAGCCTGCCCTCTGCAGGAAGCTCATCTCAAGCTGCAGACCCGGGGAGCCCACCCTCATTTCTAAGGGTGAGGGAACCAGCTATGGGAAAGCTGGGTTACCCGCCCAGCTCTGCAGTGGGACCAGGACTTGAATGTGGGGCTCGAGCTCCACCATCACACACAGCATCTCACAGAGACAGGAACTTGGCGGCAGGGTGGGCGGGGAGTATCAATAACTCCCATGCTCTCATCATAGGAACTCGGCCCGAGGGACTTGGCGCTGCGTTTCCAGCTGCCCTGTCAGGAAGGTGTCCTGGATGTGCATATTCTCCCAGGGAAGCATCTGTTTCCATGGTGATGGTGATGGTGCCTTTTCACGGGGACAGCGGAGGGACTGAGCACCTACTGGGGAGCCAGCTCTGAGCTCACGCCCAGGGTTACCCATCTCTCTGCCTTTCTCTGTCCAGTCCCCAGCACCTGTCACCATTTGAAGCCACATGCCACTGTGCTGGAGTCCCACTGGGGCTGAGCTGCAGGGGCTCTGGACCCACCTGCCTGCCCTCAGCAGCTATGGGTCGTCACTGGCGGGCTCCACGGGGGCCCGGATTCGCCCTGGAAGAGTTGGCCAGCAAGGCTCAGGAGGCTGGTAGCAGTTCCTGGAAGTCCCTGTCACCATCATGTGACTCACTTGAGCATGGGGCACTGCGAGGGGCCCAGGTGGGGTCAGGGACCCGCGTCCTGCTTTCTCTGAGCATGGTTTCTGGTTCTTTCTGTCCCTGGAGATTTCCCATCTAGAAGGGAACATTTCTTCAAGCTTCTCACCCCCTGACTTCTAGTAGAATGCCCCATTGTCTGTGGGGTCAGACCACCTGCGTTCTCTCTGTGTCGGTTGTTGGGCCACTCTGGGTGGTGCTCAGGAGCTGCTCCTGGCTCTGTGCTCAGGGGTGACCCCTGGCGGTGCTCTGGAGGCCAGCTGCTGTATCCAGGATTCTAACTGGGGTTGGCAGGACGCAAGGCAAGTGCCTTAACCCCTGCAGGCTCGCTCTGCCCACCAAACTGCTGACTTAAATTACTACTTTGTTAGCTGTGTGGTACGGGGCAAGTTTGTTAATCTCTCTGGGCCCCAGTCATCTTATCTATGAAAGGGCACCCACCCGTGACAGGGCCTGGCTCACAAGTTCAGATGATGTGCTTAGCATAGTAGTTGGCAGAGTAAGTCTAGATCAGTGTCAGTGGTTATTTTAGCATTTTTTTCCTTAAGGGGGAGGCCACATCTGGCGATACTCAAGGATTACTCCTGGTATTGTACTCAGGAATTAATCCTGGCAGTGCTCCAAACGGACCACATAGGATGCCAAGAATAAAACCTGGATTGGCCACGTGCAAGACAAATGTCCTACTCACTATAAAAGCGCTCTGGCCACCAGTGTTTATTTTGAAAATGATTTTTCTGTTGGGTGCTTCCCAACAGAAACAGAAGGGGAAAAGATCTGCTTTGGGAGGTTGGCGTGATAGTATAGTAGATAAGGTTTGCCTTGCATGCACCCAACCCAGGTTCAATCCCTGGCGACCCATATGGCCCCCTGAGCCCTGTCAGAAGTGATCCCTGGACACGTAGTTAGTCCCCAGCATCATCAGCTGTGACTAAAAAAATTCATGTTTTTGCAACAGATTTCATGAAGTATAAATCACAAACCAAAAACCTCACCAATTGTAATGTGTCCAATTTGGCCAAAGAGACAGCTCAAAGACTGAGCGCATACCTTGCATGCAGAAGGCCCAGGTTCAGTCCCTGTCACTGCCATGAGTAACCCTTGAGCACCACTGGGTAAAAAAAAAATATATATATATATATATATATATATAATATATCAAGGGGTGGAGAGATAGTACAGCGGGTAGAGTGTTTGCCCTGCACGTGGCTGACCCAGGTTCAATCCCCAGGACCCTATATGGTCTCTGAACACTGTCACTGTCACTGTCATCCCGTTGCTCATCAATTTGCTCAAGCGGGCACCAGTAACATCTCCACTGTGAGACTTTTGTTACTGTTTTTGGCATATTGAATATGCCACGGGTAGCTTGCCAGGCTCTGCCGTGCAGGCAGGATACTCTCAGTAGCTTGCTGGGCTCTCCGAGAGGGACAGAGGAATCAAACCCAGGTCAACCGCATGCAAGACAAACACCCTACCTGCTGTGCTATCGCTCCAGTCCTGAACACTGCCAGGAGTAATTCCTGAGCACAGATCCAGGCGTAAGCTGAAAGTACTGCCCAGTACAGCCCCCAAACCAAAAGAAGGAGAAAGAAAGAATGAAATAAAGATGAATGAAAGAAAGGAAGCATCCAATTCAATGTAAAATAGTCTATGCAGGATTGTGCCAATACTACTATGATCTAGTGGAAGATTTTCAACACCCCAGAGAAACACATAAGCAATCACTCTCCAGCCACTCCAGCCCCTACTAATCTAATCTGGCAACCACGAGTCTATTTCCTGTCTCCATGGATGTGCATATCCTGGACATTTTTCATAAATGACTCATAAGTACATGGGTGTGTGGCCTCTGCTTCACATAAAACTTCAAGTTCAGCTGTGTGGTGGCATGTAGCAGCACGCCATGTCTTTATTGCTGACAATTAAAAAGCATTGTATGAACACACTGTGTTTTGTTTGATCCTTTCATTAGTTGATGGGTTTAGGGGTTGTTTCTGCTTTGGGTCTGTTAAGAATCATGTTGCTAGGATCGTTTCTGCACAGGTTTTTATGTGGACATGTATGTTCACTTCCCTTGAGTAGATTAGAAATGCTGACGAGGAAACTGGAGCAATAATACAGTGGGAAGGCCACTTGCCTTGTAGGCCCCTGACCCAGGTTCGATCCTTGGCACCCCATATGGTCCCCCAAGCCCTGCCAGGAGTAGTTCCTGAGCACAAAGTCAGCAGTAAGTCTTAACACATTAGGTATGACTCAGAAACAAACAAAACCAAAAAAAATGCTGATTTATTAAACAATTCAATATATTAAGGACAATAAAACTATTGTCTACAGTGACTGCACCGGGGCTGGAGCAATAGCACAGCCGGTAGGGGGTTTGCCTTGCACGAGGCCAACCCAGATTCAATTCCCAGCATTCCAAATGGTCTCCCCAGCACTGCCAGGAGTAATTCCTGAGTGCAGAGCCAGGAGTAACCCCTGAACGCCACGACCCGACTTTTTGGGTGTGACCCAAAAAGCAAAAAAATAAAATAATGAAAAATTAATACAGTGATTGCAGCATTTCACAAGTCATGAACGTAGCTTATTTTAGTTTTCAGTCCATACCCAGTGGTGCTCAAGGGTCCATACTGCGCTAAGGGTCAAACCCGGGACTCTGGCATGCAAACCCAGCTCTCTCCCTAGCATCTCATGTATGTAATTTAAAAATTATCAACTGCCACATTGAAAAAAAAAAGTAGAAAGCATCGGTCAAAGAGATAGGATTGGAAGTAAGATGCTTGCCTTGCATCTGCTGACCCCGATTTGAACCCCCGGCACCATAGATGGCCCCCTAAGCACTGCCAGAAGTGACCCTTGAGCACAGAGCCAGGAATAAGTTCTGAGCAATGCCGGGTATGACCCGCCCCCACCTCCCCCCCAAAGAAACAAAATGGTAAAAAGCAACACGTGAAATAAATTTTCACAGTCAATCTGATATAATCCAAAATAGAAAATTGTATGTAGCCGGGTCAGAGTACAGCCCTCCCCACTGTCCTGTGGCTCCTGTCCCCCAGTTCCAAGTGGATAAATGAGAGGTTGGAACTGGGGGACTGGGGGGGGTGGAGGACTCCTTGGTGAGAGGTTGTAGCTCCGTGGGGTAGGGGGGGCCGCAGGACTCCTTGGTGAGCCCTGCCAGCAGCAGCAAGACAGCTGACGCCGCGTGATGGAGTGAATGAACGAGCGGGACCAGTTTCCCCCAACCGCTGCTGTGGGCCACGGCCATCCCCGCTGCTCGCAGGAGTTTTGGCCCAAGGGAGACAGGGCGGCCCAGCGCAGGCTGGTCTGCGGAGGAGGGCCTGGTGGGCGCCCGAGCCGAGCGCGGTGCGAGTGGGGGGTTCTGATGCGGGCTGTGGCTGCAGAGCGAACAGGACAGTCGGGTCGCGTTGTGCGGCATCCGCATGAATAAGGTGTGGGACCAGCCGCCCGGGTGTTTGCCCTGTGGCCCAGCTGCGCGCACGCGCACTGCCTGGGCGGGCGGCCGGGCCTTCCAGGATGCCCGTACGCTTGCAAGCACCGGCTCAGCTCTGTGCTGTCTCGCAGGCCAGAGTTTAGCTGTTATTTTAGTTTGAGGGGCCACACATGGCGATGCTCAGGACCTACTCCCGTCTCTGCACTCAGGATCACTCCTGGTAAGGCTTGGGGGACCATATGTGGTATGGGGGATCGAACCTGGGTTTGCCATGTGCAAGGCAAGTGCCCTACCTTCTGTACTATCTCTCCGACCCCTGATGATGATGATGATGATGATGATGATGATGATGATGATGTAAGGAGAACTAAGTACTCTGAATACATGTTTTTCCCTAGATGATCTTCGCAAGTCTCCTTCCTGAGACAGGAGTCTTTCCCTTGAAACTGGGAAAAATAACAGAAAGTTTTTTTTTTTTTGGTTTGTTTTTGCTTTTTGAGCCCTACCTGGTGGTGCCCAGGACATACTCCCTGGCTCAGCATCCGGGATCATTCCTGCTAGGCTCAGGGGACCATACAGGGTCCTGGGAATTAAACCCAGATTGACTGCATGCAAATGCCCTACCCACTGTATCATCTCTCCGGCCCCCAAAGGTTTATTTTGTTTGGGGGCTATATCCAGCAGTGCTCAGGGATTACTCCTGGCTCTTGTGCTTTAGGGATCGCTTCTGGTGGGGTTTGGCAGACCATCTGGGGTGGCAGGGATTAAACCCTGGTCAGATGCATGCGTGTTAAGCACCTTACCCGCAGCACCATCTCTCCAGCCCAGTGCCAAAGCTTTTGATCTCCTTTGTAGGGTAGGGATTAACCCGAAATCTGGAATTAGCATTTCCACCCCGTTTTGTTTGTTTGGTTTGGGGGCCACACCTGGCATGCTCAGGGCTTCCTCCTGGCTCTGGGCTCAGGGATCACGCCTGGTGGCCATATCGGGTGCTGAGAATGGAACCAAGGTTGACTCTATGCAAGGCAAGGGCTCTACCCACTAGACTCTCCAGCCCAGATGCTTGGCCCGACTTTTCTGTGTGGAGACTCGCTGGTTCTGCCCAGGACCAAGATTCTCCCTCAGCAAGACCAGTTTTACTTCCAAGAAAAAGCAGGGGCACGTCTCACGGAGGCTCCAAGTGGGGTGCTGGGAGAGGGGCTGATCCTGCTCGGGTCGGAACATGAGAACTCGAGCGAGAGGTCAGGGGGCAGCTGGAGAGCCGCGGGGCGTCCTTGGCAGCCGCCCAGCCGCGCGCCGGCTCTCACGTCGGGGGAGGGGTGCGCCCGGATGGGTGGGGCTTGGCCCATCACATGGGCGCGCTGGGGCTCGGTGAAGTGGAGCCTCTTAACGCTCCTGGAGCTGCAGAGGAAGGAAGGGAGGCCCGGCATGTGGAGAAGGAAATGTGGGGGCCGAGAGCTAGTACAGCCGGCAGGGCGGCTGTCCTACACGCGCGGCTGACCTGGGTTCGATCCCTGGCTCCACATGAGGTTGCCCCCCGCCTCCCACCAGTGATCCCTGAGTACCACTGGGTGTGCGTGGGGAGAGATATCAAGGTCGAGACATTGTCTGTCCCAAGCAATGATCTGTCAGGCCTGAGCATTGCCCAGGATGCTTGGTTCTATCCCAGACTCGGTGCGGGGAGCAGGGGCGGCGGGAGGGGAGGGGGGCGTTTGCATGGGCAGAGAGGGGGACTGTGTGGCATCTCCAGCCTGGACGGGGTCCTGATGATGATGCTCGCTTTCATCATACGGAAGGATCAAAAGGAGGAGAGCTAGGTTTTTAAATTTTTTTTTTTATCTTGGGGGGTGGAGCTCTACTCAGGGATCACTCCTAGCGGTGCTCAGGAGACCATATGGGATGCCGGACATCGAACCCGGGACGGCCCTGTGCAAGGCAAATACCCTCCCCGTTGTCCTGTCGCTCTGGCCCTTCGCTCAGCGTCATCTTCTGTGAGAAGAAAACTGCTCGGATCTAAACAGCTGCCCACAAATACCAGCTGCCCACAAATATCTCCTGGATTTGACCTTTCAAGGACTGAAACTTGAAATCTTAGAAGTGGGAAATTGCTTTTTTTTTTTTATCTTTTTATTTTTTTAGGCAGTATTCAGCAGAGCAGTCCTGGCCAGATATGAGATCTGTGCTTGGGTCTCACAGTGTTTTTCTGGGGCTCCCCAGGGTCCCTCCAGCAATGCTCAGGGGCCATGTGGTGCTGGAAAATAAACTTGGTACCTTGTACTCCTGGACTCCACTCCTTTCAAAATTTCCAAAGAGGAAATTTGCAAGGGCCTCCCAAGTGGTATTCAGAGGGCCCAGGGCCAATTCAGGGAAACTTGGCCACCTGGGTGGGCGGTTCAGGTAGAGCCTGAGTATACAGTGCCAGGGGCCACCGGGGCCCCACGGTTCAGATGGCCTTATTATGCCAGGGACCCAACCCAGACGGCACGTACCCTAACCCCTTTACTACCTCCCTGGCTCTAAAGAGGAAATTCCTCATTCGGATCCATCAGCTAGCAACTAGTAAGTCATAAGACCATCCCACAGACTAGAACACAGTCTGAACTTGGTGAGAGTTAATTTTGGGGGTAGGGGCGAGAAGTCTCGTCCACAGGTTTAGGCACTTGCCATCCACGGGGAAACCCAGATTCAAATCTCCTGCACTGCATAGGGTCTCCTGAGCACTGCCAGAGCTGAGCATAATGGTGGGTGAAGCAAAACAAACTGTGGGGGCCGGTGTGATAGTACAGTGGGTAGGGCGCTTGCCTTGCACGTGGCTGACCCAGGTTCCATCCCCAACCACCGTAGGGTCCCCCGGTGAAGCAATTCCTGAGCACAGAGCCAGGAGTAAGCCCTGTGCACCACTGGGTAGGGTTACCTGCTCTTCCTCTGAGTGGCTTTGCTGAAACTTACTTCTAGTAGGGAAGGAGGTTCCAGACTGCTGGCCCAAATAGACACTCACAAGTAAAGTCATTATTTTACTGCCATCTGCTGGAGTGTCGCTGTACTACATGTAGTACATGCTGTACTACATGTGGGACGGTAGCTCAGCGGCTACTGGTACCTTCAGAGGTCTGGGTACCTTTGGGTCCTGTACTGTCAGCCTTGAGCACCCTTTACCTGGGGCACCAGAGCTGGGAGGTGGTGGCCTTCTCCCCTTGTGCTGTCTCACACCCAGATCCGATGCTGGTTCTTTATGTGGGGGGGACGGTCACCGCCTCTTCAAGTCTGACCGCATTTATCTGCACTGGCTCCCAGCTAAGGCTCCGAACTCCGACCCTGCCTGTCCCGAGAGTGAGGTGCTAGCCTCGGGAATGAGGTGGTGACAGGAGGGAGAGAAGGGATGGAGGCGGGGAGGCAGCTGGCCATGGCTTCTGCATCCCCTGATAAATCTGCAGCCTGTTGCCGTTAGCCAGGGTTGTTCGCGGGTGTGATGGTTTGCGGTGCCCGCTTGTTTGTGGCACCGCTGTGCCGTGTATACAACCTGGCTCACCTTCCGTCTCAGCATTGGTTCCCTGGGGTAACTCAGGCTCGTGCAGGTTGGATTTGTCACCCGTTTTCCTCCACTCCCACGTGCTGGGCCCTGCGGCAGCCCGAGACAGCGACAGCATGTTCTTCCTGGACCGTGCTCTGGCCACGACCTTCTGGGGTTCTGAACTTCTAATGGGTCCCAACTGTTCAAACTGCGACTCCTGGGCTGGAGCGATAGCACAGCGGGTAGGGCGTTTGCCTTGCATGCAGCTGACCTGGGTTTGATCCCCAGCATCCCATATGGTCCTCTGAGCACCGCCAGGAGTAATTCCTGAGTGCAGAGCCAGGAGTAACCCCTGTGCAGAGCCAGGTGTGACCCAAAAAGCAAAAAAAAAAAAAAAAAAAAAAAAAAAAACACAAAACTTCGACTCCTAGAATCCAGAACCTATGTGGGAGCGTGAGGCTGAGGAGTTGGTGGGTGGTAGGTCTTTTCCCTTGGGGGAGTTTGGTGGGAGCTGAAAGTCACCAGCTGTCCCCACCCCCAAGGGCAGTGGCAGCAACACAGCTGGGGGCAGGGGGATGTGGTCAATGGTCTCTCTGGGAAGCCCAAGGCTTCCCACTGTCTCCAGGGCCTTGTTTTTTTTTTTTTTTTTCTTTTCTTTTTGGATCACACTCGGCGATACACAGGGGTTACTCCTGGCTCATGCACTAAGAAATTACTCCTGGCGGTGCTCAGGGGACCATATGGGATGCTGGGAATTGAACCCAGGTCGGCCTCGTGCAAGGCAAACTCCCTACCCGCTGTGCTAGTGCTCCAGCCCCCATAACTGAGCTTTTTTTTTTTTTTGCAGAAGGATTCTGAAAGATAAGCAATAAAATGCACCTAAAATGCATCACTACCAGTGTCACAAGAGAAAAAAGAAAAAAAAAAAAAGGGAGTTGTCCCCGGAGCCCAAGTGCGTTTCTACCTAGGAGACAGCTCACTTGGTATAACATCATCTGTCACAAAGTCTCTGGACAACTCTACTTTCCCAAGAGAGTAAGAGTAGAAAGGGCAAGAAAGAAATCTTAGCATAGGCCAGAGAAACAGTACAGTTGGGAAAGCACTGGCTTTGCATGCGCCAACCCTTGTTCAGTCCCCACCAGCATAGGGTCCTCTGAGATCTGGCAGGAGTGATCCCTGAGTGCAGAGCCAGGAGTGAGCACTGCCAGGTGTGACCCAACCACCCACCCCCAAATCTTAGCAATATGAAACTAGAATGACCTTACAGAACCCAGGTTCCCTGAACCACGTTAGAACTTCCCTGCTGCCTGCTGTTCTCTTTCCCCGGCTACAATCCAGATCTTTTAGTTAGTTAGTTAGTTAGTTTGTTTGTTTTTTCTTTTTGGGTCACACCCGGCGGTACTCAGGGGTTACTCCTGGCTCTGCACTCAAGAATCACTCCTGGTGATGCTCAGGGGACCATATGGGATGCTGGGCATCGAACCCGGGTCGGCCGTGTGCAAGGCAAACACTCTACCCGCTGTGCTATCACTCCAGCTCCTTTTTTTTTTTTTTAGGGGTGTGGGGAGAGGTTTAGGCCACTGCTCAGGGGTGGCCTGGCTCTGCACTCAGGAATTACTCCTGGTGGTGCTTGGGGCCCGTATGGGATTCTAGGGATTGAACTCTGGTCAGCCATGTGCAGGACAAGCAAGTGACTTGCCCGCTGTACTATCACTCCAGCCTTTACAATCCACATCTTGGTGGCCGAGCCAGGTGGGCACCTCGCTGAGCTGGCGGGTGAGCATGCACAGGGCAGGCTGCGTGGCATCCTTCCCATGTCCACTCTTTGTCAGGGGCTGTGCCACTCCTTCACCAGGTCCTTGGAAGACCAAACGCATCTCCTGTGAAGTTAAAACAGCTAGCCTGAGGAAAATGTGATTTCCTGTTAGTTTGGCCTTTCCAAAGTTGGCACAAAGAAATGCTCCTCAATCTCTCTTAATACTTTTCTGAAAATTCTTTTAGAAAGACTTTTTGCGGGGGAAGGGGGTGTTGGAGAGAGTACAGCAGGGCAGAACACTCTAGGAATTACTCCTTTTTTTTTCTTTTTGGATCACACCCGGCGATGCACAGGGGTTACTCCTGGCTCTAGCACTCAGGAATTACTCCTGGTGGTGCTCAGGGGACCATATGGGATGCTGGGAATCGAACCTGGGTCAGCTGCGTGCAAGGCAAACGCCCTACCCGCTGTGCTATTGCTCCAGCCCCTCGGGAATTATTCGAGTAATTCCTGAGCACAGAGCCAGGAGTAAATCCTGAGCATGGCAGGTGTGATACAAAAATAAAAACAAAAACCAAACCGCACGACTTGCACCTGGCTGACCTGGGTTTGATCCCAGACACTTTAAATGGTCCCCTGAGTGTAGAGGCAGGAGTAAGCCTGTGCACCAATGGATGTGGCACACATAAAAAAGGTTTGTTTTTTTGCTCAAATGGAAACCAGATCAAGATCAAAGACTCTAAAAGCTTTTCATACTCTTCAGGGTGAAAGCCAGAGTTCTCTCTGTGACTTCCAAGGCTCATGAAATTTGGGCTGTGGCTTTTGTCCAACTTTTCTTCAACTCTGAACCCCAGCAAAGGCACTCTGCTCTGCCCACAGTTCTTCCCCAGGACCTTTGCATCTGCTGTTCCCTCTGCCTTAAATGGTCTCTCCACAAGGGCAAGAGTCTTGGTTTGTTTCTTGTGTTGCCAGGTGCTCAAGAGACATTTACTGAATGAATGCAGGGATGTGTGTGTGTGTGTGTGTGTGTGTGTATGTGTGTGTGTGATAAAGAATCTGAAAGAATGGGAAATACAAGTGTCAGCCAAATGAGAGTTTCCGGGAGGTAGTCTGGGGTGTTCTCCTCTCCCTTTCTACCTACCCTCGGCAGTGATCCCTCTAACTTTGGGAGATGGATTCTGGTCCCTGAAAACAACCTCTGCAGACTTCTTGGTCTTTGGAAGTTCACAGCAACGCCTTTGGTCATATTTGTGGCAGTTTGTTTGATTTGGACTCCATCCTCAGGGCTATTTTGTGCATCAAAACTACAACTGTGGGGGCCAGAGCAATGACACAGTGGATCAGATTTTTGCCTTGCACTCAGCTCATCTGGGTTCAATCCCCAGGACCCTATGTGATCCCCCTGAGCACTGCCATGAGTGATTCCTGAGCGTAGAGCCACGAGTAACCTCTGAGCATGGCCAGGTGTGATCCAAAAACAAAACAAAACAAAAAAGGTGGTGGGGTGCCAGGGATGGAACCCATCAGGATCTCACGCGAGGCAAGCTCTATGCCACTGAGTTACACCCTCCACCCCTAGATATTTTTGGAGAGAACTTGAATGATGGAAGTAGATGGCTTGTGAAAGAAATGAATTTACTACGGGAAGGTACCGCAGAGACCATTTCCTACCCGCAGAGGCTATCTGCGAGAAACATGGGTGTCAGAGCAAATTAAATGCAGCGTGGGTCCTGAAGCACCACAGTATGACAACCAGTCTGCATCTCCCGCTACAGAGAGCTGCAAGAAGAGCGTTAGGCTCAGCATCCCAGGATCCGCGCTCTCCACGTCTCGCCGCCTCCCAAACGCCTAAGCCTGACTCCACCCGCAAACCCGCCCCCTTCGTTCATGGCCACGCCCCCACCCGGGAGCCAATCCCGGCAGATACACAGTTCCGCCTTGCCCCGCCCTTCTACTCCGCCCCTCTGTTCATTGGCCCACACCGTACTTCCCCCGCCCCTTCCGACTCTCGGGCCAATCTCTAAGTGCGGTCCCGCCCACTTCCTTCCGTCTCGAAAGCGCGCGAATCGTGCCGTTCCGGAGCCGCTGGGGCTGGCCGGTCCCTTGCCCGGCTGTCTTCGGGGGGTCTGGGGAGGTTTATTTTTACCCTGGTCTCCCGGAGCCGGGGCAAGGGACGGCACGGCACCAGCCCCGGGCCATGGCAGCCCCGGAGGCGGCGCCCGTGCCTTGGGCGCAGCTCGAGGCCCCCGCGCGCCTCTTGCTGCAGGCGCTGCAGGCGGGGCCCGACGGGGCGCGGCGCGGCCTTGGGGTGCTGCGGGCGTGGGCCGCGCGCCGCGGGGACCCCTTCGACTGGGCCCACGTCCTCGAGGCGCTGTGCCGGGAGGAGCCGGTCGTGGAGGGGCCGGACGGCCGCCTGCAGCTGTAAGTCGCTCCAGGCGGAGGTGGTCGCTTACTCCCCCCGGGGATAGATGAGGACCGACGCGCGAGAGGCGCTTCGCGCCGCACTGCAGCGCATCTGGGAGGAGGCCCGCCCAGCAGCCTGGCCAGTGTCGCGGAGCGTCCTCCCATCAGCCGGCGCAAGTTGCGTCTGATTACGCCTAAAACCGAGCTCAGGACCTAGAGAGAGAAGAGCGGGTAGGGCGTTGGCCTTGCACGCAACCTCACCCAGTTCCATCTCCGGCATTGCATATGGTCCCCTGAGTACTGCCGGGTCTGGCCCCCAGCACCCCCCTCGCAAAGAAAAGAAAAGAAACTTACTTCTCCTATATGGTGTAGGTATATACTTAGGTATAAAGTGTGCATCTGGTAAGTTATAAACATTACACAGGCGACAGAAGTAGAAGTTTAAGCAGTAGTGACAGCATCTGCTCAGCCGGTGACTTTCTGTGATCAGATTTTCAAGCGTAATAGGCATTTCAAGGCAAGACCGCTTTCCTTAAGGATTAATTATTCCTTATCTGGGGCTGGGGGTTGGTGGTTCTGTTATTTTGGAGCATACCCTGCAAGGCTGGGCCTGTGCTTGGTAGATCTCACGCCTAGTATGAACTCTGCCATCTGGTCTGGGTTTGAGCGCTACACTAGAATTGGCAGCTCTGCCCCTTTCATTTTGGTGTGCTTCTCTTACCACTTCTTCTGTTTTTGTTTTTGTTTTCTTCACCACACCCGGAGATGCTCAGAGGTTACTCCTGATTCTGCACTCATTGAGTGGTGCTCAGGGGACCATATGGGATGCTGGGGATCGAATCCTGGTCGGCCATGTGCAAGGCAAGCACCCTACCGGCCGGCCGTGTACTATCGCTCCAGCCCTCTACTTTCTTGCTGGTTGTTTATTTTGAGGGGGTGGGGGTGGCGGTATGCCCTGTTGTGATCAGGGGCTTCTCCCAGCTCTGTGCTTGGGGGTTGGTCTTGGTGGTGCTTTTGGGGCTATGGGGGCCTGGGGATCAAACCGCAGACCCCTTGCCTCAAGGCACATACTCAGCCCCATTAGATATACTAGCCGGAGAAATAGTATAGCAGGGTAGGGTTCTTGCCTTGCACACTGCTGAGCTTCAATTCCCAGCACTCCATATGGTCCCCTGAGCCCCGCCAGGAGTGATCCCTGGAGTCAGAGGGATCAGAGGAGTAAGTCCTAAGCATAGCCAGGAAGGGATGGAGAGGGTCCCCAAACATACACACATTATATGTATGTATACGCACAGCATGCATAAACGCCTTAGATAAGTATGCTGGTTGACCCACATGGGAAGTGGGAGGCTTTGGGGTCCCCGAGAGCTGCCCCTTCCTTCTCGGCTTCCCCCTCAGCATTAGGCTGGAGACCGGAACACAGGCCAGTCCATAGGGTAAACATTTGTGATGCCTCGTTTCCTGTTTCCCATTCGGAGAAGTAGAAACCTATATCTTCTTCCCACACTCCCAGTGTGAACTTCTTCCAACATGCTGAGTTCCCAACTCTGGGGGCTTGAGCACTCGATAGAACTGTTTGTCCAGCTGTGCTGCTTTTTCCGGCCGGATTATGGGAAGAAGCAGACTTAATGCAGGCTCCTGTGTCGAGTTGGGCTTTCCTTATAACCGTGTTCTTTTTGTAGTCCTGCGTGTTCATTGATTTGTTCTGGGGTCATGCGCAGCTGTGCTCACGCAGGATTTACTCCTGGCTCTGTTCAGGACTCCTGACAGTGTTGAGCGTAGAACTGGGGCCTGCCCCATGCAAGGCATGTGCCCTCTGGCCCCCTATGTGTTTCATTTTATATATGTATATATATATATATATATATATATATATATATTTTTTTTTTTTGCTTTTTGGATAACACCTGTCAGTTGTCAGTGCTCAGGGGTTATTCCTGGCTCTGCATTCAGGAATCACTCCTGTTGGTGCTCAGCCTGGGACCATACAGGATGCCTGGGATTAAACCCCGGCTGTCTGCATGCAAGGCAAATGCCTTATCTGCTGTACTATCTCTCTAGCGCTTTATTTTATACTCTTTTTTTTTTTTTTTTTTGCTTTTTGGGTCACACCTGGCGATGCACAGGGGTTGCTCCTGGCTCTGCACTCAGGAATTACCCCTGGTGGTGCTCGGGGGACCATATGGGATGCTGGGAATCGAACCAGGGTTGATTCGCGTGCAAAGCAAATGCCCTACCCGCTGTGCTATCACTCCAGCCCCCCAAAGTGACCTTTTGTAAAAAAAACCTTTACTCTAGTTTTCTCTCCTGCTGTTTGTTTTCCACCAGAAGTAAGAGTTACTGTTTCATTCCTCTGACTTCCCCTGGCCTCCGTGTGTGATGGCCAACAGTGTCACCGTCAGGCCCAGGAGAGAGAGGGCGATGGGTCCGGGCAGGGGGCGGCCGTGCCCGCAGGCCTCCCGTCACAGCCTCGCCAGCCTCACGGATGCCACAACACGCCCCCAGCAGCCCACCTGCGTCCTGGCTCTTACTTCCCAGGGCTCCCTTGTGTGAGACATGGACACGCAGGGCCGTGCGGGGGGAAGAGCGGCCGGTTCTCAGCCGGACCCTGTGTCTCTGCTGTGCACCAGGCCCCAGATTGCCCCCCCTCAGGAAAATGACAGGAAGGACTCACGGCCCCCTAGAAACACAGCAGGCTGGTGAAAGGAGCACCAGAGCTGGGCCAGGGGGTCACAGTTCCCAAGGGAGTACAGGCCCGTAGACTAAGGTTTGCACAGCATCTTGGAGTATATAGAGGGTTTTTTTTTTGGGGGGGGGAGGGGTTGGGCCACATCCCACAGTGCTCCAGGGCTACCCCTAGCTCTGTGCCCCTGGAGGTGCTTGCTGAGCCAACTGAGGTGCCGGGAATCAAGCGGGCCCACCGCATGCCTGGCACACACCGTGCCTCCTGTTCTTGCGCTCCGGCCCTGGAGATACTGTTGGTACTCAAAGTTTGGAAAACGTCAGATAAGCCTGTGACCAGGGCGATACAGGTGCTACGGCACTTGCCTTGTAGGTGACTGATCCCCCAGCACCACCTATGGTCCCCAAAGCACTGCTAGGAGGGACCCCTTAGCACTGCCAACTCAACCCTGTGCCCCCCACCCCCAAATTATAAAAAAAAAAAAGTAGAACCCAGCGTGAGTCTGTGCAGAGTGGGATCGGGGGGGTGAGGGTCTGAGCTGAAGGGTCTGGGAAGAGCAGACGCACCATGGACTCGCTGACGGATTCCTGCTTAGCCTCTCGGGCCCCGGGTCAGACGCCACCTGCCCTTGCACCCTCGCAGGCCACTGACCCTCCTCTCCCCGCCCCCCCACCCGCTGCCCAGGAAGCCGCTGCTGCTGCAGTTGCCCGGATTCTGCCGGACAAACCTGCTGACCCTGCTCATGGCCGTCCACCCCGCGCTGCCCCAGCGCCAGCTCCACGCGCTGCTGCAAATTGCCCGGCAGGACGCGAGCCCCGCAGCTGTCCCCGACGGCTGGCTCCAGGCCCTCGGCCACTTGATGCAGAGGGACCTAGGGGCTGCCTCCTCCTCCTCCTCCTCCTCCTCCTCCTCCTCCTCCTCCTCCTCCTCCTCCTCCTCCTCCTCCTCCCCTCCGCCCGCCGTGTCCCCACTGTCTGCGGCCTGCCAGACCCAGCTGCGCAGCCTGTGTAGGCGGCTGGGGCAGGGGGGCAGGGGGCTGAAGGCGCCGCCTCGGACCCCAGACCCGGAGGAGACGCCAGGCGCCGGGCTGGACTCCCAGCAGCCTGCACGCAGGAAGCAGCCGGAGGAGCCGGCCAGCCCTGGCGGGGAGAGGGCTCCCAAGAGGTTTCGAGGTTCGGGGAGCGCGGAGAGAGAAGTCACTCCTGCAGAGCCGAGTCCAGAACCTGGACCCTCCGACTCCCCGGCCGCCAGGAGCCAGCCCCTTGGGGGGCCGGAGCCCGCAGAGGCTGCCCAGAAGCTACAGGACGCCGAGGAGGCCCAGGCAGAGAGTGTGGCGTTGCCCAAAGCACTCCAGGTACAGGGGTGAGGAGGCGGGGGTGGGCCAGAGGGGCAGTCTCGGGGCGAAAGCCAGCTGGGATGTTCTTTCCCAGCTTGGACATCTGTCACCCACGGAGGGGGGCAAACAGGCTTCCTGAGGGGCCACGTCTGCAGCCTCTTGGGGGCGGTGGGGCCGGGGCTGGAAGTGGAGCCCTGGGGCTGGCGATTTTTTTTCTTGGGGGGTGGGGTGGGGGTTTGGTCACACCCGGCTGTCCTCAGGGCTCACTCCTGGTGGGCTTGAGGGACCCCTTGGCTGCACGCAAGGCACGGTTCCCGGTCTCTGTGCCGTCACTCCTGGCCCGCGGGTGGCCTTTGTCTTTTGGGGGACCCACACTCTGCAGTGCTTGGCTCTTACTCCCGAGCCTGTGCTCAGGGCTCAGCCTGGCCCAGGGCGCCACGAGGAGGGATCTCACTGGGACCAGCTGCATGCAAGGCAGGAGCCCGACCCGCAGTCCTATCTCCGGCCCCTGTGGCTAATGATCTTTGTTTTTTTTGTTTTTGTTTTTTGGGTTTTTTTTTTTGCTTTTTGGGTCCCACCCGGCGAGGCACAGGGGTTACTCCTGGCTCTGCACTCAGGAGTCACCCCTGGCGGTGCTCAGGGGACCATACAGGATGCTGGGTTTCGAACCTGGGTCGGCTGCGTGCAAGGCAAACACCCTACCCCCTGTGCTATCGCTCCAGCCCCGACTAATGATCTTTAAGGGGGAGCAGGGGGGAGATGCCGGTGCCTCTGGCCCTCCCCGCCCCTTGGGGCTCTGCGGTGTGGGGGGGCTCCTGCAGGACTGCTTCATTTCTCTGTCCTTGCGTGCTCTGTGGTTTTCTGTGCTCTGTGGTCCCGGCGTGCAGGCCAAGGGCTCTGTCTCCAGCCCCAGCCCGAGTCAGATTTTTCCCCCCATCCTTTGTTTTTTAGGCCACACTTGGCAGTGCTCAGGGACTACTCCCAGATCTGTGTTCAGGGATCACTGCTGGCAGGGCTAAGGCTCGAACCTGGACCTCCTCCACGCGAAGCCTGTGTCCAGCCTAAAAGCTGCCGCTGTGGCCCCAGCCTGAGTCGTGTCCACCCCCCCACCCCCACCAGCTGGCTTCTGGCCGTGCTCAGGGCACCAGGTGCGGTGCGGTGCGGGGGGCTGGGTCAGAGTTCTTCCCTGAGAACGGAGATGGGCGCTCTCCAGCCCCCTGGCTTGAGTTCCTTCAAGGGACAGGCTTCCTGTTCTTTTTTTTTTTTTTTTTTGCTTTTTGGGTCACATCCAGCAATGCTCAGGGGTCACTCCTGGCTCTGCACTCAGGAATTACCCCTGGCCGTGCTCAGGGGACCATATGGGATGCTGGGAATCGAACCCCGGTCGGCCGCGTGCAAGGCAAACACCCTACCCACTGTGCTGCCCTACCCGCTATACCCACTGTGCTGCCCTACCCGCTGTGCTATCGCTCCAGCCCCGCTTCCTTTTCTTTTATTTGTTTGTTTGGTTTCTCCGGCCACAGCCAGCAGTGCTCGGGGGTTACTCCTGGCTCTGCACTTGCCCGCATGTGTTTGCATGTGGGTCGGCCGTGTTCAAGGCGAGCCCCTGGCCGCCGTGCGTGGCTTTGTGACCGCGGCTTGCTTGCGCTGTCTGACCTGGGCCTTCTCAGAGGAGGGGGCCCCGGCCGGGCTCGGCGGTGACCGGCTTCTCCTTGGCAGGACCAGGTCCCCAGGCTGCAGCAGCTGCTGAAGAGCTTCCAGGAGGTCAGGTGTCCCCTCCCCGCCAGAGTCCTTCTCCCTTCTCCGGCCGCTGCCCCTCCGCAGCCACCACACCCAGGGAAGCCCCGGGCAGGGAGGCGGGCAGGGAGGCGTACTGCCCGGGCACACGGGGTGGGAGTGGAGGGGACCCCAGACCCACGTCGGGGGTCGGGTGGGGGGAATTCTTTCCTTAGTCCTGGCACTCCTGCTGGCTACTCCCGCCTATTCCTCCGGGTGGCGCCCTCACCTCTCAGTGACACCCTCACCTCCTCCCTGTATTGCCCTCACCTCCTCTTGGGGGCGCCCTCCCCTCCTCCCCTCCTGCCCCTCCGTCCCCGAGGCTTTCTCCGGGGCTGTCATTGAATGGAAGCTCAGCCCTCAGGTGGGGTTCTCCTCTCCAGGGGCTGGAGGGCGCCCCCCCAGCGGAGCTGCAGCTTCTGCATGAGTGCGGCCCTGCCCAGGTGAGGCCCTGCAGGGTCTCGCAGGTGGGAGGGGGGGATGTGGCGGGAAGTGGCTTTCCCTGCGCTCTGCTCCCTCCCCGGGGGTGGCTGTCCCGGGTCCTGGTGGGGTCCTGCTGCTGCCCGAGCTGAGTGCCCGCCTGCGGGGCAGGTGTCCCTGTTGTGTGCACAGCTCCGGGTCACTCAGCTGCCGGACACCGAGCTACTGCGGCTGTGCACCTGGCTGCTGGCCCTGTCCCCGGGCCTGAGCCTCAGCAACGCCACCGTGCTGGCCAGGAGCCTCTTTCTGGACCGGGTAAGGGGGCTGGGCAGGCACGGGGAGTGGTGGGGACACGGTGGGGGGGCTCGGGGCCTCCCAGCGGTGGGTAGAGAGGCTCCTCAGCCTTGCAGGCCTTCGCTCTTCCGGGATGATCAAGGGACCCTGAGCGACCCCGGGGGCTAGGGAGGAGAGCTCGGTCCTCCTTTCCTCCCATAGGTGCTTCATGGGAGTGCTAGCGAAAAGAACTTAGTCCTTTTCCCCACTTTGCATCCCTCCCCTCTGAATCGACATCTGCTAAACGCTTGTCAGAGGGAAGGTGCTTGGGGCATGGGGGGCATACAGACTTGCCCCTGCTTCCGTCCCTGGCACTGCCTTTCATCCCCTGAGCACCCCCAGGAGTAAGCCCTGAGCACAGAGCCTGCAGTAATCCCTCAGCACCGCCAGGGGTCGCTCTACCTCAACCCAGAAGGAAGGGGGTCAGACGAATGACTGAGTGGGTGAATGCTACTTTCCCTTGCCTCTAGATCCTCGCCCTCACTTCCTCAGCTTCTCGCCTGCTCACAACTGCCCTGACCTCCTTCTGTGCCAAGTACCCCCACTCCGTCTGCAGAACCCTCCTCGGCCCTGTGCTCCAGGCCTCAGGACCTGGTAATTCTGGGACCTAGCCGGGCCCCCTGCCACCCTCCCCGTTCCCTGCCCCATGAGTGACGTCACAGAAGTCACTGAGTGCTGGGGCCCTGTGCTTGCGTGGAAAGCGCTAGGTCTTGGGTTCAAACCCCAGTGCCTCCTCCTACTCTGAGCTATCCTGCCTGGTTCTTAGGAGTCCCCGGAAAGAAAGGGCCTGGAATATCTGGGATATGGCCCAGTGGCTTCAAGATACCCAGGACAGGGGAGCAGGACTGAGCTGTAGGCCCAAGGCCACACACACACACACACACACACACACACACACACACACACACATACACACACACACACGTGCGCACTGAGGTGATCCTGATAACCTCCATAGGCACACATGCACATGCGCACACACATGCACACACGCACGCACACTGAGGTGATCCTGATAACCCCCTCCCCCCCACATGCACGCACACACATACACATGCGTGTGCACTGAGGTGATCCTGATTAACCCCCCCCACACACACGCACATATGCACACATGCGTGCTGAGGTGATTCTGATAACACACGTACGTGCACACATGTGCTGAGGTGATCCTGATAGCCCCCCCACACTCACATGCGCACACACGTGCTGAGGTGATCCTGATAACCCCCACACGCACACGCGCACACACGTGCTGAGGTGATCCTGATAACCCACACACACACACACGCACACACGCACACATGTGCTGAGGTGATCCTGATAACCCTCACACACACATGCACACATGTGCTGGGGTGATCCTGATAACCCTCACACACACACACACACACACACACACATGCACACATGTGCTGAGGTGATCCTGATAACCCCCACACGCACACGCGCACATGTGCTGAGGTGATCCTGATAACCCACAGGCTGTGGTCCCTGGCAAGGGAGAGGAGAAAAGCCAGAGGACCAAGCCCCCCTTCCTCTAAGAGTGGGTATCGTTCCTCTCGCCCCTCCGCTTGGGGGACGCACCCCCAGGCTTCTCTCTGTTCGCCCCCACTCACGCGCAGCCCAGACGGAACTGCTGTGCTGCCTGATGAAGGACCCGGCGCTGGAGCCCGACGCGCAGCTGCTGTTGCTGGAGTGAGTGTCCGTCCCCGAGGCGTGTGACAGACGCTCGGGCACCACCGCCACACCGTCTCCGTTGCCGGTCCCGGGTGTCCCCGCGTTCCCTTCCCGCACCCAGTACCGCCTGCCCGTGTGGGGGAGTGCACAGGCACCTGCGCGACCCTCAGGAGGCCGCAGCCTCCACTCTCGAGTCTAACGGCGTGGCACGGTGGGTTAGAGCACAGACAGGGCGTCAGAGCTCAGCCTCGTCTTAGAAAGTTCCGGACTGGAGCGATAGCACAGCGGGGAGGGCATTTGCCTTGCATGCGGCCGACCCGGGTTCGATTCCCAGCATCCCATATGGTCCCCCGAGCACCGCCAGGAGTAATTCCTGAGTGCAGAGCCAGGAGTAACCCCTGAGCATTGCTAGGTGTGCACCCCCCCAAAAAAAAATAAACAAAAAACCAGAAAACCTGGAGACTCTTCACTCTAGGGTTTTCCCAGGTCCACGCGTGATAGTGCCTGTTTATTCCAGATTGGTCACGTTGACTGGCCTCTGCAGGGCGTTTCGCTTCATTTTGTTCTGGTTTGAGGCCGCACCTGGCAGTGCTCGGGCTGGGCCCTGGCTCTGCACTCAGCAATCACTCCTGGAGGGCTTGGGACCGAGGTACTGGGCACTGGGGATGGAACCAGGTCGCCCGGGTCACCATTGCTCCGGCCCCTCCCAGGCCCCGTCTGTCCCTGAGGAGCTCCCAGGGGGCCTTCGCGCCTCTCCCGGGCGTCCCTCCTGGGGCAGCAGCAGCAGGCTGGCTGGGCCGCCCGAGCACGGAGCCAGCAGAGGCGGCTTCTTCTCCCGTCACCGTCTCCAGAGGGTTGCAGGGGAGGCAGGAGCAGGGCCGCCCAGGTCTGGATGGGGGGAGACGGGGCTTTCCTTACGGCGCCTGTGCCTTGCAGCCCGATTCTGGAGCAGCCCTGGCAGGAGGGGACTTTCCCGGTGCTGCAGGCGCTCCTGGAGCGGCAGGTGAGCGGGCCTAGGCGTGGGAAGGGCCCGGGGCAGGCGGGGGTGGGGGAGCAAGGGCTGGGGGCAGTGCCGGCTGCCTGCAGAGCCCAAGGCCACCCTTGCCAGCTGTGAGGGGGACCACTCTGGCAAGGGTGTCATCCTGTCCTTTTCCGAGGTCCCTGGAAGGTTCCTGCGGCTGCCGCTGTGAACGCGTGCAAGGCAGGAGGGAGAAGGGTCCTGTTCCCTGTTCCCTCCCCGAGAGTCCCCTTCTGCAGGGCCCGACGTTCTCGGCCGGGGCCCCTCCCAGAGAGGCTCTGACAAGGACACGGGGGTCAGGGCGCCTTTCCCGGCCCAGGGGAATGGGCTGAAGAGCTGAGACGGCCCAGCGGGCTCAGTCCCCGGCTCTGCATCACCCCCGGCACCTCCAGGCGCATTCCTCCCACCCCCGCCCCATAAGTGTGCTGTCCCTCGATTCCGATTTTTTTTGGTTATGTGCGTGGAGTAGGGGCCTCACTCGTGTGACACGTGTCCTGTCAAGCCACATCTCTGACTTGTTCTGGCAATTTCCACTCTCAGGACCTTAAGTTCTGCTTCACTGACCTCCTCATGCCTCAAGGCCCCTCATCTGCAGAGGGGGCTTTGGAGCTGTGCCCACCGCAGCAGACAGGTGACAAAGAGACTCAGGTCCCCGTGCCCGGTGCACGATGTGGAAACATTGCTTATGTGCTCTGGGGGGCCATGGCCGCTGGTGCTCGGAGCGTGGGGCCCTGCACCAGGGGTCGAGTGCGGCCTTCTGGGCCCTCTGGCCCTGCTGGCGCTGCTATGAGGGGTGGCTGTCACCGGGCCATGCGGCCTTTGAGACTGCTTGCCCTTCTGTGCGTGCGCCCTGCCCCGTGCCAGCTGGGCGGGGATCGTTGTCCTCTCTCGAGCCTTTGCAGGGTCCGGGGGGATAATCCAGGCTTTTTGCCCCTCACCTTGGGCTAATGCTCAGGAGTTCAGGCCTCCCCCCCGCCACCCTCTGGGGACCCCTGGCCAGCTGGGCGAGGTTCCTCACAAGGACCCGAGGAGACAGAGCTGCTCGCTTGGCGGTGCCGGAGCCTCCAGGGCCACAGCCGGTGGCGCTTGGGACACCGTGCACGGCTGCCACCCGGACCCGGGCCAGCCTGCTATCCCCTCTCCCCGCCCGGCATTGAATTCCCTGGGTCCTCAGGGTTAGAGGTCGAGAGGCCCCTTTCACAGACAGGGCACCCGAGGCTGAGCTCGGATAAGTGACTCTCGCGGGCCCCTCCAGTCCCAAGCTGGTGGCGTCAGGAATGGAGTCCAGGGTGGGGGTCTGGGGGCCCGCAGAGGACCACAGGCCCCTCCCGGGTTACCGCCTCGTCCCCCACTGTGCGCAGGTGGAGATGACCGCCGAGAAGTTCCGTGCCCTGATGGAGAGGCTCTGCAAAGAGGGCCCGGCGGCCGCCGCGTCCCTGGCCTACGCCAAGCTCCTGCTCCTGGTGATGACCAAGTACCAGGCCAGCGTGAGTGTGGGCGGGACCCCAACAGCTGCGTCGGCCTCTGTGCCCCGGGGCCGGGGCCGTGGAGGAGCTGGGGGTGCCTGACTCGGAGCCCGGCCTCGGCACGCAGCGAGTGAGAGGAGACAGACGATTACGCAGACGGGGGCCGTAGTGTAGTACCGCGGGGAGGGTGTTTCCCTCGCACCCGGGTTCGGTCCCCGCGCACCACCAGGAGGCATTCCTGGGCACGGCCAGGAGCAACCTCTGAGCACTGCAGCCTGTGCCTGCTCTCCCAGCCCAAAGATGATTGGCAAGGCGGCCAAGGAGAGGGTCACACGGGACTCTGGGTGGTGGGGGAGGGGCAGCCGCCCGTCCCTTGCAGTTGGAAATTGGTTGTTTTTTTTTATGTTTTGGGTTTGGGTTTTTTTTTTTTTTTTGGTTTTGGGGTGCTTTTGTTTTTGGCTTTTCAGGCCATACCTGGCAGTGCTCAGGGTTTATTTCTAGCTCTGCACTCAGGAACCACTCCTGGCGGTGCTCAGGGGACCATAAGGGATGTCGGAGATCAAACATGGGTCGGCTGCCTGCAAGGCAAACACCCTACCCACTCTACGATTTCTCCAGCCCTGGAATTGGTCTTTATTTGGGGACAAGGGGATATACCCTGCGGTGCTCAGGGCTTCTTACTCCTTTTGTTTGTTTTTTTGTTTTTTGTTTTTTGGGTCACACCCAGCAATGCTCAGGGGTTACTCCAGGCTCTACACTCAGGAGTTACTCCTGGCCATGCTTGCGGGACCTTATGGGATGCCTGGGATTGAACCTGGGTCGGCCACATGCAAGGCAAATGCCCTACCCGCTGTGCTATCACTCCAGCCCCCTCAGGGCTTACTCCTGACTCTGCCCGCCCTCAGGGCTCATTCCTGGCAGCACTGGGGGACCCTATGGGATGCCGGAGATCGAGTCTGGGTTAGCCCCGTGCGAGACAAGTGCCCCCCTGCCTGCTGTACTGAGTCTGTCTGGCCCTGCAGTTGAGAATTGGGAAGGGCTGAGTAGGGGGGAGGGAGACCCCCGGCACAGGCCGTGGATGCCGTGGATCCACAGAGACTCCGGGTTCTCCACTGGGCTTAAACAGGAGCGTGCACAGAGCAGGGGCGGGGGGGGGGGGGGAAACAAGGTCAGAGAGCTACTGTGTGGGGGCTCCACTGGCCTCCTCTGCACCCCTGCCAGCCCCTGCCCTGGTTTACTCCACGCCCGTCGCCTCTGAGAGCCTGTTGCCGGCTCCCTTCTCTGCAGTGGGAAACCGAGGCTCGGAGAAGTTAGTTTGTCCGCAAGTCGTGAGACGGTGGAGGGAGTATCTGGTGTGTGTTGGTTGGCCCGTCACAGCTGTCCTCGGGGCTCCTTCCCTGCAGCCCTCTGAGCCCTCTTCCCAGGCCCCCCTGGCAGCATCTTAAAAAAAGGGGTGGGGGCTGGAGAGCTAGCACAGTGGGTAGGGCGTTTGCCTTGCACGCGGCCGACCCGGGTTCGATTCCCAGCATCCCATATGGTCCCCTGAGCACCGCCAGGGGTAATTCCTGAGTGCAGAGCCAGGAGTAACCCCTGTGCATTGCCGGGTGTGACCCAAAAAAGCCAAAATAATAATAATAATAATAATAATAATAATAATAATAATAATAATAATAATAAAGGGGGGGTGTTGGGCCAGAGAGAGATACGGGTAGGCGCTGGCCTGGCATGTGGCTGACCGGGTTTGATCCCTGGCCTGGCTTGCAGCTGACTGGGTTTGATCCCCGGCACCCCATACGGCAACACCTCAAGCCTGCCAGGCGTGATCCCTGAGCACAGCCGGGAGTAAGCGCTGAGCACTGCTGGCTGTGGCCCCCCAAATGTGTGTTGCGGGGGGAGGATATCTGGAGAGGTAGTGTAGTACCGGGGCTGCTCACGCTGTGTCGGAGGGTCACTCCTGGCTGGGCCGGGGCCCTCAGTCCTCGGGACTGAGCCAAGCGCCTTGTCGCCTGTGCAGTCTTTCTGCCTCCCCTTCACTCTCTCTGTCTTTCGCTCTGCAGTGCCCCGGAGCCAATCTCCGAGCTCTCGCTGACGCCCTGATTTCTCTCCCCAATCGTGAACTCTCTCCCCAGTCTCCGGGATTGTGTCTATTTGATAAAGGGTGTTTGGGCCACACCCCGTGACACTCAGGGGCTACTCCTGGCTCGCTGCCCGGGGTTCACTCCTGGCGGTGCTCAGGGGACCCTGCGTGGTGCTGGGGACCAAGCCAGCCTTGGCCTCCCGCGAAGCGAGCACCTTTCCCCTGGACTGTCTCTCTCTGGCCCAGGGCCGTTGATTTTTACCATTTCCTGGGACATGCAAGGCCACGTGGTGATTTGCTGCAAGTCAGGGGTCCTGGGCAGGGGGACAGCTCTGGGAGAGACACGCGCCTCGCAGGTAAGGGGCCTTGGGTTTGCCCCTGGATACTGGAAAAACAGGGACACAAACATGCCCGGGATTCTCCCAGAAACAATGGGAACAGGGACAGAGGCCCCTTCTCGGGGAGCTTCTGGGGGCGCTAGAGACCCCGGAAGCCGGCCAGAGAGATCTGGTCCTGTCCGCAGTTGGCGAGTGCAGTGAAGATTCAGGTGCACCCGTCAGGAGGGGGCAGCCGCCAAGAGAAAGTGCGCGAGGGGCTGGAGCGATAGCACAGCGGGTAGGGCGTTTGCCTTGCACGCGGCCGACCCCAGTTCAATCCCCAGCACCCCGGATTATCCCCTGAGCCCTGCCAGGAGTGATCCCAGACCACTGCCTGGTGTGTCCGAAATATCATGTGGGCAAGAGACTCTGCCAAATATCATCATCATCATCATCATCATAAAAGTCTAGATTTCGGAGCTGGAGCAATAGTAGGGTGTTTGCCTTGCACGTGGCCGGCCTGGGTTTGATTCCCAGCATCCCATATGGTCTCCTTAGCACCTCCAGGAGTAATCCCTAAGTGCAGATCCAGGAGTAAGTCCTGTGCATCTTCAGGTGTGACACCCCCCAATAAAAATTCAGATTTCTTAAAAAAACAAACAAACAAACAGGAAGTGTGGACTATAAGGGAGGTGGGGCCACAGTAGTATCTCTCTCTATTTCTCAGTTTTTCTCCTCTGTGAAATGGGAGGGTTGTAAAGATGATATGAAATGAAGCCACATAGCAGGCAGGCAAAAATTGTCCCCCTGTTGGTAACAGGAATAGGCCTGAGTGATAGCACAGCAGGCTGGGCGCTTGCCTTGCACAAGCCTGAGCCAGGTTCAATCCCCGGCATCCCATATGGTCAGGAGTAAACCCTGAGCACTGCCAGGGGTGACTCAGAAGTCAGAATGAACAGAGGGGACCAGGTGCAGAGGGCTGACTCACTCTTCTTCTTTTTTTTTTTTTTTTTTTGGTTTTTGGGTCACACCTGGCGATGCACAGGGGTCACTCCTGGCTCTGCACTCAGGAATCACTCCTGGCGGTGCTCAGGGGACCATATGGGATGCTGGGATTTGAACCCGGGTCGGCTGCGTGCAAGGTAAACGCCCTACCCGCTATGGTATCGCTCCAGCCCCCTGACTCGCTCTTCTTGACCCCAGATCACCAAGACGCAGAGGCTGGGCCTGGCCACCGCCCTTGAGCCCCACACCACTTTCCTGAGGAAGTCCCTGCAGGCTGCCCTCCGGCGCCTGCCCCCCTGACCCTCCTGCCACCAGCTTCCTGAAGGACACTGGACACTTGGCTGTCACCGCCCGGCCTTCTCGAGGACCGCTGCCCCTCCTCCGGGTAGGGCCTGGGGCTGAGGCTGTTGGATTTCTAGAGCCTCTTGCGCTGGCCTCCTTCCTGGTCACAAGCCAGGCCCTGCTCACGAGTGACGCTGAGGGGGTCCCTGGAATCCCCCACTCCGTGTTCTCACTTCTCGCCTGATGTACAGTGTGGAATAAAAAGACAGTTCAGTGGAGTTTTATTGGCAGCTGTGCCTGCTTGCTTGTTGTTACTCACAGTCTGCACACACACATATACACGCTCCCACACACATGTGCATACTCCCACGAGTCCCTACAACACGCATACATACTCCCTCATCCAGGCCCCGTACACACATACAGTCCCTCCCCGCCATCCCTGCACACACTCGTACACGCATGCACACACGCACGCACACACGCACACGTACCCCACACCCTCCCTGCCGTCCTGTCCCCGACAGCTCCTCTGTGAGGGGAAGGTGGAGTGTGCGCTCGGTCTGCGGATGAGAGACTGTTGGAGACCCGCCCCCACCCCGCGCTGCTCATCAGGCCAGCGCGACCCCGAGGAGAGGGAGGCTTGACAGGGCGGACAGTACAGAGCTGGGAGGACTCTCGGACAGCTGACCTAGGGCCCGGCATTACAGGGGGCTGAGAGGGTCAGGTGCGAGGCAGAGAAGCGGGCCACGAGTTAGGGCTTGTGGGGCTGGAGCGATAGCACAGTGCGTAGGGCGTTTGCCTTGCACACAGCTGACCCAGGTTCGATTCCCAGCATCCCATAGGGTCCCCTGAGCACTGCCAGGGGTAATTCCTGAGTGCTGAACCTGGAGTAACCCCTGAGCATCAACAGGTGTGACCCAAAAAGCAAAAAAAAAAAAAAAAAAAATAGTTAGGGCTGTGAGCCACGGGCACGTCTGCTTAGCCGGCTTACGAGGGACACCCCAGGTGGACACCAGCAGCTAGATGGAACTGTGGGGCCCAGTGGTGCTCAGAGTAGCTCGCAGTGGAACTTGGGGAACCATAAGCGGGCCTGGGATGGGACCCCCGCCTCCGCTTGCAGAGGAGATGTCATTGAACGTCAGTGAATCAGCAGTCGGGTTCAAGTTTGTCCAAGAGGCCTGGGGTGTACTCCACGACAGCATTGCCTTGCATGCAGGGTCCCCGAGTTCGGTTCCCAGCGCCTGCATGATCCCTTGAGCACTGTACAGTGTGGCTCCAAGTCCTATCCCCGCCCCCAAAAAGCTACATTCAAGTACTTTTTCAGCTTACCCCCTGTGGACCCCCCTCCCCGCCCCCGCCCGCCCCGCCCTGCAGTACCCCCGCTGCCGCCCATCCCCGGGATCCTCCCCCGCGCACGGCTAGCTGTGCAGCGCCCTCTAGCGGCCGCCCGCGCCAGTTCCCCCTACCGCGAAGCCCCGAAACGCGGAAACTCTCGCGAGAAGAGAGCCCCTATTTGAGCGCATGCGCTGGGCGCCGACCTTTCTCTTCCGGTTCCCGCGGCCGCCGTCACCATGAGGTACGTGTCGCCGAGGGCGCGATCTGCGTCCATCCTCCGTCTCCGGGCGCTGTCGGGGGTGGCAGACCCTTCGGCTGGGATCGGGGGCCGCTCCTCGGGCTGCGCGGCGGGGCGTGGGCGGCCCCGGAGCGGCCGTGCGGGCGCGCGATGGCCCGGAGGGGTGCCCGGGAGGCCCCCGCGGGCCGCCCCGCCGCAGAGGGTCCTGAGCGCCCCCCGCCTGCTTCTCCTCCCGCAGCAGCAAAGTGTCCCGCGACACCCTGTACGAGGCGGTGCGGGAAGTCCTGCACGGGAACCAGCGCAAGCGCCGCAAGTACGCGCGGGCCGGGCCGGGCAGGGCAAGGGTGGGCAGGATGGGCAGGGGCGGCGGGGCCCGGCCTCACCCCTGCCCGTCGCTTCCTCCCCCCGAAGGTTCCTGGAGACGGTGGAGCTGCAGATCAGCCTCAAGAACTATGACCCGCAGAAGGACAAGCGCTTCTCGGGCACCGTCAGGTTGGCACCGCTCTGACCCCACCCAGCCCTCGGTGCCGCCCCCCGCGCCTGCCGCCGCCGCCCCGGGTGGCCGGGCCCGGGCGGCATCGACGTGCCCGGGTAGTTCAGACCCCGCTGCTCCGGGCAGGCGAGGCTGGACGGACCCCCACCCTGGGTCTTAAAACAAGAGGGGAGGCGTGGGGAGGCTTCGGCCGAGCCCGCCGGCTGGTCTGAGAAGCCAGGCCAGCTGTTGGTGACGGCCGCGGCGCTGGGTAAGGCGCGGTGGCCCCCCGGCCCCCAGGCGGGCGTTGCTGCTGCTGCTGCTGGCGGCACTTGGAGCCCGGCGTGACGCCTCTGCTGTGCCCCCCTCCCACCTCCACCATAGGCTCAAGTCCACCCCTCGCCCCAAGTTCTCCGTGTGTGTGCTGGGGGACCAGCAGCACTGCGATGAGGCCAAGGCCGTGGACATCCCCCACATGGACATTGAGGCGCTGAAGAAACTCAACAAGAACAAGAAGCTGGTGAAGAAGCTGGGTGAGTGCCCGAGGGGGCGCGGCTGGGGTGGGCTTTTTCAGGTTTTTTTGTTGGGCATTTGGGTGTCACCGACCATCCCCGAGGTGACTCCTAGCAATGCTCGGGGACCATAGGGATGCCCAGGATCGAACCTGGGTGCCTTATCTGCTGCACCGTGTCTCGGGCCTCTCGAGTGTTTGGCTCAGGGTTTGAGTTTTACTATATGCTGTGGCTTGGGGCAGACCTGGGTATTAAGGGCGGTCGAGCCAGGGTTGGCCACGTGCAAGGCAAACGCCCTGCCTGCTGCACTCTCTCCCCAGTCCCCGTATTTTTTTAAAATTCAGTTTATTTGGGGGGTTTTGGGCCACACCCAGTGTTCGGGCGTACTCCTGGCTCTGCACTCGGGGATCTCCTCTGGTGGGCTCAGGGGACCATATGGGGTGCCGGGACTGAGCCTGGTTTGGCCGCATGCAGGGCCAGCACCTTGCCCGCTGTACTGTCGCCCTGGCCCCAGGGTTGAGTGTCACATTATTCTGTTCCGTCTGCACAGCTGCTTTGCAGCAAGCCCTAAGCAACCCTCTCCTTCACTAGCCAAGAAGTACGACGCCTTTCTGGCCTCCGAGTCCCTAATCAAGCAGATCCCCAGAATCCTGGGCCCGGGCCTGAATAAGGCTGGCAAGTTTCCTTCTCTGCTGACCCACAACGAAAACATGGTGGCCAAGGTTGATGAAGTCAAGTCCACAATCAAGTTCCAGATGAAGAAGGTGGGTCGGGCCTGCCTTGCCAAGCCCAGGGTTCACGGTGCAGGCATTCAGGCTGACCCCCAAAGTGCATGCCTTGGTCCACGGTCTGATAAAGACGGGGGAGGTGACCGGCAGTCGTGGGCCCAACATTGCTCTAGGGTCCAGGGTCCAGCCATGGGGCAGGTGGAGTGGGCCATCAGGCTAGGACACGTCTCCCCAGCCTGATGTGTGTCTAGGCTTGGGGGCCGCACGCAACTCCGCTGCGGGCTTAAACCAGAGTCCTGTGGCCCTCACCCACCTGCTCTTCCCCCCTGCTCACAGGTGCTGTGTCTGGCGGTGGCTGTCGGCCACGTAAAGATGACAGACGACGAGCTTGTCTACAACATCCACCTGGCTGTCAATTTCCTGGTATCGTTGCTCAAGAAGAACTGGCAGAACGTTCGGGCCTTATACATCAAGAGCACCATGGGCAAGCCCCAGCGCCTGTACTAGGTGCCCCTGAATAAACCGAGTACTGCCGTGTCCTCCTGCCTGTGTCTGGGGGGAGAAAGTAGGTGCTGAGTTAGCTCTGCCGTTTCTGGAGCGCCAGTGACGGCTCCTGCCGGCGTTACCATCAGATCCCTTTCCAATGTAGGTACTGAGAAATGGGACAGCGGAGCTGCCGAATACTGAACAGCCCCGGGTCAGGGCCAGCCTGCAACCCCCTGTGGTTACATAGTGCCCGGGAGTCTGTGGTCTAGAATACTGAGGTGCTTCCTAGGTCCTTCTGGGGTGTGCTGGCAGCCCGTAGTGAGCCAGAGAATTGCAGGGTAAGGTGCTAGGAAGTGCTGGTAGATTGCTGTCCCCAGCTGGTAGCATGGAAGCCCTGTTGGAAGTTTTTCTAGGTGTGTGACAAAGTGGAGATTGGAAACTTCTGACCCTTTGGCCCCCGGACAGACTTGTGCCACCTTTGTGGCCTGGGACACTGTAAAGCTAGCTTTTGGAGGCAGGAAATAGCTGAGATTTAACCCTCGATTTAAGTTTCATTTAACTTGCAAATACAGGAACCAATTCATCCTTTAATCAGTGGAAGTGCTCAAATAGAAATAATCTGTGAGGCAGTCTGTAGTCTTTGAAGCATGAATAGTGCCAAATGGCTTAGTTTTGGGGGTTTTCTCCTTTATGGTGAATAAAGTAGTGATAATGTAGCAGGTAAGGTGCTTTATCTGTACTCAGTGGATCTGGGTTTGATCCCGTCACCCCGTATGGTCCTCTGAGCATTGCAGCATGTGGGCAGCCCAGCCCCCATGCCAAGTGACCGTTAGTTGGAAAGTTCCAGTCTATTTTAGAGGGGAAAGGCAGCACTTGTCACTTGGTGAAAGTACAACTCAAGGCTTACTGGCTTCCCACTGCCTGGCCAGGGTCAGCAGTGTCCTACCCAGTGTGCTGATGCTCCAGCCCCCAGGCAGGTACTTGACCTCTGTCACAAAGCTGCCAACTGCAAAAGTTCTGGGGAGTGGGGGCAGAGGCCTGCCTCAAGCCTGTGACATCCTGGACACTTGGCCTCCACAGGACAAGTGACCTGCCCACGACCTGTTGAGGTCTGATCCGCCCCAACAGCAGGCTGGAGGGAGAGATCTGAGACCCCATGCCCTTGCTGTGGTGGGCTGGGGACACATTGCCACTCTAGGACTCTGGTGGGGGTAGGGCACACCCGGTGGTGCCCCTGGCTCAGGAATCAGGCATGGTGCTGCTCAGGGGGCCCTATGGGATACTGGAGATCAAACCCAGGTTGATGGCCTGCAAAGCAAACGCCCTACCCACTATATAACTGCTTGGTCCCCATGATCTTTAGGGTTTTTGGGGGTGGGATGTGTCACATCTGGCGATGCTCAGGGGACCATATGGGATGCTGGGAATCGAACCCGGGTCTACCCGCTGTGCTATCGCTCTAGCCCCAATCTTCAGGATTTTTTATGGGCACAAAGGTGAGGCCCAGGTGAAAGACCGGTCAACACCCACAGTGCTGCTGACCTGAGCAGCTAGTGGAGCCAAAGGTTTTGGAAGATTTCTCCTGACCCAATGACCAAGGCCAGCCACAAACTTGCTCGCTTAGGACCACAGGCCGGAAGCCCAGCTCTGCATCTGGTGCCAGCAGACAACCGGCCAGCTTCCCTCTGGCTCTGCTCTGGTACCTTCCGGCAAGGCCTTATTCCTGTCTCTAACCCATGGAAACGTTGGGGGCCACACCTGCTGATGCTTAGGGTTTCTCTGGTCAGAGGTCACCTCTGGCAATGCTCAGGACCATCTCAACCCTGATACTTTCCTGGCCTGAAAGCTTAAACATCGTCTTTTACAGTGATGGTCAGGGCCTGGCTTCTTGCTGTCTACAAGCCTCATTGCATCTGCAATGGCGGGTGGCGGTATCTGCTCAAAAGCTGTGAGGGACCCTTGATTAGGACACTTGCACGTGTGAGGCCCTTGGTTTAATCCCTGACATACACCTCTACACCTCACCCCCCACCTGCTGCCAGACCCCCAATCAGGACTGGAAAGAGCACAGGGGTCTAGACCAATCCCAGCACAATCCCCAACACCCCTTATGGCCCCCCAGCACCAGGAATGACCCTGAGCACAGAGCTAGGAGTAATTCTTGACCACTGCCAGGTGTAGCCCCCCAAACCAAAATGTCCTGCTTTTGAGTAGCACACCCAGCTGTGCTTAGGGCTTACTCTTGGTTCTGTGCTCACTGCTCACTCCTGTTTGTTTTGGGGTCACACCCAGCAATGCTCAGGGGTTACTTCTGGCTCTGCACTGAGGAATTTTTTTTTTCCTTTTGGGTCACACCCAGCGATGCACAGGGGTTACTCCTGGCTTTGCACTCAGGAACTACTCCTGGCGGTGTTTGGGGGACCATATGGGATGCTGAGAATCAAACCCGGGTCAGCTGGTGCAAGGCAAACGCCCTCCCCGCTGTGCTATCGCTCCGCCCCCCTGAGGAATGACTTCTGGCGGTGCTCAGGGGACCATACGGGATACTGGGGATCGAATCTGGGGTGGCCACCTGCAAGGCAAACACCCTCCCTGCTGGACCATCATTCTGGCCCTTCCTGGCAGTGCTTGAGGGACCATATTTGGTGCCCAAGATCAAACTTACTTGCGTGCAAGGCAAGTACCTCCCCCTCTGCATTTTCTCTCCAGCTCCCAGCAAAAGCAGCATTTTAAGCATAGTGCTAGCACTTGGTACTTCAGTAGGAAGCTACAAAATGGTGTTTACGTAGCCCTGCGTACAGACACAGCCCCTGTGCCAGGGACACCCGGAATGAGGTTTCATGCCCCTTGCGTGCCTGCAATCAAGCAACTTGCACAAGAAGGCGAGTCACAGATTTTTTTGGTTTCTCGATGCGTGTCCAAGTTAGGTTTACTGGGCACGCGAGAAGCCGGGGTTCAGTCCCTGCCACCGTGGAGCCCCCCAGCACGGCGGGGGTGGCTGCAATCCCAGTGTGGGGGAGAGGGCTGGGGTGCTCATGCCCAATACATGCAAGACCGCGGGCTCACACCCAGGACTGCCTGGATGCCCCCTGGTTGGCCTGGTACTATCAGGAGTGCACTCAGGCCCCCTGAGCACTCGTTGGGAGTGCTCCTTCCCCCACACCTCGCCCCCCTCCCGCCCCTAGGCCACATTTGCTCAACTCCTGCAGGCGCGGGTAGCAGGCTGGGCTCAGCGGCTTCCAAGGAGTCTGACATCACCTCTGTCTGCTCAGAGCGTGGGTAGGGCTGGGGACCCCCACCCCCAGCAGCGACAGGGTCGGGTGGCGCGACCGACCAGGCCCCAGAGCAGGAGCGCAGGCCGGAAGCTGTTCCGGCCCCGCGGTCTACGCACACCCTGGCCACACAGGAGCCCATAAACAAATAACTTTAATTGGTGTTTGTTTGTTTGCAGCTGGAGCAGGGCCTTGAGGACCCCTGCCCCAGCCCCGTGACACATTTATGATATAACCCATCACAGCTGGATTTAAAAAATACACAAAAAATATATAATATACATTATAAAACCTAGGTCGGGTCTGGAGGTGGCCTGAGCGATACGCGCGGTGAGAGCCGTCGGGAAGCTCAGGGGAGGCGGGGGGCGGGGCACAGTACTTCATGTGAAACTTAAATATCTGGGCGGCCGGGGTGGCAGCTGCGGGCCTGGGAGACGGGGGCCGCCCCCCGCTTCCTACCTGACCCTCCAGCCTATTCCGAGCCCAGGTCTACCTGGGCACCACGCCCCATCGGGAGGCTGCCGGGCCGGGGGGGCTCAGGAACCCCATCCGACAAGAGGGCTGGCCTCAGAGCCACCCGCCTGGACAGCGGGCAGCAGAGGGCAGTTTCCGCCACAGCGTCCCCCGCCCTGCCGCAGGGGACTCTGGGCAGGTGACGTGCTCAGGTCCCCGAGGTCTGCTCCTTCCTGACTCGTGCCCGACTCCCACTGGGCCTCTGTGGCTGACCCCCACGGCAGGAAGTTCGTGTCCGTGTGGCTTCTCCGGGGACAGGGGTGACGGGGACTGGCGGGGAGGACCCCAGCTCTGCCTGTTCCCCCTCGCAGGGCCCTCAACTCCTTGGATTCTCAGCACCTCACCCGGGCTCGCCTTGCAGGTGTGAGGTGGTCCGGGGCACGGAGAGGCTGGCACCAGGTGGGGCATACTGCGGGCACCCGGGCCCTGCTCTCGCCTCCACCCAGCCCAGCCTGGCCCGCTCCGTCCAGGGTCTCCGCACGCCGACTCCTCCCCCGTCTCCATCCTGCCACGGGGCCACCCAGCCTGAGCCCCGGTTCCTCCCTCCCTCCTGGGTGGGGCAGAGCGGGGTGGCGGCCGTGGAGCCCCCCTCTCTCCGCCCACAAGTAAAGCGCAGAACAGTGGCAGGGAGTGTGTGTGGTGGCGGGAGCGGGCGGCCTCCCGGGTCCCGGCTGAGTCCTGGGTCCTGGGCACCGGGGGTGCGGGGCCAGGCGGGGGTGTGGACAAGAGGCTCATCCCGGTCGCGGTGGCGGCGGCAGAGGACGCCCTAGTCCTTGACGAGCTTGTAGACGTGGTGCTGTGCCCCGTGCTCGCTGGCGGAGACCTCGAAGACGAAGGCGATGACGAGCAGCGTCTCCTGGGAGTCCCGGCTCGTGACCACCTGTGGGCCGGAAGAAGGAGTGAGCCCTGAGCACCCCCAGGGGTGGGCCAGAGAGGAAACAAAATCTAAACAGGAGCACAGGGGCTGGGACCCTTGGCCACACACACCTGCAGGATGGTAGAGTTCATCATGTACTACACAAACACACACATGCACACATACACACTCACACACCTGCAGGATGGTAGAGTTCATCATGTACTACACAAACACACACATGCACATGCACACACATGCACACATACATACTCACACACCTGCAGGATGGTAGAGTTCATCATGTACTACACAAACACACACATGCACATGCACACACATGCACACATACACACTCACACATCTGCAGGATGCTGAAGTTCTCTTAGCATGCTGTTCATCATGTACTTCACACACCCATACACAACTGTGCATGTACACAGACACAAGTGCAAACAGACACATGCTCACACACATGCACACACACACCTGCAGGATGGTGAAGTTCTCCAGCACGCTGTTCATCATGTACTTCTCGGGCAGGTGCTTGAGTTTGTGGATGAAGTTGATCATGTACTCGCACATGGGCGAGCGGTGGATGCGGTACACGAAGCGCCCGTTCTCCAGCCTGGCGTACTCGGTCTGCAGAGAGGGGCAAACGCGGCACCTCGGGGCCTGCTCCGGGCCGGGGGGCTGCCCCCTGCTCCCCGACTCACCTCCACCTTCTCCACCACCTGCTTGCCGAACGAGCACACCTTGGTGGAGACGCTGATGGTCATGCTGTCCGAGGAGCTGTACTGCGAGCTGACGCCGTAGAAGGCCCCGGGGCCCTCCTGGATGGTGCTGTTGAGGTCGGCCTGGGGTGGGGGGGCGGGAATGCTGTGAGTGCTGGCGCGGGGGGCCATCCAGGCTGAGGACCCACTGCCAGCACCGCCAGGGGTTCCAGGAGACAGTGGGGAGAGGGGCCGGAGTAACAGCACAGCGGGGAGGCCGCCGGCCCTGCATGCTCCGAGCCGGGGTCCATCCAGTCCCCCAGCCCTGCCCGCAGGGACCCCTGAGCACAGAGCCAGGAGTCAGCACACAGGACAGCTGCGGGCGGCCCCCACACGAACTAAGACCAAGCACTGCGGTGGACCAGGCCCAATCTGTCGGGGTCGTCTCCACGAGGCTTAGCCAGCCTAAGCCCCGGCTCCCCCCTCCCTCCTTGGCTGGACCGTGGGGTGGCGCGGCCGCGCGGAGCCCCCCTCTCCCCGCCCACGGGAAAGCACAGGGAGTGTGCGTGCTGGCCGGGGCGGGCAGCCTCCCGGGTGCTGGCGGCTCACCCAGAACTTGACGAGGAAGAAGGCATTCGGGGGGCCCTTCTCATAAAGCTCCTTCAGTCCCCCCTTCTTCTCGGGGAACTTGTCGTAGATCTGACGGACGTCCACCGCCTCCAGGGGCGGGTCCGAGAAGGCGGGGTTCGTTTGGCCGATGTGCACAAAGAGGTGTTTGCTGTACTGTGGGGAGGGCCGGCGCCGGGTCAGGACAGCTCGGGGTGGTGGGGGGGTGGAGTGGGGAGGGCTGCAGGGCAAGGGTGGCCCCCCCAGCCCGCTCCCACCCCGGCCCACGTTACCGTGTCGGGGTCCCGCTGCACCTCCATGAAGGCAGAGTACTCGAGGAGCCGCAGGCGCGAGGAGGCGATGGTGCGGTCCTGCCACACGGGCACGGAGGTGGCGGCGGGGGGCAAGGGTGCCAGCGGCTCGTAACCTGCAGGAGGAGGCGGGCGTGCGCGTGTGTGCGTGTGGCCCGAGGGTCAGAGACGCGTCAACAGGCCTTTTTTGGGGGGAAGGTAGGCACCCCCAGCAGTGCTCAGGGCTCGTTCCTGGCTCTGTATTCAAAAATCACTTCTTGGGGTGTGGGGGGTACTCAGGGGACCCTACGCGGTGCTGGGGATCAAACCACTGAACTACCTATCCTGCCCCTCGACAGGCTTTTTCCATCTCTATCCTCCAGAACGGAAAACGCAGGAGGGTGAAGGGAGGATCAAAGTCCCGCAGTCAGTGGCGGAGGGCTCGGAGGATGTTCCCAGGACTGTACGCCACGGGGCCTCCCTAAAAACGCAACGATCCAAAGCCAAGAATAAACAACGGTGCCACCCCGGCTGCGCAGAGCTGGTCGTGGGTGGGCCTGTGCGTGCGGAGGGGCTCCCGGGAATGCCAGACCTTCTCTGAGACAGGGTGGGGCCCCAGAACAAACCACTCTAAAAACGTCCAATCACTGTGAACAACTTTGTAATGGCATATTTCACAGAGATTCGATTCAATAACTAGCTAACTAGATATTTAAAAGTCAAGTCAGGGCCAGGGCAGAGAGTACGGTGGGGAGGGCACTTCTGTCTGTGGCCAACTGGGGTTCGATCCCTGGCATCCCCCACATGGTCCCCTGAGCACTGCCAGGAATAATTCCTGAGTGCAGAGCCAGGAGGAACCCCTGTGCATCGCCCAGTGTAGCCCAAAAAACAAAACCAAAACAAAACAAAACAAAAGATAAAAGCCATTAATTAAATAGCAAGATGAAAACCTGAAGATTTTGGTGCATTTCCTTACAGAAAATGTTCCATCCATAGGAGCAATGTCATACGTTTGGCGACTGGTTCCTGAGTTTTGGGGTCACACCCAGTGGTGCTCAGACCTTACTCCTGGCTCTATGCTCAGGACTCACCCCTGGTGGGCTCGGGGACCATATGGGGTGCTGGGGATTGGACCCGGGTCGGCCGCGTACAAGTGCCCTCCCACTGTACTATTTCTCTGCCCCAGAAGGGAGCTTCTTGCAGAGTTCTTGAAGCAACGTTGTGAAAGGCAGGCGGCTACTCAAGGTCTGTCCCACGCCCCAGGAGATGTCTGCAGACACTCTCGCATACACACACACACACACACACACACACACACACACACACACACACACACCCTCACATATACTGTCATACACTCACACACACTCCCTCATACACTCACATACACACAACTGACATACACTCACACACACACCCTTACACACTCACACACACCCCCTCACTCACATACACAACATTCACACACATACCTACATACATCCTCTCACAGACACATACACTCTCATACTCTCACACACACCCCCTCACTAACATACACCCAACTCTCACTCACATCTACACACATACTCACATACACCCTCACGCACACATTCTTAAACACCCTCACACACGCTCATATTCACATAATCACTCATACATCCACACACTCTCACACACCTACACACACTCTCTCACACACCCTCAGACATACCCTCACTCCTATACACACCTGCTCACACTCATCCCCTCATCCCTTCACCCACCTTGACCCACACACAGACACCCTCACTCACACATACACACTCACTCTCACATACACACCCTCGCATTCAGACATACCCTCACCCACACCCCCACAAACACATTGACTCATACATTCTCCCCCACACCCTACACTCACACACATTCACACACACATTCTCACATTCACATTCATTCACAGGTACCCACACTCATACATCCCCACATGCATGCATGCGTGCACACACACATACATCACATACATCCCCGCACACACCCCGCACGCACACACACATACATACACCCCTCACGCATATGTGCACACCCCATGCATATGTGCACACCCATATACCTCCACACATGCACATACACACATACACCCCTCATACACACACACGTGTGCGTGCACACGCCCACCCCACAACATGCACACGCACACACAGGCATACCCCCCCCAGCTGGGCTCCCCTGTCCCGTCAGAGGTGTGGGCCAGGCCCAGGACTTACTGCCGAGCGCCGGAGGCAGGGGAGGCTGGATGGGGTAGGCTGGCTGTGCAAAGGGCTTGATGCTGCAGAGAGGGGCACAGCCTGGTTAGTGTCACCCCTTCCCTGTGCCCCCTCCCACCCGTCACCCGGGTGGTCTCACTGGGCCCTCAGCAGAGCGCACCCCAGCCCTGTGCAAGGCCCCTAGTGCAAGCCCACGAGTTCTCGGCCCGGCCCTGTTTCCCCGCTGGCCCTGCCGCCTCCGCGCGCTGCCCGACGCTGCTCAGGTGGCGTGGCAACCCCACCCCGAGCGGCTCATGAACCCCTCGGGGCGCCTGACCAGGAAGGTTCCGAGAAAAGGAGCCAACTAGTCCCCGGCTCCGTCTGGGAGATTGACGCAGAGATTAGCTGAGGGAAAAATAAACGGAGGAGGACAGCGGCTGAGCGGCTGAGGCCGAGCAAACAAACAAAGAAAGGTCCGTGGGCGAGCCCCCGCGAGCGCCTCTTCAACCCTCTGCTTGGGGTGGGGCCGGGGCGGGGGGCCAGCCAGCGGTGCTCAGGAGACTTCTGGCCCTGCGCTCAGGAGTGACCCCGGCAGTGCTGGGGTCCCTGGGAAGCACCTCGCCCCTGCGCTCTCTCTCTGGCACCCACATCCCCATTTCTGACTAAGGCTGTGGGGGCAGGACAAGAGGGGGTGTGGGACGGACCCCCGCCCCCAGCCGCCAATACTCACTCCTGAGAGGGTCCAGGCTGCTGTCCCAGGAGAGGGGGGCTCCAGAACTGCAGAGAAGGGACAAGGCCCAAGGACCCCTGAGTATCCTCCCCTCCCGGCCCTGCGCCCCCTCCCTCCGCCCAGGGCTCCCCCGCCCCAGGGCCCCCCCCCCCCCCCCCCCGCCCCGTACCCGGGAGGACGAGGAGAAGACGGCCTGGGGCAGGGGCGAGGGCGGGCGGAACTTGTTCTGCAGGACGCTGGCCGAGACGATCTGCGCCGAGGACATGGACGCCATGCTCTGGAGCGCCTTGTCCTTGGACACCTGGTCCTGCAGCGACGGAGGGACGCTCAGCCGGGCAGGACTGGGTGGCCCGGGCCCCTGCCCGACCCGCTCAGCACTGTCCTCCCTGCACACCCCACCCCACTCCCCCTGCCCTGCTCAGCCCACACCAGGAAGTGCCTGGTGTTCCCGTCTCAAGCCTGCCTGCGCCCTAACACGGCCCTGCAGACCCCGGGGCGGCCCGTCTAAGGCTGGGGCAGCGCCTCCTGGACACTCGCTCAAAGCACCAGTTCCTGGGCTCACAGTGCTCTACATCAGAGACTCCTTTTTCCCCCCTGGCTTCGGGGCCATACCAGCGGTGCTCAGGGCTTTGTCCTGGCTCTGCCCTCAGGAATCACTTCCGGTGGGCTCAGGGACCATACATGGTACCAATCAGTGCAAGGCAGGTGCCTCAGCCGCTTGCTGTACTATCACTCTGTCCCCGAATCTGCCTTCACAGGCCCCCCAGGTCAATTGTTCTATTTTATTTTACTTTGATTTTTAGGATTTTTTGCTTTTGGGTCACACCCGGAGATGCTCAGGGTTTACTCCTGGCTCTGCACTCAGGAATTACTCCTGGTGGTGCTCGGGGGACCATATGGGATGCTGGGAATCGAACTCAGGTCGGCGGCATGCAAGGCAAACGCCCTACCCGCTGTAACCAAAATATTTCATGCTTATTTATTATTTTTTGGTGGGAGTCACCAGGCAGTGCTCAGGGGTCACTCCTGGAGGTGCTTGGGAGACCATATGGGATGCCAGAGATCAAACCTGGGTAGGCTGTGTGCAAGGCAAATACCCTACCTGCTGTACTGTCACTCCAGCCCTTATTTATTCTTTAAAATTCTGTTTATTATTAGTAATAATGATGACAGGGCCACACCTGGAGGTGCTCAGGGTTTACTCCTGACTCTGTGCTCGGGGCTTACTCCTGGCTCTGTATTCCGGGAACCCTATGCGGTGCTGGGGATGGAACCTGGGTCTCTCCCATGCTAAGTAAGGGCTGGCCCACTGCGTTCTATCCAGCCCCAAAAATGTCATGTGTAAATAAGTCCCGAGGGCAAACCTATCCGACGGACTTCACAAAACAGGATATGAAAGTCCCCTGGTTAAGTGACCTGCTAGCGTCTTGGTCCCAGAGCCAGCCCTCCCCGCTGCCCAGGGGCTGGTGGGCTGGTGGTACTTACCAGGTTCATGGCCTGTGAAGGAGAGGGAAGACCGGTTAGAAACACAGACACGCCCCGTGGGTGGGGCCAAGACTGCGTCCCGCCCACTGACTCCAAGCCCCGCCCACCTGCTCCAAGCCCCGCCCTCGGGGGAGCCTTCCCTGCATCCCTCCCTCTGGGAGCCCTGGACTGGTCAGGCTGAGCCGGGACAGGCTGGAAGCCTGGATCCCACGGAGCCAGTATCCCTGGAGTGTGTCCACAGTCTGCAACCAGGATACAGGCTGGGGGGTGTCGGGGGCAGGGGGGTTCCCAGGCCTGGAACCCTAGACTACGAAACCCTCAGCCACAGGATCCCTCCCAGTGAGGCTTGGAGTGGGGGACCCTATGGGATGCCAGGGATCGAACCCGGGTCGGAAGTGTGCAAACGCGAGGTCCGGGGCCCGGGATGGCCAGGCCCACCACGGCAGCGCTGCGGCCCGGACCCCCGAAGGTCTTCCCCTGCCCACCTCATGGCCCCTGCAGGCAGCAAGCAGCGATCAGGAGGAAGGAGAGAAAGGAAACCAGAGAAGCGGGGTGAGGGCCTCGGGGGGGCCCCCGGCTGGCCCCCTTCCCCTTGCTGGCCTGGGGTGGGGGACCCTGCCCGGCCCCCGGCCAGGATCCAGAGGGCAGCAGCAGGCCTGGGCCCGGCCTCGGGGCGGGGGACCCCCTACCTTCAGCTTGGACTGAACCTCGCGAGATTTCCGCCTGGCTAGAACCTGCAAGTGGCTAGAGACCTGGAGAGAGAGAGAAAGAGCGAGAGAGAGAAAAGGAGCAGAGAGAGCACCAGAAGACCAGGCCAGAACCGAGCTGGAGCCAGAGGACAGGCAGAGCGGGCCGGAGAGCCGAGGGAGGCGCCAGGGCGGGGGCAGAGCAGGGGCTGGAGGCCCCGGGCAGGCGCCCAACATACCTTGATGCCAACCTGGTATTCCCGCACCTTCTTCCGAGCTAGAACCTGTATGTGGCTGGACACCTAAGGGCCGCCCCGCGCCCCGCGGGAGAGGAAAACACACAGAGTGAGGGGGCGGCACGGACACACAGCTCACATCTCTGAGACCAAAGGGGCGCGGGGGCGGGGGATGCGGGACCCTGTGGGCAGACACCCCTCAGCCCGCGAGCACTGCGCTCTCCCTGGCCCCGGCCTGGGTCGGGAACCTGTATGGTTTCCCGGGTGGCCATGTGCGGTTGGGAAGGTTGTTCACTGCACAAGAGTGCCTGGCCCACGAGGGCCACACTGAAGCCAGCGAAGGAGAACTTCTGGGCTTTTGTTTGTTCGTTTCCCAGAGAGAGAGAGACTATTTCACCGGTGCCCTCAGAGGAGGCATCTTCTTTTGTTTCTTGTCTTTCGAGTCACTACCCTTACCAGAGGGCACGGTGCCAAAATCAAACCAGGGTCCGCCAGGTGCACGGCAAGCGCCTGACCGGCTGTGCTGGCGCCTCACCCGAGGGGATATCTGTTTACTCCCTTTATCCCCCTTTCCTCGCTATTGTGGGGCGCCTCCCCCGGACAGACCACGGGAAGGCCCGTGCTCTGCCCCTCAAGCCCCATCCCAGGCCCTTATCTGTTGTGCTAATTGGCATCTGAGGAAAGTGATGGCCGTAATGTTCCTGGTGGCAACCACGGTGTTTACATCAAGGCCACGGCCACTGCGTTAGACCTTCTGGCCACAGCACTGTCCTCCTGTCAGGCCGGCAGCTTGCCCTCCCGCCCCCCCAACCCCCTCCTGTCTCATCAACGCAGCTCCTGAACGGCCCATGCCTTCCATCTCCTGGCCTCACATGTGGCAGTGTGTGCATGTGTGTATGTGTGTGCGCACACCTGCATGTTTGCGTGTGTGCACATACACGTGTTTGCGCACGTGTGTGCAGGTGTGCACAAGTGAATGTATGTGCGTGTGTGTGCATACATGCATGCACGTGCATATGTACATGTGTGGTGTGCAGGTGTGTGCCTGTACATGCGCGCAAGTGTGTGCATGCATGTATGCACGTGTGCGTACATGTGCGTGCACGTGTGTTTGCAGGTGTGTGTACATGTGTGCATGTGCCCAGGGACCCCACCAGCAGTTCTCAGCTGACCGGGCTGCTGGTTGAATGCAGGGTCGCAGGATGCAATGATGTTGGGCCCCGTGGCACACATGGGCCACACCTGGCCGTACTGGGGGATCCCAGACTCCCTGTGTGGGCGGCACATGCTAGGTACGCACCCTAACCAGGTCCTGTGTCTGGGCCCCCTCTGCTGGCGGACCTGAGCTGAGTCCCAGGTGTGCATACACGTGCACACACACGCAAACATGCACGTGTGCACACACTACACACATGCACTGTGCCGCTCACAGTCCCTTGATGCTGTCCCTGACCCTGAGCCCCAGGGAGCCCACCAGCCCCGCAGCCCTTTCTCGACAGGTTGTCTCTTGGAGGTAGGAAGGCCCCAAGCAGTGCTCGGGAGTCCCGGAAGCCACCCGCGGCAGTGCTCGGTCTGACTGTGTGGGCCAGACAGACGGTCAGTGCTGGGTCAGTGACGCCAGGCGGCTCAGTCCAGGGGTGCTGGGGGCCGGGCGAGTCTCATCTGGTGGGGTCTGCGCCCGCCCTCAGTGCGCCAGGGGGGGTTAAATGTCCACAAACAAAGTTTCTTCTTATTTTGTTTGGGTTTTGGGCCACACCTGGAAGTGCTCAGGGGTTAGTCCTATCTTTGCACTCAGAAATTACTCCTGGGGCTGGAGCAATAGCACAGCGGGGAGGGTGTTTGCCTTGCACGCGGCTGAACCCGGCTTCGATTCCCAGCATCCCATATGGTCCCCTGAGCACTGCCAGGAGTAATTCCTGAGTGCAGAGCCAGGAGGAACCCCTGTGCATCTCTGGGTGTGACCCAAAAAGCAAATAAATAAATAAATAAATAAATTTTTTTAAAAAAGAAAGAAATTACTCCTGACTCTGGGCTGAGGGAACCATATGGGATGCCGAGAATCGAACCCAGATCAGCAGTCTACAAGGTAAACGCCCTACTCATTTGCACCATCCCCTCTACTCACTGTATCACCCCTACTCACTATCTCCCCTACTCACTGCACCGTCACCCCTACTCACTGCACCATCACCCCTACTCACTGCACCATCATCCCTACTCAATCACTCCTACTCACTGTACCATCACCCCTACTCACTGCACCATCACCCCTACTCACTGTCTCATCCCTACTTACTGCACCATCACCCCTACTCACTGCACTATAACTCCTGCTCACTGCACCATCACCCCTACTCACTCTATCGCCCCTACTCACTGCACCATCACCTCTACTCACTCTATTGCCCTACTCACTGCACCATCACCCCTACTCACTGCACTATAACTCCTGCTCACTGCACCATCACCCCTACTCACTCTATTGCCCTACTCACTGCACCATCACCCCTACTCACTGCACTATAACTCCTGCTCACTGCACCATCACCCCTACTCACTCTATCGCCCCTACTCACTGCACCATCACTCCTACTCACTCTATTGCCCTACTCACTGCACCATCACCCCTACTCACTCTATCGCCCCTACCCACTGCACCATCACCCCTACTCACTCTATCGCCCCTACTCACTGCACCATCACCCCTACTCACTCTGTTGCCCTACTCACTGCACCATCACCCCTACTCACTGTATCATCCCTACTCACTGCACCATCACCCCTACTCACTGCATTATAACTCCTGCTCACTGCACCATCACCCCTACTCACTCTATTGCCCTACTCACTGCACCATCACCCCTACTCACTCTATCGCCCCTACTCACTGCACCATCACCCCTACTCACTGTCTCATCCCTACTCACTGCACCATCACCCCTACTCACTGTCTCATCCCTACTCACTGCACCATCACCCCTACTCACTCTATTGCCCTACTCACTGCACCATCACCCCTACTCACTGCACTATAACTCCTGCTCACTGCACCATCACCCCTACTCACTCTGTTGCCCTACTCACTGCACCATCACCCCTACTCACTCTATTGCCCTACTCACTGCACCATCACCCCTACTCACTCTGTTGACCTACTCACTGCACCATCACCCCTACTCACTCTATTGCCCTACTCACTGCACTATCACCGACTCACTCTATCGCCCCTACTCCCTGCACTATCACTCCAGCATCTAAAGTTTCTTTTCTGTTTTTCTGGGCCACACCCAGCAGTGCTCGGGGCTGACTCTTGGCTCTGAGCTCAGGCACTAGTGTTGCTCAAGAGGCCTATGGAATGTTGGGGATCGAACCCGGGTCAGCATTGTGCAAGGCAAGAGCCCTTCCTGCTGTACTATCTCTACAGCTCCGTCTTTATCTTTTTTTCTGCCGGGGCCACATCCCGGTGGTGCTGGAGGGGGCTGGGGGGACCCCACAGTGCCGGGGATCGAACCCGCGCCCCCGTCCTTGGGGCTCTCTCCCCGGCTACCTCCTTGCCTTTTCCATCATAGCCCCACACCTGTCACTAAACATGGGGTGCCGGGCTAGGACCCAGGGGTGCTCCCAAGTGGCCTCACTGGGCCCGGACTCTGGCACCCACTTGCTTGCCCTGAGCCCCGCTGAGAACTCGGCGTTTCTGAGTGCTCCCAGCACCCACAGCTGCACCCAGCACCGGACACGCACGGGCGCCCCCATCTTCAGGCAGCACCGAGGGGAACCCCGGCACAGAGAGGGCCAGCAGCGAAGCCGAGGTCACTCAGCTGGAGCCAGACTGTGGCTGGAGAGGCCAGCCCAGGGGCTCACCATGTCCTTGTGGGCAGGGCCCAGGGGAGCACCCGGAGATGCCCCTTGAGGAGTTGTTCCTGTGCATGTCTCTGTGAAAAACAGAAACTGCAGTTTTGGTTGTTTTTCTTTCTTTTTGGGTCACACCGGCGTTGCACGGGGGTTACTCCTGGCTCTGCACTTAGGAATTACTCCTAGCGGTGCTTGGGGGACCATATGGGATGCTGGGAATCGAACCCGGGTCAGTTACGTGCAAGGCAAATGCCCTCCCCGCTGTGCTATTGCTCCAGCCCCTTGGTTTTGCTTTTTTTGGGGGGGCATACTTTGGCTCTGCCCTCAGGAATTACTCCTGAAGGTGCTCAGGGGACCAGGTAGGGTGCCAGGGATGGAAACAGGGTCAGCTGCGTGCAAGGCAAACACCCTCCCTACCCTCTGGGCTATTGCTTGGCCGCACAAACTGCACTGTCCCCCGCCCAAGTCAGTAAAACCCTGAGAGAAACCTCACCTGTCCGTGCAGCCCTGCCTCGACCTCACAGCTCCTGGATAGTGCCTTTGATTTACTCAGTTGCTTTGTTCTCTTTTTTTTTTCTTTTTCTTTTTGGGTCACACCAGGCGTTGCCCAGGGGTTACTCCTGGCTCAGGCACTCAGGAATTACTCCCGGCGGTGCTCGGGGGACCATATGGGATGCTGGGAACTGAACCCAGGTCAGCCGCATGCAAGGCAAACGCCCTCCCCACTGCGCTATCGCTCCAGCCCCTTCATTTTTGTTTTTGGGCTAAATTTGGCACTGCTCAGGGGTTCCTCCTGGCTCTGCATCAGGAAGTACTCCTGGTGGTGTTCAGAGACGGTACGGGATGTTGGGGATTGAACCCGGGTCGGCCGAGTGCAAGCCAAATGCCCTACCTGCTGTACCATCACTTCCTGCCCAGATTTATTCAGTCTGGGGGCAGGCCGCACCTGGCAGTGCTCGGCAGGGCTGCTCCTGGCTCTGTGCTCGGGGCTCGAGAGACCACGCGATGCCAGGGACAGGGACCATGCGTCCTGCACATGTAGCCTGTGTCCTACACCCAGGCCCGCCAGGGCTGCTGGGAGCTGGGAGCCTGGAGGGGACGCCTGCCAGGGCTGGAGGGACCCAGAACTCGGCTCCTCAGCCTGAGGCTCGGACCAAACACCACGCTCACTCGTCAGGACCCCGCCAAACGCTCCCCTCTCATCCCTCAAGGCAGTCCCGCAAGGGGGCAGCAGGACCCCACGGCGGCGGCAGCTTCTGAAGACAGCAAGGCAGCAGCAAATCCTCACGTGCGACTCTAGACTAAGACTGGAGGAGGCGGGAACTTCCTCCCTGCCTTCCTTGGCACCACGGGGACCATATGGCATGCTGGGGATTCAACTCGCGTCAGCTTTTGCAAGGCCCGTAGGATCCTATCCCTGCACTCTCTCTCCATCTCCACTTTGCTTGTTTGTTTCTCTCAGGGGCACCCCCGGGGGTGCTGCGGCCTCTCCCCCCCTCGCCCCCCCCCCCGGCCGACTCTGCATTCGGGGAATTGCTCGTGGCGGACTCAGGGGACCTGATGGGGAGCCGGGGATGGAACCTGGGTCGGCTGCGTGCAAGGCAAGCGCCTTCTCCGCCCCCGTGGGACGACGACGGTAATTTCTTTTCTTGTGAAGGGGGAGGGGGCAGCACATACAGCAGCGCCGAGGGCTGCTCCTGGCTCAGTGCTCCAGGACCCCGTGGTGCGGGGGTGGGGGGATTCAAACCCGAGCCTCCCGCACGGAGGCCGCCAGTCACCCGCCGAGCCTTGGCTGGGCGCCCGGAGCCGCTGGCCCGAGGCCGTGCTGGAAGGCGGGGCCGGCAGGAAACATTCCTCCGCGGCCTGGGCTCTGCCAGCAGGGCCCTTGCTGCGGCCGGCCGGCCCGGGGTCCGGACGGGGCGGCTCAATCATTCACCCGGAGAACGAACGAAGCCGCCGGCAGCCCGGGGGGGGGGGGGGGCGGGGGGCCGGCCGGGGAGGGCGGTTAATAAGTGCTCGGACCAATGCGGGAGCATTTCTGCCTCCCCACGGGGCGGGGGTCTCCACCTTCTCTGGCACGGCGGGCTGGGGCAGGGCTCCCCCTGCACACACAGCGGGTCCCGGCTGGCTGGTGGGTTCGAACCCCAGCCGCACAGGCTGCTGGGAAGCGCTGGGAGTCAGAGCTGCCTCCGGACACCCCGGAATTCGCCCACTTCACTCCCTTTCCTTTGGCTTCCTGCCTTCGCTTCTGGTCGGGGGAGGGGCAGGCCCCGAGGTGCTTGGGGCCGAGTGCTGGCTGTGGCCCTCGCAGGGTCCTCTCTCCCTAGCCCCTCCGCCACTCCCTTGCCCGGGGCCCCAGATGGCCTCTCACATCCCCACTGCCACCACCCTCGAGGCCCACTGCCCGCCCCGTGGATACCCTCCAGCCCTCGAAACTGCCCCAGCCCCGCCAGTCCTGCTACTCCCTGCTGCCCCTCACCCCCCAGCCCTGCCCCTGCTGTCCCCCTGTCCCTCAGGTCCCTGGCCCCGGGCTCCACCACACCTGGTGGGGTGACTGGCTCCTCCACCCGCCAGCCCAATGTCCTTGAGGAGGCCACTTTACTTCCCCATGCCTCAGTTTCCTTATCTGTGCAATGGCGATAACTACTCTATCTACCTCTCTGATGGGAAGATTAAACAAATTAAAGTAAGTTCTGTGCGGGTTCACCACTTTTATTTACAACCCAGCTTTCCTAACCTGGAATTTCGATCTCTGTCTCTGTCTCTGTCTCTCTCTCCTGCTAGGCTAAATACAGAAATGAAGGAGCACTTCCTCCAGGAAGCCCTCCAGCTCTCTTCCTCCTCCCCAGTCCTAATTCCTGCCCCCGCTCTTGGTCTGGGTTAACTGCCGGCTTAACAGGACCCCCTCCCCATCAGGACCCCCAGGCCCGGCCGACTGCTCTAGGGACCACTCAGGCTGGGACTGCAGCGGCACTGGGCTACCGTGAGAGAGGTCAGCGCCCCTTCCTCTAGAACAGGGGTGCTCCAGGAGAAGAGGGAGCGTGAGGGAGGGGGGAGTGGGGGGGTCACTGCACATGGCGGCGTCCCTACCTGTTTTCTCGTCCGAGTCTTCCCCGTCCTCAGCTTAATGTAGCGTGCAATCAGCTCGTTCCGGCCTAGAAGGGGCAGAGTGGGAAATGAGTGGGGTACAGGGCGGGCGGACACCTGGGAACTGTTGCAGGCCCCGAACCCCCCAACCTGCCCTCGGTCCCTCCATAGGAGCTGGGAAGTCTTTTTTTTTTTCTTTTTGGGTCACACCTGGCGACTCTCAGGGGTTACTCCTGGCTCTGTACTCAGGAATTACTCCTGGAGATGCTCAGGGGGCCATATGAGATGCTGGGAATCGAACCCGGGTCGGCCGCGTGCAAGGCAAACACCCTACCCGCTGTGCTCTCGCTCCAGCCCCGGAGCTGGGAAGTTTTGGCTGCCAGCAGGGTCCAGGGGCGTGAGTCCCACAGAGTCCAGGAAAGGAGTGGCCACAGGGAGCTGACCAGTGTCCGCAGAGGGGGCAGGTGCTCGTGTGTGCGTGGGCATGCACGTGAATGCGTGTGCATGTGAACGTATGCATGTGTGCATGCATGTGGAGTGTGTGCATGTGTGTACAAATACACGTGCATGTGCATGTATGAATGTGTGCTTATATGTGTGTGTAAATGTCAGCGTGTGGGCATGTGTGTGAGCATGTGCATGTGTGTGAACACATGTTTGTGTGTGTGCATGTGCATGCATGTGAATATGCGTTCAAGTGTGTGGTGTGAATGTGTGTGTGAGTGCATGTGTGTGAACGTGTGCAAGTGTGTGCGTGTGCATGTGTGTGCACACATGTGGCCCAGTGAGTAAGAAGGGCTGTCTCGGTGACTCTGTTCTGCAGGGTCTTGTCCTAGACGACCCTGCCCCTGCCCCCGCCCCCCACCCCCGGGCTGTGCTGAGTCAGGCCAGTGCTTTCCACCAGTCTCTGTCCATGGGGCGTCACTGTGTCCTGTGTCACCCACGACCAGAGTCTCACGCCGCCCCGTCGGCCTGGGGTGTGCGGTTTCTGCTCAGCGACGAGGACCCTCTGAGGGTCAGCTGGGCGGGGTGAGTGGGACAACGGCAGGGCCCAGCAGCCTCCTCAGGGCGGGCGCCTCCTACCCCAGAGCCAGCCCAGAGCCCCCAGCCCCAGTCCCGAGGCCTGCCCGGACGGACACATTCTCCGGATTCCTCTCCCAGGACAGAACCGGCCGCGCTGCTCCCTCCACCCTGCTAAGAATATCTCTGGGGGCTGCCTGCCGGCGGGGAGGGAGTCCCGGGGACACCCCACCCACGTCGCCGGCTCCCGGGCACACGTGCCTCCCACGCCGGAGGCTCTGGAGCTCGGGGTGGGCCTGGGAAACTGGGGAGCGCCCAGAGGAGCACTTGGCCCGGCGCCTCCTTTCCCGCGCCCCATGCTGGCTCTGGCACCCGGGCCGGCCGCGTGTGAGCCGGCCAGCAGAGGCTGGGTGACCCTGAAAACGCAGCTCAGGGCTCACAGGGGCAGGAAGTGAGTGGGGGACAGAGTGGGGGGGCCAGGGGGGCCGGGAGTGAGGGGGGCAGTCAGGGAGGCCCCAAGGGAACTGGCCGGAGGGCGGCCCCTGCTCATTCCGGGGCTGACCCCTGCGGGGGAACCCACCCCGGCCTTCTGGGGAGTGGACCCTCTCCCTGGCCTGGCCTGGGGCCTGCTGGACTGACCCAGTTTCCTGGACCCACTGAGTCACGCCGAAACCTGCAGGCCAGTTGGGGGGAGGTGGCGGCCGGCCGGGCGGGAGGTGTGGGCCTGGCTCTGGCCTGTTTATGAGGGTGCAGACACTCGCACGCCCAGACTCGCCCTGGCGGGCTGGCAGCCGCGCGGGACTTGGCCAAACCGGTTGGGTGAGGGGGCAGAGAGCAGGGGGAGGGGCGGCCCCGGGGCCCCACACGCACCGTACATCTTGCCCTCGTCCGACAGGATGATCTTGCGGCGGCCGCAGGGCGGGTAGATGGCCAGGGCCTCCTGGAAGCTCTGCTCGATGTCCGGACTCCACACGCCCTCCGCGTCATTGTCCAGCCCCTTGTCCAGGCCCTCGGACCCATCTTCCCGGGCGTCCCCGGGGCTGCTGCTGGCGTTCCAGCTGTTGGACGCTATTGTGCTGGTTGCTCTGGGCTCGGGGCCTGAGCCCACCGGGCGGCTGGGGCCTGGGAGGGGCAGACATACGGGGGTCAGGCCGGGGGGTGGGGGAGGGCCCAGCCCTGCCTCTCCCTGGCTACACTGCCGCCAAGGGCTCGCGCTCGGTGACATCACACCAGGGGCAACCGCGATGCCCATTCCCAGGCTCGGGGCACGGCCCAGGTGGCGCCCTGGACGATGGACACACGCTTCCTGGGACCACCGCACGCGCCTCCCTCGGGGGGGAGGGGCAGCATCCACAGGGGACCACAGAGGCTCTTGGGGTCCCCCGGCATCAGACAGGGGGCGAGGCCCTGCGTTTCCGAGGTGGAGGGGCTCCCTGGTGCTGCTCCGCCTCCCTGCCGCCCTCCCCCCCCACCAGGAGCCCCGCCCAAGCCCCCTTGGCCTCCCTGTATGGGTCGGACCCTGCTGGGCACCAGTGCCGGGAGAGTGGGGGGCGGAGGGACCCCCTCCCGGAGGCTGCGGCCTGGCCCGCCCCGAGTGGGGAAGGATGCAGGGCCCAGCGTGGCCCAGAAGGTGCCACCGCCAGAGCCTTGCTCAACCCGCCCGCCCCGCCACCCCATTTCCTGCTACCGCACCTCCCCCGGGCCCCACAGCAGCCCGTAAAGCAGCCACAGGGCGCTGGAAGGCCCCGCTCTGTAAACTCTGACCGCCTGCCACTCGGATGGGCACTTCTCAGGCCAGACATGCGCCCCCGCCCCGGGAGATCCCAAGGGGGTCTCCAGGGCAAACAATGAGGTCTGTGGGGGGGTCAACTGGTAGGATGGGGGAGGGGGCACGGGAAGGGAAACAGGTAGGAAGGGGCCATGGGGGAGAAAGTAGAGGAACTGACCGCTCCCGGCCGGACCCCACATGGCCGGTGGTGCTGATGGCCCTCCACGGGCCCCCCACCTGGCCAGGGGGTCCTGCAGCCTCACGGTCTCCATGGCCAGGCACGAAGGGAAGCTGGAGTCAGAGCATTTCCACAGTGCATCCTGGGGGTGCTCTAGGCCTCGGGGTGGGGGCAGGGCAGAGAGGAAGGGCACCCCTGGGCGGGGGGCAATCCCTCCTCCTCCCCAGGGTCCTGAGGAATGACTGTGGCTCTCCCGGGGGCGGGGGGCGCGCCTGCCTGTTTAGGAAGTCTTTAAAAACACTGTTTACTTACTTTAGTTTGAGGTCATGCCTGGCTCTGCACTCAGGAATCGCTCCTGGCGAGCTCAGGGGACCAAATGGGATGCAGGGGGTTGAACCCCGGTTGGCCGTGCACAAGGCAAGTGCCCTACCCACTGAACTATCTCTCCAGACCCCGTTTAGGGAGTCTACGGGGAGGCCCCCAGTAGAATGGAGTCAGCGTGGGGAGCGGGGGGGGGCGGGGGTCATGTCCGTATCACTGCAGACAGACACTCTGGGCCATCAATAAGGCAGACACCCTCCTGGACACATATCAACTCGCTTAATGCTCACTCCGACCTAGGGGGTAAATACTATTATTCTTTACAGGTGAGGAACCAAAGGACAGAGAGGTTAAGCAACCGGCTGAAGGACACACAGCCAGGGAGGGCCAGAGCCAGGCTCTAACGCACGGGTTTCCAAACTTAGCCTACCGCTCCCTTCCCAGGGAAAAAATGACTCAGTGTCCCCTCAGAAATCTGCCTCCTTTAAGGAAACAAACAGAAAGCGCGTGGGCTCCTGGACAGGGCTACGGCCGCCCCCCACCCTCCCAGCCGCCATGGTGGGCCGTACTCTGGGCAACAGAGCTCACCCGAGCCAGCCTTCTCACCGAGGGGCTGGGGCTAGAACCCCGTTACCTGCCGCCGCGAGGAGGGGGCTAGACCAGCCTCTCCCCTTCCCGCCCCCAGCTGGGGCGACTCTGGAGCCCCGTGGCTGCTGAGGTGCTCAGTGGGGGTCCTCCGAGACCCCGGGGGGGCGGGGGAGAGGCCCTGCTGGGCTGACACTGGCCCGCATCACCCCCTCGCCCCGGGAAACTGGCTTCTGGTCCCCACCCCTGAGCCCTGGGGGTCCTGGTCCCTGAACACGGGAGGCGGGACGGGGCATGTGACCAGGCTGGGGGCCTGGGGGACCCCGCAAGGAGCAGGACTCCCCGTGTCCTCCCCCGCTACCCCCCCCGCCACCCCTCACCCAGGGCTCCTTGGGAGCAGGAGGGGCCTGGCTAGCCCGGGACTTTGGGAAGCGACTTGGCTGCCTCCCCCAGTCCCTGCTGCCTCCCCTCTCCGCAGGCAGTGCTCCCCCTCCTCGGGTGATGTCAGCCCCGCCCCGCCCCCCGCAGGAGCACTGTGGCCAAATATGGGAACACAGCAGCGCTGGGAGCCGGGACCGAAGGGGAGGCGGGGACCGAGGGCAGCTGGCGAGGGGGAGGGGGCGAGGGGACGGCGGCCAGGATGGTCAGGGCCCCCCCGCACCTTCCCGCCTGTCCCCCACTGGCCTCAACCTCACACAGTGCTCAGGGCAGCGTCAAACCCGACCCGACCCGACCCGGGGGAACCAACTCTCTAGTGGTCCCGGCCCAGGACGGGCCGGTCCTGTGGCCCCCAGTCTCAGCTGTGGGACGAGGACAGTCCAGTGTGTGCCCCCCCTCCAGCCCGCCCTGCAACCCAGGCCCAGCTGTGGGGGGCAGGGGCTGCTCTGGTTCCCCGGCAGCTGTGGGGCTGGTCAGAGGCAAGCGGGGGCCTCTCGGGAGCCCGAGCAGAGAGCGGGTCAGGGGGCAGCAGCCCCCCCATGTCCAGAGCACGCTTCCTCAAGGGTCCCTCAGAGAAGGTAGATTTCGGGGGGCTGGCCCCGAGAGACAGACCGGCCAGTGAGGGGGCAGAAGTGCAGCCTCGGGAGTGGGCAGAGCTGGGGTGCAGCCGGGAGACGGGGACACAGGCCAGGAGAGTGAAGAGAGCGAGGGGCAAGAGAGTCAGGGGCTCGGACCCCGCACTCACACCGGAGGGGGACCCTGGGTGAGACACACAGAAAAAGATGCAGAGCCAGAGTGTGTGAGTGTGTGTGTGTGTGTGTGTGTATGAGACAGACAGAACCTATGTGTGTGTGTATGTGTGTGTGTGACAGAGAAAGGCAGAACCAGTGTGTGTGTGTGTGAGAGAGAGAGAGAGAGAGAAAGAGAGAGAGAGAAAGAGACAGACAGAACCTGTGAGAGAAAGAGAGAGACAGAATCTCTGTGTGTGTGACAGAGACAGATAGACAGAACCTGTGAGAGAGAGAGAAAGAGAGAGGAAGAGGGAGGGAGAGAGAGAGAGAGAGAGAGAGAGGGAGAACCTGTGTGTGTGTAAGTGACAGACAGGCAGAACCAATGTGTGTGTGTAAGAGAGAGAGACAGACAGACAGACAGAACCTGTGTGTGTGTACGAGAGACAGGCAGAACCAGTGTGTGTGTGTGTGTGTGTGTGTGAGAGAGAGAGAGAGAAAGAGAGAGACAGAACCTGAATGTGTGTGCATGTGTGTGTGAGACAGAGACAGGCAGAACCTGCGTGTATGTGCCTGTGCGTGTGTGCGTGTGTATGTGTGTGGAATGGGCAACCAGGAGAAAGTCCTTGTGACCAAGTGAGCCGTGGGGACCCAGAGTCAAGGGGATGGGAAGAAGCAGAAGGCAACAAACCGCGGTGGTCAGGCCGTGGACCGCCATGGGGTCCCCACGCCAGGACAGACCCACGGGGAAGAGAGAGAGCCACAGCGGGAGCTGCAGGAACTGCATCCAGGACACCCTCATTCGGGTCCCCCCCTGCCCCCTGGGCACCCCCAGCAGGGGGTCTCTGGCTGGCTCCAGTATCCGAGGCCCTCACCAGGCCCTCAGCTGCCCCAGGTGGTGGCAGGTGTCTAGGAGCAGACTCTGGGGTGCCAGACGGCCTGCCTCCCCCCACCCCGGGGTCAGGTCTGCTGGAGCAACTGGCCGGGGACGCTGGGTCTAGCCCCCACCCAGAGGGAGCGGGGGTCTGTCTGCCGCCGGGGCTCCCATGGGCTCTGCCCTCTGCGGGGGGTGGGGGGACACAGACAGGACAGTTGAGGGAGCCCCCCCCGTCCTCATCTCTGCACCAGCCCCCACTGGGAGAACAACAGGAGCCCTGAGACCCCTGGGGCCGGCCCCCCAAGGCACTCTCCTGGGGGTGGGAAAGCAGGGCTTCGCCCCAAAGTCCACCCTGACACCCCAGGACTGGGCCAGGCAGCCGGGGTGTGAGTGAGCACGGCTGATCCGGGCGCAGGGCGGAGGGAGCCCCTCGGCCCCCCTGCGGGCCAGCTGTTCCCCAGCTGTGGGCCCCTCCCCCCAGTGGCTGCAATCACCACAGTGTGGTGGGGAAGGCGCCCCTCCCCGCTCCAGCCCGCGGGGCCCTGAGGGACCCTGTCCCCCCCGCCGCCCCCACCCAGGCTGGGGTGCACCCCCTTTTCTGGAGCGGCGTCCGGCCTTTCAGGAGGAAACAATTTGCCGAGCCCGCTGGGAGGGAGGTGGGGGGGTCTCCCTCCCTCACCCGCGCTTATTAATGTGCTTCCAATTTGGGAACGGAGGCTCCTCCCTCCCACCCTGACAGGGGCGCAGGCTTCTGCGGGAGCGGAGGGGCGGAGGGGGAGGGCAGCCCCTCCTTCCCCCAACTCGCCCTCCCCGGCACTGTCCCCCACAGGACGGGGAGGGGGCCCCACAGCTCCCCGAGAGGGAAGGGGCCCAGGGCGCCCCCCCTTTTGTCCTGGCTCCCCAGCTGGTCCCCCTTGGGACCAGGGCAGGCGGTGGGCGCCCCAGGGTCATAGGTCACAGTCCAGGTGTTGTGGGGCCCCTGGGTTCCGGGGTCCCACTGGGACTGCCACCAGCCGGCCTCCATCACCCACTTGCTTCTCTCGAGGCGACATCCCGCACCCTCCCGGTGGCCGTTCCATGGGGAATGTTTAGGGGGTGTCGGGAATGAACCCGACACAGGAGGCCTGTGTCTGACCACCCAGCCACCCAGCCCTGGCCCTGGACCACTGTGACTGTGACAAAACAGCCATGAACCTGGACAGACTCCCTCTCGGAGGCCGGAATTCCTTCTTTGTTTCAAGCCATCCTCTGCCCTCGGCCATCTGAGTCACGGGGGTCACAGGTCCCCCCCATGGGTCACCCACCCCACGGTAACGCACGCCACGTCCGGGAGAGCCCTGAAGGCAGTCACCCGCGCTGTCCGCCCGGAGAGCGGTCACCCCCAGGAGCGTCTCAGGCACACCCCGAGGTTCCCCCCAGGCTGGCCGCTGTCACAGCAGTTTCTGGGGACACATGCCCCATTGTCCCCCGGCTCTCCCATACGGGGGGGGTCACATGTCATCATGCGGGGGCCATCCATGCTGTCCCGGGTTCCTCACGCACCCAGACATGTCCCTGGGCATCACCCACGCGTGCCTGTCACTGGTGTCCCTCACACAGGCGGATGCGGTCACAGATGCCGCCCGCGGCCAAGCTGCTTCTCGCATCCACACCCTCAGTGACAGTCCCTCTCTGTCCGTCCGTCCGTCCATCCGTCTCTCTCACCCTCGGCACGTCCTGCAGGCCGCCCCACACGGAGGACTCGGGCCCGCCCCGTCTCCCCAGCACCGCAGGGCCCGTCACACAGAGACGAACCGTCCTCGCACACCCGGTGTCACCCCCGGCTCCTCTCCCGGCCACCGCCGGGCGGGCGGGCTCCCGGGTGCACACGCAAACTGGTTCTGCCCGGTTCTCTCTCACACACGCCCCTCGCCCCCAGGCGCGCCCACACTCCCGCCTCTCGCACGCAGAGTCACGCTCCCGCTTCCCTCTATCGCTTCCTGTCCCGTCGGGCCTGGCAGGGATCACAGGAAACAATCAGCACTCGAGGAAACACAGGGGCTGGGGCCGCGGGGCGCACGCCAGGACACCCTCGCGCCTGCCGGCCGGGCACCCTCGAGCGGGCACCGGCGGGTCACCAGGACCCCCAGCCGACTGCTGACCCCCAGCTCTGACCAGAGATGCTCCCGGGGGTGGAGACGCTGGGACCTCCAGGCCGCCCCTCGGAGGCGACAGCTCGCCCCACTCCAAGGGGGAAGGAGGCCGTGACCCCTTCTACCGTGACCCCTTCCCCCGACCCCCACAGAAAATGCTCAGAGCCCGCCGGGTCTGCCTGCCCCTTCCCCACCCCTCACAGCAGGCCGCCCCTCACCGCCCCCGCCAGCGTCCACACGGCCCCGAGGGGCCCCTGGGAGTTGGGGGTGGGCAGGCTTCCAAGTGGCCCCCGAGCACCGTTCTCTGGGTCTAGCCTGCCAGAGCCCACCGGGCGCCTCGTCTTCTCAGGGCAGGTCCCCCCAACCCCACCTGCCTGTGGCACCTGCTGCCCGCACCCCCGGGGGGCCCGCTCTGCAGAACGGCCGCCCCCTGCCTGGTCTGCTTCAGACCATTCGCCCCCTCCCCCAGGAAGCCCACGGCCCTCTCCGGTCGTCCTGACCACATCCGGGTCCCAGGACAGAGAGAAGGCCGACGGGGAGCCAGGGGCCCGGGAAGTCGCTTATGTCAAATGGGGAAACTGAGGCCCCAGGGGACTCTCCAGCAGTGTCCAGGGCCCAGCAGAGAAGCACATGTGCAGTGATTCTAGAGCTGCGGAGAGAGATGTCTCCTTCCGGCTTGAGCATTTCCTCAGCTGGCGAAACAAGCCAGAGACTGCATCCATGATTACGCGTAAACACACACTCTACACACACACACACACACACACACACACACACACACACACACACACTCCTGTGTGTGCTCCACATGCCACACACATGTGCCCCTGCATGCACAGATATCATGTGTGTGTGCACACACATATGTACATACACACCCCTCTCCTGTCAACCCCTGACCAGCCCCAGCCCCAGTGCGCTAATTAGCATTCATTACTGCCTTCGCAGGGGTGGGGGCTGGGGGGAGGCCCGAGAGGCTGAGCCTCCCAACCTCCCGGACCCCTGCACCCAGGGAGGAGAGGCCCACAGAGCCGCATCCAGCAAGGGGCCCCTCCCGGGAGGAGTTTGGGAAAGGGGGCGACCGGGGTGTGGAAGGAGCCGGGACGCCATGGGGGCCCCTGGACGTCCCTCCTTGCCCCGGGCTGCCGCGAGCATTCCAGCCAAGACGGAGTCCAGGCCCCCTGCCCCGGGGAGGGACATGCCTGCACAGCGCCAGGTCACAGGCGGCAGACTCAGGGCCCCGTGGGCACCGGCCCCTCGGCCTGTGTCCACCCCCACCCCCTCCCTGGCTCTCCAGGGCGGCAAGTCCAGGCCTGACCCGGCGCTTCCTCTACCTGGAGAGGGAAGCCAGAGGAGAGTGGCCCCCAAGGCCCTCTGCCCCTGCCCAGGAGCGTCCGGGATCAGGGCCCCTTCTCCGGCAGGGTGGCACGGTGGGGTCTCCGGGCCCGGCTGGAGACAGGCGTGAGGACAGGCCCCGCGGGGTACGGGGTGGACAAGCGTCCCTCAAACCCTCCAAAGCTGAGACAGGGCTCCGGAGCCGGTGACAGAGGACAAGGCCCCAACTCCGGCCCCTCTGGCGCCGGGCGCTGAGCTCCGGGCAGGACCTGGGGCCTGGCGGGCTCTGTCCGGGGTGGGGGTTCCCGGCCCCGGGGGGCGCCCAGCTCGGCCCCCTCCCCAGCCCCCAGCCTCCGGCACGGCCGGGCGCCGTGGCGATGGGCCCCGCGCGGGCCGGGCCGGGCGCTGGGAGGCCGGGGCCGAGGCCTGCGTGGAGCCGGGGCGAGCCGGGGCCGGGAGAGTCCAAAGGGCGGCGGGGCCGGGGCCGGGGCGCCCCGGGTCCGAGCTCCCCGCGGCGGCGGTGGCCGTGCGCGGGGCCCCCCGCCGCGTCCAGCCGAGACACCCGGAGTCTCCCCGGCCCCGCCGGACCGGCGCGGCCCGATCGCGGGGCGGCCAGTGGGGGGGGTAGGTGGGGGGTGCGCGCGGGATGGGCGGGGCTTCCCGGAGAGCGTGCCCCCCTTCCCTCCAAACTTCCCGGCACCCGGACCCGGGGCTCGCGCCGGACAATAGCTGGGGGGCCCCCGCCCCCCTGTGCTGACCCCCGGGCGGCCGGCCGGCCACTCCCGCCCGCGTCCGCCCGCCCGGCTTACCTGGTCCGAGCTCGGGGGGGCGCTCCGGCCGGGCCGCTCCGCCGGGCCCGAGGGAGCCGAGCGAGGGGGGCCGGGGAAGGGGGGGTCGTGGGGAGGGGACGGGCCGGAATGTGCGGAATGAGCCGGGCCGGAGCGGGAGGCGCCGCGCGCGGAGGAGGGAGCGAGCGGGACGGAAAGTTTGTGTGGAGCGGCCGGGGCGGGTGGGGGCTGCGGGGCCGGCGGGGCGGGGCGCCCCGGGGGGCGGGCACCGGCGGGGGGGCGGGGCCGCGCGGGGACCCCGGGAGGCGCGGCCGTGCCGGGCGCCCCCTGCGCGCCGCGCCCGGCCCCCGCCCGCCGGCCCGGCGGGGCGGCGCGGGGCGGGGGCTCCCGTCGGGGCGCGGCGCGGAGCCGCGGATCGGGCTTCCCCAGCCCCCCCCTCCCCGCGCGGCCCCCCGCGCTCCCGGTCCCGGGTCTCGGCGCCCCCCACTCGCGGGGGCCCCGGCCCGCGGCCCCGCCCCGGCGCAGCAGCGCCCGCCCTGCCCGAACCCGGTTTGTCTGGTTCTCCGAGAGGCTCGTTTCTCGAATTTCTTCTCCCTTGGCCCCCCTCTTCCCGGACCTCCGGGGCGCTCCCTCCCGGCCCGGCTCCCCCCGGGGCTCCCCCGCAGGGGCGGGGGGCGTCTGGACACTGCGAGCCCCCTCCCCCGAGTTTCGGTAGGACCCGCGAGGGGCGCGCGGGACGGGCCGGGGCGGCGCGGGGCTCGGGGGCGCCCTGGGCCGCGCTAGGAACCACGCGCCGCTCTCGGCCTGCGGAGGACGCGGCTTTATTGGGCGCGGGGGTCCCCGGCCCCCGAGCGGGTTAAACCGACCCCGGCTACTGCGCCCCGACAGGAAGTGGCGGGGGCGCGGGGCGGGCGGGGACCAGATGTGCGGCTCGGGCTCCAGATGTTCCTCATCGCCGGCCCCGGCGCGGCTCCGCCCCTGCCGCGGGAGAGGGAATGGAGGAGGGCACCCCGAGTCCGTGGGCGTGGGCACCCCGAGGCCCGCCGCCGGGGTGGGGAGCGCGTGGACACGTCTTCGGGCGGGCTGGGGCGCTTGGGTGCCGCCGCCCCTGGGTCCGCGTCTCGCGCGGGCCGGGCGGGGGGCGGGGCGCCGCCGGGGGTCACTCGCAGGCCAGCTTCCCGTCGAAGCTGGACAGGGCGATGGCGAAGGCCTGCAGCGCGCACAGCGGGTAGCGGTAGTCCAGGGTGAAGGCGTCCTCTGCCACGCGGCCGAACTGCAGCACGATGTAGTCGGCTGCGGGCACAGACGGGGCGGACGCACGGAGTGGGGGGCCCTGTGCCGGCACGCGGCGCCCGTCCCCTGGGGGGGAGACCCCAGTCCCTGGAAGCCGGGCGTCAAGCCTCCACCACCATCTGTGACTTACCCCGTCCTCGACACCCCCAGCAGCCCCGACCTACCCCCGGGCAGCTCCATCTGCAAGCCCCGGGGTGCAGAGACCCCGCCTTCCCCCCCTGCTGCTCCCTGCAGCTGTGCGCCACCGCCGCTTCAGCTTAGGGACCCGCCCGGCGCCCCCCGGGCCTCTAACCCGCCCTCCCGCCGCCCTCTGGCCGGGGCAGCCGGGATGCCCAGCGCGCCCGACTCCCTCCCTGCAGACCCCCGCCCCCGTTGGTTGTCTTACTCGTGCGCGCACGGGGGGTCCCCTCCGCTCGCACTCCCTAGCCGGGCCCGGTGCCCTGCCCCGTTCCCCTGCCCCGTTCCCACACGCCCTCAGCATCCAGAGGGACGGGGAGTTGCTAAAAATACAGCTCAGCGGACCCCCAGGCCCGCGAACTGAGGCGGTTTCCCGAGGACACCGCACAGGTGACGCTGGGGACGCAGTTCAAGGGTGTGGTGGGGGATGGAACCTGCCCCGGCTGCTGCTTTGGGAGCTCCTTTCCATGCCCCGCTTTTTCACCTTGGTGGGGACCTGTCCCACAGCGGGGACCTGTTTGCACTTCACTGGGATGTTGGTCCGCCTTGCCCCCTGACCTACTGAGACCAGGCCTTTCGCTTGGCTTGGAGAGAAGACAGATGCCTGGCTCCGGATGCCTCAACCAGAGCCCCTGATCCTAAAGGCGGGCCAGGCAGAAGGGGTTGGGGGACTTCCTGCCTTCTGATCCCGGCTCTGTCGCTCACTAGCTGTGTGACCTTGGGAAAATGACCTAACTTCTCTGTGCCTCTGTTGTTTCATTGGCCAAATAGGGACAGTAACCGCCCCTTTCCAACAGGACTGTCCAAAGGATTCAATAATGAGGCACCTGGAGAGTTGGGTGAATAGTGTCTGGCACAAGGAAAGCACCGGGGTAAGTGTGAAAGGAGTTTGGGGAACAGTCACTGCTGAAGCTGCCGAGAAGCCCTGGCTGAGGGGTGGCCTCTGAGCCTGCACGGTCTCTCTGGCTAACTCGAGGAGGGGCTGCTAACAGAGGCTCATCCAGGACCCCTGCTTGGAATGGCCTGGAAGAGAGTGACCTGCTGGCAGGGGTGTGCCAGCTCCGGGGAGAAAGGACAGTTCCAGGGAATGTGTGTGTGCATGTGTGTGCACATGTGTGCATTTATGCACACGCACATATGATTGTGTGTGCACATGTGTGTTTATGCATATGTGCTTGTGGTTGTGTGTGCATGTGTGTGTGCAGGTATGCATGTGTGCGTGCACATGTACATGTATGCGTGTGCACGCATTCGTTCATGTGTCCGTGCATGCGGTGCCTATGTCATGTTTGTATGTGTGCATGCATGGTGCGTGTGTGAGTGAATGCGTGAACATGCACGTGTGTGTGAGTGCATGCAGTGCGTGCCTGCATATATGTGTATGTGTGCATGCTTGTGAGAGAGAGACGGACGGGGAGAGGTGGGGGGGTGCGAGAGAGGGTCCCGGTCCTGAGGGTGGCGAGGGGTGGCCCCGTGGACCTCGGGCACTCACGGTTGTCCGTGTGGACGATCTGGAAGTTCTTGACGGAGGCCTGGGTGACGCGGCCCTGGAAGTTGAGGGTGTAGGAGCCGCTGTCGTCGTTCCAGACGGGCGGCTTGTTGTGCAGCTCGATGAGGCTCTCCAGGGTCTTGTTCTGCCAGCGCACCAGCAGCCCGTCGCTGGCCTGCGGAGAGGGAGGGCGGGGGGGGGGCGCTGGAGGAAGCTCTGGGCTGGGGGCAGGGGGACCCGCAGGTGCGTGCAGGTCACTGCGGGGGGGGGGAATGCCTGTTCCCTGAGAGCACCTGGGCAGCGGGGGGGCACACGGGTGAGGACCAGGCTTTGCTGTGCAGTGCCCGGGGGCCTGTGTGGGCACGCAGTCGGGGCCCGGTGACCTGGGAGCCCTCGGCACAGGGTAAAGCGGACACACGCAGCTCTCTGGGCCTGGGAGATGCACGGTGAACCCTGAACCATCCCGAAGCATTTCTGGAGGAGTCAGTGTCTGCCGGAGCCTTTTCTCTTTCCTGATCACCTGTTCACATTCGTGCTCGAGCGTGCGGTCGCCTCCTCCAGGAAGGCTTCCTGACCCTGCATCTGACTGAGGTGCTGAGCCCTGAGCGTCGGCGACACGTTGCTCTCACCATTTCTCCCACAGTGGACAGAATTGGGTCCTCTAAGGGCGGGAGCAGTGTTTTATGAAGGCCCTTGCCTGGGTGTCCCTCACAACGGAGTGCTCTGAGGATCAGATACATTTGTGGACATGTTCTTTAGATTGATTAGTTCCCAGCACGGAGTTAGAGGATCAATAACCCCCCGTGCTGGCTGTTGATCTCAGACCGTCAGTGTCTTCCTTTATGTGTTTATCTAGTTTGCTTTTGTTGGGTCACACCTGGTGATGCTCAGGGCTTACTCCTGGCTCTGCACTCAGGAATCACTCTGGGTGGTGCTCAGGGGACCATATGGGATGCCGGGGACGGAACCCGAGTCGGCCAGCTCTGCGCTTGTGCCAGGGATGGAGCCCGGCCCCCGACACGCCCAGCGTGCACTCCGGCCCGGGGAGGGCTCCCGTTGCCTGGTGTGAATCCGTGATTGTCAGTGGAATGAATCAGGAGGCGACAGAGGTGCCGGGCGGCTGTGGTGGCTTCTCCCCGCACTCAGGGCCAGGCCAGGGTTGTGTTTCTCTGTGGCTGGTGCTCCGAGGCTTGGCAGAACCCCTGAGCACGGCAGAGCTCCCCGGCAGGCCAGGAGGTGCCACCAGCTGACACGGGTGTTGTTTTTCACTGCACACAAGTCCAGTGACATCACAAGAGCACGGGGCATGCTGCTTCTCTGCCTTTGGTCGCCGGGACTCAGCCACCTGCCGTGGAGTGGGTCAGAGCGCAGGGCCGACTTCTTTTTCCCTCAGGTTTGGAGCCGCACTTGGCTGTGTTATGTATGGGGTTGCTCCTGGCTCTCACTCAGGGACTATTCCTGTCAGTGCTCGGGGGACCATGCGAGATGCTGGGGATCGAACCCAGGTCGGCCATGTGCAAGGCAGGCACCCGACCTG